>NC_136425.1:8025000-9225000 GCF_052625555.1 Lactuca saligna | reverse complement strand
CTAGCCACATTTCGGAATCTAGTAGGTGTGACGAGGCTGCGAGAGGATAGGATCCAAACTCACGACGTGAACAAGGTTTTTTTCACGACGTGAGGAGTCACATGGCCACCTTCCGAAGCTACGGACGCAAATGGCAAGTCTACAGGGTGATCTTGCAAGACTCACGACGTGAGCCTTATGACACTCACGACGTGAGTGTCCTAAATTCCTACTATAATTATCAGGTCCGACTTCAGCCATTCCTGCACCAAAACTTCTTCCCTTTCTCTCCTTTGCTAAGGCCATCTTGCATCCCGAGCCCCGGCGATCTCGCACGCTGACCGTTTTGCTTAGATATCATAAAATCACGCTACTAGGGTGAGTTTCACGGCCCCACTTTCCAATATTTCGGGGGAAAACGCATGCTAGTCATTGTATATATGTTATTATTACGTCTATATGATAGTATATATTTATGATAATCGAGATATAATGGTTCTAAATATAACATTTTGAATACATACAACTATTATTAACTTGTCAATATGTTAATTTACTAATGTAGATCTTGAGTTATACTTAGGATTCTACATATATTTTGTGTGCGATATAATACCAAAGTAATATTCGAAAGTCCTAAATGTTAAGTTATATAGTATGTTGCTATTAATAGTTTTATGTCAACATAAAACTGGATATGTTATATGTTGTTATTGTTAGTTTTATGTCAAGATAAAACTTGGTATTGTTATTGATAGTTTTATGTCAAGATAAAACTAGAAACGTTATATGTTGTTATTATTGTTTTTAGGTCAAGATGAAACCTGGTTTTTACTTCAAGATATAGCTGTTATACTGCCTAAATATTATAAAGTTAGGAGTGATGTTTAAAAGCAAAGTCTAGTAATTTAAGGTTTTAGACATGAATATGCTTTTGTTGTTAGAGCTATAGGAAGTCATCAAAGTCTACATGAGTAATTGTATTCATCAACTAAGATTGGGGATCTTAGCGGAAATCCTCTGAACCGTAACCGTTAATCCCATGTGAGCAACGAAGTCGTGTATAATTAGTATACGAGCTGACCACCCCACTTGCGACTGCTAGCTACAATCAACCAAAAGCAAGTGATGAACTATCCTTTTATTTGTTATTATTCCGGCGTCGATGAAGCGTACAGTGTTGTTTCTCATGTTAAATCATGAGTGTATTTGTTCTCATGGTAAATCATGAGTGTATTGTTCTATCAGAGGTATTATCTCATAGCAGCGGTTACAGGTTCATGGTAACAAATTGTTAGAAACATTATACCTTGTCGTATACAAGTATTAATGTTAAGTATAAGTTTTCCCCTACTTATACCTTAAGATTAAGAAATATTTAGGTATAACACTTAATTGATAAGTATACTATTATACCTAATGTTGGAGAACCAACATAATACTTTCAAAACTATACTTTTGAATGTGTAAAATGTATTATTTTATGGAGTCAAAACCTGTGGACTCACCAACTTTATGTTGATGTATTTTTAAAATGCATGTGTTTTCAGGAACTTGAAAAGCTAGTATGTATTCGAGCAGAAGAAGTTTTACTATTATCTTTCTATTCATTAAGAAGTATGTCATAGTCGGATATTATGTAACAAATACTAGGAAAACAATAATGCAACTTTCAGACATCAATAAGGGTATGTACTTTCTTTAAGTATTGTTAAATGTATGTTATATAACTATGATATGAAAAATGACGTTACACTACCCGGTGTTTCCGCCGATGGCCGGGGTGTTACAAAGCTGGACCACCGGATGGAATAGAATCAAAGATCTGATCTGATGGTCTATGATATTACAGTAGGATAACATGTACCATATAATTACACAAATTTCAGCATAAGGGCATTTTAGTCAATTAACATATATTAAAAAAGGAAAATTTCGTATATTTAAGGATAATTAATTCCTTTATTTTTAAAAATCTAAATATTTTAAATTAATTCAAATTTAAAAATCCAATTTTATTCTGTCAGAATGACAGAATGCCAACCATAAACTAGTAAATATATTTTTGATTTTATTCTTGCATAATATATTTCCAATGCAGATATTTGATTTGAGAATTCTAGGTATTATTCATATACATCTAAGTTGGGTCTATGATTTTATTCTGAATGCACATCCGAAATAAAAAACAAATTCATTCTTATTCTTACAGACTAATATCCTTATACATTTTAATATAATTATACATATTTTAAAAGAATATCATCAAAAATGAATAAAATTCTTAAAAAATAGCATTCTTGAATATATAATTATTGAACAAATACACTTGATCTTCTTCATTGGTCCGTATAATCCACTTGATCTTCGCATATATACTTGTTGTTGAACTCTATTCCAAATATTCTTTTTTTGTATAATCAATATTGAACTCCTTCTTTATGCAATTCTGAAATAATAAGATACATTACTCGTTAGTATTACCTGTTGAACAAATATACTAGTTAACAAACATTCTTAAAGACATTCTAACAGAATACATTTATATAAATAAATTCTAACAAAAAACATTACAAAATGCACTTAAATAACATTCTTTTAAAATTCTTTTGCAAATAATAGGCATCAAATTGATGATTATTACTAACATCATTCTAAAAGACGTTTTGCAAGAATGATTCATTTAAGTTGTAACTAAAAAAAGATACTATAAATTCTTAAGTACACGATACAACCATTCTAATAGAATGTCGCAGACATTGAAATTCCATCAAAATACATATAAACAATTAACCAAAATTCTATTAGAATGCATAGAAACAATTAACCATTCTAATAGAATGTGGCAGACATTGAAATTCATTTACACAAGTATTTGAATTCCAATTGAAATTCTTACTAACAATTAACAAATGGTTTGTTTTTACACCAAATAACATGACTAGAAACAGTAAAAACATACCGAAGACCAAACTTAATTCAATGTTTCATACTTTCAAACCAATTAAACATAAAACTTGTTGAAATATAACTCAAATGAAGTTGAAATCCAATTAATTTCAATCAAAGACAAAAGAGAAAACACCCCAAGGGAGAATCAAACCTGATAGATTGAAGACAACTTTGACAAACGACTTGTGAGAGAATTGAACCAATTATGGGAAGAATGTGTTGAACGCATCTTGAAATCAAAGCAATCGATCTAGTTCTTGCCTTCTTTAAAGCTGATAAATCAACTAAATTAAACTTAACAGCGTACAAAAGAAATATTAACCTTGAAATTTTCAGTTCTTGATAACAACTTTAGTCAAAATTACAACAATAAACAATAAATGTCTATCTAAATAAGAAAACAATTGCAACAAAGTATAGGAAGATTACCAATGTGAAAACTTAAAAATATACACAAATGTTAACACCAAACACGCAAGTTAAAACAGAACGATGCTTACTTAAATTGAAATTGATCGATACTTGAGCGATTAAGCCCTACATTAATGATATAGACTTGAAATCAATGGAGGCTCGAGACCAAAATGACCTAATTTTGACGGCGGTGGTGGGGCGTATAATGATAACGGTGGAGGCCAGCAGCCTCCTGCTGCCGGACGAAGTCAAGGGAGGTGGAGGACTTCTCAAAGTGGCATCACAGTAGTAATGGAGGGTGTTGGCGGTGATTTTCCATTGAAATAGAGGGTGACAGTGGAGTGCTCGGTGGTGGACGAAAGCAATGTAGTGGATCTGGAGGGAGGTAATGGTTGACAGAATTTCAATTAAATGATTAGGTCAAATATATTTATTTTATTTCCTTAATTATAGGATTTCAAGTAAATGATTTTCTTAATTAAAAGTACAAAAGGTTCAAAATACCCTTAAATGATTTATTTAATTATTTATTATTTATTGAATTCTCATTTGTGCATTTAGACACACCATAGTTGCTAGAAACATTTGAACATAGCTCTCTCTCTCTCTCTCTCTCTCTCTCTATATATATATATATATATATATATATATATATATATATATATATATATATATATATATATATATATATATATATATATATATATATATATATATATATATATATATATTTTAGGAGTTAAAGAAGCATTGTATTTGTTCCCATTAAGAATAATTGATTTTAAGAGCCAATGTGAAATGAAACAGCATGTAGGGATAACATTAAAGAATAATAGATTAATAGAAATTTCGGAAAAAAGGATTTTATACACATATTGTTATTTGTATATCTCGCAATCCCACATTGATGGATAGATACAAAAAGGATAACTATGTCAGGTTATATAAAATGAGGTTTTATAAATTACTTTTTGCATGAATTAGTATATTATTGTCGAGTAATATGGTAGATTAGTAAGTGAGTTTTTCAAAAGTTAATAAAACACTTATTGTTTTGAATAACTTAAAAAAAGTTTTTATTGAAATCTAGTTTTTTTATTAAAACATATTTTGAAAGTAAGTATCCGGAATTGGAACCGATTCCAAAATATTGAGAACCGGTATCGTCGGTTCTGGTTCCGGTTCCAACATATTAGGAACCGCCGGTTCCGGTTTCATCAAAATTAGGTGTATACCTGCTTATGCTCACCCATAATATTAACCATTAACCGACTAAATAACCAAACAAAACCGTCTCATAGACATCCCTACAAGTATCCAATTTGTCATTCTTTTTTTAATGGCAAAAGCTTCAATAAAACTAGCTCTATTGCCACACAACAAAAACGACCGTAAACAATGGAATCAAACATAACCTAGGTGGATTTCTTTTATGACGTCATCTATCTTGAACTTATGCATAAAGTAAAGATTTTTATATTTATGTCATAAATTTTTTTTATCAAATAAGATATACAGTTATCAAAAAAAAAAAAAAAGACAATTTATCTTTGATAACTTTTTTTTGGATACAAAGAATATATTAAAAAAGCTACCAACACTAGCAAGGAGCTAAAACGCACGGGAAACACACAAACAACAGATTACAGGTTGATTTTATAAATCCATTACGTAATAAAGATTAATTAATCCTTTTCAGCACTAATCCAACAAAGGAACCAAATCTTAATGATAGCTACTTATAATAAGCTTATATAATATTAGTCAAGAAGTTTAATAAGTTGACCTCTATTTTTGTACTTTATCATCCTATTTATTTAGTATTACTATTAAATAATTGGTATTTTGATCCGTTTAGAATCATTTTTAATGATTAAGGCCATTTTATGATTATTTTAAACGTTATGAATTTAAACACATTCTTCTCATGTCTAGAAGATTATCCTTGGAATATTAGGAATATTTTCAAGAAACATTAAGCATATGTGAAATTAGTCATCATTAAGTGATCGAAATTGGTGATTAGTACATGGGCGGACACAAGAATACATAGTGTGTATTGTCAATATGAAATATATGTTGCCGATACATGAAAAATAGGTTAAAAAAATAAAAAAATTCCATTGTGGACTGAAAAAATAGGTATTATCGGTATCATACGACTCATATCGAGACCCTACTAAAACCGCCATTGACATTTTTACATGAAATAAATTAGTGACACATTCAAAACCTATAGAAATGACAAACTATGCCGTTTGTTGATATCACGCGAGAAATCAAAGTTTATTTTGTTTTTGTTTATTTTATTTTAATTTTTGAACTGTTTGAAATTTTTATTATCCAATATAGGACTAATAACATAAAAACAATTACAAATGAATAATAACCAACATTCGATTTTTTTAACCACAAAATACAAAACGCTAAACCCAATCCATAAATATTATTGATAAAATACTTTATCAAAGATATGCTTCTTCGACCTAAACACCAATGAATTTCTAAAGTTCCACAACATCAATAAAGTAGTCAAAACAGTCGTTTCCAAACAAGTCTTTGCATAGTCGACATCTTCACTTCATTTACGAAATCCACCTTCTAACTTTATACATTACAAAATCAAAAGATCTACCCACGAACAATTCGATACCAAATAGCAAACCCTACTTGACATTGCATCAACACATGGTCTATGGTTTCCAAGTGATTTTGACAAATCGAGCACATAATTTTGTGCAAGTAGCTTGTTTATTTAAAGAGTCTATATGAAATTGATGTTAAATGAAGACACTAAGTTATAAAGTATATTAACAAAAAATTTAATAAAAGTCATTGTTGTAAAAATTCCGATTAGGTTTCGATTAATCCCTAGATGTTAGTCGACCGATTAGAGGACACTTAACGATTAATCCATGCATACATAATGAGTGAAACATTATAAAACAATGAAATTTTAACATTTTGATCAAGTTTTATCTCAATGGAAACTATTTGAGGCATGATTAGTCTTGTATTAATCATATTAACATATTTTGTTATGATATTAATGGTATTTACGAACTTTGATATGATATTAATCATATTTAATTTTTTAAAATTCAACAAATTAGTAATTAATGGTTACTGATTAATCTTCGTCTAACCAATTAATCCAATAATATGAGTCCACTGACTAGCTTACGTCGAGTGTGTTTTACAACTTTAATAAAAACACAACCACTTAACCATGTATATTTTAACCCATTTTATGAAAAACAATCATCATGATTAAAATCCATCTAAAAAGAACCATATGTTTGAAAAACATAAACCTAATCAATAGTAATAGGTCGTTAAGAAAAAAAATGAATTTTGACAGAAAAGTCTTTAAGTTTGACAAGTTTTATCGGTTTTGTCCTTATGCCGATTTTTTGTTTATTAATATCTAAAATTTTCCATTCTTTTAAAATTTTTGTCCTTGTTAACTGAAATAGCAGGTTTCCAGATTACGCTAAATCAAATTTGCAAAAAAAAAAAAAAGTTTACATATCTTTTACGTTTTTACACACAATATATATATATATATATATATATATATATATATATATATATATATATATATATATATATATATATATATATTAGTATTCTTATAAATAAGATATTTTTTCTATCACCCCATTCATTTGAAACCCCCATACTTTTTCACATGTAAAGTAATTAATCACAGATTATGGTGAATTTAGAGCATAACATGAATGAACAATAGATTTTTCTCCTACGTACTTATAAATATGTTCCCAGTCTATATCTATCTATCTATATATATATATATATATATATATATAATATATATATATATATATATATATATATATATATATATATATATATATATATATCTTATAAATGAAGCATTTTTCCTTTCACCACATTCATTTGGAACACCATGATGCATTTTACTCAAACCATATTCCTTTGAAACCTCTTATTTGAATGAATATCATTCAAAAGTCTCTTAATAATTATTAACCATTCAAAGGTTTTATAACTTATATAAGATGTTTAATAAGCAATTAATGGATCGTCTACTATAAAATGTCAATCTCTTTGAGTAGACACACAAATGTCAATCACATACAAAATTCACAAAGAAAACAAGTCTAAAGGTTTTTGTGTTTGTTTGAGGGCTTTGGACCATTTTTTGAGCCATGTTGTTATGTTAAGGTTTTTAATTTGTAAGTTTGTTATATACTAATTCTTTTTATTTTATTTTAATTTTCCTGGTTTAAGTATTCTTTTAAGACAATCAATGTATGTTGTGGTTTAAATTTTAATGTAAATTAGATTAGATTCGTGTTATCGATCATATGTTATGAACTGTGATATAAATAATATTTAATTAAATATTGTATATATGTTTGTATGTTTATGTTGCTTCAAAGCAATAATTCATTAAAAATCATGGATATGTCATATTATCCATATTATCAATGTAAGTCTCTTTTAAAATGCAAATTGTCTATCTTATCACTTTATATTATACTATATGTTTAACATTTTAAGTATAATAATAAGTGTTTTTTAATAGTTTTCTTTCACTTATTAATAATAATAAGTGGTTTTAAAATTAAATAGCAATGGTTATAAATAATAAAATCAAATTATAAAAATCATGGATATGTCATATTATCCATTCAAGTCTCTTTTTAAATGCAAATTTTCAATCTTATCACTTTATTATTTAGTATATGTTTCATATTTGATTAATAATGTTAAGTGTTTCTTAAATGTCTTCTTTAACTTATTATTAATAATAAGTGGTTTAAAATTAATGAACAACAATTTTAAATGATGACAACATCAAATTATAAATTACATAACGTTATCTACAAATAAATTGTATTTTAAATGAACATCATTAATAAAATTAGAAAAATAATTTGATAAGTAAAATTTTAAATTAATCAATCATAACAATTGTTGAAAATAATACTAAATAGATAATTATATTTAATTCAATTAATGAGGAAGATGGGTTGATATCAATGAATATTATTGTTCAAAAGAGTTGAGATTATATATATATATATATATATATATATATATATATATATATATATATATATATATATATATATATATATATATATATTTCAATATTATGTCAAAGTTAGTGCAAAAATATTATGTCAAAGTTAATGTCAATAACATAACCGTTATAAACATATATTCTTCAATATTCTAACAATATATTTTTAACCTATGCCGTGCAACGTGCGGGAACTCGTCTAATATACTTATAAATGAAACATTTTTCCTTTCACCACATTAATTTGAAACTCGCATGTATTTTTCCTTTCACCACATTCATTTTGAAACTCCCATGACTTTTCAATTTGTTTCTAATAATAATTATAAGTTGGTTAATTAGGTTAAATAAATATCAAACATAAAGTGTAATAATATATAAACTAAATTTCAATATTAAAATAATATATTTACTTCTACTTATAAAGTTATGTTTTTTTAATTTTAAATTATTATGCTTAATTTATTAGTTTTAATATATTGTTGGATGTAAACCGATATCATTTTAAAGATACAATTTTGGAAGAATTTGTATAATATACTTAAATTATTAATTTAAATATAACATTACATGGTCAACTTAAATATAAATTTTAGATTATCTTAAACAACCAAAAGAATATTTTGTAGATAATTAAAAATGATAAATTGTAGTATCTTTCTAATAATGATTATAAGCTAGTTAATAAGGTTAAATAAATATCAAACCTAAAGTGTAATCATAAATAAACTAAATTTCAATTTTAAAATAATATATTTACTTCTAATTATAAAGTTATGCCTTTAACTTTTAACATATTATACTTAATCTATTAGATTTAATATGTTGTTATATGTAATTATTGTCAGTTTAAAGCTATAACTTTTGAGCACTTAGGATAAAATACTTAAATAGTTAACTTAAATATAAAATTACAATGTCAACTTAAATATAAATTTCTGTTCCGCTTAAAAAACCAAAGAATATTTTGTAAATATTTAAAAGTGATAAATTGTAGTGATAAATGCAAAAACTAAATTGTAATATCAATTTAACTAAATTATTTCCTAAAGATATTTTTATAATCGATAAAAGTTTTCAAATAAATAGCTTAAAATAACTTACAATAACAATAGTTAAAAATAACTCTATATAAATGATTATATTCTTACCTTTAAAATCAAAAAATAATGTTAATGTTTTAAATAACTATAATGGTAGAAATTAAAACATTAAACAAATAAATTTTAATAAATTAGGTAACAATAACAAAAACTAAAAATAACATTAAATCATATTCTATATTTAATTTTATTAATGTGTAACTCGTAGGTAGAAGTCATTCAAACGATTGAGATTAGGATGTTATAATATATATATATATATATATATATATATATATATATATATATAACAAAAACTAAAAATAACATTAAATCATATTCTATATTTAATTTTATTCATGTGTAACTCGTAAGTAGAAGTCATTCAAACGATTGAGATTATAATGTTATAATATATATATATATATATATATATATATATATATATATATATATATATATATATATATATATATATATACACATATATATATATATATATATATTAGATCAATTTAGTATACGAATTATTGTATCGAATTTAACAACAACGTTATTGTTATATTTTAAAAAAACCATATATTTGTAAAAACATAAACTATATAGGTGTTTCTGCGCAATACAATATCAACTTAAATATAAATTTTAGTTCCACTTAAAAAACCAAAGAATATTATGTAAATAGTTAAAGGTGATAAATTATAGTGATAAATACATAAACTAAATTGTAATCTCAATTTAATTTAAATATTTCCTAAAGATATTTTTATAATCGTTAAAAGTTTCCAAATAAGTAGCTTAAAATAAGTTACAATAATAATAGTTAAAAATAACTCTATATAAATGATTATAATGTTACCTTTAAAATCAAAAAATAATGTTTGATGTTTTAAATAATTATAATGATAAAAACTAAAACATTAAGCAAATACATTTTAAAAAATTAATTATCAATTACAACAACTATAAATAACATTAAACCATATATTATATTTAATTTTATTCATATGTAATTCACGGATATAAGTCATCCAAACGATTCTGACTATGAAGTTATAATACATGTATATAGTATATATAATAATATAATTCAAAATAATCAATATATTGTATCAATTTAATATAAAAATTATTATATCTACTTTAATAATAACGTTATCATTATATTTAAATAAATAAATATATATTTATAAATATTTCAACTATATAGGTGTTTATGCGTCATGCGTGTGAATTCGCCTAATATATCTTATAATAGATGCATTTTTACTAAAACCATATTCATTTAAAACCTCCTATTTGAATAAATACCACTAAAAAGTCTCTTAATAATAATTTACCATTCAAAGGTTTTATAACTTATATAACATGTTTAATAAGCAATCAATGATAGTCTACTATAAAATGCCAATTTTTTTAATAAACATAAAAATACAAATCACATAAAAATTTCATAAAGAAAACAATTGAAAGGTTTTTGTATTGGTTTGAGAACTTTTGACCATTTTTTGAGCCACACTATTATGTTAAAGTTTTTTAATTTGTAAGTTTGTTATATAGTAATTCTTTTTTTTTCATGGTTTAAGTATTATTTTAAGACAATTATTGTATGTTGTGGTTTAAATTTCAATGTAAATTAGATTCGATTCATGTTATCGATCATGTTATGGAAAGTGATATAAATAATATTTAATTAAATATTGTATATATGTTTGTATGTTTGTGTTGCTTCAAAGCAATAATTAATTAAAAAGCGTAGATATGTCATATTTTGCTATATTATCTATATAAGTCTCTTTTAAAATGCAAATTGTCCATCTTATCTCATTATATTTTAGTATATATTTAATATTTTAATAGTAATAATAAGTGTTTTTAAAAGTTTTCTTTCACTTATTAATAATAATAAGTGGTTTTAAAATCACTGAACAATATCTATAAGTAATAAAATCAAATTATAAAAATCATGTATATATCATATCATCCATACAAGTCTTTTTAAAAATCCAAATTGTCAATCTTATCACTTTATTATTTAGTATATGTTTCATACTTTAATAATAAAATTAAGTGTTTTTTAAAAGTCTTATTTAACTTATTAATAATAACAAGTGGTTTAAAGTTAATAAACAATAAGTTTAAATTATAATAACATCAAATTATAATTACATAAGGTTAGCTACAAATAAATTGTACTTTAAATGAACATTAATATGGAAATCAAAAAATAATCGAATAAGTAAAAATTAAATTAATCAATCATAACTTTTTTTTTAAAATAATACTAAATAGATAATTATATTTAATTCTATTAATGAGGAATGTGGGTTGATGTCAATAGATAATATTGTTCAAAATAATTGAGATTATATATATATATATATATATATATATATATATATATATATATATATATATATATATATTAGTATAAAAATATTATGTCAAAGTTAATGTCAAAAAATAACCATTTGAAACATATATTTTTAACATATTTACAATATATTTTTAACCTGTGTCGCGCAATGCACGAGAATTTGTCTAGTATATTATAATAGAGACATTTTTACTCAAGCCATATTCATTTGAAACATTCTATTTGAATGAATGTCACTCAAAAGTCTCTTAATAATGATTAATCATTCAAAAGTTTTATAACGTACATAATATGTTTAATAAACAATTAATAAATAGTCTACTATAAAAATATCAATCTCTTTAAGTAGACATACAAATACAAATCACATACAAATTTAATAAAGAAAACAAGTTTAAAGATTTTGTGTTAGTTTGAGGGCTTTGGACCAATTATTGACCCATATTATTATGTTAAATTTTTAATTTGTATGTTTGTTATATATATTAATTCTTTTTTTTTTTTTTCATGGTTTAAGTATTCATTGAAGACAATAATTGTATGTTGTAGTGAAAACTTTAATAAAAATTAACTTTGATTCATTTTATTAGTCACATGTTATGGAAAGTGATATAGATAATGTTTAATTAAATATTGTATTTATGTTTGTATGTCTGTGTTCCTTCAAAGCAATAAGTAATTAAAAGTTATGGATATACGATATTATCCATAGTATCCATATAGGTTTCTTTTAAAATGCAAATTGTCTATCTTATCACTTTATATTTTAGTATATGTTTAACCTTTTAATTATAATAATAAATATCTTTTAAAAGTTTTCTTTCATTTATTATTAATAATAAGTGGTTTTAAAATCAATGAACAATAATTATAAATAATAAAATCAAATTATAAAAATCATGTATATGTCATATTATCCATGCAAGTCTTTTTTGAAATGCAAATTGTCTATCTTATCAATTTATTATTTAATGTATGTTTCACATTTTAATAGTAATATTAAGTGTTTCTTAAAAATCTTCTTTAACTTATTAATAATAATAAATGGTTTAAAACTAAAGAACAATAATTTTAAATGATAATAACATCAATTAATAAATTACATAACGTTAACAACAAATAAATTGTATTTTAAATGAACATCATTATTGAAATTGGAAAATAATCTTAAGAGTAAAAATTTAAATTAATCAATCATAACAATTGTTAAAAATAACATTAAATATATAATTATATTTAATTTTATTAATGAAGAATATGGGTTGATATCAATGAATAATATTGTTCAAAATACTATGTCAAAGTTAATGTCAATAGCATAACCATTTTAAACATATTTAACAATATATTTTTAACCTACGTTGCGCAATACGTGCGAATTCGTTTAGTCTTTATATCTTTATATCTATATCTATCTATATCTATATCATCATATCATCATATCATATCATATCATACTATATTATAAAGGAAGCATTTTTCCTTTCACAACAATCACTTGAAACTCTCATGCATATTTCCTATCACCACATTCTTTTGAAACTCCAATGACTTTTCAATTTATTTCTAATAATAATTATAAGTTGGTTAATAGATTAAATAAATATCAAACCTAAAGTGTAATCATATATATAAACTAAATTTCAATACTAAA
This sequence comes from Lactuca saligna, assembly GCF_052625555.1. Taxonomy (NCBI): domain Eukaryota; kingdom Viridiplantae; phylum Streptophyta; class Magnoliopsida; order Asterales; family Asteraceae; genus Lactuca; species Lactuca saligna. Next base: position 9,211,468 of record NC_136425.1, on the reverse strand, counting down.
ATAATATCTTTAATTCTACTGATAAAGTTATATTTTTTTAACTTTTGATGTATTATACTTAATTTATTAGTTTTAATATATTTTTAGATATGAACCATTATCATTTTAAATATACAATTTTAGAATAATTTGTATAAAATATTTAAATTGTTAATTTGGATATAACATTACAGGGTGAACTTAAATATAAATCTTAGTTTAACTTAAACAACCCAAAGAATATTTTGTAAATAGTTAAAAGTGATTAATTGTAGTGCCTTTCTAATAATGATTATAAGTTGGTTAATAAGGTTAAATAAATATCAAACCTAAAGTGTAATAAAAAATAAACTAATTTTAATATTAAAATAATATCTTTACTTCTACTTATAAAGTTATGTCTTTAACTTTTAACATATTATAATTAATTTATTATATTTAATATGTTGTTATATGTAAACCATTATGAATTTAAAGCTACAACATTTGAACCATTATAAAAGAAGTGTTTTTCCTTTCACTACATTCATTTAAAACCCCCATGCATATTTCCTTTCACCACATTCATTTGAAACTCCCATGACTTTTCTATTTCTTTCTAATAATAATTATAAGTTGGTTAATAATATTAAATAAATATCAAATCTAAAGTGTAATCATATATAAACTAAATTTCAATACTTAAATAATATCTTTAATTCTACTTATAAAGTTATGTTTTTAACTTTTAACATCCTAAACTTAATTTATTAGTTTTAATATGTTGTTAGATGCAAACCATTATCATTTTAAAGATACAATATTGGAAGAATTTGTATAAAATATTAAATTATTAATTTGAATATAACATTAAATGGTCAACTTAAAAATAAATTTTAGTTTAACTTAAACAACCCAAAGAATATTTTGCAAATAGTTAAAAGTGATTAATTGTAGTATCTTTCTAATAATGATTATAAGTTGGTTAATAAGGTTAAATAAATATCAAACCTAAAGTGTAATCATAAAGCCCATCCAATGGTCCAACATCTCATAATCATTAAGGCCCAGTTATGGCCCATATATGGGCCAATTTTCCAAATTGGGCCCAAACCCCTCACATTGGCCTACCCTAAAGCCCATCCAATTATTCAAGTCCATAAAGTTGTTCTTGGATGGTCCATCAATAGTCTAATAACCAAAGCCCAACAGAAGGCCCATCTTGAAGCCCAAACATAATTAGGGTTTCTCACATAAAATGATGATTAGGGTTAAGTGTTTCTTACTTAACCCATTAAGGACTTAATGCATTAAGTCCATCACTCTACTAGATAATTCATACGGTGTGATCGAGTGTAATTCATAATTCAATTTCAATGGCCCAAAACGCGGGTCCTGATAAGTCCAAACTAACAAATCCAAAATTAGGGTTTTCTAACCCTAATTAGGGTTTCCAACCCAGTCAAGTTCCAATTAGTCCATTTGTTAAGTTTCTAGGTTAATTAATTATTAATTAAGTTGGGCATCACCCACTACCACCTCAGGTAGTGGTGGTCAATCGCAGCTCACGGTGGTGGTGATGGATTTCCTTAATTATTCCAGTCAAAATACAATATTACAACGCAATCTCCAAATTAACACACACACACACAAATAACACATACACAAACCCAGCCACCCTTGTGGTCGCAGGTGGTGGCTGCCACCACCTTACGGTCGTGGTGGTAGCTTTTCTCATGAAATCCGGCCAAGCAACACCCAAACACCACTTCAACTGAGATAGACACCAACATAGCACCATTTCAAACACACCCACACATACAACTCCCTCTCATGGTGGCTGGTGGTGGCGGAAGGCGGCAACAGCGGTGCTTACAACGGCTACAATGTAACAATGGAAGAAAAAGTGGCGGACAACGATGGTAACAGAAACAGTCGACGTCTCTGACTAGTTGATGGTTCGCCATGGCGACCAAGATGTCGGCTAGAAACGACAGTCGTGGCGTCTGACGATGGCGTCGACTTCGCGGAAGCGATGCAGCGGTGACAGCGACACCAGTCGTTCCCGACCCACTCATCGGTGTTTATAACTTCCATTCAGTCTTTAGTAGTTCTCTCTCGGCCGTTCACGATGTCCGGCAGTGGTGTTCACGTTCCGATGGAGTAGAGGCAGGTGGTATGGTGGCGGCGTTTGGAAACACTCCGAGAGGGTGGCAGCTGGGTGTTTGAGATAGGGTTAGGGTTACCGGAGGTGACGGATTATATACCCTGACCCCCATAAAACTTCACTTCATAATGACAACATTGGTCCCTCTCTTCTGAAATAATTTCGAATTAGCTCCAATATTTACCCATTATACCCCTGCTCCCATAACTCCTTTCATAATAAGTCCAACAGTTACCAAACAGCCCCTCCTCTACAAATTAATTTCAACTGAAGTCCATATATTACCATTCAGCCCCTATCCTCCAAAGTCTCTTCAACTTAAGTCCAAATAATTTACCAAGCAGTCCCTTCCTTCATAAATATTTATAAAACCAATTTGGAACTTACACTTTTAACCCCCAACTTCTAAAATTATGACAATTAACTCCTCGAAACCAACACCTTGCTAAATTATTATTGATTTTAGGGCTACTATTCATTTATTAATTTGTATATTTATTTAGTTAATAAATGGGGTGTTACAATATAGGTATTTCTGCGTAACGCTTGGACATTCGCTTACTATACTTATAAAAGAGGCATACTTCAAAGCACCACATTCATTTAAAACTCCCATGACTTTTCAATTTTTTTTCTAATAATGACTATAAATTGGTTAATAACCTTAAATTAATGCAAAACCTAAATTTTAATCTTAAATTAACTAAACTTGAATATTAAACTACCATCTTTTAATTCTAGTTATAAAATTATGTCTTTTAACTTTTAACATGTTATAGTCAACTTATTAGTTTGGATAGTTTATTGAATGTGAATTATTAGTATTTTAAAGTCACAAATTTGAATAGTATATAAAATATTTCAATTATTAATTTGGATATAACGTTAAAGGGTTTATTTAAGTTTGAAATTTCAATTAAACTTAAAATAAAATCCAAAGATTATTTTATAAATAGTTAAAATATGTAAATTTTAGTGTTAAATGCAAAACCTCGATTGTAATCCCAAAATAAGTAAAAAAACCTAAAACTATTTTTATAATCATTAAGAGTTTCTGGATAAGTAGTTTAAAAATAACTTACAACAACAATAGTCAAAAGTAAAATTATGTAAAAAATTATATTGTTACCTTTAAAAAGATAAACAATGTTTGATGTTTCTAAATAATTACAATGATAGAAATTAAAATGTTAAACAAAAATTTTAAAAAACTTAACTAATAATGATAACAATTATAAATAACATTAAACCACATATTATTTTTAATTTTATTTCTGAGTATCATGCGAGTAGAACTCATTGAGACGATGGATATTATATTATTTTAATACATGTATACATTATAATATCATTCAAAATAATCAATATTTAATAACAAATTAGTATAAGAATTATTATATCAAAGTTTACAACACCATCATTATTATAATTAACAAAAACATATGTATTTATAAATATTTCAACTATATACTAATATTCAACGTAACAAGTAGGTATTCGCATAGTGTGTGTGTGTGTGTATATATATATATATATATATATATATATATCATCTATATATCTATATCATTTCATTATCATTATATACTTATAAATGAAGCATTTTTCCCTTCATCACAATAATTAGAAACTCACATCACTACTAGAAAAACAGCCTTTTACGACGCGCAATTAATGACACACATTGATAGAGGATGCGCATTTGTGCGTGCCCCAAAAATTAATGTCAGTTTTCCAAAAATTGAAGGATAGAGGGCACGGATTGTTGTGCGCCCTAAAATTGGTGTCCAACAAAAAAAATAAAAATACACGGAGTGTGCTTATGTTTAATGCGTATCGTGTAAAGGTGTCGCTTTATAAATTTTTTCAAGAATGCGGGTTATAGCTGAAGGGGGGAAACGAAATCCAAAAAATTAAAACCCCGCCCCCACCTCCAACCCTCAGAAACCATAGAAACATTAATAGCAGACATTCAAACAAGTTTTCCAGCTTTAACAATGGTTGCATCCCTTCTATTTCTACGATCCCGAATCTCCCTTATACTTCCTTTCTCACCGATGCCTAATTTTATAGCATGCAACTCAACAATTTTCACGTTTCACGTTTAACTTTCAGTCTTTCACCACTACGTATACTTCACCACCTAAGCGAATCGTCACTCATAACGGCACCTTCCACCGTGATGAAGCCCTAGGATGCTTTATGACTGGCCTTACGTTAAAGTTCCACAGAGCCCAAATCATTCGAACTAGAAACCTTCCGGTACTATCACTACAAGATATGTCGACTCTTGAACGAAGATATCACCTCGCCTCCCCTTTGATCTGGCAACATCATGTCCGACGACCTTAGGATTACTTCTTCTATTGCTCAAATCGACAAGCCCTATGTCTTATTAAGGTGTGTTTCGGTTGATTTTCTCTTCCCTATGTTTTCATTCTTCTACCAGAACCCTATCTTGCTAAATCCTTTTTTCTTCTTGGCTTAATTTTTCTCCATTTGATTTATGATGGAAGGAAAAAACATAGAAGAAGTAATCCCTTTTTTCGATTCTTGTTAAATCCTTTTTTCTTCACGACTGCATCTTTAACTCCCTACTCTATCAAAGCTCTCTATATATATATCAATTGAAGGCACGGTCCCTAATTCTCAAGAACTTCATCCCAAAGAAGCCTAACAGTCAAGAACTTCATCCCAATCAATACAACCAGGGCATCGTTTGTGGTATATGTTCTTAAAGTTCATTCAATTTGAATATTTTTATCTTAAAGTTGGGTTTATTTGGAAATGCATCTTACTAACTTTTGATTAAAAAAGGTTTTTTTGTTGGGATCAGAAAATTGCAATATAGATCTCGCCCACAGGACACTTGCATCTACTAAGAGAAGGAGCCCATTAGGTTTTGCTTTCTTTTCACATGAATCAGCTTCTTTCTAAGAACAGGTTGGTTGTTTTAAGTCATATATTCCTAATTTGATAGAAAGTTCATATCTTTTTATCACTGAAATTCTATAAATATAAATTTTTATCTCCAAATTTGTGTCGTTCTTTATTCTGGGGATGCTACAGAAGAAGGAAAACTTCTTAGACTAAAGCAACAATTTTTCCTATCCAATGCATCATTGCAGGTTTGACAATCTTTTTATTTTTCATTTGTAACAATGGATGATTTATAAGTATTAAAAGATAAGATAATAGAGTTTGAATGTTTATGTTTTTAAGGACATTATTTCAAGATTCAAGGAAAGAAAAGAAGGAAGAAAACATGAGAAATGGTCACAAGTGTTGACCAGGGCTAGGGTGGGATGAAGCATGGGATGTGACTTCAAGGTGCTTTATAAATTTTATTAAAAAAACATGTTACTTTATGTTTTTGACCTTAAATAATAACAAAGAGGTTGTTGTTGAGTGTTGACCAGGTCAATTGCTTATACAATCCAGAACTTAAAGCTGAATGGGATTCAACCAAAATGGCCAATAAACAGAGATTAGCACAGTACATATCGAAAGTAACAGGCGAAACAATTGACCCAAATACCCTTTCGACATTCAAGTGAAGCGCATCCATGAATATAAAATATAGTTGTTGTATATCTTGGGTGCTGTTTATAGATACAAGAAACTAAAGGTACGTAACTTATCCTATTGTTTCTAGTTAAGTACTGAATAGATAGATAATCATAATCATAGACATGGAAGTGGAGGAAATATGGTCCTGAGCTCACGCTCACACACCCCTAGGTCCACTGCCAAGGCAGTAAGATATATCAGACTAGAAGTACAAATGAATTGATAAAGAAAAAGTTGTTAATGTTCAAATCATTGTGCGATGCATGTCTGTAAAATTTTTATTAAAGCATATATATGTAACTAAAGTTGGATTGTTTTTACAAAAAATTCTTGATTGTTTTCTAAACATATAGACCATTAAGTGATGATGAGACAAAAGCACACACACCAATAGTGATTACATATACTGAGAACAAGAAAGTAGTTTGTGTAGTTCAACATATAGCTAACAAGCAGATTGATAGATCATTTGTGTTTCATTAAGGTAATTGTCTTGTCTAATATCATTTATTCTTGTTCTTTCTAAATATATCCAAAGAACCACCATTCATGGTATCTCAAGGAACAAACTTCTTTCGTTCTCTATTCTATTTTAATAAAAATAATCTCTTTGATGGTGTTCCCAATCAATAATATAGATAGGTATTTGGTCCAAACTCTCAACAAAGGGACTTGTATTATGAAACTGTCTCTCCTATTGTTTTTGAGGTTCTTGAGGGCTAACCATGCTTCCTTTTTCTTCACTGCTTCTTCAGCAATGGAATGAGACCTATCTTCATTATCACAAAGTTGATCCAAAGCAAACATACTATTTATCCATGGAGTTTCTCCAAGGGCGAGCATTGACTAATGCCATTAGGAATCTTGATATTCAAGATGCATATTCCAGTGCTTTGAACAAACTAGGACATGAACTTGAAGAAATCACTAAGCAGGTAATCCTTTAAAATCTTTCTAACATGATTAATATGTTCTATTTTTTAACTATTGCATTATAAAATTTTTAGGAGAAAGATATGGCACTTGGGAATGGTGGTTTACGAAAATGCTTACATCATCCGAGAAAATCTTGAAGAAGGAAATGGCTGTAGTGAGAGCTTCTGTTGGGCTATCTGTTACTCCAGTTATCGAAAAGGCAGTCACGACACCTATCTCAGAGGTTTTCCAGGTAACTGATTGTAACATCCAATTTCTCATTTAAAATTAAAAAAAATCTAATTTAAAGTCTAAATTTGCATGCAGAGGGGCATAGGTGATAAGGCTATAAATCAGTTGGAAAAAATAGTTAATACTAAGCTTGAAGCAACTGTTTCAAGGCAAATTCAAGTCCAATTTCAAACATCTGGAAAACAAGCTTTACAGGTATGTGATACAACAATAATAGATCTTTCTAAATTATAAAATGATGAATTTTGTTTTTTAAATTCTAAACCCTTTTTTACAGGAAGCACTGAAGAGTAGTATGGAAGCTTCTGTTCTTCCTGCTTACGAGATGTCCTGCAAAACAATGTTTGACCAAATTGACTCCACATTTTAAAAAAGGAAAGGTTGAATTTATACATTCACCTTTATCATTTGCTTTGAGGGTAAGAATACTAGAAAACACAATTCCTTCCTTTTTTTTGCTTCTTTGATGTTCATTTTTGTTTTTTTTAGGATACTATCAATTTTGATATGAGGATTTTAGATCATAATAAGTCGGTTGTCCGCATGGCAAACTTCTGTGTGGTTTCTAGGCATACGGTAAGATGTTTGAATACTATAAATATAGGAAAAACCAACTAATTTTATCTTATATTTTGTGCTTTTTTAGGGATAATTTAGGCTCCATCAATTCAGCCCATTTATTTTTCTCTGTTTTGGCAAGTTAATGGTGTAGCACAATTCCACAGTGACATCTTAAAGGCTGAATTATTTGCAGATTATGTGTCAGTATGGCCAAACAAGTTTCAAAATAAGACCAATGGCATTATTCCTAGACGTTGGCTCAAATTTTGTAGTCCTGAACTTAGTCAGATCATAACAAAATGGTTAAAAAACAGACAAGTGGGTCACTAACCTAGACCTACTTGTGTGTCTGTGGGAGGTATGATTCTTTCATTTTCATTCTATTATTATGTAAAAATGACCAAAATGCCATCTATTATGAGGATTTACATATCTCCTGCTGATCGTTATATCTTATCCTCTTTCTCCGAAAGTTTGATGACAATCCAGAACTTCATAGAAGAAGATACTAGAACATTCTGTTAATGCAATGCAATGCATGTTGAAACAGGAAATGAGCCCTGAAGAGCGAAAAGCCACAACACCAAGGACAATCATGATTGGAGGGAAAGCATTTGCAACATATACAAATGCTAAAAGAATAGTCAACCTTATGGATGATGTTGGTGTTGTTGTGAACACCGATCCTAAAATTAACGAATACTAGGTAAAAATGGTTTCATATCTTTTTTTTGTTTTAGAACTTATTTATTATTGTAATTTTGTATTACATGTGGTTTTTGTGCCTAATTACAATGTATATGTGGCGGAGGTACTTATACCAGGAAGTGAGGTGTCACAACATATAAGTACAACTGGCACGGAAGCTAGTGGGACAAGTAATATGAAGTTTGCACTTAATGGATGTCTTATTATAGGAACATTAGATGGGGCTAATGTTGAAATCAGGGAGGAAGTTGGAGAGGAAATTTTTTTCCTTTTTGGAGCAACAACAGATAAAGTTCCATTTTATTTCTCATTTATTACTAAGTTAGGGTATATGGTTTTAGTTGAAAGGTGAAGATGAACAAAGGTTTGTCTCTTTTTATTTCTCATTTATTACTAAGTTTAGAAAATAAATGGAGACTAAATAAATGTCATAATTTTTGTTTATAGCTCCTTCTCTTCAGTTTGCTTCTTGCTTCCAATCTATGCCAGATAACAATGGAGATTGATAGATGTCGGTTAATAGCATCTTCTGGAGCATATAAAGCGGTAAGTTATTAATATTTTTTAAATAAATAAATGTTCCTCAATTTGCAAAATGAAAGGGAATAAAAGTAAAAAAAAAATGTCGATATTTTTAATTTGAAGGTGGTGGAGTGTCTAATTAGGTTGGTTGAAACCTGATGAGGTTCCCATGGTAAGTGTAATTTGGTGTTTTGCAAGTTTGTGTCACCACAACAACTAATTTATCATGTTTGCTGTGATACTATTCTGCTTGTGCAGCTTGTAGAATCTGTGCTAAGTAAGATCATGGAAGAGCTTGAGAATCGCATCACTAGTCAAGTTGAACTGGTAAAGCTTCTTAGCTATGTTGTTTCCTAATTTCCTTGCTTGGTGTTTCAAGTACATATAATAATAAGCTACATTTCCTTATATATAACTTTTTAAACAATTTTTTATAAGGCACAAATATACAATCTTATAACTTTCTACTTTATATAATGTCTAATCATTTGTTTTTTTTTCCGTTAACTGTTAACTTATAAGTAATTAGAGGTAAGGAAAAATTATAACCACATATGATTTGCAAATTATCAAATTTTGATTTATTAATACACAGGTAAATGAGGTGAAAGGAGAGGATGTTGTTTGATTGATAAAGAATTCTGCTACTCTATTTGGTTCGTTATTCACCTTGCATGTATCCCAAATATGTATTGAGCTGCCAACTCTCATGGATAAAGATAAGGAGGTGAAGTTTCTCTTTTGTGATTCCATTAGATATTTCTTATCATATACTCATTTAAGTTGTAAGTTTTATGGAAAATTGTAGGTTAATTAGCACATGGGGAGTACGTAACAAGATTTTTGCAAAGATAGAAAATATTGAGGTCGGATGCCCACATTTTCCAATTGTATGTAATCAAATTGTCTCTTATGTCACATTGGGGAGATTACTTTAATGTCACATTGAAATTTCATCGAATAGTATAGCGATAAATAGAAGAAATAGCAATGTACTTTCATCTATTATTTGTATGACATTAAATTTTATGCAATGGATTTTATTTTTTTGTATATGGTATTTTATTTTTTATTATGAGACATTAAATTCAAATTTAATTTGAAAATTAGTAAACAAATAAATAATATTTTTTTAAACATTTAAAATTATGATACGCAAAAATGTGTGTCATCTGCATTTATGACATGGCCTTTCTTGACAGAGGCTTTCTTGATACGCATTGCGTGTCATTAACATAAGCGTCGTAAGATTATGACACGCGAATGCGTGTCGTCTTCCTTTATGATAGGGCATTCCTTGATACACATTGCGTGTCGTAAACGCGTGTCGTAATTGTGCATCGTAAATGAGTGTCGTAAATGCGTGTCGTCTCTCTTTATAACAGGGCCTTCCTTGACGCGCATTTATGCATCGTCTGAGCCTTTTACGACGCGCAATGGATGTCGTAAAAGGCTGTTTTTCTAGTAGTGCATCATTTCTCCTTTCACCACATTCATTTGAAACTCCCATGACTTTTCAATTCTTTCTAATAATAATTATAATTTGGTTAATTAGGTTAAATAAATATTAAACCTAATATATAAACTAAATTTCAATATTGAAATAATATATTTAATATTACTTATAAAGTTATGTTTTTTAGCTATTAAAATACTATATATTATTTATTAGTTTTAATATATTGTTGGATGTAAACCATTATTCTAACACCTCAATTTTCATATATAGATTAAAAAAACAAATAATCGTTCCAACATCTTTCAAGATCAATTAGGAACTTACTTACAGACTAAACTACAACGGAAGCAAAATAAAATAAAATAAAGTCTTCAACCGAAGAGCTTCGGGTGTTACGTCTTTGCGGAAATCCTTTGTCGTCTTGTTGGTCAATCTTTCTCCCTAGCCTTCTTACTACCACTTGTTAAATACTTCCCTGGGTTACGCACATTTAAAGTTTCTAAATGGGTAAGCCTAGGGCCTAGTGAGTTCGTGTTGCACATATATGTCCATCAATTAAAAAAAAAAAAATAGTTTTATCATATAGTTTCAATAAATCATACAACAAATATATCACCCAATGACATAATTTAGGGGAACGATTAATTATCCAGAGAAAGAACCAAAGATTCATTTCCCTTCTCCTTGAGACAACTAATCATCCATTGACTCAAGTATTTTAAATACCCAAGGAAATGAGTATAAATCTCAATTCCCATCCCACCGATCACACACATCCGTCATGCTCACGGCGATTAAACACCCACCCGTTCCCACTAAACATGTCACCAAAAAAAACACGCATCGTAGATAACAAATCCAAAATAACATTTTGTATGCAACCATACTTATAATAAAACATATTGTCAATAAATAAATAAACACAACATAATAAACGCATGACAAACATTTATGTGCGACCAACCACAGAACACGAGACACTCACCTTGCAACCGATAAGTCCTAACCGAAGCTTTGTTGCTAATCTGCACCCTACATTCCACGAACAAATTTTCTAAGGCAATCGTCCTAGAAAATATCCTACACGTCCGTTTCGATTCAAGTATCCACATGTCTCAGTCGGCCAACCAAAATAATTTTACATTGACGTTCGCAATTGAACTATGCCTCTCTCTTTCCAACTAATTGATTTCATTTTTAATACTTAAAAGTTAAAACAATTTAAATCTTAAAAATACAAGACAAACTTGTGTCTTTTTTTTTATAAATAAAAGAAAATACATAGAACTAGCAAGTAATCAAAACCTCTATACCTCATTTACGTAATTTTTATTAAAATGCAATGGTTTTAAATGTAAGAAAATAAATATTGACACTCATTAAAACTATAAGGACCTTTTCCATAAATTCATATTCCAATATTAATGAAAAGGAAGAAAGCGTACGTTTTCCCAAAAATGGAAGTTAACACTTTATCAAACGTATAAGGACTGATTCCGTAAATTGAAATAGCATTAAAACAAGTGTTGCAAGTCTCGATATTTGACACATCCAATGACCCACCCAAATAAAATTAAACCCATAAGCACCCTTTCTTCTTAACCCGAAATTTTAACTCATTTCCACCATTTTTAATCTGTAAAAACTTTTAAATTTCCTCCAAATTGTTTCAAATAATTATATAAAAATCAAAATACTTCTCATCATTCTTTTGTTCAAGTTATCCATATTCATTTACCAAAATTTTACTCTAAATAAGATGGAGTCAAACATTTGTTTCAAGCAAAATTTATTACTTTAAAATTCTCATGAAACTGTGACTTATTGGCTTGAATCGAGACATGGGATTGAACAAGACACAAAATGCTTACATATAAACCTATTTTAACAACTATAACGAGTTGAAACTAAAGAATCTTACCTTAATTTTGAGCACCACTTCCGGAAATAGTTTACGAACTTCAAACCCCGATTTCTACTTCGTTTCTCCAACCTTTCTTGCAATTTTGGTGGGGTTTCTAGTCGATTTTTCGAGCTCTTTATAATGCCTAAGGCCTTGGAAGTTATAAACCCTTCAAATGCTCGAATTTATTTCCACAATGAAGGTGACGGGTTTGGACATTAACCCTCATAACTCTCTACTAATTAACTCATTAATCCTTGAACTAATCAATTTATTATAATGATATAATCTAATTACATATATATATATATATATATATATATATATATATATATATATATTTTAGCTTTGAGTTATCACAAACTTCCCCCCTTTGAAAAATCTCGTCCTCGAAATTTCAACTAAACAACCAGAAAAGGGTATTTGGTCTTCTTATCGCATATGTTTCCCCATGTCGCATCTGACCCTTTATGTTAGTTTTACTGAGCATTCATGAATTGTATCTCCACATTCCCTAACTTCTTGACCAACTAATCCATTTCTCGTTGTAATCTCTTCCAAAATTATGACATGAAACTAAGGTTCTGATCATAAATAGACAAGCGAATGATCTCATTAATAACTTTTCCCACAAGTATATTTCACCCGATGACACAGTTTAAGGGAGCATTTTATATATCCAGAGAAAGAACCAATGGTCCGCTTCCCTTCCCACTTGGCACAACCCATCCGTTGTGCTCAAGCATTTAAATATCCAAGGAAATGAGTAACGTCTCAATTTCCTATCTCCCGCCGGTCACACCACACTAGTTATGTTCCCGACTATCATACACCCATGTCCTCATTAAACGTGTCATCATATATTAGGAAAACAATTCTAGAAAATTTTCCACTTCTCCTCTACCGAGGATTCTTCCGACTCCTCTTCAGTCCACCCAATACACCGAAGGTTACATCAATCATCATCAAATAAATCTCACTTGGTTCCTTCCTTACATACGACTTAGTGAATAAGTGACAACATTAATCTTTCGTAATTCGTAACGATCTTACACCTTCTTTGACTTTTGGTAATCCATGCGCATATATATCGTCCCCCTTTTTTTCGTGACGAGCACTACTAGTGCACCCCATGGTGATGTACTATATCGAATAAAAACTTTATCAAGCAGATCCTCCAACTGCTAAACAAATTCCTTCATCCGTATCAGTGCTAGTATAGTATATCACTGTCACATTTCGTTGTTCCAGTCTCAAGAATGCTTCCTCTAACTGCTAGATCGTCGTTCGAGGACAAAACATCTCTCTAACGATTCTTGCAAACTCATCCCATGAGATCCTATTGGTTGTATGCAACACCCTAATTGCTTTTACCCTCCCCATCAGTATAAAGCCTCATTTTTAAACATCGTCACGATATAAACCACATTGTCCTTATTTCCACACTTACCGGTATCTAATGTTTCCTCTATCTCCATGATCCACATTGATGATACGATTGGTCAACGTCCCCGCGACACGTTTGTGGTTTAAAAGTCATGAACGTCTTGTAACAATTACCTCATCATTTGTCGTTTACATCTTTCCGTAATCGTATTGCAACACTAGGGTCAGAAATTGTAGCCACATACCATATCCATAGCCTTCCTCTTCATCAACCTTGTTACCACCGTTCACATTCTATAGTGCATCTCGGTCCTGAACATTTACATTCGACAATGTAGATTGCATATCTTGCTCAATCTCGTCAATTAATTATTCTCGCGTAACCATATTTGTTGCACGACCTTGTCCGCAATCTTGACCCATACCACAACCTCGATTGGAGTTAGAGCTCAATTTCACCAATTGTGCTCACACCGGTGCTATGATGACTCCTAGACCTCTTCCCTTACACCTACCTCTACCTCAAACCTAACCACACCAACAATTGGAAATAGGGTTTACGGGAGTCTTTAGTTCTTCTTTGGGTGCAGAAACATCGGCTCCAAATTAGATTGTCTTCCCGATCTAGTGTTACCTTAGTAAGCCTCTCTGATATCCCTGAGGATATGATGCCTACTACTAAGATATGGTCTAAATTAGTTGCTAGGTTACTTCTCGCTCCTTCCGTCTAAGCTTAAATGTTTACGGAAACACCTAATCTGCTTAAACCACGCTCTGATACCAACTTGTAACACTCCAATTTTCATATATAGATTAAAAAAACAAATAATCGTTCCAACATCTCCCAAGATCAATTAGGAACTTACTTACAGACTAAACTACAGCAGAAGCAAAATAAAATAAAATAAAGTCTTCAACCGAAGAGCTTCGGGTGTTACGTCTTTGCGGAAATCCTTTGTCGTCTTGTTGGTCAATCTTTCTCCCTAGCCTTCTTACTGCCACTTGTTAAATACTTCCCTGGGTTACGCACATTTAAAGTTTCTAAATGGGTAAGCCTAGGGCCTAGTGAGTTCGTGTTGCACATATATGTCCATCAATTAAAAAAAAAACAAACAGTTTTATCATATAGTTTCAATAAATCATACAACAAATATATCACCCGATGATATAATTTAGGGTAACGATTAATTATCCAGAGAAAGAACCAAAGATTCATTTCCCTTATCCTTGAGACAACTAATCATCCATTGACTCAAGTATTTTAAATATCCAAGGAAATGAGTATAAATCTCAATTCCCATCCCACCGATCACACACATCCGTCATGCTCACGGCGATTAAACACCCACCCGTTCCCACTAAACATGTCACCAAAAAAAACACGCATCGTAGATAACAAATCCAAAATAACATTTTGTATGCAACCATACTTATAATAAAACATATTGTCAATAAATAAATAAACACAACATAATAAACGCATGGCAAACATTTATGTGCGAGCAACCACAGAACACGAGAAACTCACCTTGCAACCGATAAGTCCTAACCGAAGCTTTGTTGCTAATCTGCACCCTACATTCTACGAACAAATTTTCTAAGGCAATCGTCCTAGAAAATATCCTACACGTCCGTTTCGATTCAAGTATCCACATGTCTCAGTCGGCCAACCAAAATAATTTTACATTGACGTTCACAATTGAACTATGCCTCTCTCTTTCCAACTAATTGATTTCATTTTTAATACTTAAAAGTTAAAACAATTTAAATCTTAAAAATACAAGACAAACTTGTGTCTTTTTTTTATATAAAAAAGAAAGTACATAGAACTAGCAAGTAATCAAAACTCTATACCTCATTTACGTAATTTTTATTAAAATGCAATGGTTTTAAATGTAAGAAAATAAATATTGACACTCATTAAAACTATAAGGACCTTTTCCATAAATTCATATTCCAGTATTAATGAAAAGGAAGCAAGCGTACGTTTTTCTCAAAAATGGAAGTTAACACTTTATCAAACGTACAAGGACTGATTCTGTAAATTGAAATTTCATTAAAACAAGTGTTGCAAGTCTGGATATTTGACACGTCCAATGACCCACCAAAATAAAATTAAACCCATAAGCACCCTTTCTTCTTAACCCGAAATTTTAACTCATTTCCACCATTTTTAATCTGTAAAAACTTTTAAATTTCCTCCAAATTGTTTCAAATAATTATATAAAAATCAAAATACTTCTCTTCATTCTTTTCTTCAAGTTATCCATATTCATTTACCAAAATTTTACTCTAAATAAGATGGAGTCAAACATTTGTTTCAAGCAAAATTTATTACTTTAAAATTCTCATGAAACTGTGACTTATTGGCTTGAATCGAGACATGGGATTGAACAAGACACAAAATGCTTACATATAAACCTATTTTAACAACTATAACGAGTTGAAACTAAAGAATCTTACCTTAATTTTGAGCACCACTTCCAGAAATACTTTACGAACTTCAAACCCCGATTTCTACTTCGTTTCTCCAACCTTTCTTGCAATTTTGGTGGGGGTTCTAGTCGATTTTTCGAGCTCTTCATAATGCCTAAGACCTTGGAAGTTATAAACCCTTCAAATGCTCGAATTTATTTCCACAATGAAGGTGACGAGTTTGGACATTAAACCTCATAACTCTCTACTAATTAACTCATTAATCCTTGAACTAATCATTTTATTATAATGATATAATCTAATTACATATATATTTATATATTTTAGCTTTGAGTTATCACAATTATCATTTTTTTGGAACAATTTGTATAAAATACTTAAATTAAAATTTTAAATATAATATTACAGGGTCAACAAAAATATAAATTTTAGTTTAACTTAAACAACCCAAAAAATATTATGTAAATAGTTAAAAGTGATAAATTGTAGTGTCTTTCTAATAACGATTATAAGTTGGTTAATAAGGTCAAATAAATATCAAATCTAAAGTGTAATCATAATAAACTAAATTTCAATTTTGAAATAATATAATATACTTCTACTTATAAAGTTATGTCTTTAACTTTTAACATATTATACTTAATTTCTTAGATTTAATATGTTGTTATATATAAATTATTATTAATTTAAAGCTATAACTTTTGAACAGTTTAGATAAAATACTTAAATTGTTAACTTAAATATAACATTACAATGTCAACTTAAATATAAATTTTAGTTCCACTTAAAAAACTGAAGAATATTTTATAAATAGTTAAAAGTGATAAATTGTAGTGATAAATGCAAAAACTAAATTGTAATATCAATTAAACTAAAATATTTCTTAAAGATATTTTTATAATCGTTAAAAGTTTCCAAATCAATGCCTTAAAATAACTTACAATAACAATAGTTAAAAATAACTCTATATAAATGATTATACTGTTACCCATTATATATAGATTATCATACGTTTGATATATAATTTGCAAAATTTTAAACGGTTTATAAAATTATCATATAATTGTGTATATCACAATGACTTAAAAATTAAAACTATAATGTTTAATAAAACTAATATGTTAACTATATTTTTGCTTTACTACTATTATTTTGTTTCAAAGTAGAAATACTAAATAATAATTTAGTAAAAAAAAATATTTTAACCATATAATTGTATTAACGCGCAATGCGCGGGGATTTACATAGTCTTTATACTTATAAAGCTAGCATTTTTTCTTGAATCTCATGCATTTGAAACCCCCTTTTTTTAACTTCCTCAAACCATATTCATTTGAAACCCCTTTCTTAATTAATGCAACTCAAAAGTTTTCTTAATTACGATTTAACACTCAAAAATTTTATAAATTATATTATGTTTAATTAACATTTAGTGAAAAGTTTAGCATAAAAAGGCCAATCTTTTGTGTCTTGTGTTATATAAAATTATACATGTAAGATGGATTTGAAGATATTGTGACTCAAAAGTTGTCATGTAGTTGAAGCATTCACGATCCAAATATGATGATTTGAAGAAATGGGTTATGTCAATCCAAATATGATGATTTGAAGAAATGAGTTATGTCACTACGATGGTAATTGTAATATGATTTTTTTCTTTCAACCAAAACAAATGAAGCTTTTCTATTCTTACTTTATATTCAATTTTTCATTTAATCTTTATATGTGATTTGTGTGTATTACTCAATCTTGAATGTGACTCTCCAAACATCAATGTTTTGCTTGAAATATCTTTCTGATTCTTCTTTTTTCAAGAAAAATATTTTGATTGCAGGTTAGTGAAAAATTATCATCAAGTTTCTATGGTTGAATGGTATTAAATGAAAAAAGAAGATTCGTAAAATGGATATAGGTTTTTCTGTTTGAGCAAAGTTGACGAATGTTAGTTTTTTTTATTTAAATGTATGTTTATTTAACATCCTTATTCATATATTCAACCACCCAATGCTCTTATTTATTTGATTGTAGTTTTTCTATTTTGATTATATTTATTTTATATTATTTTTTATTGGGTTATCCTACACAACATATTTAAAAGATAATATAATTTTGAACATTTGATATATAATTATGATAGACTTATCATGATATGTTCTTCATATGAAACTAATTTATCCATATTACTGCGACAAGAATTACATATGACATTTACAAAAATATATATATTATATGAAAATATATATTATATGTGATTTGTTTAACATGTATACGCACCTATGTATGTTATAAATTTATAATTAAATATATTTATGTTTAATAATTGAAGGGATTAAAATGATGCATCAAAACCAATTATTTAGACTAATATAACAATAATAATAATAATAAAAATAAAAATAATAATAATAATAATAATAATAATAATAATTATTATTATTATTATTATTATTATTATTATTATTATTATTATACATTTCCAAGTACCGCATTCATTTGAAACTCACACTACAACTCAAGAGTTTTCTAATTTATGTATATTTATTAGTTACAACTCAATAGTTTTTAACTTATGATTATTAATTAGTAATCGCTAATAACTTTTTATTTTCCTTTCTTTTATAAGGTTGTAAAGTTTTGCTCATTAAAAACATTAATGTATTTGAAAAGATTTGTGATTTAAATACGAAGAGTTAATATAAATGTTATAATAGATGTTTTAGTGTCTTTATGTTATTAAAAGTTATAGTATTTATTTTTTATATTTTTTATTATTTGTTGTGTATATATATATATATATATATATATATATATATATATATATATATATATATATATATATATATATATATATATCTTTTTTAATACAAATGTACAATAGATGTTTTTCTATTTTTATATTACTAAAAATTGCAGTTCATATTTTTGTTCATACGTTTTGTTACCTGTTATATTATCATTTATTTGATATATAATTTACACAATTTTAAACGG
Organism: Lactuca saligna; assembly: GCF_052625555.1. Taxonomy (NCBI): domain Eukaryota; kingdom Viridiplantae; phylum Streptophyta; class Magnoliopsida; order Asterales; family Asteraceae; genus Lactuca; species Lactuca saligna. The sequence goes on along the minus strand of NC_136425.1, from coordinate 9,192,640 downwards.
TTTATAAAATTATCAAATAATTGTATATATCACAATGACTTAAAAATCTAACTATAATGTTTAATAAAACTAATATGTTAACCATATGTTTGCTTTACTACTAACATTTTGTTTCAAAGTATAAATATTAAATAATAATTTGGTAAAAATTATTATTTTAACTATATAATTTTATTCTCGCGCAACGCGTGGGGATTCGCCTAGTATACTTATAAAGTAAACATTTCTCTTTTTACCACATTCATTTGAAACTCCCATGTATTTTTCCTTTCACCAAATTCATTTGAAACTCTCATGACTTTTCAATTTCTTTCTAATAATAATTATAATTTGTTTAATTAGGGTAAATAAATATCAAACTTAAAGTGTAATCATATATAAACTAAATTTTAATATTAAAATAATATCTTTACTTCTACATATAAAGTTATATTTTCTAACTTATAACATATTATACTTAATTTATTAGTTTTAATATATTGTTGGATGTATACCATTATCATTTTAAAGATACAATTTTGGAACAATTTTATAAAATACTTAAATTATTAATTTAAATATAACATTACACGGTCAACTTAAATATAAATTTTATTTTAACTTAAACAACCCAAAGAATATTTTGTAAATAGTTAAAAGTGATAAATTGTTGTGTCTTTCTAATAATGATTATAAGTTGGTTAATAAGGTTAAATAAATATCAAACCTTAAGTGTAATCATAACTAAACTCAATATCAAACCTTAAGTTATGTCATAACTTTTAACATATTATAGTTAGTTTATTAGATTTAATATGTTGTTATATGTAAACCATTATCAGTTTAATGTTACAACTTTTGAACAGTTTGGACAAAATACTTAAATTGTGAACTTAAATATAACATTACAATGTCAAGTTAAATATAAATTCCAATTCCACTTAAAAGAATAAAGAATATTTTGTAAATAATTAAAAGTGATAAGTTGTAGTGATAAATGCAAAAACTAAATTGTAATCTCAGTTAACTAAAATATTTCCTAAAGATATTTGTATAATCTTTAAAAGTTTTCAAATAACTAGCTTAAAATAGCTTAGAATAACAATAGTTAAAAATAACTCTATATAAATGATTATATTTTTACCCTTAAAATAAAAAAAATAATGTTTGATGTTTTAAATAATTATAATGATAGTAATTAAAACATTAAGCAAATAAATTTTAAAAAATTAGGTAACAATAACAACTATAAATAACATTAAACCATATATTATATTTAATATTATTCATGTGTAACTCGTTGGTAGAAATCATTCAAACGATTGAGATTATGAAGTTATAATAGATTATATATTATCATATAATTCAAAATAATCAATATAATATATCAATTTAGTATACGAATTAATATATCAAATTTAACAACGTTATTGTTATATTTAAAAAAACATATATTTGTAAAGACTTCAACTATATAGGTGTCTTTGCGTATTACAATGTCAACTTAAATATAAATTTTAATTCCATTTAAAAAACCAAAGAATGTTTTGTAAATAGTTAAAACTTATAAATTATAGTGATAAATGCAAAAACTAAATTGTAATCTCAATTTAACTAAAATATTTACTAAATGTATTTTTATGATCGTTAAAAGTTTCCAAATAAATAGTTTAAAACAACTTACAATAACAATAGTTAAAAATAATTCTATATAAATGATTCTATTCTTACCTTTAAAATCAAAAAATAATGTTTGATGTTTTAAATAATTATAATGATTGAAATCAAAACATTAAGCAAATAAATTTTAAAAAATTAATTAACAATAACAACAATTATAAATAACATTAAACCATATATTATATTTAATATTATTCATGTGTAATTCGCAGGTAGATGTCATTCAAACGATTGAGATTATGAAGTTATAATAGATGTATATATTATCATATAATTCAAAATAATCAATATATTATAACAACTTAGTATAAAAATTATTATATCAAATTTAACAACAATGTTATTGTTATATTTAAAAAAAACACATGAATTTGTTTGATGTATCAATCAGATCCAATTGATGGTGCGGAATTCCAATCAAGTGGATGATGCAAAATCAAAATAAAAAAGAAAGAGAAGAAGAAGAAGATGATGATGATGATGAACCTAATGAATCTTTAATGTTTATATGATTAGGATGATGTTCCAACACAAGATTCACACACACATATACAAGTTCTCTTACATTCTCTCTCTAGAATATGCTCCACTGAACAAAGACTTCCCTCCTCCACTCTCCCAACCGAAAACGCCCCTCCCATACTAATGATATTGCCAAATTCTACTCCTCACCTTTTCATCTATATTTATACTAATGGACTAAAACCCAAGGCCCAAACCGAAAACCCATGAGTTTTCGGTTCAAGCTACACTTACATCAAAAAATATTTTCGGCCCAAGACTAAAAATAATAAATGCTTAGAAAAGCAAAGTATAAACCATATTTTTGATCCAACAATCTCCCCAATTGTTTATAACTTTCTTTTCTTTGACCTAACAAACTCCTTGTAACAGCCCGGAATCCAGGTTAGCTTTATGGTCCTTCTATTTTGGAGAGTTGGCATTTTGGTACCTTGAAGTTGAAAAGATGAATTGGTGAGTACGCTGGGCGTACGCCGCACGTACTCGCGCGCTTAATTTATACGCGTGTTCATCAGGGTACGTTGGGCGTACCCAAGGTTACGACGGGTGTAACCGGCCCAGATGTAAAACCCTAATTTGTGGCCTTGCACTATGAATGGAACATGTAGTCCCTTGCCCTAGCCACCATACACCCTTGAGAGAACCCTTGGAGAGCGGAGATGCGTGCTTTAGCTTGTGTGTGAGTTTTTGAGCTTGAAGTTGTCTTTTCAAGGTGAAGAAGGAGAAGAAGGAGCCATTGTTGGAGCTAGAAGTTGAAGAACAAGTGTAGATCCGAGTTCTACAATGGTTGGAGATCCTTCCTGAGGTAAAAAGCTCAAAGGTTTCCTTGTTCTTCATAAGTTTTGCTTGGTGGACCATTTTTAGGGTTTTTTGTTCAAAGTTGGAGACTTTATGTGCAAAGAGTCTCCATAAGCCTAGATCTGACCTTTTCTAGTGTAAAATGTGTTGAGGAGTCATAAAAATTGAGTCTTGGACGTGGATCTTGTGACATGCATGAGTTATAGTCTCATTATGGAAAGAGGAAAGGTGTTTTGAGCATAAAGTGACCTTTACAGCCATGCAAAGGCTTAAAGGTTCCAACTTTATGGTTTAACACATATTAGAGGGGTCAAATCTGAAGTTTGTATGCAAGTCTTAACCGTTTAAGACCTGAATGTGCTGAACAAAGAAACTGGGAATTACGCTGGGCGTAATCCCAGTACGCGTCGCGTAAGGGGTTGCATACCCCGTTTTTGGAAGGAAAGAGTACGCCCCGCGTACAGGAGCTGGTACGCCCTGCGTACTGCTTGCTGTTGACTTTTAGGGTTTTAGTCAACATGTGGACTTTTGGTTCAGGGAGGGGTAAAATGGTCTTTTACCCTTCTGTGGAATTTTAGAAGGAATATAGTATAGCCTAAAGAGCCATTAATGATTTAGAATGATTATTTGATGTGATTAAGCGAGGCTAGGTCGAGGTTACGAGATTCAGAAGTATCGAGCACGTGAGACTTAGACATCATACGAGGTGAGTCTTCTCACCATACTGTACCTGGAAGGGTACATATGTGTGACCGAAAGGTCTGGTATGCTATAAGATATATGTACTGTATGTTAAGTTGCCTATTTTGTTTGCGATATGTATGTTATGCTTGATTTGGGCCAGAAGGCATTATGTTATGGGCCGTAAGGCATTATGATGTAGACCGGAAGGTCGACACGAGTGGGACCGGAAGGTTTACCGGGTCGGGACAGAAGTCCCCTGAGACACATGGACCGGAAGATCATGGCCCGAAAGGGCGTATGTGTGTAAGTGGTATATTGGGGAACTCACTAAGCATTTATACTTACAATTGTTGTGTAATGTGTTTCAGGTACTAGTGAGGACAGTGGGAAGGCACCGGCATGACTCGTACACACACATAGGCGGATTTGGATTTATTTGATCTTGGGATTTGACATGTTTTGTATTATGATTATGATACATTGGATTTTTATGGTTTGATTTGGATGAAATTATGTTTTTAACAAATGAAAAATTGTTTTGAAAAATTACGTTGTTACACTCCCCCTAAAAACGTAGGTGGCTTTTCTTGTCAATCTTCATTTGGAGCTTGGCTTCAGCTTTAATCTTCAATTTCTTCACAACTTTTAGATGAACAACTGAATCTTCTAGCTGAATGACTTCATCTTGAACGGATGGGCATTTCTTCAGAATTTGGCTCTGAAAGAGTGTTGGGTGAAGAGGCTTCATGTAGAGATTCTTGAAAAATGGCACTTTCAGCTTGAGAATCTTCAAAGAAAATATCAGAGAGAACGAATATTTTGGATCACTTCAGCAGGTATATAGATAGCAGCAAATTGATTAAGGAGGCTTCAATGCAATTTGTCACATAATCTTCAAATACAACTTCACCTTGCTTCAGGGGTTAAAAGATTGAATGTTCAAAGAATAATCTTCATTTCTTGCTCCATCGAATGAGAATTCTTCAATGATCACGGATGAAGCCTTGGCTCAAAAATTCTAAATACAGTCTCCACGAGTCTCATCTACATCTAAATTCACTTTTCTTGACAAAGAAAATATTGAGATAAAAACAAAAACTAAAAGAAAACTTATCTTACAATATTTTGGATTTTTCATATTTTCTGAAAAAATAAAACAGAAACAACAATAATTTTTGATTTTTGGTTTTCTGATTTTTGTTTGATTTTTAAAATTTTTAATTCTCCCCCTAAATCTGTACATAGGTGTTTCTGCGCAACGTCCGGGCATTCGCCAAGTATATATGTAGATATATATATATATATATATATATATATATATACACACACACACACACACACACACATATAAGAGTATTTTTACTTGCACCATATGCATTTGAAACCCCTATGACTTTTCAATTTCTTTCTAATAATTATTTTAAAGTGGTTAATAATGTTAAATTAATATAAAAACTAAATTTTAATCATAAACTAACTAAATTATAATATTAAAATATCATATTTTACTTATATTTATAAAATCATGACTTCAACTTTTTAATATATTATAGTTAACTTATCAGTTTAAATATATTATCGTATGTCAACAATTGTCATTTTAATGGTCATAACTTTTGTATAATTTATGATTTTATGCAAAATAGTTAACTTATTAATTTCAATATAATGTTAAACGGCTAACTTAAATAAAAAATAATTAAGTTTAACATGAAAAAAAATTGAGAGACTATTTTATAAATATTTAAAAGTTATAAATTATAGTGTTAAACCTAAATTGTAATCCTAAATTAATAAAAAAAAACATGAAACTATTTTTTATAACCATTAAAAAGTTTCAAATATATAGCTTAAAAATAACTTGTAATAAGAACCGTTAAAGTAATATTATATAAAAAATTATAATGTTATCTTAAAAATAAAAAACAATGTTTTTTATTTTAAATAATTACAATAAAAAAAAACTAGCATTATCCATCAAATAAATTTTAAAAAAGTTACGATATTTTTACTTACATCACATGCATTTGAAACATTCATAAATTTTCAGTTTCTTTCTAATAATTATTATAAACTAGTTAATAAATATTAAATTAAACTAAATTCTAATCATAAACTAACTAAACTACAATATTAAAATATCATATTTTACTTCAATTTATAAAATTATGACTTTAATTTTTTGACATATTATAGTTAACTTGTTAGTTTAAATATATTGTTGTATATGAGCAATTGTCATTTTAAAGTTAAAACTTTTATATAATTTATGATTTAACGCAAAATGGTTAAATTATTAATTTCAATATTGTGTTAAACTTAAGTTAAACTTGAAAAAAAAAATCAAGAAAATATTATATAAATAGTTAAAAGTTATAAATTATAGTGTTAAACCTAAATTGCAACACTAAAGTAACAAAAAAAACACGAAACTATTTTTTTTATAATCATTAAAAAATTTCAAATAAACAACTTAAAAATAACTTACAATAAAAATAGTTAAAATTAGTATTATATAAAAATTTATAATGTCATCTAAAAAAATAAAAATAATGTTTGTTGTTTTAAATAAATACAATAAAAAATAACAATATCTATCAAATAAATTTTAAAAAATTTAAATTTCTAAAGCAAATTAAAATAATTAAGACTTTCCAAATACATTATTTTAAATAACTTACAACAATAATAGTTAAAAGTAATATTATATACCAAAATGATATTGTTATCTTAAAAACAAAAACAATGTTTGATGTTTCAAGTAATTATAATGATAGGAATTAAAATTTTAAGCAAATAAACTTTTTAAAATTAATTAATCATTACAACTACTATAAATATCATTAAACCATATATTCTATTTAACTTTATGCATGAGTAACCTTCAGGTAGAGATCACTAACACAATTGAGATTATAGAATTTTAATAGATGTCTACATTACCATATAAGAGTCATTTTTACTTGCACCATATGCATTTGAAACCCCCATGACTTTTCAATTTCTTTCTAATAATTATTTTAAAGTGGTTAATAATGTTAAATTAATGTAAAAACTAAATTTTAATCATAAACTAACTAAACTATAATATTAAAATATCATAATTTACTTATATTTATAAAATCATGACTTCAACTTTTTAATATATTATAGTTAACTTATCAGTTTAAATATATTATCGTATGTCAACAATTGTCATTTTAATGTCATAACTTTTGTATAATTTATGATTTTATGCAAAATAGTTAACTTATTAATTTCAATATAATGTTAAACGGCTAACTTAAATAAAAAATAATTAAGTTTAACATGAAAAAAAATCGAGAGACTACTTTATAAATATTTAAAAGTTATAAATTATAGTGTTAAACCTAAATTGTAATCCTAAATTAACAAAAAAAAAAACATGAAACTATTTTTTATAACCATTAAAAAGTTTCAAATATATAGCTTAAAAATAACTTATAATAAGAACCGTTAAAGTAATATTATATAAAAAATTATAATGTTATCTTAAAAATAAAAAACAATGTTTTTTATTTTAAATAATTACAATAAAAAAAACTAACATTATCCATCAAATAAATTTTAAAAAAGTTACGACATTTTTACTTACATCACATGCATTTGAAACATTCATAAATTTTCAGTCTCTTTCTAATAATTATTATAAACTAGTTAATAAATATTAAATTAAACTAAATTCTAATCATAAACTAACTAAACTACAATATTAAAATATCATATCTTACTTCAATTTATAAAATTATGACTTTAATTTTTTGACATATTATAGTTAACTTATTAGTTTAAATATATTGTTGTATATGAGCAATTGTCATTTTAAAGTCAAAACTTTTATATAATTTATGATTTAATGCAAAATAGTTAAATTATTAATTTCAATATAGTGTTAAACTTAAGTTAAACTTGAAAAAAAAATCAAGAAAATATTATATAAATAGTTAAAAGTTATAAATTATAGTGTTAAACCTAAATTGCAACACTAAATTAACAAAAAAAACACGAAACTATTTTTTTTATAATCATTAAAAAATTTCAAATAAACAACTTAAAAATAACTTATAATAAAAATAGTTAAAATTAGTATTATATAAAAATTTATAATGTCATCTAAAAAAATAAAAATAATGTTTGTTGTTTTAAATAAATACAATAAAAAAATAACAATATCCATCAAATAAATTTTAAAAAATTTAAATTTCTAAAGCAAATTAAAATAATTAAGACTTTCCAAATACATTATTTTAAATAACTTACAACAATAATAGTTAAAAGTTATATTATATACCAAAATTATATTGTTACCTTAAAAACAAAAACAATGTTTGATGTTTCAAGTAATTATAATGATAGGAATTAACATCTTAAGCAAATAAACTTTTTAAAATTAATTAATCATTACAACTACTATAAATATCATTAAACCATATATTCTATTTAACTTTATGCATGAGTAACCTTCAGGTAGAGATCACTGATACAATTGAGATTATAGAATTTTAATAGATGTCTATATTATCATATAATTCAAAATAAACAATATTCATTCTAACTTATTGTAAGATTTATTATATAATAGCTAACAACAATGTCATTGATATATTTAAAAAACATATATTTATAAAGATTTGAAATATATTATTGTATTTTACACAACATCTTTGACTCAGTATATATATATATATATATATATATATATATATATATATATATATATATATATATATATATATATATATATATATATATATATATATATATATATATATATATATATATAACAGTTGTAACCGAATTAATGTAAAATTAACTTTATATTTTATAAATAACTGAAAAATGAAAGAGGTAGGGAACGAAGGAATCTATTACAATCAACTTTACTCTTGGGGGACCATACATTTTGTACTAGTCAATTTCATGGGGTCCATTTACGTAAAAAATCAAATTTGTAGGGTTGAATTGTCAATTCCATCATCATCTTGCACTTATTTTATGCCATATGTTGTGTTCGTTGTAAAAAAAAAAAACTGTTTTAAATAGTATTATTTGTGTAACACAATTGTTTTTAGAATGGAATATAACTTTTTTTGAACGGTAATACAAGACATAATAAAATAAAATCATGTAATAAGGAGCTAGAAGAAATAGTCATCACATTGAAATAAAAATTGAAAGGACCACTCAAATCAAACACGTACCTAAACCCTGAAAACAAAGCCGAAAGCTAAACCAAAGGGACCCCTAACTCGTTGCAGAAAAGAAGAAAAAAGAACATAAGTAAGACCATCAATACAAGAATTGCAGCCTAATACAAAAACAAAGGATGGAAAAACATACAAACTAACCCCACGAAAAAAGAAAAAACCAAGGCAGGTTCTCCAAACAACCAGTAGAAATGCCAACGGCTTCACTTCAATAACACCATTATCCAGCCTCATACCATAAGACACCATAGGAAAGTCATACGAAATAACCACAAACGAACACATAAAACTAAACAACGGCCACCAAGCCCCATTTTTGTCATCCCGTCTTTCTAGACTATTGATTCAGATTTGGGCTAAAGTCAACATCTCAAATGATATAGGTTATCCTGCTCATTTTCTCAGACACTCAGTTCAGATTCAACATCCTTGAATGGCGAGCCCTATTCAAGCTCAATACATGTGCAAGCATCTATAATATTTTTATTGGGTATAAAGTTCTCCATTAGATGACCGGTGAAGGTTTGGTTTGAGAAGATCCGCTTGCATATGGGATTAATGCTTTGTGACATGAGAGAGAGAGAGAGAGAGAGAGAGAGAGAGAGAAATACATGTTAGCACCTCTATATATAGTGGGTTGCATACCACTTGTAGAGTACGTTTGAGAGATGTAGTTTATTGTAACTAGTGAGTGGGATATGTATGTAAAGTTAAATCTAGATCCCTTTTTATACTCATGCGTATGATTGAATACATCTTTTAGCACCCAAATAATCATGTTCTTTGTGTTCTTTTAATTTCGCATGCCAAATCAAATGCTCATAATTCACTACATTTGGTATCAAAGCGGGTTTTCGAAGATCAAAGCGATTTTTGAAGAAACGGTTCTCGATTTGGCTACATTCAACACAATTAGAATGTTTATTGTGAGTCTCTCAATGATCTCACAAAATCTCTTTCATTCGTGCTTGCGTTATTGAATTTTTGATATTTTTGACTCATTGGATCAAAAAAAAATTTAAAACTCATTTGTTATGATCCAATAAAATTTTCATTAATCAAGCCTAATCCAATCCAATATTCATTTGTTTGAATGAATTCTCATTTGCAATTGTTCATTTTAATCAAAATTTAGCCAAAAATGATTTGAGTTCATTATTGTTAATTTTGAGCCTAAAAACAAATATGTTACTCTTCATTGTGTGTTAATCTATATTGAGCCCACATATTTCGAAACTGTTAACGATCATGGATTAAGTTTCTATCCAGTAGTCCATGTCTGATTATTGTACATTGATTTCAACATTTGACTCTAAATTCCACTAGTTCGTCATATGCTTAATTGGTTGAATAACCACTTTTTGATATGAAAATCGATGTTAGAATCATCAATTTTGTGTTTGCTGACCATTGAAGTCAAAAAGTCAAACTCAAAAAAAAGTCAAATTTAGATTCTCAAGTGTCGATTCTATGAATTGAATGTTAAAATTGGTTGTTAAATGTCGAACAAGGGTTGTTTGATTTAAAAATTATGTTTGATTGGAGTCTAATTTAGAAATTGCTTGATTTTTGTGTTCTTGGTGTTGAACATTGTGAATGGAGTTTAAGTTCACATCGTGAAAGTGATTTGGAAATCATATTTCTTGTAGTCAATATTGATGTAGAACGATGGAGTCTTGGAAGTCAAGAGGGGTTGATTTCAACATATAAAGTCGAATTTGATATAGAGTTGGTTCTTGGTGTTGAAAAAGTTTTGACTAACTTTGGCATTGAGAACGAAGGTCTGGGTTCGTGGTCAACATATTTTTTTGGAGTCGATATTTGTTGCTTGGGATAATTGATGTCAAAATCAGGTTCGAATTGTGGAATTGGAAACAAGTTGGAATCGAAATGTGTTTTGAGTCATTAATGTCGAATGCTCCTAGCGATTTTCATGTGTAAACAACATACGGTTTCACTTTTAAGGGTCACAGTCATGTTATGATGTGAAGTTCAAAATCAGTTTTGTTATGGGTTGCTTGGTTGAAATCGAAATGACTTTCGATGTGTATGTTGGATTTGTTTGATATGCACCTGGTTATTTCAACTTGTGATAGTCGAGTGAGTAGTGAGTTCGACATGAGAATATCATCGATTAGGGTTGGATGTCGAATTACCTTCGTTTTGTGGAAATTGATTTGGAGTTTCGTTTCGGGTTAATTGGATCGGAGGTCGAACAAGATTCATTTTGGCTTAATCGGTATGATGTCGAACAACATTTTGACATGAGGTCATGATAGCTTCATTTTATTTAATTCTTTTTATAGGTTTTTTTAGCACATTCCATTCGCATTTTAGTTAATTTCCATGCATAGTTTCCTTTTTGTTATTTTTATGACCATTTCGGGTACTCTCTAGTTTCTTGAGCATTATTGCAGATTTCAAGGAAAGTAGCGGAGCGGGACTTTTGGGAGGCGATTGGACTTGAAGAGCAATGGGGATTTCGTGCTTGATGGTTGTGGATGTGATTCATGGAGTGGGCTTGTCGATTGCTTGAAGGCGCAGAAGTGTTAGACTTTAAATTTGAAAGGGCGCGAGAGAATTCTTAGTGTGCAAGATCGATGTTTAAGAGTTTGCGAAAGTTTTGAGTGATATGGAAAGACAAATTGGGATTCAATTGAAGAAATATTGAAGAAAAATGGACTAGGAACTGATTGGATCCGAATTGGGCCAATGGATTAGCTTTGGAGGCCCAAGACTTGAAGGAAGCCCAAAAATCCCGTCGAAACCCACGGCCCGCGTGGATTCCTAACAAGGGTAATTTCGGGATTTTGCTAAGAGCTCTATATTGGGAAGGTTGGTGTGCCTCTTTAGCCTCATCTTGAAGGTCCGAGTTTGACTTGTTCTCTCTGGAGTTTGGAGTGCTTTTGAAGGCCAAGAACACCTCAAGAACATCTTGATTTCACCTCTTGATTATTGAAAAATGTTTGGTACAATCTCATCTAACTTTGTTCCTTTGAGTTTAGCCATGCTTGGCTAAACAAATCTTGGTTGATTTCTTGTTGAATCCTTTGAACTTTTGTTGAATGTTGAAGAATCCAGGAACTTGTTCTCAAATCTTTATGGAAATGTTTTGTGTTTTATTATATTATCACTACTAGTATGTTTTTATTCATGAGTTTAAATGTGTTTGTGGTGATTAGTTGGCTAATTTCTTGATTAAGTAAAGGATCCTCAAATTAGCAAGCAACAAATGATTTTTGTGTTGTTTTTGCTTCACACAATCATAAAAACATTTTCTCCAACATGGTAGTGAAAGCAATTGACTCCTCTTGGATTTAGTGACTTTTTGGTTCTTAATGCTAGTTGACTTTCACTAATTACATGCTATTTGGAATTAGTGACTTTGACTAAGGAAATTGTTATGAGCTTCTCTAGCCATTTCAATAATTAAGAAAAGTCTAGGTAATCTCAAGCTCCTTGGATTACTATAGCCAAATTAAGGATTTAAATCAAAGTATTGCACCATTGGATTCTAATGATATGTTCATCAAAAGTCAAAGTGAGGAAACTTTAAGTCAACCATCTCTCCCTTATTGATTTTACATCAAATCCTTATTTTTGTTGAAATTGTGTATTTAATTCATAGTTAATTCTAGTTTGTTTCAAGTATTTCAATACACCAAATCCCCCCTATTTATTTTTATTATTATTTTACAAGTATCTTTACAAAGAGATTTTTCATAGAGTTATAAATTAAACCAATCTCCGTGGATTCGATCCCTTTACCGCTATACACTATTTTAGTGTGTAATATTTAGGGTTATTATTTGTGTTGGCCTCGACAACCACCAAATTTTTGGCGCCGTTGTTAGGGATTGGTTTATTTTTAATCAATTTGTTTCTCTATGCCCAGATCTCAGCGTACAGGTGACTTGATTTACAACCCAGAAATCGGAAAAGAAGCTAGGCGTTTGGCGAAGGAAAAACGAGTTGAACGTGGTCAAACTTCTAACCCCCACAGGGACCCGGAGGTTGAAACCGCTTCATTAAGTGATATAGAACCCGATTCTAGTCCCGACCCTCGCCAAGAAATTCCCGAAACACCACCTCTACAACAAAACCCACCCATTATTGAACCAATTACAATGGCGGACGGAGGAGAAGTTCCCGAAAGAACTTTGAGGCAAATAATGGTGACCGATGTTACACAAACTCCAACCGGTATCAATTACCCGGTTTTGGAAGGAGGCTCAGAGTTGAAGTCAAGTTTTGAGTCTCAAATAAAAGATCTAACCTCCGTTGTCCAAAAGTGGGAACATCAAATATTGAGTCTCAAATAAAAGATCTAACCTCCATTGTCCAAAAGCTAGCCATGGAACAATCTCCACAAGTGATGGTTTGTGGAATATGTGCAACAATGGGACATCCTACGGATATGTGTCCCATCCTTCAAGAAGATGCGGAGCATGTGAATGCCACGGGAGAGTTCCAAAACTACCACAACAAACCATCCGGTTACCAAAATGCATATAATTCAAGTTGGAAGCCAAATCCCAACATGAGCTACAACCCAAGACCATTGCCTCAAAATGTATTGGTTAGACCATCCTATCCACCACCACAACCTCATTAACAACATCAACAACCACACTATCAACCCAAACCACACCCTCCACATCATCATCAACAACCTCCTCAATCTCAATCAAGTAGCTCCGGAATGTCTCTTGAAGACATTGTCAAATCTTTAGCCACTAGTACCCAACAATTCCAAAAAGAGACAAGGACTAGTATCTCCAACCTTGAAGCACAAATGGGAGATATAGTTACATCTATAAGAAAGTTGGAATCTCGTGGTAAACTCCCTTCTCAAACCGAAAAGAACCCAAATGTCAATGTGGTGACCTTGACAAGTGGCAAACAAGCCGGAGAAAGTAGTTCAAAGAAGAAGCCAAAGGAAGAAGAGTAAGAGATAGAGATCACTCCCATTGAAGAACCTATAAGCAAGAATGATGCACAAGCCGGAGTTCCAAAGAAGACTACCCCTCTAGTAACACCAATAGCCACTCAACCACCGTTCCCCTCCCGACTTGCAACTTCAAAGAAGAATATGGAGGAGAAAGAGATTTTGGACACCTTCATAAAGGTGGAAGTAAACATCCCTTTACTTGATGCAATCAAAAAAATCCCGAGATATGCAAAATTCTTAAAGGAGCTTTGCACAAACAAGAGTAAGTTGAACGGAAATGAGAAAATTTTGATGAATGAAAACGCATCCGCGGTTTTACAAAGGAAACTTCCACCCAAATGCAAAGATCCTGGAATGTTCATGGTTCCTTGCAAGATTGGAGAGTATGTATTGACTACCGTAAGCTCAATGCAAGCACACGAAAAGATCATTTCCCATTGCCTTTCATTGACCAAATGTTAGAAAGGTTGGCCAGGAAATCTCATTATTGTTGTCTCGATGGGTATTCCGGTTTTCACCAAATCCCGGTTGCACCGGAAGACCAAGAAAAGACGACATTTACATGTCCATTTGGTACTTTTGCATACCGGAAAATGTCATTTGGATTGTGTAACGCCCCGGCCACTTTCCAACATTGTATGGTTAGTATCTTTTCGGAATACGTTGAAAACATAATTGAGGTTTTTATGGATGATTTCACAGTATATGGCAACTCTTTTCAAGAATGTTTGACTAATCTCATAAAAATTTTAAAAAGATGCATTGAAACAAACTTACTTTTGAATTTTGAGAAATATCATTTCATGGTGAGCCAATGTCTCATTTTGAGTCACATTGTGTCTAAAAAGGGAATTGAGGTAGATAAGGCCAAAATTGATGTTATTCAAAGCTTACCTTACCCGACTTGTGTTCAGGAAGTTCGTTCTTTTTTGGGTCATGCAGGTTTCTACCGAAGGTTCATCAAGGATTTTTCAAAGATAACAAGATCGATGTGTCAACTCTTGCAAAAGGGGGTTGATTTCGAGTTCAATGAGGCGTGTAAAGAAGCTTTTAACAAGCTCAAAGAGTTGCTTACATCCGCTCCCATCATGCAAGCACCAAATTGGGATCTCCCCTTTGAGATCATGTGTGATGCAAGCAACTATGCGATAGGCACCGTTTTGGGTCAAAAGAATGGGAGGGCCTCCCACGTGATCTATTATGCATTAAGGACACTAGATAATGCTCAAAGCAACTACTCTGCCACGGAGAAGGAGCTATTGGTCATAGTGTTCACTTTGGAGAAGTTTCGACAATATCTACTTGGCACCAAAGTTATAGTGTATTCGGATCATGCGGCTCTCAAGTACTTGATGACAAAGAAAGATGCAAAACCGAGACTCATCCGGTGGATCCTATTGTTACAAGAATTTGACTTGGAAATCCGGGACAAGAGCGGATGCGAGAACCTCGTTGCCGATCATCTAAGCCGGATCACTTCAAATGAAACTCCTCTCCCGTTGCGGAACGAGTTTCCAGATGAGCATCTATTTTCCCTTACTCAATCTATTCCTTGGTATGCCGATATCGTTAACTTTTTGGTCACAAAAAGGTATCCCGACACATTCACACGTGCTAAAAAAGAAAGCTCAAAAGTGATGCAAAATATTATGTGTGGGATGAGCCTTATTTGTGGAAACATTGTCCCGATCAAATCATTAGGCGATGTGTACCCCAACAAGAGCATCAATCTATTTTGCAATTCTGTCATGAATTTGCTTGTGGGGGACACTTCGGACCTAGCCGAACCTTGAGAAAGGTTCTTGAATGTGGACTACTTTGGCCAACCATGTCACGTGACTGTTACTTGTTTTGTAAAAGTTGTGAACGGTGTCAAATGACGGGAAACATTTCGCAAAAGAACCAAATGCCCCAAAATCCAATCCTTGATTGTGAAATTTTTTATGTATGGGGGATTTATTTTATGGTTCCATTTCCGGTTTTGTTTGGCAACGTTTACATCTTGCTCACGGTTGACTATGTTTCTAAGTGGGTTGAGGCCAAAGCCACAAGATTGGATGATGCCAAAACGGTTATCGAGTTTTTAAAATCTAATGTGTTTGTGAGATTTGGTGTACCTAGGGCTTTGATTAGTGATAGAGGGATGCACTTTTGCAACAAAATGATGGAGGCTTTATTGAAAAAGTACAACGTGACCCATCGTGTCTCTACCGCCTACCACCCTCAAACGAATGGTCAAGCGGAGGTCTCGAATCCTGAAGTGAAGTCTATTCTAGAGAAAACAGTGAACCTGACAAGGAAAGATTGGAGTTTGAGGCTTGACGATGCCTTATGGGGCTATCGGACTGCTTATAAGACCCTGATAGGAATGTCGCCCTTCAGATTGGTTTTTGGAAAACCATGTCATCTTCCCGTCGAATTAGAGCACCGCGCATTTTGGGCGGTCAAGCAATGCAATTTCAACATTGACGAGGCAGGAAGGCATAGGAAACTTCAACTCCAAGAGCTAGAAGAATTGAGAAACGACTCCTATGAAAACGCAAGGATTTACAAGGAGAAAACGAAGCTCTTCCACGACAAGTCCATCACCCGGAAGCATTTTGAACCGGGGCATAGGGTCTTACTATACCATTCACGATTGATGTTATTTCCAGGCAAGCTAAGGTCAAAATGGATTGGACCTTTTGTTGTGATAAAGACCTTTGACCATGGGGCGGTGGAAATTCAAAGCGAAAAGGCGGGACAAATTTTCAAAGTCAATGGGCACCGGTTGAAACCATTATATAAAGGTTTCAGTGCTAATGCCCTTAAAATCATCCATTTGGACGTCCCGATGTGTTGAAGAAAGCTAGGAAGACGTCTCGCCAAAGATGCTAAAGAAGGGCATTTTTGGAAAGCAATTTCGCCAAAGACGCTAAAGAAGGGCATTTTTGGAAAACAATTTAAAATTTTTAGTCTTTTTTAGGTTAAATTTTTTAAATTTTATTTTTATTTTTGCATTTTATTTTTTTGCATTGCATTTGCATATAAAAAATCTAAAAAATCCAAAAAATAATTTTCCTTTTTATTCTTCTGCATTCATAAAAAAAACCCAAAAAGATTTTATTTCTAGTTTTTTATTTTCTGCATACATATAAAAATTCCAAAAATGCTAAAGAAGGGCATTTTTGGAAAGCAATTTCGCCAAAGACGCTAAAGAAGGGCATTTTTGGAAAGCAATTTAAAATTTTTAGTCTTTTTTAGGTTAAATTTTTTAAATTTTATTTTTATTTTTGCATTTTATTTTTTTTGCATTGCATTTGCATATAAAAAATCTAAAAAATCCAAAAAATAATTTTCCTTTTTATTCTTCTGCATTTATAAAAAAAAACCCAAAAAGATTTTATTTCTAGTTTTTTATTTTCTGCATACATATAAAAATTCCAAAAATTTTCAAAAAAAAACATCAAATATTGAAATTTTTTTACATGAGATGAGGATATTATTTAGGATGAAGTGTGATAGAACCGAAAATAATAGTCTTATTACAATCAATTTTAAGAATTATATTTTCAAGTGCTTTAAATGTGTTCGAGATATAAACCAACATAAGAGTCGAATAATATTTACAATGGAAGTGTGGGATGGAAAACGAACAGTGTTTTAGAAATAATTTCCTTAAATGTCTTAAAAAGAACTTATATTTGATAACCATTTTCTTTCCTTGCAGTATCGATCCCTATAGTTTCTATGCTTATTGAGGTTAGGAAGGAACTCTTGTTATACCCACACAATTTATTATCATTTTTGAAGTATTAAAGATATAGTGGGTCTCAAAGTAAAATCCACACCCAGTAAATATATATGTTAGAAATAGTATATCAAGAAACTTGAAGAAATTTGAAATTTAAAGTCAAATCCAAGTCAAGTTCAAGTCGAAATCAAGAACCAAAGAAGTTAAATCTGAAGAGTTGATCAAGACAAAAAGGATGTGTGGTATAATGATTTAGATCCCTTGATAGTAGAATCATAGGGGTAAGCTTGGATTTTCTATCCATAATGGAGCTTACTGCGTTTACTAAACAAGATCGGGAAAAATGAGGGGTCGATCAAGCTAAGTTTTTATAAACGAATTTTCATGAAATTATTTTTAAAAATACACTGTTTTCACAAATTTAATTTGGTGTAAAAATTATTACTCAAACTTAGTTTGAGTTATTAAATATGAATTCTTAATCTACAATAAAGGTATCGAGACTGTTGTCTAAGTAGTGATTTCATTGGAGCTTCCTAGTTGTAATATCTGATCATGTGAAGAAAAAAAGAGTGAAGTATTTTTAGTTCAAATTTTTAAATTTCCTTTATTTATTTCATTTTTTATTCTAAATTCTTTTTTGGTCATCTACATCTTTCTATTTGTTTATAATGTTTAATCTTTTTTATTACTTGAGAACAAGTAAGGTTCAAGCTTGAGGAGATTTAATAGATGTCGTTTTATGCATCTTTTAGAGTAGTTTTTATTAGCATTTTTCATCATATTTTGTATATTTGTGTGTCATTAGTTTAAATAATGTTCAGCTCATGTATTTTATCAAAATTCTTGTACTTCTAGCGCTTTTTTGTCATTTTCAGATATTTCGAGTGGAGCGGTACTTTAGGAGCAGTTGGATGCATGTTTGGAGCTTAAATGGATCTGGAACTGAAGAAGGATGCTAAGGAATAACATGAAGTGCTTAAACTGAAGAATCGCATCTGAAAAAGGCCAGAAATCAGCTTCTAAGATCACTATTCTCCTTTCTGTGATCACATAAATGTCTTGAAGTTTTCTCATGGTTGAAATAAGTCTTCTGGAAGCCATCTGAAGAAAAAAAGCAGTTCCCACAATAGCATAAACCAATTCTGTGATCGCATTTCTTACACGCGGCTCCAATAACTTCAGACTTGGCATTATACTTCATTTAAACACAATCTTGGAAGAAATTGTCAAATCTGCGATCGCATTTTGTCCCGAAGTTCCAGAAACATCGAAAATAGCATCGTACATCAATTAGGGGCAAATTTGAAAAAAATCAGGATATCTGTTGTAACACCGTAATTTTTCAAACAATTTTTTTTTTGAAAATTAAAATAGTTTAATTATCTCTTTAACGCTTTTCATAAAAATCCCATTTGTTTAATTTACAATACATAACTCTTTTGTTCAATCAATTAATAAACCAGGATCCTCAAACAAACGCTTCCCCCAGTGTGTACAATCGAGTCGGTGTCGTCCCGTGAACCTAAGAAGCCTGAAAAACATAACACAAAACACTGTAAGCATGAAGCTTAGTGAGTTCCCCAAAATACCACTCTAACACATATTAGCCACTCAAGGCTATAACTCTGTTGACCCTCTGGTCTGTGTCTCAGTGGGACCCTCCAATCCCAACTCTCTGTGGACCCTCTAGTCCTAACTCTATGGACCCAAAGGTCCTAACTCTGATAACTCAGAATCATGCATATCACATATCACAATAAATCTCAGAAGATAAATAGCATACAATTACACTGGCACATAACTCTAAACGTAACTCTGTAGATCCTCTAGTCCTAGCTCTGTGGACCTTCCGGTCCTAACTCTGATATACACAACATAAATCACATAGAAATAATATAGTGCCACACATAGCATAGATAGCATACAATAACTCTGTCACATAACTCTATTACCACTCTAGGTAAAGTAGAGTGAGAAGACTCACCTGCTATTGCCGACTGAAGAACAAGATCACGCTGCTCTGACCACCGCCACGAACTCCACCACTGAATCACCGAAACCAATAAATACCAATAACAACCAAAATACCCCTGGAAGTCAACTGGTCAACTCTTGGTCAAAGTCAAATTCCTCAGTCAAAGCCAACCCTCCTGACTGACTCTACTCGCTGAGTCAACCCGCTGACTCATCGAGTCCCCATGCTCTGAAACTCCCATAACACGACTCAACTCGCCGAGTCGCCCCAAGACTCGCTGAGTCCCACAACTCTGATTCAAATCGTACTCAACTCACTGAGTCATCCTTTGACTCACCGATTCTCAGCTTAACCAGAAAAAGGTTAGGACCTCAAGACCAGACTCGCCGAGTCCAAGAACGGACTCGCCGAGTTTCTTCCTATCTTCATGCAACTCGCCGAGTACACCCATGTGACTCGCCGAGTACCACTAGCTCTTAACCCATACAGAGGCTTTCCAAGCCATGCAGGGTCTTCAACCCATAGGTCTACTCTTATACAAGCCATCCATCACGTAAAGTGGCAAACTTTACGTGAATCCAAGGAGATCTAAGCATAATACACTCTTGGGCTAAGGTTTAGGGCTAAAAGACTTCATCAACAGCTCTTGAACAGGGACTTTATACTCTTTTGGATCATCACTATTCTAGATCTGAGGTAGCAACCTCAGATCTAACCTCCAAACTCAAGATAGCACTAGATATACACCCAAAAATCCCATAAATGATAGATCTATATGGATAACAGCTCAAGCAACGAATCATTACCTCAAAAGAATGCTCCAACAGAAGAATAAGTCAAAACCTTGAAAAGCCCCTTGCTCCAAGCCTCTTAATCTTCAAAGATCTCTTCAACAAACACTCCTTCAAGATCTAAATGTTCTCTAATTCTCTCACAACGAATATTAGGGTTTCTGGACTTCAAGGGAGAGCAAAGAGGCTAGGGAGAGGGTATTATGTTCTTTATATAGGGCCAAATCCCTAGGATTAGGGTTTTCTCCACACAGCACCAACTCGTCGAGTCCAGCCACCGACTCGCCGAGTTGGCCACTAAACACGCGACCAGAATCGCGACCCTACTAGCCAAGTCTACCCATGGACTCGCCGAGTTGATCATTCACATTTTCACTTTAAACCCTGAACTTTGCACCCTTGAACTCGGGATGTTACATCTGTGATCGCATATCTGAAAACTACAATTGCATATTTGGTTTCTTTCTCCAGAAACTTCCGTCTTACATATAAATACGACCCTCATTATAATATTAGAAGGTTAGACGATTCCATGCGACGAAAAACACTTTTAAAGATGATTTGTGATACCTTTCAGCGATTTATGAAGATATGAAGGTTGTGAATCATTTCATTTATTTAGTTTAGAAGATTATTCATTTAATGTTTCTTTTTACTAGTTTAGATTCGTTTTTAGCTATGTCTGGCTAAAACCTTAGTTTTCAGTTTTGCATAGACTAATACTTTTTTATGTGATTAATTTTTAGATTTGGTTTCCTTTTTGTGTTTCTATCTAGATTTTTTAGTTTTAAGTTTAGTGAACATTTGATTTTTTATTCTTGTTAGTCTGATCACCTAGCTAGGGTTTTATCATTCCTATTAATTAGTTAAAAGAATTTGTAATTATTCTTGTCAATTGGTAAAAAGTAACAAGTATCATATTAGTGGCGCGTTTGAGATTTAACTCTGATATAAACTGTAAAAAATCATACATTGATGCTTCCGAGCTTGTGATAAGTATTGGGTATTACTGGGAATTTTACACATAACATAAAGTTGTTTTCTAATTTAATTAAGAGCTTGTTTAATTGAATAGTAAAAAGTTAGGGTTAATTCAAGGAGCTTGTTTGGTTAACTAATTAGGTAAAAGAGATTATACTAGAGTTTGTTAGTTTTTCTCAATACCAACTTAGATAGAATGCATATCAAATAACCAAATCTGAACTGATTGCATGATTAGGAAAGTCGCAGCAGAACTGAAATCGTTTTTAATATTGATTTTCGTCTAATTTCTTTTCACTAAAAAAATTAGTTTTTAGTTTAATTAAAAAAACCCTCCTCTTATATTTTCAATTTTATTGACTAGAATGTGTCTGATGCAAAAATGCATTGACCGTTAGGTTGTGTTCCTGAGGATTCAACTCTGCTCCCTTTTATTTTTAGTGCAACCAGCAGTAAAATTTATTTGTTTAAATCAGGTGCGACTACGGTTTAACATTCATTGATAAACCTTATTTATAGATTCATAATAACGATTATTATAAATATAAGATACACTTGAAATAAAATAAGTGTAGCTTAACTTACAGAGATTTCTAACAAGAACCGGTAAATAATCGGGAAGAACTTCGACCCGAGAGCTTCTATTTCTCCGGCTTTCTGATGTCGTAGGGCCTCGATAAAGATATCCTAGTTTCCAAAGAATTTTGGGACTAAAAGGCGGAATTTTTCAAAGAGAAGGGATGGAAGGGTGTAAGGATAATGAGAAGGGCTACACCTATTTATAGGTGATTTTGACCATGCATTTCATGCCTATATAGGTGTGCGTCATGCACTCATGTTATGTTTCTCCTTCAGTTTGTTGCCACATGTCGCAAAGGTGGTGGTCCGCATCACCCTTTTAGAAGGTTTGTGTGTCGCGAAACCTACCTGTGCCCGACTCTTCTAAAAAAACTTCATAAAATCGTATCTTTCTCATACGAGCTTCGTTTTCAATGTTTTTTTATATCCACGAGTAGTTATCGATGAGTACTCCAACTTTCATTTGGACTTTGTCGGCAAATTCTCATTTATTTTTTAAGTTGTATTTTTAACATGCTTATACTGTTAAAGTCCGTATAAAAATCATAACTCTTTCATACGACATTCATTCTCGACTATCTTTATATCGACGAAATCCTATTCGCTAGATCTTCAACTCTCGCTTAGATTGTTTCAGCTAACACTCAACCGATTTGAATTTAGATTCGTGTAGAAACTTCGAAAAATCATAACTTCATCATATGAAGTCAGATTTGAATGTTCTCTATATGCATGCACTCACTTTAACGGCTACTATGCTTTCGTTTAGATTACTTTGGCTAATAAACAACATATCTCCGATTCATATTTTACAACGTACCTTGTTGTATAGGGTTGAACGTAAAACTTCATTTAAGCATTAACTTCTTCATACGAAATCAGATTCAAGTGTTCCTTATATCCCTAAAATCATCATCACGATTACTTCAATTTTATCTAAGATTATTTAGTTTATCTAACCCGAATTCACGGACATAACACTTAAATCTAGTGTTAAGTTATGTTTTAAGTCGTGTTTTAAATTTTAGGTATTAATTTATGTTTTTAGGTATTAAGTCATGTTTTAATTTATTATGCCGTATTTTAAGTTTTAGTTTATTGTAACCATTTTATTTATTTAAGTTTGAAAAAAATATCAAAAAGTCTAGCGTGTTGGGGGTGCTACATCCCTTTGAAATGCTAATGATTACATGCTATTAAGGTGGCAACAAAAAAATATATCGCAACACAAAAAAATGATGTTGTGGTGTACTGAAGGTGTTATCACTTTCTGTAGCCTAATGATATTAGGCCTCTGTTGGTTCGGTCCTTCAGTCCTTCTATTGGGTAGATTAGAAAAAAGTGCGTGTGGATTGGTCCTTTTGCAGCTTGGCGTCGACTAGCTTAAGCTTGTGTCATCACTTGTTTAAATTATTAAAATCACTGTCGAGATATAATTGTAATACTATACAAAGTTGCATATTATGTGTTAGGTTATACATTCATGATGGTTTACATTAGACGTTAGAGTTGCATTGAATTTGTCGGGTTTTACGTACAAGAAAGACTAAATTTGATGTTCACTTGAGTCTGAAGATCGAGCTTAAAATATATTGATTGAGTTGTTTGGTAAATACGTATACAATAACTATATTTATCAGGGTATCAATGCAACGTTAAATTATAGAGAGCGATAGATGGATTCTTATAAATTGGTAAATGTCTCGATCAACATCGTCCCCACTTTCTAAATGATGTCCAAGATAAATGGGCAATGTAAAGGACTAATACATGTTGGACATCAATATTATTTTTCAATTGTTAAACACTACGAGAGTTTTCAATTTTTTATTATTATAATTGTAGTTTTAGGCTAAGTTTGGCACGGTGTTATAAGTACGTTTGTTTTTCGAACTTTTTAAAATTTTAATGTTAATTAAATCAAAAAATATCTTATAAGTTGTATTTTTCAAAAAAAATTAACTAGGAAAAGTTGTTCAACGGAACTTATAAAGTTATTTGAATATTCTTCCAATTTTACCTTTCAAAAACCACAACAAAATATATGCAATTCTTTTAAGAATACAATTTTATTATATATTTATAAGACTAGTTATGGATAATTTTAATAATAGTAAAACATTGTCATTAGTTATAGTTTAAAAAATAAATATTTACTCGATGGAGTATCTTTTTTTGTTGAATATCTAAAATCGATAGATTGTATTATTATTTATTTATTTTTATTTTTATTTTTTTGAATAGTAGGCAACACATTAGCATTAAAAAATAGACTTAAACGAGTAACTCAAGCAAGGTTACAAAAAAGAAGTTTGAAATAGGAGACATACATCAAACCGATCAATCAAAAAGACTACGTTTGAATCTATTTTTAACTCAATTGAAAGTAGACATTATCTTCCGTAAGAAGCATAGCAACTCTCCTCTCATTCCATTACACTAAAGCATTTCGAGCTTTCCAAATCGTCCATAAGGTATGATAAATGAGAGCTAAATGCAGATTTATAACATTTTTGTCACTTGGGTTGGCCTTCAACAACTCCACCAAATTAGAACATGATGAATGAAGACCTTTTTAGGAAGTAATGTGGATAATACACGAAACCAAAAGCACACAAAAAAAACACAGTATTTATGTTGTTTGGTCAAGGTGACTTACATCCACGGGCAGAAGGAGAGTATTTTTATTCATAGAGTTCTCAAATAAAGATTACAAGTAAAAAAAACAAAAAAAACAAAAAAAAAACAAAAAACAAATATTCAACTTACTTACTAAGGATACAAAAGATACATTCAGTGAGTAGCAAGCATCTACATTTATAGTGAAGGGATCAGACCTAAAACCCTAATGGGTCAAGCCCATTAGCCCATAGGTCTATAAAAGATGTCAACCAATCATATTCCGCCATGTAGTAGCTTCTAGAACCTTCATCCTTAATATGCATTACATGAGCATCAGCATCACACGTGATGAACATCATGATCCATAATGTCTCATTATAATGCAAGAGTGACACATCAATATCATCATGGTTAATCAACCTGAAAGATCGAGTATGCTCAAGAATCATATTAAAGTGATGTTGTTAATTAACATATGATACTAAAATGTCACACTAACAACAACTTGATATAATTTGATTATTTATTAGAAATTGATTTTAAATTTTTAATAAATATTCGATAAACTCTTATATATAAATTGAAAATTATTTATTTCTAGGAAATAATAATTTTTACTAACAAGTAACATTATATATAATTCATATGGTATGAATTAATAAGTCATTCACAACATTTTGGATTAGATAAACTATTTTGCCTTTTACCAAAAGTTAAAGTTTATATTTTATAAATGTGGTTTATAAAATATAAAAAGATTTTGTCTTCTTTTGCCTTTATTGTTGGGTTTTATGTAGTATAACACTCATATGGTGCACATACAACCCTAATGCTTTGGATCTATGTTTTCTCAAGTTATACATGCAATAAACAATTTTCCAAAGCATGAAACCTAACTAGCATTCAAATTTGGTACATGAATCATAAAAACTAGTTAGAAGAATACCTCTTATTTGTAGCTTGTAGTTGTTGGCCTTTCAAGAGCTTAGCACCTCAAGTGTGATGCCTCAAATGGTTCACAAAACACCATAAGCAAATGGAGGATAATAAGAAAAAGGCTATGAACCGCCAAAATCGGCTAGGGTTTTCTTAGAACTCTTGGGGTGCCAATTTTGGAGCTAAGGGGTTACATATATAGTGTGGAATTCATAGAGTTTCAACTTGTAAACCTTAATCCACTTCCTTGGGCTTATAATCAAATAATCCATATGATAAATCCTTTGGACTAAATCTTCATGAACTCCACAAAGATTTATTCCACATAATCAACATGGATCATTAGCCCAGACTATAAGTATCACTTATTTACTTAATCAGTCCCCGATAATTTAATTAGTCTCTTTTGATCTTTAAATTAATTCCAAATTAATTTTTGATCAATACCATTTAAATAATATGATTTCATAATTAATATATTATACTTTATAATATATTAATAAATCACAAATAACCTCTTTCTCAAATATCCATCCTATCAAATTGTTTTGATGAATGCAACCCAAATGGACCATGCTACTCTCGGGTCAAGTACATACTAATTATAGTTATGGGCTTAGACACCTAATCCAACATTTATAATAATCAAAATTTGGCTAGACAAAAGAGAGCTTGGGTTCTTCATTTGTTTAATGAAAAGAACACTCCTCTAAAAAAGACAAGCATGGACAATACGATTAAAATCAGGAGTGATCTAAGTAGTTATCGCGGTAGAAATTTCAATAGCGGTCACATGCCGCTATTTGAAATCGCGGTTATCGCGGTGGTATAGCGGTTTTTAAAATTATGCATAATTTATATTTTATATTTATACAAAATTTATATATTAGATTATTAATACTATATAGAATTGATATCATAAAAATTCATATAAAAGCAATAATCCTTGAGCATCATTGGACAATCTTGATCATCATAGAGGACATCATAGCATAATGGTTCATTAGGAACCAAATGGTGCATCCTTGTATCAAGATGGCACATCTTGATCAATGGATGGCGTATCCTATCCAATGGCGATGCATCCTCTACCATGTTGGCTTATCTCCTTCACAAATGGCACATCTAGACTCCAAAGTGGCTTACTCTCACCATGGTGGTGCATCAAGCTTCATAAGTGGCACACTTTCTTCCCAGTTGGCACATCTAGACACTAGATGTGCACCTTCAACCTAGATGGCACAACATGCTTCCCAATGACGCACCTTGACTCCTGAGTGGGGCATCCAAGCATAGGATTGCGCATCTTGATCATAGACGGTGCACCCATGCACCAAGATTCTTAATTCCACTCTTAGGTGCTCTATCCCCCCCCCCCCTTATTAGAAGATTCGTTACTTTGTCACTTGATTTGTTCCTTTGTCAGATAACTCATTCCCTTCTCAGATGATATGTTCCTTTTTCACATTCTCCATGAAACCTAAGTGCTTCATTGAGTTCCAAGTGATTCATTAAACTCAAGTGCTCCATGTGAATGCTTCAAAATGCTCAAGTCACATTTAACAATCTCCACCTTAACTTGTAATTATTTAGACTTAGTTTTAATAAATGTTATTTTTTATCGTCTAGTTTCTAACCTTTTTACATATCAGTTAATTTTTTAGGAAGTATAAAAGATAAGCTTAATTTAAATAAATTTTGGTTTTTTTTCATGCAACAACAACCAATAAAAAGTTCTTATTCTTATTTACATACAGTGAAGATAACTAAAACATCTTAAATTAAATAGTTTTAATCAATGAATTTTGAAGGTTATTTTGAAACAAAATCATTATGTTACCAAATGTTCATTCTAATGTGTTTTACTTCGTACAATTTTAAGAAATATTTACAACAAACCATACGGATTAATTAATTAATAATTCAATAACTTGTGTATACGTAACTCTCAAAAATAATATATCTTAAACTCAAGCAACTAATCAGACCTATTTGTGAAAATAAAATCCAATTGATATCATTAAGGAAACTAGTATAATATTTTATATAGAAAAAATGTTTGTGTTACTGTGGTTGTTCTTAATTTTGAAGAACACCGCCACCAAATTTTGGCGACGGTTGTAACGCCCGCAGATCCGGGCTAGTCAATTTAGAGGCAATAGGGGTCGAAAACGATTTTTCTACAAAAAGATTATTTAGAATAAATAATCTTGACCAAGTTGTAGAATATGTCACAAGGTTTCCGTACATATAAAGAACGCCGAAATCCGAGTTATAACGAAGAAGTTATGACCCATCGAAGTTTCGCGTCGGAACCGGCACGGCGCCGGGAAGAGTAAATAGTAAAGTTATGATAGAGAGAGATTTAGCCTTAGCGCTCTAAACGAAAGTCGTAGAATATGTTAAACTAAGAACATCGATAAAAAGAACGCCCAAATCTGACTTCGTATGAAGAAGTTATGATTTTTCGAAGTTTCGGATTAGCGGTGTACAACCCGAAATTCGAATTTTAGATCGATTGATTTTTAGCCGACACAACCTAAACAAGAATCGAAGATCTCGTTATTAGTAGCGTAACGATAAAAAGACAGACGAAAATGGACATCGGATAAAGAAGTTATGAGATTTTAACGGACCAATCCTGTCCCGGCCTGTTAAAAATATAACTTTAAAAATAAAGTCAAAATTAGCCGACGGAGTCTAAACGAAAGTTGTAGAGTACGTCTCCACCTACGCGTGGATATAAAGAACGTCAAAAACGGAGTTCATATGAACGAGTTACAAATTATAATAGCATATTTACGTATTAAAATAAAGTATAAATCATGTAAACGTACACATATATATACATATGTATATATCATTAGAAAGGTATCGACGATGCGGTCATTATAAGACTAATGTTGAGTTCTTTCGACATTAGTTTAGTACAAATATCATTAAATCCATTTAAAATAGTATTATAGAAGGGTGTTTAGTTGTTTATATAACTAAAAGGTCATTAAGTAATTATGGAGGGTAGTTTTTAAAAATTCAATTAGTATAAATAAGAGCCTTGGGCTCTCATATTTCTTCCACCATTCTCTTGATTCAAGAGTCTTTCTCTCCTTATCCCCCGAGCATTTCGGTCCCTCGTGATTCGACTTCTCTTTCTGTAGTTTAGTATAGTAAGGTGAGCGCTGAAGCGCTGCATGAATCTTTCTTAGAAAGATTCAGCGATGAAGTTCTGCCCCTGCAGAGCCCGACTCCTAACTAAAATCCCCTTGAAAGTAAGTTATGCTTACCCTATTTTAAATATAGTTTATATTTAAAATTAGTATTGTTATTATAAATTTATAATAAATATTTGAGCTATTATTATGACTTATATAAGTGTCGTTATAATATCTTTTAACTACTCGCGGTACGGGGAATCTGGTTTAAAGGGCCGCATAGGGTTGTTGGATTTCAGAAGTGCTATACGCCAAAATGGTCCTGCCCTCCGGTGTTTTATGTCTGGCCCCTGTCTGTACATAGTAGTTGGAAAGTATTGTTTAAACGCTTATATAATAATAATAATAATAATAATAATAATAATAATAATAATAATAATAATAAGACTAATAATTAGTCACGGTAATATTAGACTAAAATCTAGTGGTGATAATACTAGGTTTCGTCAAAGGAAATTATTTTAAAGTAAACGAAGCGTTGTCCGAGTACCGAGTCACCACCTTCTCAGGTGAGTGCATAGTCTCTTTCATCTTACACATAGATATGAAGTATTTTATATAAATTACTTGCTATGTGTGCATATTATCTGAATACTTGCTGTCTATGTTGGATGAACGTTTTATACATGTTTTAAAGGATTTAAACTGTATACGTATTTTATATATACGAATATGTGGGGTATGATGATGGGTAGAAAGATGATGAGAGATAGAAGATGACGTGAGTATACATTGGCAGCTATAGACTTAGTGCCTATGGGACAAACACCGGTAGCTATGGATTTAGTACCTGTAGGAATTGGTAGCTATGGACTTAGTACCTGTTGAACGCTGGTAGCTATGGATTTAGTACCCGATAAGTAGGATATAGCAGCTATGGAATTAGTGCTTTACGAACTAACATCGGCAGCTATGGATTTAGTACCAGTCCTATAACCCTGGAGGTAAGGGACTTCGGAATAAACGAATGCAGGATAGATGACTCTTAGGTTAAATCCTTAAAGAGTAAAGAAGATAATGGGGATGGGTAATTGGGTTGATTGTTTGATTGAACATAGTAATTATATTATTGTGGGTTGAAAACCCTATGTACTCACTAGGTTTCCCAACCTGACCCACTCAGTTTATGTATATCACAGGTGACGAAGTGAAGTGACATTACACTGAGAGATTTAAAAGAGATGTAGATCACTAGTGTAAATCATTGTAAGTTCTGTTTATGCTTATGTTTCGGTATTAACGATGACATCCCAAACATTTTAAAATGAAATAAATACGTTTCTTCGAAAATGTTTTAATAACGTATTTACCATGTTTTTCTGGGAACAAATTCCGCAACCTTTTTATAAAATGAAGTACTCTGATTTTTATAAAGCATAAACAAAAATCGGTCTTTTCTGGCCATGGTTTTGGGGATGTCACAACGGTTGACTTGCTCAATCGATGGCATTAACCTTGGTGATGGTTGACTTGCTCTGGTAATCCGGGGGAGAGGATAATTGTTGATGATGTTGTGTTTTGGTGGATCTTCTTGCTTAGGGGTTTTATTGGTAGGTATGTTCAAATATAATGGTGTGTGTAGAAAAGAACACAGAATATGCCAATATGGGAAAGAGCATGGGTCGGTTTAACCCTAATACCAAGGTTATACCCGTAAATCGGCTTATATATATATATATATATATATATATATATATATATATATATATGTCACTGTTGGGTAACAAAAAAATTCGAATTAGTCTAAAAGATCCTTGAAGTTATGTCTGGCTTTGTGTTTTTGGCACTATAGAACAACAAAGTTTGGTAAATTTACACATTTATTCACTCAAGCATTTTTTGTGCGCTTGATCCTTAAAATTGATTTTTTTTACGTATTAAATAGGGGTTTAACCCCCAAACTAACAAGTTTCCAGGTTAACCCCAATTGCTTGGCATCCTACTTGGCAAAATAGGTTCATGTTAAAGTCACATATTGCTTATGTGGCATCCATATTTACTTCAATAAACATTTAATACTATAAATAGTTCTTTAATTAAAGTTAAACATCATTCCCTTAGCCGACATGCTTGTGTTTGTATCCTTATAATCTGAACATCTCTCTTATCGTCTCCTAAATTGAAGCTAGCATTTGCCTTGTTCTATTCAATCGATTGCATAACACAAATTACACCCCTTCTCTTTCTTTTACTCCCTCCACTGAATCTTCTATTCCCACTATGTCTTTGTTTTTTCTGGCTTCACTCAAAGGAACAGATGAATAGGTGGTCTTTCGTGATTTGATTTGTGGTGAAAAGGGCTTGATTTCCTTGGAATTCAACTTTTGCAGATGGGTGTAGATTTTCCCTCTTCTCCCTCTTGTGTCTTTTTATTACAATTGTTATGTAGCTAATGCGATGATTGAGGGTGAAGATGGTGATGATAGATATCAGATTTGGTGTTGGAATGAAGGGTTGCTAATGAACAGAGCAAGGAATGGAAATAATAGGCCTGGAAATTGGGTTAGGTTCGGGTTAGCGGGTCATGGGTCGACGGGTTGGCGGTTCAAAAAACATAAACTCAACCCAACTCATATAATATATGGGTTGACGGGTTGGTGGGTTAGAAACTTCAACCCAACCTAACCCATATAACACATTTAAGTATATGAGTTCGCGGGTTCACAAATTAATGGGTCAGACCCAACCCATATAACCTTTTTAATAAATAAGCAACACATTTTAAAAAAATGAAGTTTTGACAACATCAATTCATAAAATGATTAAAGTAATTAACATTAAAAAAAAAAGTTTTCAACATAAATTCATAAAGTCAATAACATCCAAATTAAAATAAAAAATGAAAACATTCATAGAAAATGGATATGTTCTTCATTCGTGACTCGTGAAAATAACAACATGTATTTTTTTTAATTAACGAACCGAAAACGCAGATTAGTCACATATGAATATGGAAGGAATACAACGATACGAAATATTACGAATACGAATGGAAATCAAATTTCATTAATAATTAATATATCATTTTATAACGTAATATATATATATATATATATATATATATATATATATATATATATATATATATATATAAAGGTTAGCGGGTTGACCCGCGAACCCAAACAGATAACCCAACCCAACCCATGAAATAAACGGGTTAGTGGGTTGGCGGGTCAAAAATCTCAACCCAAACCCATCTATTTTCGGGTTGGATCAGTCTCGGGTTACGGGTTGGATCGAGAGTTGCCACCTCTAGGAAATAACGATGGTGGTCAAGGCGATGGAGGATGAAGGCGATGACAATGGTGCCCTTCCTATTTAATGAGAATGCTTTCCAATAGTTTCTGGGATTTCTCCAATGAGTTCATTCATGGATATATGCAAAAATTTTAGATGGGATGTCAAGAACTTGAAGATATATAAACAGGGGAAATAAGATTCTGGTGTGAGATATCAACGATTGAGGCTTTTAGATTAAGAATCTATGTTTATAGATCTTTGTTTTCCTGGATCCACCTAATGCAAACGAATTTTTAAGGTTTTCGGACATGAAAGGTTTCTAGAATCGAACTTTGCAGATTTGGAATCGATGTTTACAGATCCATTGTTCAAGATTGTAAAGCTCAGTGTCCTTGAAAATCTCCATTGGTGCCGAAAATGTATATAGTCTCCAAAATTTGTGGTGGATGGTGGGTGAATATTTTTGGTTTCGATTTCTAGTTAACGATATGTACTAAAATGAGTTTCTTACGTGGAATATTGAGAAATTGATTTTATAATTTATTTAAATTAGCACTTTGGTTTTGATTTCCAAGTTAAAAAAATAAGTTAGGGATCAAACGTGCAAATTACCCTAAACCATAGGGACCATTCGTGTAATTTACTCTATTATTTATCATGTTTTAAATTTTTAGTTTTAGACTTTAGACTTTATTTTTTTAATACTTTATGTTTATTTTCAACAAAATGCTAATGGTGTTAAACTTTGATTTTTTGAACGATTTTATGTTTTTTGGAATACTAGAATCCGTGTTCTTTATTTTAGTGTATTTAAAATGGATACAATACTATTTATCACAACTAATTTTTACTATTTTGAACCCAAAAATAAGAAAAAGAACATAATCCATAGCTTAAAATCGAAAACCCATAAATCCAACCCGAAAAACCGAAAAACCGACCATACAAAAACCGGGTTTAAAAACCGGAAAACCCGACTTTAGTACAGTTTGGTTTGGTTTAACCAAAACCGACGTCCCTAGGGAAATGTGTATAATGTATACACAGGTTCTAATTCCCAGTTCTATATCTTCTGTGCATCTTTACAATGTGCATATATGCAGGGTGCAGATTTAAGAATGGTGTATCAGTTTTATAACTTCACATTGGATAATTAGTCGAGACTTCTACAGTAATTCAAAAACAAAACTGTTTTTGGTTGCGTTTTCACGATTAAGGTCTAATTCATACTCATTTTATGGAGTTGTATTTGT
Source organism: Lactuca saligna (assembly GCF_052625555.1). Classification (NCBI taxonomy): domain Eukaryota; kingdom Viridiplantae; phylum Streptophyta; class Magnoliopsida; order Asterales; family Asteraceae; genus Lactuca; species Lactuca saligna. Next base: position 9,159,473 of record NC_136425.1, on the reverse strand, counting down.
TTTGGTGATTTGAATCGAAAATCGGGTCCTTCAACAAAGAAATTTTGTGTTGAGGTGGAGTTTGTAGGCTCGCACACCAAGTGTTCGATAAAGTTCTCAAAGAGGTCAATGGGTGTTCTTGGGGTTCGGTAACATGGGTTTGACTACCAACGAATACCACAGGAAGTAAAGCAAGTAAAGAACTTTAATGTCTATTAGCAGCCATGAAAAAACGGTGATTATGAAGAAGATGGGGGGTGGCTTTGTTTAGTGGGTTAGAAAGAAGAAAATTGTCTCGAAGGCGTTGTGTTTCTTGATCTCCTCAAGTATCCAGAAAGAAGGTAAGGAGAATGACTTTTTGTGCAATCTAGCTTTTGATTCAAGCGGGTGGTGAGATGGTAGCTGAATGAATAGCAAGTAAGGATAATGATTTTTCAGGGAGAGATAGAAGGAAAATGGAGAGAACACAGTGGTGGATTTCATTAAAGTCAAGGGGTAACGGCTTTACCTTTTAAAAACTTGAAAATGACATTTTAAACCCAATAATATATATATATATATATATATATATATATATATATATATATATATATATATATATATATATATATATATATATATATATATATATATCATGCTTCAATGGATGATGGTGGCGATTGAGGGGACCTATATATATTGTTGGAGAGATTGGTGGTCACTGCCCACTGATGCTGGCTGCTGCCACCTTTGATGGTCGTTAGCTATTATTGCAGGTGGAGAGAGAGAGAGAGAGAGAGAGAGAGAGAGAGAGAGAGAGAGAGAGAGAGAGAGAGAGAGAGAGAGAGAGAGAGAGAGAGAGAGAGAGAGAGAGAGAGAGAGAGAGAGAAGCTTATTTACTTTTTTGTCCAGAAATCACGTGAAGGAGATCAACGGTGGGGATTCAGACCGTTACTTTTCTTTTTATTTTTGAGTTCTGAGTCATGGAATGGGTTTAATCCTTTTTCTTTATCCTCGATGAAACATACAACTGAGATCGAGGGTACCTCTTGGGGTTCCGGTTAAGGTAGGCGGTGGGAGGTGGAGGTCGGTGGTAGGGGATGCCGGTGGTGTTGTTATATAGGAGGGAATGGTGTTGGATTAGCGGTGTTCAAAGACTAAAGCTTAAGGGATGAGGTTGGTTGGTAGAGTGGGTGAAATAGTAATTCAACAATTACTTAACGTCACAGAGGGTGTCAAAATAATAGACGAACGCAAACCTTCAAAAATAACTATTTTTATGAAATTTTCTAGATTTCTTAGCCTCCAATGATAGAAATTAAACAGCAAACTGCAAAGACAATTTTGCATTTCTCTGATATCAAAAATATTTTCATAGTTTTTCTCTTGTTTTCTAAAGTTGAATCATTTTTAGTTATAAAATTATATATCTTCTAAATCTATAGATGTAGTCTTTAAAAGAATTAGTTTTACCATACAAAAAGGTTTAACGGTACAGCTTGTTATCTTTTTATCATCTCAGTCATTGTACGATGATAATTAAATCTTGATTAAATGTGGACACTAACCATTATTGTTTAAAAAAATATATAAAAAATTGTATCTTACCTTTTTAACAGCGTAAATGAAATGGTTGATTGTGATTAGAAAAAAAAATCCGATTAAAATCATGATCTTAAATCTTAATTGTTACTTTTTGATTCAGCATATATTTTGTAAGAATGACATGAAGTTTTTGGGTTATTTAGATATAATGATATATAATGGTTTGTGGATGATATTGCTGTCACCTTGGGAATAGTTGAGGGATGAGAAGTATTATGGGTACAAACGAGTTATAACGCGGGTGATGTGGCGCATGGTGACGGCGTCGTAACGGGGGGAACACCGCTCCCTATCTCGTTGCTTCTCGTCATTTGAATCTCGTGGGCACGGAGACGAGCAGAAACGGCTAAAATTTAACCGTTTGAAATATTACCGTTTGAAAACGGTCAAATACATTAATAAAAAAAAAAAAAAAAAAAAAAAAAAAAAAAAAAAAAACCTTTTTACATCTATATATATATATATATATATATATATATATATATATATATATATATATATATATATATATATATATATATATATATATATATATTTACATATACTCATTTCATTTCAAATCTTATCTATATTCTTATTTCTTTTCTAAAAAAATGGAGCAAAACCAAAACACCTCCCCATCATTAAACCCAAACACAACCTCGCCTCTCGGGTTTGCCGGTTATGAAGGTTATTTCAACCTTTTATCGACTCAAGGCTCACCACAGATTCCATACCAAGGCGCAGCTTTCAGCCCCGCTTCACTGCCACTACAGTTTCCCAACTCACCTTTCTTTCAACAAAATCAAGGCGGTCAAAACCCAAATTTACAACAAAATCTTTTCCCTTCTTTTGCTTCGATGCAACAACAAACCAACCAACCATCGCCTACGACACAACAATCGGGTGAAGCGGAAGCGGGAGGTAGTAGGAACAAGAAAGGGAAAGGAAAATCAATAGCGGTAGAATCTGAAAATGCAGACGTTCCACAATGGTGGACACCGGAGGAGGAATACGCTTTGACGGCGGCTTGGTGTGCTACTTCAAAGGACGAACTTCGTGGAAATGGAATGAAAAAATGAGCTTATTGGGGGGCGGTGCTCGACAAGTTTCACGCTATTTTAAAGAAAAATCCGTATCGCAATAACGACATGTTGAGCAGCAAATGGGGTATGATAAGTAAGCGGTGCAGCAAATTCAACGGTATTTACAACCGGATTGTGGCGCAACAACAAAGTGGAACCAACGACTTTGATTTGTTCAAAGCTGCGAAGGAACAATATCGGGTCGAAATGGGTCATGTTTTCGACTTTGAAAAATCATGGAGATTGTTGTGAGCGGATCCAAAGTGGAATAAAACGTCTACATCGTCGGAGGTTCAATCCAAAAGGTCTCGCAATTCTAGTTCGGTCGACATGCCGGACGCACGGACTAACATCGACCTAAACGCCGATGATGATGAGATCCCGGATGATATCCAAGAGATATCCCCACCACGACGACCGCCCGGACGCGACAAAGCGAGGCGCGCTGCAAGACATGCGGAGGAGGTGGAGACGAGAGCAAAAGATGCGGCGGAAATGAGAACGAAATTTGACGAACATAATTTGTTAATAAAAGAAAAAAATGAGTTGAAACGTCGTCATTTGGAATTTCTGGAAAGTCATGCACGGGAGAAGCGGGAGTAAAAAGAAAGGGAACTAATGACACAACAGTTGTTAATTCTTCGGACAAGCAAGGATGGTTTAGCACCTGCTGATCTACCGGTGCTACAAGCAATGAAGGAACAAATTAGGAAAAAATATTTGGGTTGATTGTGTGGTATTTAGTAGTGATTTCAATGTTATTTTAGTTATTAATTTAGGTTTAAAATTATGTTTTTTTAATTGTAATCGGATTTTAGATTTTAAATATTATGTCTTTTTTTTTGTTTTTAAAATTATATGTTTTGTAAAAAAAATATTAGTTATTAAAAAACGCAAAAAGAGAAAAAAACGAAACCAAAAAAAAAAGTTAAAAAAAACGAAATAGTAAAAAAAAATACAAAAATAAAAATATTTATTTTCAAAATGTTGGTGTTACATCTTGTTGTATATTGTTGTCTATTTCCTCACTTGGTGTTATAACACCACTTGCTTATGTGGCATGTAAGGTGGTATTGCATCTTGTTGCCCACACCCAATGCTCTCACTTATTTGTCACATAAGTTTTTTTTCATGTTTTTTTAATATTTCCTCCGATCATTGAAAACATGAAAATTCTCGTCTTTCCATTCCCGATCATCCCTAAACCCATGTAACAAATAAAGAAACACAAAGGACGAAAAAGAAAAAGGAGACAGAAAGTTCACAAATTTTTTTACCAGAAAATCTCTCTTCTTTCCTAAAATACATGTAGCTGTGTTCTCACTTCCTAATGCCCCGTTCCCAGGACTATTTCGACGATACCTTCCACCTTTATACCAGTTTTTAAACGTATTTTTTAAGTTATTAATATATTCCTTTAACGTGTCTTTTGATTATCAATATGTTACCTTATAACTTTTATATAGGGTAAAAGTATATTTTGTTTGGATAAGAAAAAGTTATTACTTAGAAAAAGATTAAAAGATATTTATTTTGAGTAAAAAGTCTTTTTTGTATTTATTTAAAGATTAGATAATTTGATAAAAATAATAATACATAATAAACATGTTAAAAACTATAAGATGATAACATGTTGAAGCAAAAAAAACATGCTAAAACAATATATTGACATAAAAACTTGTTAATGGTGGTAAAAGTTATCAAAAGAAAAAACAGTTGTATAACACTATAAGTATGAAACGGATTTCATAATTCTGCTTTTATAAATTTTACCAATATTTTAATATAACTTTAACATGTTTTTTTGCTTCAACATGTTATTATCTAATAACTTTTCACACGTTTTTTTTATCAAGTTATCTCATTGTTGGAAAAATACATAAGACTTTATAATATGTTTCTATTAATATTTTTCCAAATAATAACAATTTTTATCTAAGCAAAATCTTTTTTGTTAAAAGGTGATAACATATTGAAGTGAAAAAACGTGTTAAAATAACATATTGATAACGTAGAAAAATAATTTAATAGTTAGGTTAGTGATATTTTATGTATTACAATCTAATCTTCAAAGGTATAAGTGTCATTGCATTAGTTTTGTTAAATTTTCAGGAAGAAAATGATAAACATTGGTCAACTCTGTATGCACGAAAGGACATCAAGACCAAGTGTTGTTGGATTAATTTAGTGGGTGTGTATTATGGACCAAAATAGGTAAAGAGAAATTATATTTCTATCCGTTTGAAATGATGATAAGTATATTATAATAATAATTATATTATCAAAATGTAACAATTGTCATCACATTGATAGAAGGATAAATATGAAGAAAATGTAAGAAAATATTTATTTTCTCAGATAAAATGTAAGGTGTTTTATTGGTAATAACCATTTTAAATAATCTAAAACCATGTTACAAGAGGGGAGGTACCAATTGTTACTTAAAGGTTCAAAGAAGGTATCATTGAAAACAATATATAAAGATTAAGGTTGCGTTTAGTTACGGAAAAATAATTTTTATTTTTCGTTTTTCGTTTTAAGTTTTCACGGGAAAATTTAGAAAACAAGTTTAGTTAAAATTTATTCATTTTTCATTTTTAGTTTTAGAAAATTAGAAAACGTGTTTATATGTGTATTTTTCTATCGGTTTTCATTTTTATAAAACGGTAGCGGTGGTAGGGTGGGGGTGGAGGCGGCGGCGGAGGCAGTGTTGGTGTCGATGATGGAGACGGTGGTTGTGGCGACGACAATTAGGGATGGCAACGGGGCTGGTTTGGGACGAGTTTTGGTAATCTTGTCCCCGTCCCCGAATATGAAAATCGATCCCATCTCCGACCCGATTTCCAACGGGTACCCGTTTACCAAACACTATCGTGTCTGCGGGTATCCCAACGGGGTAACGGGGATCCCCATTTAACATTCAAATTAAGAATAATTTTGATGCAATAAGAATACAAAACCGTTAGACTTAGTGATGCAAGCATAAATTCATATCCAAAATAATTTTGATAATTTACAATACCATTAAGAGCAGACATATTTGTTCTGATACATAAGTGATTATTAGTGGCAAAAAAAACAATAAAGACACTAGCATTCATAAACAATAATATTACTATTACTCTAAGTACTATGAATAAAAAAATACAAAAAACTAGCACTACAAATAAACAGAAAGTTATCTCGAGAAATTATCTTTAAATCGTTCACAACAAAGAAGATAACCCAAGGAATTTAATATATATATATATATATATATATATATATATATATATATATATATATATATATGAACGGTTTCGTTTCGGTTTTGGTTTCAGGTAATCGGGACGAGTATTTTGTTTACCATCCCCGTAACCAAATCCGCAAAAATTTTCTAAAAGCATACCAAACCCGATCCCGGCCCCGATTAACCGACCCCAAACCCGACCCTAATATGTCGGTTTTCCGTTTTCACCATCGGGTTCGGTATTTTTTGCCATCCCTAGCGATAATTGTGGCAGTGATGGCGGTGGCGGTGGTGGTGTTGCTGGTGATGTGGTAATGGTGGTGGTAACGGTGGTGGTAACGGTGATTGTAGGTCGGTGATTGTGGTGATTGTGGTAATTGTGTTGAGTGGGTCGGTGAGTGTTTGTTAGTGTGAGGGTGTGAGTGTGTGTGTTTGTGGGTATGTATGTGTGTTGTGGATTTGTGTTTGTGGGTGTGGGGGTGGGTGTGTGTGTTTGTGGGGTGGGGTGGGATGGGTGTATGTATGTGTGTGTTTGTGGGTGTGTGGGGGGTTGATGTGTTTGTGTGTGTTTGTTTGTGAGGGTGGGGTTGGGGGTGTGTATGTGTTTGTACTTTGTAGTTTGTAGGGTAGATGTGTGTGTGTGTGTGTGTTTGTTTGTAGGGGTAGGGGTGGGGGTGGGCTTGAGAGCCGATGGGTATAGGTAGGGGATATGGTGGGTTGTGGGTGTTATGATGGGGGTAGGTAGATATGGGTGGGTTGGGAATGGGTGTGTATTTATATTTTAGAAAAAACTTGGAATTAGAAAATTATGGAAAACAATGATTATTGGTTTTCTAAAAATTTACAACTTCTTTGTAATTTTAAAAAACGGAAAATTTTCATTTTCTATGAAAAATTTAGAAAACTAAACGCGTTTTCAAAATTTTCATTTTTCTTGAAAAAAATTTCCAAAAAACGACCCATTTTTCCACAACTAAACGCAACCTAACATACTTTCAGTTAATTCTGTTTCAAGAAATATATTTTTAAGAAGAATATTTATGACTATATGTTGTAACTTTATAATCAAATATCTCTCGTTCGATTTATAAAGACCTTTAAACGTTCCTTGTAATATACTACCTCCGTCCCAAATTGATAGTCTACTTTTGAGTTTTGAGGTCTTTTTTCTTCAACTTTGACCTTAAATATTTTTGTGTTTGATAGATAATACTTGAAGCAAAATATATGAATGAGTTGTATTTTAAATGTTTTTTCATTGTTATAAGTTTTATCAAGTAATATATAACACAAATAAAAATATTTAAGGTCAAAGTTGAAGAAAAAAAAACTTCAAAAATCAGAAGTAGACTATCAATTTGGAACGGATGGAGTATATATATATATATATATATATATATATATATATATATATATATATATATATATATATATATATATATATATATATAAAAGAAAATAAAAGAAAGTAGATTACATTTATTTTAGGTGTGTTTTCTCTGACAGAAAAAACCAAGGACAACGGAACTTTTGTAATTACTTATTTGGCAACAAACTTTTTTGTGTAAAAGGGATTTTGAATTGCATTCATTAAGCAGATGTCGGAAGTGGATATAATAAATAAATAATAAATTTAGAGATAGACAGCAATATATGGAGATTGAATCCTCTGCATGTGCCCAGCCCCAAGTCGAACCTTTTAGAAATTTGTTTCCCCACAACCCCACCAAAAATAAAAGTTGAAGGAGTTAGGTCATAAAATATTCTTATGTTATAAACTTCATATCATATGCTGTATTTTATTTTAATTAGATTTTAGAAACTGTCGTTGTAGGCGATAGATATAGAGTGCATTTGATTTTGTGATGTGCAAATTACAAAGTCATGATTGAAATTGAGTTTCTACAAGCAAGTTACCGTTAAGTCATAAAGTGTGAGGCCGATTTTAATGATGTTATGTTGTCACCGTGATTAAATGTATGATATGAGTGAGTTGAATCTGGATTGAATTGGGTGATAATATGATGACTGTATGATCTAATTTATTACGATGCAACACATGATATAAATGATTTGCTTACATGATTGACGACTCTCATCTATTTATTTATTTATTATCTTACCTTCTTCCCCCTGCCTCTCACCCCACCGATTTTGTCCAATCAATCAATCATGCACACGCCTCAACACTGCTTAACCATGTTTCCTTCTCTAATATATTTTTTTCTATATTTATTTATAGAGCATTGATTAAAAAAAAAGATATAAACCAATCAACGATAACAAAAAATAAACAAAAAAAAAAGCCTTTATTAAAATTACTCCACTTCAATTAAAACACTAATATTTTAAAACCGTAAATAATGGTTTGCTCAATAGCATGTTTATAATAAGGGTATGATCCGGATCATAGACAATAATGACGGACTTGAATTACAATTGATATGCTATCTGATTTTATTTTGGTTTTGCACATACACGTGCTTTTGCCACAAACAAATAGGAATAGGAGATGTACAAGATTGTTTGTTTGTTTGTTTATTAGAGGAAAAATGATGATCAGTTCAGTAGCATTCTCATCAAAATGATTACAAAATATTATAACTAATAAGTAGGCAGCAAATCCGTAATAAACAAAACTCAACTCTAATGGCTCCCTCGCTCAAATCAGTGAGATCTCAATCTGATCTAATTCAATTCATTTACTTGTACAGTTTGATAAATGCTTGGCCATATATTATAAGATTACTTTTACCCCTTTGTTTTTCCTTCAATAGTCACCCATGCCCCCCATGCCTGGGCCCATTGCCGGCGCATCCTTCTCATCCTTTGGAAGTTCAACAATCACAGCTTCTGTTGTAGTCAATAAAGAGGACACGCTGCAAAGCCCAATACCCAACAGATTCAGATTCAGATTCCATTTCCATGTGAAAAAATAACATAAATTAGGGTTCACCAAGGAAGGGTAAAAAGGTGGTCATATAATACCTTGCAGCATCCACTAAAGCCGTCCTGATCACCTTCAGGGGGTCAATGATTCCTTCCTTAACCATGTCTACATATTGACCTATTAATTTATTTGCAAACATAAAAAAAAAAAAAAAAATTAAAAATCAACAAAACAAAAGAATAATTTCCATTCCATTAATTGTTAGAAAGAACATCAAGCATACTTTGAAAAATCTACCAATGGCATTGCTATAACTAGGTAGAGTTTTTCAAAGTACATTGCTTGCTAATTTTATTTTTATCAAAGAGAAAAGAGAAAAGAAGAACCTTTAGCAGCATCATATCCAAGGTCAGGGTTATCTTGCTCCAATAGTTTCCCAACAACAACAGCACCTTCTACTCCTGCATTCGCAGCAATTGTGTACACAGGAGCCTTCACATACACACAGCCAATAAACAATCAAATGTCAATAAAACTACACTGCTAGCTGTTTTTTATTAGGAAGAAGAGGGGAATTACCTTGAGAGCATTTTGAATTATTTGAACACCAATCTTCTGATCAAAATTAGCTGTAACAAGATTATCAAGCTCCTTTGAAGCATATAGAAGAGCAACACCACCACCTATAATCATAATATTATTATCACAATTAATAAGAAATACTGTAAAATAGTGCTTGAATAGTAAAGACATGATTTAATAATCTACCTGGCACAATTCCTTCTTCAACTGCAGCCTTGGTAGCATTTAGAGCATCAGTAACTCTATCCTTCTTCTCACCAACTTCAGCTTCACTCGCTCCTCCAATCTGACCAATCACAGCAACACATCAATCATTTACATAACAAAACTATTTAGAAATAAAACAAAAAAAAACAAGAATCAAACCTTCAAAACAGCAACACCACCAGAAAGTTTTGCTAATCTCTCTTGGAGCTTCTCCTTATCATAATCAGAAGTGCTCAATTCAATCGACGACCTCAACTGTAAAAACACAAAATCATACATGTTAGCAAGTTCAGGTACATAAATTAAATATACAACAAGCTACTGTAATACCTGTTCGCATCTTTCTTCAATTCCTTTTTTGTCACCAGCCCCATCAAGAATAACTGTGTCATCCTTTGATATTGTAACCTAAATGTATATATATAATATTATTAGCATATATTGCATGTTTCCATTTGTGCAAGCTAGAGTTGTTGTGGTTGTAGGAAAAACAAAGTGCTTACTTACCCTTTTGCAAGTCCCTAGCATTTCTGGTGCCATTTTATCAAGATTCATGCCAAGTTCATCAGTTATGACCTACAGCAAATTTATGGAAACAGAAGCAAATTTTAAATCAAAATGTATACACAACAAAGTAGTTGAAAATAAGCAAAAAATGAGACCGACCTCTCCTCCGGTCAGAGTTGCAAGATCCTGCAAGTTTGACTTTCGGTTCTCTCCAAAACCAGGGGCTTTAATGGCACAGACCTACACAACAATATGCACTATTAGATTGGAAGAATTATAACCCAACAAATAAACAAACATTTGATGAAATAATTGTTTAAACGATTATAAAAAAAAAAATGATACCTTGATACCAGCACGGAGTTTGTTAAGAATGAGAGTGGCTAATGCCTCACTCTCAATATCTTCAGCAACAATCAGCAGTGATCTTTGATTCTGAAATGCAGCATATAAGATGTGGTAAATGGGTAATTCAGAAGACACAAGCAAGCATTTTTACTATAAACTATTGACTAAATTCGTTACCTTCAGAGCCAATTCTAGAACTTTGACTATGGCGTTTAAGCTGGAGATTTTTTTCTCATGTATTAAAATCAAAGGGTCATCTAATTCCTGTAAAAACAAAGAGATTGTCAGTAATTAGATATATGACAACTCATTGGTAACACGAGAGGCAATCTGTAAATAACAAATGCAGTTAGAAGAATATTAATGCTTACACATTTTTGATTCTTTGTGTTAGTGATGAAGTAAGGTGATATATAGCCTCTATCCAACTTCATTCCCTCAACCACTTCCAATTCATTGTAAAGTGTTTTGCCATCCTGCAACCAATCCACATTACATTCAAAACCATTACAGATAGAAAACATTACAAACTGGTATTCTAAAAATATATATAAATAATATTTTATTCAATCAAACTGGTGAGATAACTTCTGTGAAGAACTTTATGAGGTACTTACAGAAATGGTGATAACACCTTCTTTGCCAACTTTCTCCATAGCCTTGGCAATAAGTTCACCAATCTCCCTTTCTCCATTTGCTGATATTGTCCCAACCTTTTTATTAGGTCATATCAAAAAGACATCAACTAAAGAGTTAGTACTAGTAGCCTGATTGAGAAAATTATAGCTCTAATTTCTTTCAGTAAATGGAACAAACCTGTGCTATTTCTTCAGATGTACTGATCATCCTAGCTCTGCTCTTCAAGTTCGTGACAACTGAATCAACAGCCATGGTGATCCCACGTCTAAGATCCATGGCATTCATTCCAGCTGCAACTGACTTGCAGCCTTCTGAATAAATTGCACGTGTAAGAACTGTTGCGCAGGTAGTACCTAAAATATTGTTACACCAAAGATTTAGCTCATTTCAGCTTTAACGAATTCTATTATCAATCCAAATAAGTGAAAAAACAAAAAGAAAACTCACCATCACCAGCAGCATCGTTGGTGGCATTAGCAACCTGCTTGACAAGGCTAGCACCCACATTTTTCACCCTGTCTTTAAACTCAATACTCTTTGCCACAGTGACACCGTCCTTTGTCACCTTGGGAGCCCCGTAACTTTGTTCAATGACAACATTACGTCCCTTTAAAAGATCAACAATCAAAGTTAGCTACTGTATCTGCAGCAGTGCAATATTTCGATCCTACAAAGATACAATAACCAATAAAAAGTACAACATAACTGCAATCTTAATACTGACTTTATAACGAAACTAGATAGGGCATGCAGAATGCAAATGCAGGAGTCGCAATATAAATAAAGGAAAACTATCGAGTTCGTATAGGTGTTGTCATTTCCGCAAGGATATGCAAAAGATCCAACCGTTTAATGACTAAATATGGCAATCGAGCTTAATTAGTAAAGCTTTAGTACTTAAGAATCAGTCATTTCAATGGTGCAGTCTATTTTAGACATTGCCAATGACCATAAAAATACAAAATACAATCATCGCAAACAGAAAACGGTGATTAGAATGACCTTAGGACCCATTGTGACTTTGACGGCATCGGCAAGCTCTTCAACACCTCTAAGCATCAAAGCTCTCGCCTCTACTCCAAATCTAATTTCTTTCGCAGCGTAGTTTCGGCTCCAGCTTAAATTCGAGCTAACCTGAATCACAACACACAGTAGAATTTTAAGCCTTAACTGATCTTACAAAAGATCACGAGATCATTAATGAACTACATATACTATAATATACAGCGTATACCTGCTGAGCATTGTTTCTGGCGATCCTGAAAATGGAAGAACAAACAACAACAAAGTTAAATCAATGGATAAGTTTCTTGCTGTAGCACATAATTCCTAGATCAAACGTTAGAATGAAACTGACCTTGATTTTGTGGCGAGATTGGCTGCTAGACGAAACATGGTGGCGGCGGAGGAGAGTATTCAGAAGAGAAAGGGCGGAATGTGAAATGGGTAGAGACTAGAGACTAGAGACGGGGTAGAGAGTAGAGAGAGATATTAAAATAGCAGAGGAAGAGAAGGATCCAGAAGAAATCCAGATTCGTTTTAGGGTTTAGGGTTCTACGGAAACTCGACGACTCGAATTAGACGGCGTCTATCTTCTTGTCTCGGATTGGCTGTTGGCTTCAGGATCGGAGTATTGGACACGTCAACTCTACTGGACCTGGCCCAGTACATAACTTTTTGGGCCCGTCTTCACTTGTACTGTTAAGCTAGAGCAAACGAGAAATAGTAATGGAGTTTTCAATTTTTTTGTATTATAGTGGTTTTTTTATTTATTAGACCATTGTATTTGTAAAAGTTGTTTTTTGTTAAAATAGTTTTACTTAAAAAACTTATTATAACAATTGGATTTATGATGGCATAAAACAAGTTGTAACATTTTTATTAAAAAAAGTCATTGTTTATAACTGAATCAGGTGTCTTTAATCTTTATTATAAAAATAATTTTATGAGTTAATCATTTCACAAAAAATCAGTGTTTCGTGTTTAGAAAAATAAAAATGCTTAGAAAACATTCCATCGACAGGTTTTATGTCAACATTAAACAAGTAATACATATTTTTTTAAATAAAAAAAAAATCATCCTGGTTATTTTTGTTGTCTATAACGACTTTTTCACTTGGCCTTTTTAGGCTTGGGAAAGTGGGGTGGCATAAGCATAACAAGGAGGAGGTGGCATCTAGGTGTCATGACACACACCGACCCACTATTATGGCATGATAAGATGACAAGTTTAAATGGCATTGAAATGTCTAGCTTGGTCTCTCTTTCCTTTTCTTCCATATTATCTATTTTCTTCTTTTTCTTGTCACAGTGCACCACTCATTTACATACGTCAAGACGACATGAGATATGAAAAAAGTGATTTGGATAGTTCTTACCATAGACACCACAGCCCAAGCCTTATGAGGAACTTCAGCCGTACCATATGAGATCTTATGACAATTTATTTTTTTCATCAAGTGATGACAATGGTATGTATGGTGGCCAAGTAGGTATGCATGCATGGCGGCCAAGTAGGCAATGGAACTCTTTTCATGTACTATCAATTTGAAGAAAAGAAAAATAAGTTATCAAATATATAGGTATTAAATAAACAAAAGAAAATGAGTTGCATGTACATGTAACCTTGACATTGCATCCTATGTCGATAGGTCAAATGAAACTCTAAACCAATTTAATCTTTCATGTGCACACCCTTTCTAATACTCCTTTCTATCTGTTGGTTCTATCAAGTGAGGACATTATGTTTCACGTGTTCGATCTAGTGACATCTTGACTTATGGATAATGCATGTTGAACTTTTGCTTTATGATTTTAATGTATATTTATAAACCTTTCATGTTTGTCAAACAATTATCTTTTATGTTTTATGATATTCATGGCAAAACATCTAATGCAACTCTAAAATACATTTTAAGCTTGTTATACAGTATAGCTTGATGATTTTGTTTATCGTGTCTCTTCGAAAATGGTCTACATCTAACAATTTGATCCACTATTCAAAGACTATCTTTAAATAATAAATTTGGTAAAAGGAAAGTGCTTAATTTTTGTTTGTCCTTTACATTGCAACTATCTTTAAGGGTTCCCATTCTTCCAATGAGGGTTTTAATACTTCCACCGGACAAATAATATTTTGACAATTATACTCAAGAGAGAAAAATATATTTTTTTAAACGCGCATGACGAAACCTTCATCTGTGTTGCTTCTATAACGGATGCTTCTTCCTCCCACTCTCAAACGGTAAGCGAAATTGAATTCATCCTTGATGTCTTATTTGAATTTTTAACCATGTGTGATGTATGATCTTGTTAAACTTGGCTTTTATGTCTGATTTTGTTAAAATTAAATAGATAGGTATGGTTCATTGTCCTAATTGCAGTGGCCATCACCACCCATCACCGGTCGGAAAACAACTACCCCTGATAAAGTTGCAGAAGCGAAAATTCAATCACATCTTTGTCATTCACCACTGCATTATCCAGCAAATGAAACACCATCTCCAAATCGCGCTCAAGATCCACTTTGAAAAGTAGAAACTATAAGGAGATGGAAGTAAATAATTCAATGGTTAACCTTCCGAATCTAATGAAGATTAATGTGGTCGGTAAAAAGAAGGTTGCAAACGTCAAGGTGGCCATGGAGAAAAACATTTGTTGCAGTTTTGCCAAGAAAAAAACCACCATCTCTTTTCGTATGGGCTTTGTCGTTAGGGCAAGTTGCGCCTATTTCAACGAGGACGGTGCCGCCAAAGTTGCCAAGTCCAAGTGGCAGGACTAGCTGTGAGGGAGTCCGCAGTACTTTATGCAAAAGAAAGCATCATCGGAAGAAGCAGATCAACATTATTCAAATTTTATGAACAATTTGTTATTGCAATGGAGGTTTGCAAATGCTCGAACCGAAGCTACCATGTATCGTTAAAAGCATGCATACGTACCAACATTGAAGGAGGAAGAAGAGGGAAACCGTTTGCTTCCCCATGGGTTCGTTTGGAAACAAAAAAATATATATTTCCATTTTTTAAATATTTATAGATTAAGATCAAGGGCATAATTGTCAATACATTATTTTTTTTCAATGGAATGATAAAAACATTAAGTATAAGAATCAGAACCCATCTATAAATAATAAAGTTTCCAATAAATCAATTAGCCTTTTCGAACTGGTAATTTGCTAAAACATACAAATCCATAATACTCAACGATCTACATGTTACAAATTATCAAGGCGGGCAACTCTTTTATCCCTTGCATAGCAACATTTCGAAGATCTTTCACAAGATGCCTAAGATGAAGATATTATGACATGTTTCATCTCATCCATGTCTTTAGGCCGATTTTATATTATATAATCACCACTTAATTCGCACTTGAAAGGATTTATCATATATGGATGAGATAGTCAATCTTTATTATCAAGCAAATGTTCAACTCACAATGGCAATAACTTTCATCCATTATTCTTTAGGAGTTTAGGCACATTCAAACAGTTTGGGCTTGGTCCTCTAGTCTTAGTACATGAAGCATTTTTGATTTATCATGCATGAACATGAAGCATTAAAAAGGTTCAGCCAAGACCAAAAACAAAACAAACCACTCTACATGGTACTGGAAAATAAATGGTAATGGACCCAAAAATCGAACCACTCTAAACATGTTTAGAACCATGTCCCAAACCAAACCGAAAATGTATACATACTTATGTTAATATGTTTGTTTTAACTTGAAATAACACCTTAAAATAATGTGATTTCAAGTTTGAATAACGAAAAAACACCCATACATACATTGATGACATAATTTCATTATATTATTACTGTTATGGACACAAAACAAAATTAAAAGAACACAAACAATATAATAATACCAACCCTCCAAACACTCACACAGCCAAAAAAAAAACTAAAACAGCCCAAACTTACAAATATACAAATGAATGAACAAGAAGAACACACTGCACACACACACACACACACTATCCCTCTCCGTTTCTGAAAAAAAAAAATTAAAAAATTGTGTTTAGCCCTGAATGGGAGTACCTGTCCTGGCTTGTGAAATACGGTTAGCGTATATGGTTACTAATCGCAACTGTGTGCTGTTGAGACCTTCTAAATATGGCAAGAACGCTTTTCCAAGCATTATGTAGATGTCCACCAGGCAAAACACCACCGTCTGCATGCACAAACCAATTACAATCAGTTCCAGTTCTTTACTAGCGGATTCTCATGGAATTGGAATCCCAGATTCCATTCCATTGTGTGTGTGTGTGTGTGTTTGACCTTTCCTAAGGGAGGGTGGAAGGAATTTGATAAATATAAATAAAAGTTTGTGAAAAGTATTTATATTCAGAAGGCTGACCTTGCGAACATCAGCACTTTGGTTACTGAAGGCATCAAAAAGCGCAGGCAAAAACGATGGTAATTGAGCCATTAAATCATCATGGGAGAGCCTGCCTACAACCTGAAAAGTAGAAAATTCACCATGCAATGCATTATATATTATATTAGTGCATCACCCCAACCCAATCCCATGATAAATTGATAATCATTGAGAGAGAAAGTAAGTACTAAGTACCTTTGTCAAACAATTTATACAATTAACAAGTGTTTTTTCATCTTCAGTAACCAACACCGGGACTATAACCTACAAAGGTAGATTATTAGATCATAAAAAAAAATCACCAAAATGAACACAAGCCGATATGAAATGGAATAACTTACACTTAAACATCTAAAAGAATCATATTCAGACATAACAATACTCAAGCAATGCTCTGCTTCAATTGCCACCTGCATTTACAGCTTGCGATCATACATAAGATATAACAAGAAATTTTTTTAATAATATCTATCTACTTTTGAGAATGGACATACCACTATTTTCTAAAATCCAATAACTAAATCGACCTGATTAAAACAAAAACAAAAACAAAAACTCACTTTTGGGTTTGAGTCCTTGGTGACGTGTAGTAATTTTTCAACTACAATCTCAACAGAATCCTCCATCGCCTCTTTCTGTTGAAAACAGCATCACATATGATATCATAATGTAAGATTAATATATGATTGTGAAACTGAAACAATGAGCATAAAAACATAAAAGTAATAAACCTGATTTTTTAGCATTTCAACTACTAATGAAAGAGCAAGTTCCCGGACAGATGAATCAGAGTCATCCAAAACCTCAACCACAGCCGTCAATATTTGATTGAAATACTACAAATAACACCACACAATATGTAAGTAAAATCACAACCCAATAATATTTGCTACTTTTGATCAACAGTCTCATCAACACTAAAATATTTTTTATTAGGAGACACTCCTCAATTATAATTTTATATTTACTATCAAGTTTAACTATAAAATGACAGCATATCAAATAACAGAAATACGCAAGTACACATTTTACATCAAAACATCAACTATCAAATCTAAGAATCACATTGTTCATCATAGGATATACATTTTATAGCATCTTACAGACATAATTATGCTAAATTAATTTCTTAAATTTCCATTTTTAATTTTACTACTAATATTTTTCCAAATTTATTCTCATGACAATAAACTGTTAAATAATATATTATTTAACTTATTTCATCTAGGTGTTACATATTTTTTAATTGCCAAGTCAAAAGTAACGTTTTTAACCGTCAAATTGGAATTTTTTTAAACAATAGTTAAAATATTTTCAAAATTTCTCCAGTTCAAAAATGTATTTTGAGTGACTTTTTATTCCTGTCATGGAATGTTAAAATGGGCACACTGGCTAGAACGAAATCAAGAATGGGACTGATTTTGATAATGAAAAAAAATGATGGGTTAAATGGATAAATTTTGTTTTAATTCAGCTAATTTTTCCACAAGGTTAAAGTTGTTCTTAAGTTTCAGTAATGCTATAGACATCAGTAAATATACAATCCATATAAACATGAAAAGAAGAAGACACGCATACCTTAGTCCATATGGATGAATCATTGACCAAAGAGGCATCAACTAATTGCTGAAGTGCCGAGCACTTGCTTGCAGCAGAATACTCATCATTTCCATTACAGATCTAAGGGGAAAACACAAGAACATGAGATCATTATGCATTAGATATTGTTCCCTTTAAACAACTTGAAACATTACACACCTGATTAAGGATTTGAGGAATGCTTGGTCCAATATCTGCAGAAAAGTCACTCTTCAATTCTGTGAGTTTCAAAAGACTGAATTCCAATTCTGCTGCAGTCTTCTCATCATCATGATTTACACAAGGAACTGAAGAAACCTCCATACTTGGGTTGCCCTCCAAAACTTCTGATCGTGTATTCCAGGATCTTACTTTATCACTTGTGGCATTAACTCCATTTGATGTATGAATGTCCTGATACACGTGGTCATCACTTTGTACAGAAGTCCATTTCCTACCACCATCACTATCAACAGAGCCACTAGAATACCTTCCAAACATGGGAATCTTCTTCGATACCCCAATATACCCATCTTCTGAAGAAGTCCCAACAACATCATAAGGATCATAAGAGGATATAGAACGATGTCTATCTTTCCTATAGTTCATCAAGTCCACCTCTATACGAGGTGTAAGTTGCTTAAGTGCACGCCTCAAAGAATTCTGTTCTTCAACCGATAAACTAAGAATATAATTCAAAACAGAAGTCGAATCAAAACAAGAGTACACGGATATGATACATGTTATAGCTGCCTCCTTCAGTTTTGTATTTTTATCATGCACCAAAGGCGTCAATTTAGCAAGCCATAACTTCAGAATCCCACTGTTACCATAGGCTTCAGGGTTTGGCACATTTTTATTAAATGAAGTCACAGCAAACTCGATTACAGCAAGTTTTGCTTTGGGTGATCGTTGTTCATCTAAAGAACGAAGCAAAGCTGGCAAAAGAGAATCCACACTGTAGATTTTCCCAACAATTTCTAAAGTTGAAGAGCAAGGTTGCCTCACTGATTCTTTTGGATCAATTAATCGAGAAAAAACATGTGGTAAAATCCGCTCCATGTAACTTTCAAAAGGTTTTCGACAAGCTGGGATGAGATCTGAAAGTGTTGTGAGAGCTGCTTGTGCGATTTTATGATGAGGGTCATCTAAATGTTGGAAAAACATTTTCATGACTTTCTCAAAACTCTGTATGACTTCTTGAATTCCTCGAGGGCCTTGTTGTAATAAAGAGTGTAAGTAACTAAAAGCAGCAACTCTGGCATGCCAATCTGAATTAGAACTCAGCCCATCGGTTAAAGCATCATTGAGAGAAGATGGTCCTTCTGTAAAGGTAGGTGTGTCTGTAGAGGATAAGTGGCTATCATCAAAGCTCCTGCGTCTGTTTGCAGACATTCGTCCTGATACAACGTTTTTTCTTGAAAGTGGTCTTTGAAAATTTGGGACCTGGTGTGAATGTGAATGTGGATGTGAATGTGGTGTGTCTAAGTATTGTCTGTTTACAGACCTCCTGGCAACCCTAATGTCATTATGATCTTCAAAAGAGCTTCTTTCTACTCTTCTAGCTGTGTAGGATGAATGAGATGAGAAAGTCTCGTTTGAGTGTTTGGAAGTGTCTCTTGAAGCCTGAATTTGTGACATGATGTCTGATAAAGCCAAGCCCCCATCATGATTGCTACTTCTAGAGATGCTATTGGAAGCAGGAACAGCAAGAGGGAATGGTGGATCACGAGATGAAGGCGCGTCCACTCCTGCGCTAGGAGTAACAAAAGAATTTTAGTCATTTAAAATTACACCAAAAAAAAAAGAAGAAGAATGATTTAAAACTTATACCAAGATCAAGACTTGAAGATTTAGGTCTGTCGAAATCCAAACCTTTAAGCATGGTCTCAATGGCTGAAACCTTCTCTTTGCTTGAATGCAACATGCTTTCCAGACTACGCTCTGTACCACCACCCTTATTTTGTGATGATAAAAGCCCAGAGGAGAGAGAGGTTACAGAAGAAGGTAAGGTTGTGCTTGTGCTTCTATCCATGGCAACTATGGCTGAAGTTCCATATCCAGGTGGATTTGAAGGAGTGGAAATGTGGGTGTTAAGTGACACTTGTGGATTTCTGTCACGAAGCAAGGGTGAAGCGTGCCTCCTGTGCATACCTCCATCTTCATCGTTTATTATCTATGCAAACAATAATATCTAGTTAGAACAAATAACTGAGTAACAGCCTTTTTTTATGATAATTCAGAAAAGTACAAGAATTAAAAAAAAAAATGTTTTCAAATTTAAAACCACAAACCCTTTGAATAACAGGATCAAACAGTGAAAACAGCCGACGGGAACGATCAGGCCATGTTCTGGAGAACATTCTGTAGCAAGCTCTAGCAGTTGCTCTCACCTGTTGTCATTACAAGTTAATCACTATATACTATATAGTAATAATAATAATAATAATAATAATAATAATAATAATAATAATAATAATAAGAGTATTTGTTTCATACCTCACTCATTGCATCACCAACACAACATTTGATAAGGTCCTCATAAAGGTCTGCTGAACGTTGTATCTCAGGGGCATCAGCCCAATATTCCAATATCAACAAAGCATACTCACAGCATCTGCAAATATTTAAAAGAGATTGTAATATGAAACTGCCTGAAACTATAATTAAAATAATAAATTCAAACCTGGCACGAAGTATTGAGCTCCGGTCATGTTTTGCAGTGTCTGCAACACGAGGTAGTACACGGGAAACTTTGCAGTTACGCAACATCTGTAAACAGAAAATTTGAAAAATTAAACGAATTATATTTGAAAAAAAAAA
Source organism: Lactuca saligna (assembly GCF_052625555.1). NCBI lineage: Eukaryota > Viridiplantae > Streptophyta > Magnoliopsida > Asterales > Asteraceae > Lactuca > Lactuca saligna. The sequence continues at coordinate 9,138,664 of NC_136425.1, read as the reverse complement.
ATCAAAACAACTAAAACTAAAACACAAATTACCGTTTTTATGCAGTTATCTGCTGACTCTGCGATTACAAGTACTGTTATCACAACAAGCTTGAAAAGGACCTGATTTAAACTTAAGGGTCAGTAAAACATTTGGCATGTCAATGGTATAAAGATAATTTTTTACTCACAGGGATGAACATCTCTGCACATGCCTCAAAATCTCCCAGCAGCTCTTTGGATAGAAAGTTTAGTAAGTGGCAAGCCTATCAAAAGTTTTCAAGGAAAAAATGAAATGCATAAACTATTAACAACTTAAATAATTTCAGACATATGAAACTGTAGGATACCTGTTTAACTATGCTAGATCTTCTATCAGCTAACTGTGTGCTTAAGGGACCAATAAGCTGCTTTAGAAGTCCACGAAAACATGAATAATCAATCGCACCTGATGTGAATGTGATATAAGGTATGTGAGAAAAAACAAATTTCCACCACAAAAGAGTTGTACAAAAACATATAAGAAATTAAAATGCCAGAATGAAAAAAAAAAAAAATAGTAATATATTATACAACATACCTCCAATGACAAGGCCCTCTATCCTTTGCATGGCACCAATGCGGATGGACCAATCTTTTTCGGGAACAAGAATTGAAGAAATCTTCTCAAATTCCCGAATCAACTCCTTCTCTGAGTACACTTTGATTGGGTCTACTGGCTTTTCATTGACATCAGTTTCACCTGTGATGGAGATATATTGATAGTCAATACATACTGCTGATATAAACGAAACAGGAACAAAGAGAATATCTAATATGTTCAAGGACAAAATAAACATAACCTGAAAAAAGAGAAACTTCGCGAGAGGAGCTTTTGGCCTTTGGGCTGCTTCTTTTGGGATTATGATTAGAGAGTTTTGCATCAGCAGGAGCATGACGTCCATTTGAAGGATGATGCTTTGGTTCAATTCTCTCTAGTCTGGCATTTATATCTTTTACCTAAGGATTATATTCAAGTCAGAGATGGAAATCAAGCTCAAGAGAATGGCAAAGCATGCTAGTAGTAACATAATCACCATTGATGATGGAAGCTGATGCCGATGAAGTTCTTCACGAAATTGAGACCCAATTTGAGTATACATCTCCTGCAGCCACAGAGATAAAAGGAAATAATATTAATTAATAATCATTCAAATTATAGCAAAGCCCTAGGTTGGAAACTGGATTACCAAAAAGTTTCAGGACACTAACTAAGAAGAAAGAGATCATATAAAACCTCATGAGAATATGCCTTGAATAGAAAAGATAGCATAAACAGCCAGACCATGCCCCTTACTAACCTCTATACATAAAATAGCAGCTTCTCGGACTGCTGGATTAGGGTCATATAGCATCTGTAATATCTGATCATTTGAAGAAAGGTGGACACAGTAAGTATTACAATTTCCAGTAATTCAGTAACGTAACATAGGATTTATAAGACACTTGCAAATGACATACAGGAGGCAGAATGGCACGTTGAAGTGGTAGTTCTGTAGATGCAAAAAGATTAATCGCAGTTGTAACAGTTCTTGCAAACTCCTCTCGAACTCTCCAACTTTTGTGAATCCAAGCATTGGATCCAGCTCTCTCTACAATGAGGGTTGGAGAAGAAACCTGCACCACCGGTAGAGACAGACTAGTAAGCTTATCTGATGTAATTTTCTCTTTTTTTTTCTTAAAAAAATTATTTAAAATGTAAGATAGCATCCACCAGCAATCGTAAAATCACTCGGAGAAATAAAGTAGAAACTACAAGATCACATAGAGAGAAGGCAATTCGAATGCACCCACCATCAACGAACAAGATAATGCGAAAATGCATTTCGTTTTCAAATAGGGAATAACATAAACTTCCATAAAGATTAAAATTTCGATAAGAAACAGTCAATGTTGACTCGAAATTGACAGCAAATTTACAGACGCCGGCATAGTACCTGCATGAGAGTGATCAAAAGGCGTCGAGAAGCATCGCGAACGGGTTGTTTCCCATCACCAAGGCGCTCAACGGTTGCAGGAACTAAAGTATTCAAATGAAGCTTAAAGTGATCACCAGATAGAACCGCAGCGGAATCGAGAGCCTGTAACCCGCCTTGTGAAACCCTAAAATTATTGTCTTTCAAGAGATCCACGCAACAATCGACGAGAGACGTGACCTCCGACGACGATAGGCTCTTCCTCGATGCTTCTAGAAGTTCGAGTAGCCTTTCTACTCCGGCCATTCTCTCTTTCGTATCCTTGGCACGTGCCATTTCTAGCGCCTCCTCCATTTCGCGGAAGTTGAACTACAACCACTGATCTAATCAGATCTGTCACGAATTTGTCCCGGGATATGGCGGTGGCTGAGCAGCCGGAAACGGTGGTTGGTGTGATGTTGACAGTTGGCGGTTGTAAGATCGACGGAGCGGATGTAATAGTCGGAGTATTTTACCGGTGTGACTGACATATGCGTTTTGTAGGATTATGGTACAGCTAGCAGCAACTTCCCAACGACACTTTCCCAATTTTCTATCAAGTGGCCCACATTATTTGATAATCTTATCTAGCAATTAACGAGGTAATTAGAGTTCGAACTCGTTAAGCTCTATCTTAATAATTTTTTAGTTTCATTAATCATACAGTAACTAGATTATAACTCACATTATATATATATATATATTAATTCACAAACGGGTTGGTGAACAGGAACTTTTAGTAAATTAGAATTTTGCCACATGATTACTCTTTTTTACATATCTGCCACATTAATTTTTGCTTTACACGGTTCTAACTCATGTTCTTTAACTGATTTAACACATTTGACACACCCACCGCCTTTATCTTTCCTTCTTTACTCCTTTTTACATATCTGTCACATTAATTTTTGCTTTGCACGGTTCTAACCCCTGTTCTTTAACTGATTTAACACATTGGACACACCCACCGCCTTTATCTTTCCTTCTTTATTTGTTTTTCCCACGTAAGGTCAAACGTTCCTTCACCATTCGTCAAACCTTCCTGCTGCTTCTCAACTCTTCTTCCTTTTTCTGTCGATCACTTCTTCAGGTTTGTTTCTGTTCTTCGTTGTGTATTGTGTGTTTTTCGTTTCCTCTTTGCATCATGGCTCTTCCTTCCACTTCCCGTTTGGAATTCCGACAAGGGGTTTCGTCGTCGGCTTTACCTGCTTCTAAACGGGGACATTCTCCTCGCCTGGCTATGTTTCCTACGCAGATAATAGATATGTTGTCCCATACAATAAAAGGTTATGCAGTCGTTTTGACGCTCATATTAATGTGGAGTACTGTGGTTGGAATATGATGATAAAATATTTGTTCATGCAAAAGGTACGCCGTTAGAGTGAGTGCGCTTGACTAATATAGAAAGTCAAGTTTGATTGCAGCTAGCGCGCTTGACTAAGAAGATAGAAAGGGCTTTTCTCGCTTGGTAGTAAAGTCAAGTTTTTGGCCTTATCTTGCAGGTGACGACGACGTCGAGTTGACGGCAGAGAAAGACTGGGCATTCATGATGCAGAAAAAAGAAGAACAGCTTCTTCTTCTATGATGACATCTGCAGCAGATTCAATGGCCTCGAGGAGCGTGGAAAATACTTAATAAAGCACCTTAGCAAGACATGACTATGAATCCATTGCATCATAATAAATTATTATTTTTTCTCCGACTTTTGAATTGTCGAAGCAAGAACTTTATGCGAGAGTCGAAGCACCAAAGGGAGAATTGGGAATTTTTCTGATAGGAGATAAGGGTGTTTTTCCTTGGCGCTATAAAATTCGGCCACCGGGGTTTATTAATTTGCAAATTCTTCCTCAGTTAGTTAAAAGAATGAAATTGGCTGATATTATGACGATACTAGGTAGTATAGATATCATTATGGGAGAAGTTGATCGTTAAAATGATAATTGATACTCTCACTCATTGCTTACATTCGAGAAGTAGCAGATGTTATTGAAGCAGCTCAGACGAAATTACAAGAAGCTTCGCATTTTAACCTAATTAATCAAATGCGAACCACAAAATTTTCATTCCAGATGCGAACACAGTTTAGTTCTTGAACTCTAAACTTGCGAAATAAAAAATTCATATGTTGAACCCATATGCGAATATTAACCCAATTGACTTCAAATTGATTCACAGATGCAAACAGTCGATTGTTTTACTTTCGCAAAATGAGCATCAACAACTCCACAATCGAGTTTTTAAATTCTTGCAAACAACAATTTCACAGTCCTTGACTTCGCGTTTTTCTTCACAAATCATCCCTTAATCATCAATCCAATTGCGAATAAAAACTCATATGTTCTTGCTTTATCGATTCATCGACTACACTCATACAAATGCGAACAATACTTAATTTCAAAATCGATTGAAACTACTGGTCCCAAAAAACTTACTATTAAAAAAAAATAAAAATAAGAACAACATCCGATACTACGTAAACAACTCTCTAACAATTCCACCACGTGCTCCTCTCACTCATTGCTTACATTCGAGAAGTAGCAGATGTTATTGAAGCAGCTCAGACGAAATTACAAGAAGCTTCGCATTTTAACCTAATTAATCAAATGCGAACCACAAAATTTTCATTCCAAATGCGAACACAGTTTAGTTCTTGAACTCTAAACTTGCGAAATCAAAAATTCATATGTTGAACCCATATGCGAATATTAACCCAATTGACTTCAAATTGATTCCCATTGACAATTTCCACATAAATATTTATCATCATTTAAATGCAACACAGCGCCAAAGGCGCACACTTGATTCCTGCTAGTTAACATAAAAAAGCATAAAAACATCCATAGATAATACATAATGATTAAAAAATAAAATTTATGGGAAACATGTTGTTTGATAACTATCTATTGACTTTTGGTAATGGCCATAGCAAAACAAACAATTATTGGGATTTACATGATTTTCTTTATCACTCAAACTTAACTTCATGAGATGTGTATATATATATAGTCTCGTTAAAGAATCTACTGGAGATGATTTGGGCCTTAATGAGATGTATTAATCATACAATAACTAGATTACAACTCACCCGACCATTAAACTTCCACCAACTCCTGCAACACTAGTGTATGCTAGTCATACATAACGTTGGACCCTATAGACTTTCGAATATTCAATCCTACCTTAAGCTCCCAATCAGACAAGAACATAACATAAGGCCAAATCAACATTCTCATGCTATAAGATCTTAGTTATGAACAACTGCGATGCATACACTAAATACCTACAGTAATGATGTCAATTCCATACAAGGAAACCCTAGGCTAGCAGGCATCATATAATTAGACAATTCTATCATACAATTCCTGAAGATCCCTAGTCTAGTACTAGCATGTTGTTCTATCATATCATATAAACAAATAACTTGTATGGTATTTTGGGGCTACTTACTGGCTTCGGCTGATCGTACCTCCGCGTCCTCCTATATTCATTTTTGAAAACCATTTTAAATTCTCTTTTAAAAACTCTCATTGATTTGAGACTGGATTCACACGAATGTTTTTCCAATTCACTCAAACCAAGGCTCTGATACCAACTTGTAACGCTCTAAAAATTTCCAACCAATTTAAACTTTTCAAAACCAACCCAGTTTCGTTAAGTTATTACAAAAAGGTTTTCAATACGATTATTATCAGAGTATCTCCCAGAACCATATCATAAAACATAAACATGAGGAGCGGTACGATCACGCCTTTGCCCTGCCACGGTCTCCTGAAGTACCTGAAACATTTAAACCACAACTGTAAGCCCGAAAGCTTCGTAAGATACCCCCAAAATACCAACCACGTATACCATACACACAACATATCATAACATAATATAACACATAACAGCCATGCACTTCGGGTCTACTGTGTGACTGGTCCGCCGTAGCGGGCCTTCAGTCCACCTGGTCTACCCTCTGAGTCTAGCCATATACATCGAGTCTACAGTGTGATTGGTCCGCCGCACCGGGCCTTCAATCCACCTGGTCCACTCTCTGAGTCTACAGTATGATTGGTCCGCCTGCATCGGGCCTTCAGTCGGCCTGGTCCACTCTCCGAGCCTCGACACGTCTGGTCCGCCCTCGTGGGGCCTACAACCTATCCGGACCGCTTGCTGGGCCTTCGGAATATCCGGTCCGCCCTATGTATGTTGACCTACAACACAAAGCAGGACTCACCTCAACCCAACCCCAGTCAACCAACCATGTGCACATAAACATATAACCATATAACAATTAATCATCAAACAACCGATCTAGCAGATCACATACATAGAATACTCTAACCAGGATACCGACCTAACCAGTCACTAATATAGCATCATACTATATACCAGGATATCGACCTTAGCCTAGTCTCTAACATATACCATCCTAACTACCAGGATGCAAACATATAGCAAAGTAATAACATAACAACTACCCGGATTCCCATCCGTTAAAGGGCCGACCTTAGTGCCTTAGACCCTGTTAATATAGTGAGGATAACTCACCTCACAACTGCTGACTAAAAAGATAAGATCACGCTGCTCCAACCTCCGACACAAACTCCACCACTGATAATACTAAAAGACTGAACTCAACAAATACCAATAATTACCAAATTACCCCTGGAAGTCAACTGGTCAACTCTTGGTCAAAGTCAAAGTCCTCAGTCAAAGTCAAACTTCCTGACTGACTCTACTCGCCGAGTCAGCCCGCTGACTCGTCGAGTCCCTAGGCTCTGAACACTCCCATACCGCGACCCAACTCGTCGAGTCACCCCAAGACTCGCCGAGTCCCACGAACTATGAGTCCCTTCATGCTCAACTCACCGAGTAATCCTTCGACTCATCGATTCACGGCTTAACCAGAAAAGGTTAGGATTCCTCGACCAGACTCGCCGAGTCCAAGGCAACATTCATCAGACTCGCGGAGTTTTTCTTCCAACTCGTCAAGTTCCTGCCTATCTTCATCCAACTCGCCGAGTACCTCCAGTTCTTAATCCATACAATGGCTTTTCAAGCCATGCAGGGGCTCCAATCCATAGATCCACTCCCCCACAACCTATCTATCACGTAAAGTGGCAAACTTTACGTGAATGGGGACGATCTAGCCAACAAATGAGGCCCATAATCCATCAAAAGGACCAACTGCATAAACCCTAGCTAGATCTAAAGAGCAAAGAGGAAAGGTGCAGTCTTTTTACCTCTAAGAGCTCTATAAGATGATTATGATGCTAGATCTTGAAGCACCCTCTAGATCCAAGCTTGCTTGACCAACTCTTCTCCTTGAAATGAACACTAAAGATCACAAATGCACACTTTTAAAGATAAAAAATGATTTCTCAAGGCTTTCAGCAGTGAAATGACGTTCAAGAGTAGTGGAGGCTCTCCAAGGTTTAGTCCCAAGGGCTTAAAGTCGTTTATATAGGCCTCAAGTCCGAAATTAGGGTTTTATGGTCCCTGGCGCGTACGCCGAGCGTACCTCCAAACATCTGTGGCCAGAAAAGGTCCTAGTACGCTGAGCGTACTCCTAAGTACGCCCGACGTACTAAGGGACTAATAATGTAAAAACTCTAATTTAAAGGGGTTCAAGTCGTATCATTTATTTATGGATGTTACAATTCTGAACGATCCAGGGGTTATAAGTTTTATGATTCTGCAAAACAATAATTTTTTGAAATAGGAACTGCAACGTTTTTTGAGGATGTTGAGTTTGGGTAGAGAAATAAGGTTAGGGAATTGACTTTGAGGAGGAATCAATCTCGATCCCTACTGTTACTTTTGACAATACACAAATTAATGTGTCTGTCGGAGAAGAAGTAATTCAGGGACCTTAATAAGACAATGTTATTCACTATCTTATTAATAATGAATAACCTCAACAACCTCAACTTAGGAGATCCACTAAAGAAAGGAGAAGTGTAATCCCTTCCGATTTCTATGTATATCTCCAAGAAAATGAAGAACCAAATGGAATGATTGAAAATGATCCAATCAACTTCTCTCGGGCCATGCAAAGTTCAAATTATCAAAAGTGGATTGACGCCATGAACAATGAGTATAAGTCTATGCAAGACAATAAAGTTTGGGATCTTGTTCCATTACATGAAGGTTCAAAGCCTATTTGTTACAAATGGATTTTTAAGACCAAAAGGGATTCAAAATGTAATGTGGAAACATATAAGGCACATCTTGTAGCTAAGGGCTTTACTCAAAAAGAGGGAATTGACTTTAAAGAGACTTTCTCTCCGGTTTCAACAAAAGACTCTTTTAGGTTGATCATGACACTAGCTACATATTACAATCTTGAGTTACATCAGATGGATGTTAAGACAACATTTCTCAATGGTGACATTGATGAAACTATATATATGGTGCAACAGAAAACTTCGTGTCGAAAGACTCAAAGGAAATGGTTTGCAAACTAAATAAATCTATCTATGGACTCAAGCAAGCCTCCCGCCAGTGGTACCATAAGTTTCATCAGATCATTGTCTCACTTGGTTTTAAGGCAAATATAGTAGATGATTATGTATATCACAAGTTCAGTTGGAGTAAATACAACTTTCTGGTATTGTATGTTGATGATATATTACGTGCCACCAATGATTTAGGGGTCTTATATGAGACCAATAAATTTTTTTCAAAGCATTTTGGGAAGAAAGATCTTGGGGAAGCCTCATTTGTATTAGGAATCCTAAATCAACGAGACAGATCTCATGGAATTCTAGGATTATCACAAAAGAGCTATATTGAAAAGATCCTTGAAGATTTAGCATTCAAAACTACAAACCAGGAGACACCCCTGTTTCGAAAGGAGACAAATTCAGTCTCAATTAATGCCCTAAAAATGACCTTGAAGTTAAAAGAGATGCAGAAGATCCCTTATGCATCAATTATTGGGAGTCTTATGTATGCTCAAGTGTGTACACGTCTCGACATATCTTTCATTGTAGGGATGTTGGGAAGATATCTAAGTAACCTAGGCATGGACCAATGGAGAGCAGCCAAACAGGGTTTGAGATATATATATATAGAGAATAAAACTTCATGCTCACATATAGGAAATCAAATGTTTTGGATATCATTATGTATTCTGATTCTGATTTTGTTGGGTGCCAAACAGTTATTAATCCACATCATGCTACATTTTCTTATTAGCAGGAGGAACTATTTCATGGAAGAGTGCGAAAAAAACTTTGGTAACTTCTTCCACCACGGCGGCATAATTTGTAGCATGTTTCGAGGCATCAGATCATGCAATATGGCTGCAGAACTTAGTCATGGGGTTGTGTATTATTAGTGTTGAAAGACCACTAAAGTTGTATTGTGATAATATGTCAGCAATTTTGTATTCCAACAACAACAAAAGTTCTACATATTAAAGGCATATTAACATTAAGTTACTGATTCTTAAAGAAATAGTGCAAAATGGAAAAATCACAATAGAGCACATCGGGATAAACTCCATGATAACAGATCCTCTCACGAATGGATTACCTCCTAAGGTCTTTAATGATCACGCTACACACATGGGTGTGATAAATATTGATTATATTTTGTTTTAGTGGAAGTTTTATAATTTATTTTTGGGTGCTTTATTTTTGGTTTAAGAACAACTATGTTTTTCTGTATAGACTTAAGAATTCAGCTAATTCCATTATTAGTTGCACTTATTTGAAGTTTGATCTCACTTCAAGTTAAAGAGTAACACGTTAGAAATCAATTTTGATTTTGTGACCACGCATCATGTTTAATCTATGTCGTTATTTATACTTATATATATAGATGTGGCCATTGATGGTTTAGTTACGTAAATTGTAACAAAGACCACCTTGATCTTATACAATTATGATTAATTGACAAGACTATTTAAGGGTACCCATATAATGATAACATACATTAAAGCGTTAATATGGTTATATGTACATTTATATATTCATGGTCTAATGGGAGATTGTTAGAAAATCATAGGACCATTCTATAAATGAACATATATATTGTTATCATTTAAATCCAAAATATTATGGCAAACATATAAGATTGTTGATGGACCGATATTCACTTATCATTTGTGGCTTGAGTTCCCAATTTGACTCAAGATTCTTAAGATCCATTCCATCTCTCACATTAGGATTTATCTCCGTCTATAAATATATGTGATGAGGAGCAAATCAATTTGCACAAAATTTACTTCACAAATTCATTTTTTCTAATTGCCAAGGGGTTTTTAGAGTTGTCTTAAGATCAACTGAAAAACCAAGTTTGTTCTTCAGATCCAAAAGCTTCAATGGAAGCAGGCACACAATCTCTTTCTCCTATTTTCTTTTATATAAATTCGAGTTTGAAAGTCAGCCTTGAAAGCTTCTGCATATATAGATTAAGTTATTAAAAAATAACATAGATTTGGTGATGAAATGTTTACTATTTGCAGAGTGGCTTCTTCGGTCACTACGACAATATCATTTTTACTTAGATTTATGTGTAGGTTTAAGTTTTAGCTTTGTTTAGTACATTGTAAATGATCAAACATTCAAATAAAATCATGATTTTTTTTTCTTCCATTTCTTGACATATGGGAGACGTTTATCTACTTCACATTACATTCATTCATATTATAATTTTTTTTGTTATGATTTTTAGTTGGGTGCTTCATGTACTACCTTCTCATATAACATGAAAAAGTGTGAATTAATCTAGATATGTAGTTAGTTACAAATTTATACACAAACTGCTACTTCTTTATCCTCGTAAGAAAAAAACTGTAGAGATTCAGCCCGGGCTCACATGCTAGTTACCTAATATGCTCACAACTTCGATATAATCCTTCAAAAAAAAAATGTAAACATTTGGTTTTTATGCACCAAACCTTAGTCGTAGTGGTTATTAGATATTGATTGTTAGGAATTTTATATTCACTCTTAATAATCACTTTTTTTTTTTTTTTTTCTTGGCCACAAATCGTTCCATGTTTTTTTTTTTTTTTTTTCATGTTTGATTATTAGGTCACTAAAACCACAAAATCATAAGTAATTTACAAAGCGGACAATTTCAATTTACAACTACTGAAACACCGAAGCAAAATGGTCAATAATGTTTCAGCCCATCTCAGATTGGGTCATATGAGCCCACTAGACCTTAATCACTAACAACAACCGGCACAATCACAATCCTACCGTTTCATTTTACGTCGAATATTCACATATTCAACGGATTTTCGACGAACAGCAACCGAAAAGGGTCAAGACCGAAATAAATCGGAAGCTAGGGTTTGATTTGCATTCAACTCTGCAAAATCAGCGATTTGTTTGAAAATTTTACGAAGAAATGAGGACGTCTTGTTGCCATTCATTTGTGGCATTCATTCTCAAATTCCTCATTTTCTTCCAAACATTCCTTGGAATTTCGATCATTGTTTACTCTGGGTATATGTTGAATCAGTGGGAGAAACACTTGCCGATTCCGTCACCTCCACCTTCACCATCACCATCACCATCACCATCACCATCATCATCACCATCACCAACACCATCACCATCACCATCATCATCACCACCTCCTTCAGATTTAGCTCCAGCCCCATCGCCGAATTCGTCAGAATCTGTTTTCTCCATTTTCAACACGGGTAGGGTTTCTTATCAAGTGATTCATCTGAATCTTGGAGATGGCACGATTGACAGTTTCTATGGCGGGATAAAGCTCGATTCCAATCCCATTCCTGCTCCCTGGTGAATATTAATTTTTATTTGTCTCTGGAGAGTTATCCGTTAGGGTGTCTTCTAAAAAAATGTTTCTATTATTAAAGACCTAGAAATGAAAAATTGGTGGTCAATTCGTCAACAACTGCAATTCTCACATAACTGCAGGATGTACATTCTCTAACTTGGATGAGTTGAATTTGACTTAAGTTGTCTGATTTTGGTGTTAGTTAGGGTATGGGTTATGCAGTGTGATAGAATAGTTGTTTATATATTGACAAATTGGTGCTATATTCTGTGGCAGGTTCATATACGCATTCATGGGATTGGGTGTTGTACTTTGTTGTATCTCTTGTATTGGTCATATTGCAGCTGAAGCAATCAATGGGTGTTGCCTTTGTTGCGTATCCTTTTTTCTTTCTTCTGTGTAGATAATACATACTTGATTTAATTTGCAATAATTTAATAGGGCTTCTCATGCCATGTCTTTTACTGATTCATTTGGTTCAAATATCTCCGAGTTACATCCTTAGCTTGAAATTTTTTTCAGTACACCATACTGAAAGTTGTATTGATCCTGCTTGAGGTGGCTTTAGTGGCATTCATTGCACTTGATCATCGTTGGGAAAAGGTGTTACATTGTAATCATTCTTGAGACATATATATACATGTTGATCTTGAGAGTTTTCACCCACGTAATCACATTTGGCAATTTTTAGGATCTACCACAGGACCCAACTGGAGAAATTGATAGCATTCGGGGTTTCATAGAAGATAATATTGATATCTGTAAATGGGTTGGCATTGCTATAATTGTAATTCAGGTAAGATATCTTTTCCTATTCTATATCAAAATTCAAACACACTCACTAAAATATTCATATTAGTTGCTACTTTTTTACATTATGAATTCTAAGAGCATGATTCTTGTGACCTTTTCTAAATGACTTGTTTTCAGATAATTGTCTTGTTTGTTTGTTTGTTTTCAGGTGGTAAGTCTACTTCTTGCTGTAGTTTTGGGAATGATGGTGTCTTCAGAGAAGAAGAAGAAGGATGATGATCTGGAGGAAGGTTCTGTTTCTGGTTCAAGAGGGAAAGCATGGGAGCCCCTCTTAAACTCAAATTCAAACCAAGCATCATCCTCAACCTCAACCTCAACTAGTGGTGGTGATGCTAAAGCTTTTAAGTCTGACATCTGGACCTCAAGGATAAGAGAAAAGGTACCCGTACTCCCCTCTTTTTCAATTTTCATACACCTACCTACCTACCTACCTACCTACTACTTGTTTTTGACTTTTGTTAGGAATTCATCAAACATTTACCATGTCCCTCTCTTTCTCTCTTATTAAGTTATTTACAGTTGTGAAGGAATATATATTTATAAGTGTAGAACTGCCCCCTTTGAGAATTTCCTAGAATCTGGTCACAATAAGAAGATCAACAGTAGATTCTTGAACAAAAAGAACTGTGCTTTTCAATGACTATTACGATAAAAAATGATAAAATGGAGAAAATATGAAACCTAACTTGCTTTTCATTCTGGACCGTTTGGATGCAGTATGGATTGAATAGCAATCAGAGTGCAGCACTTGACAGGAAAGTCTAAGCAGCAGCAACATTTTATCTCCAAGATGTTGGGAGAAACCTCAATCTCATTATTTAATGAAAGCCGCAATGCAATTTCAACCTGTTTGCCTATTTAAAGGATTATGGGTGAATTTTGCTAAGGTACAATTTTATTTTATTTTCTTTATGATTTTATTTGTATAGATAGCCATAGCCCCGTGTGATCATTTTATAGTCTCTCAATCCATCACTCTATTTCAGAATCACAATTATCTTCATTTCCTTCACATCTTATCTATCTAACAACCGGTGTTGTACTTGTACCATAAGCATTTGTAGATGTACATTGTGTGGTAACATCCTCTACAATCTCTCTGTGTATGTGTGTGTGTGTTGAATTTCATACATATCTTGTTACAGATGCTTCGAGTTAAAAATTGTGTCCAAAACTATGGTGTTGAATTTCATAAATCTTGTTTTATAGTTATACATTGTATAATTCAGAATACTTATAAACAATCATGATCATCATCGTTGAGTCACTGTGAGTTTTAAGTAATTATATTAATTTCATTTCCAACCAATATGTCCATCATGATTTCTAAGTGCCAACTTATTCATAGTTTTGATTTTATAGTGCTTGTTTTACATTGAACTTTGAAGATGGAATTTCTTATTTCCTTAATAATATTAAGATGGATCAAGAGGTAGTGTGAAAGTCCATTTGAAAGTAGAAATAGTAATGGGCCGTGTATTAGTGATGGAACTGCATCTCAAATTCGTTCCCAACGTGTCGGGGTACATGTTTAATAAATAACCATCGGATAGACTTTTGACAATAAAAGCAAAATGTAACTTATAACAAAATACTTGTATTTTTTTTACATATGATAACAATGAACTTAATATTCATTATCTGTAATAGCAGCAACTTATATTCCATTATATGCGATGACAATATGTAATAAATAAAGCAAATCGCCATATTAGTAGGAAACATAAGTATTAAGTTATTATGATTTTTGGGTAACAAAAAAATATGAGTTATGGGTAACAGATAATAGCTTTGTTATTTTGTGAATCCTATCTTTTATATTGCATTACATAATACATAACTATGCCTTTGCAAAATAAACATACACCTTGCCCGGGCCCACTTTTTTCAAGAGTTGGGCCGTAACGACGACATGTGCTCCGTTACCATATTTAGACTTTATATACTAACACTTATCTTTATAATTTGAACAAATATAAGCGGGTTGATAGGTGATTTTCCTTTAATTATGTTGATATACAAATATTTTGTCTGTCTCTTTGCTTATAAATATTAGTCGTAGATATTTGTATAAATATTGCATTGTTATAATTATAATCATTTTCTTTTACTTTGTGAATAAAGACAATTCAGGATGTTACCACATTAGATGGAGGACTATAGTCTCTTTCAACCCATTTTGACCCGTTAAAATTTTAGCTATTTTTTGTTTTACTCGCTTAAATCCTTAAAGATAAAACACACTTCAAGGCTCCAACCAACTTATTTATAAGTAAATGAGTGGAAAGAGTCGCCTTTAATCGGCTTAATCTTTTGAATATTATATTATATGCTCAAATATACAAAAACCCATTTCATTATGTTTGTTTTAACGATAAGGATTTGGGATTCACAAATGAAGTTTCGGTTCCGGACATCACCCTTCTAATTCTAATATCGTGATTAACTTTTCCATCATATTAATTGTACGATCATTTGGTAAGTCCGTTCCTTCCTTCCATTTGTCAACCACATTGAAATTTAAGGCACTATTCAGTTCAACAAACAAACACACTATAATTAATGTGAAAACAACATGTTCCCAACCACTTCTTTTTTAGAAACAAAGAAATTAGGAAAAGCATTATTGTCACCCACAAATATATATATATATATATATATATATATATATATATATATATATATATATATATATATATATATATATATATATATATATATATATATATAGACACACACGCACACGTCCCTAAGATAAGATAAGATATAAAACCTTTTAAACGACGTAGTTTTAAACAAAACAAATCAAATTTTATTTTCTCTAAATTTTATTTTAATGGAATACAATTGAATTGAGTTAAATTATAAAATATAAAAGATCAATTTTATATCTTTTTATTGCAAAGGAAAAGATCATATTCATTTATGAATACATATATTCATATATAAATAAGTATAGCAGAAATGATTATTCATATATGAATATAACGGCGACGGGTGGTGACAGAGGTGACGGTTGTTGGCGGTGATTGGTTGTGGTGGCGGAGATGGTGGTGGTGGTGGTGGTTGGTGGCGGGTGGGAGGTGATGTATTCATGTATGAATATACTTATATTTATATTTATATATGAGCCTAATTTTGTCTCTCCAAAAGAACTTTTATGGAGAGATAGAGACTTCAACATATATACTTTGTTATAACACTATATCACATCAACATGAGATACAAGTAACACTCTTGAAAGAGGAGACTCAATAAGGATATACAATAAGGTTGAAGCCATGAAAGAGTTAGGAGCTCACTCTTATACCATGTAAGATGTCTATGGATTCCAATATTATCATTCTGATGTAAGGTCATCTTCAATGCATTAAACTCTTAAAAGTTCAATAGATTGTCATATCAACATTCCATTAACTATACCATTTTACTTGTTAAGCTCTATACTCCTTTAAACTCTTAAGTGCAGTGGCGGACCTGTGTAGTGCATTTGGGGTCCCGGGCTACTACTCCGATTCCGCCCTGTAGTGTATTGTTTTTTCCTTTTAAGTGCACCACCTTCGTATACGAGCGGCACACATCTTCAAATCTTTTGCGTCTGCCACTGCTTAAGTGTTCAATGGATTACCACATAAGTATTTTATTATATATTTTTATAAATAATATTAATAAATAAAACTAAAATATCACATTAACTAAAATTTCAAAGTTACAATTACTAAATATTATTATTATTATTTTTTAATTTATTATTATTATTTTTTTAATTTGGAAATTAAAAGTTACGAATTAAAAAGAAAAAAAGTATGAAAATTCAAAAAACAATAAACATAATATATGGTTTGTTTATTGAAAAAAAAAATCAAACGTTACTTTCAATATAAATTTATAAATTGGTATATTAAATTGAGAAAGCAATAAAAAAAAAAAAAAAAAACTAAAAAACAAAAGCAAATTACCATGACACTGTTGAATGGGGATTGATTCCTATTTCATTAAACTCACCTCCCAATGGTATTTTCATTCCATACAAAGTCACATCATATTTTTTTATCCATTAAACTCTTCCTAAACCCCCCCAGTGGTGGCCTAAGATACATTAACACATGTTTGTGACTGTTTTAAAAACCGGTTCGAACCGGGAACCGGAGGTGAGAGTGGTTCGATTTGGACCGGTTTTATAATGATTTCCTGACCGGATTGAACCAGCCGGTTTTGGTAAAAAACCGGTTCAACCGGCTGAATTGAACCGGAATGGATCGGGTTGAACCGGACATTCTTGGATTTTTGTGTTTGTTTTGGTCTTTTTTGTTTGATTTTGACTTCTATAATGATTGTTTTTATATGTTGCATTCTATTTACGTTTGTAATACTAAAAAGATACAAGTTTTTGTAATCAATGTATACAGGATAATTAAAAACATATAAAAATATAGAACCGGTTTGACCATCCAGTTGAACCGGTTAAACCGGAAAACATCACTCGACCGGTTCAATTAAAAAACCGGTTTTTAAAACATTGGTTTGTGATGCTCAAGCTTACGCATCACCTTTTTTATTATGGTATATAGTAACTTACATTCATTATGACGGTCGTGGGACCCGCTAATGGAGTCGTCGATGAGAGAGTTTGTGCTTTTTTCATGTTGATCTTTCTTGGAAAAAAGACATAATCTTATTTGAGTTTTAACTTCATAAAACTCAGATTTTGTAATCATAAAAAAATAAAAAAAATAAATACATATCAAAGTCACAAGTCACAACTATGAGTTGAGTTGAGGCAGGTGAATGTGACTTCTAAACCCCCAGCACTATGTTTGGAATTCTTTTTGCTTCTGTCATTGTCTAAGACAGCAACCACAGTTAATATGTGAGGGTCTCACTCTTTTTTGACAATTTCATGTTGAATGTAATTGTAACGAATATATATATATATATATATATATATATATATATATATATATATATATATATATATATATATATATATATATATATATATATATATATATATATATATATTTGAATGGTAATGAAATATATAATACTTTATTAATTATGCACAATAGTTGTCGGTGGACAAGACGATTCGATGGTGGGAAACTTATTAGGTACATGCAACTACGGATAAATTGACGTTTGCTAAATGTTTAACGTGACACATGGTACCATAAGTAATGTAGGGTGTCCCCAATGACTTTATAATCATAAGAAGGTAAATCACAATGTTTCTAAAGCAAGAAATATGATTTTCAAGCATTCAGGCTTTAATCTGATACCTTACTTACAAATTGAATTTTAATATTCTTATCGTTCGGATAAAGCATGTGGGTTTTATGCATACACATTTTAGGCTTCAACATCACGCATTTTGATACTTGATGTATGTGGATTTTAACTACGATAAATACTATTTTTAAGTACATAGTCCATGATTCATGTCATGTTATACAGTTATAGAATGCTTTATGTAGTCATGTGTGCATACTACAATAGAGTGTGTTGTCATTTAAACGTGTCATAAGTTTTTTCCTTAGCTCTAAGAAAGACAACAAGTATTATCTGAATAAGAACCTCATTTGGAAAAAAAGATTAAAAATACAAACAATCATTTTCAGTTAAGAATAACAAAAACATACCAAAATTGGAGGATCTTATTAAAATCTTGTGACATCCCATCTAACAATAATAATATGATGTGAGGACCATACATTCATAAAGCCTTATGGACACCACACTCTCTCTCTCTCTCTCTCTCTCTCTCTCTCTCTCACACACACACACACACACACGCTCACACACTTGTCGCTTGCCATATGAATAATGATCATGATCTTGTGAAGCATGAATAGGAAGGGGCTACATTGATGCTAATATATAGCTAGCATTATGCTCTCTTAATTTTTTTTTTTTTTGAGTATTATATGTAAGTCATATGATATAAATTACAGATACTATATAAGAAAAAGGAAAGATTCGTAAGTAACAATTTTTTTCCCATACAACAATTTATGCTCTACAGAACTACACAATACAATACTTTAATGACCGAAATTTGTAAAGAAACTTAAATAGCTAGGGCATCCAAACTATAAAAATATAAAAGGTCGTTTAGTTTTCAAATTGGTTTCATTTATAACAAAACGACTAAATTCAGTAGTTCAAGAAAACCCCACTAAATTGATGGAAAAAAATGGACGATTTATTTTAATTTGTGGGTGAAAAGAGGATGTGATTTGACTATTGCATGTCAGTTTTAATGTAATAATATGTCTCTTACTTTATGTAATCCGTGATCTGTTATTTTGTACCTTTTGCCTTTAGCATCTTTCTAAGGATTTCCTATTTTTAATACATCAACCATATCTAGTAAAATATGAAAAAACTAACCTATTTTGGATCGGTTATTGAAAAACCATTGGGTTAATATTTCCGGATGAAAAAACGCCTATATCTTGTTCATCTTTTAAAATTCAAATTTTCCCCGGTAAATTGATATTTGTCGGTTTCAAACACCTCGTCGTAAACCCAACTTATTGTGGCCAGTTATCAAAAAAAAAAAAAAAAAAAGGTGAAAAAGGCAGCATAAACAATATTTTTACACACAAACAAAATGTTGTAAATAAAGGTCCCCCACTCGAGAACATTATTGCAAGAGGCTACAAAAGTTGGCACGTATACTCTCTTTTAATTGTGAAACCCAACCAATAACGTTCTTTAGCATTTCATATCGTTTGGTCCCTTCAAATTATTATCATCCATAACAAAATGAAATGCATGCGACTTCTTCAGCTAAATTATCATGCCCACATTTCAGAATTCAATGAATGAATACGATTCACACAAACGCGTGTGTAACAAGCCCTTTAAACAATTATATGTTGATTTGTGGTTAGGTCTATTTAGCTGTTACTAGGTTCAACATATATTGATTTACCAACCTAATACAATCATGTTAAATTTAAAAAGTCAACAATAATAACAACTAGACTGATATTAACCCGTTTTAAAAGGATATAATTTGATATCATGTTAATTGTCACACAATGATTGTGGCCCTCCAAAATACAACAATATTGTTTACAAAAACATACCACTATACAGATGGACCAAACCTGTCAACATATAAACGTTTTTTGGTTAAAGTTTCAGACCTAAAAAAACTACCACTGTAGAAAAAGATTAAAACTGACAGCATATAAAAATAAACCCTAAAAGTGTACTATTGCTAAGGTCATATGGTTTTAATATATATAATAATAAGTTTCTTTTTTCTTTTCCAAAAAAGGTAAATGGATTTTCATATAGAGAAAATTTCATAAATAATCCTTATGTATGAAAACCTAGAATCATCTTTAGTTTTATTTATTTATTTATTTATTATTATTATTTTGGCATCGATGGTCTCTTTTGACAGAAGTTGTCACACAATGGTCCTTAATGTGAGATGATTGTTTGAGAGAAACGTTAAGTTGCACATGTGCTTTGCACACGAGAACATTTTGGACATTTCACCCTAAGGGTTTCTAATTTCACCTAAAGGGTTTCTAATGTATACATGCACAACTTCTTCCTTTTTCATTTCTTCAAAATCAATTTTGTAACACTTTAAATTTTCAAATAAAATTTTAAATTTTAGAATTTCCACACAAACATAGTTTAACATTTATCAAGCCAATTTGAAATTTTCCCAAACACAACACATCGGAAAATTATTTGTCAAATATCCCCAAATCCTCAAAAACACAAATCATCAAGCTGGTGTGTACAATCATGTCAGAGTCTTTCCGTGATCCGGAGATGTATCTGAAACACATTTCACACAAACACTATAAACACGAAGCTTAGTGAGTTCCCTAAAATACCACACACACAATTAGTTAGCCTCTCATGGCTATATCTCGATAAGGACCCGCCGGTCATGTGTCTCAGTGAAGACCCTTCGGTCCCACAGCTCGGTATGGACCCTCCAGTCATGTGTCTCGGTGAAGACCCTCCGGTCTCACTACTCGATATGGACCCTCCGGTCATAAATCTATATCTATATCTATATCTATATCTATATATATATATACACACACACACACAGAGTAATATAACAACATAATTCACAAAGACAGAATGCATAATATCACATATCTCTGTATAAGCAAATGAGACCCGTCATTCAATAACACAAACAAGACCCTCCGGTCGCACAGTAATTACCACTAAGGTAAGTATAGTGAGAAGACTCACCTCGTAAAGTAAAGCAAGTATATCCCGCAACCGAACTGCCGGTCTAGACTCCGCCTAACATATATCGCATATATCTCTAATTAATATTTGATATTAACAACCCCCCAAAAGATGTTAGGCTAAGTTCCTCTACAAAATCTCAGAAGGATAAAATACCATTTTACCCCTCCATGGCCTCCAAAGTCCACAACTTGACCAAAACCCTAAAAGTCAACGGAAGTCAACACCCAACGTGTACGTTGGGTGTACAACTGACCATGCATGCATCAAGGTGGCTCAGCGCTACGTTGCGCGTAGCTGGGAGTACGCTCGGCGTACGTCCCAGACTCACTTTTCTCACTCTCCTAGTCTTAATACGTTAAGACCATAGTTACAATATAATATCTAGGCTAACTAGAGTCTATTACTTCACAAAGTTGGTGACTTTAAGCCTTAGCATGGTTGGACAAGTCTAAAACTCATAAACTCTCATCATTTACTCACAAAAGTCCTCATATCTCATATATGGAGAGATCTTGACGACCAAGTTCTCATTTTTATGAGTCCAAACAACTAGAAACACTTAAAAGGATAAGTATTATACTCTGGAGTTCAACAAACTCATAAAGCTTCAAGCTTGGGACATACAACCCTAAAAATGGACCAAAACATGAACTAATCAAAACAATGAGAAAACTTTGAGCTTGATACATCTAGATGATGCACCAACCATAGGGAAACTCAGATCCAAAAGCTTGGACACCAACTATTCTTCCTTCAAAGCTCCTTCTTTACAAAAGAATCCCACAAGATCACTCAATAAGCCTCAAATGCTCACATAAGCTATGAAAATGGGATTTAGGGTTTGAGGGGAATTGAAGGCCGGAAATGGTGATTGGAAATGAGGCTATCGTGTTCCTTAAATAGGGACCCACAACACAATTGGGGTTTACACTTTGAGCCTAGTACGCCCAAGGTACTAGGTGGCCTCTACGTCCATAATACGCACATGAGTACGCTGAGCGTACACATGTGTACGCCCCGCATACTCATTTTCCACCTTTTTCTCAATTAAGGGCTATTTTTGATAATTCAATAAAAGTAAGGGTCATCGATACATACCTTATCTTGGGATGTTACATTCTACCCTTCTAGGATCAGACTTCGCCTTTAAATTCATCCTCTGGAAATAACTTTGGGTACTGCTCGCGCATCTCGGACTCCGGATCCCAAGTCCACTCTGAACCTCTACGATGCTACCACTGAACTTTAAATATATGTACCTCTTGTTCCTTAAAGTCTTTACTTTCCTATCCAATATCGATACATGCCTTTCAATATAATTCAGACATTCATCGACTAAATGTCCTCTAAAGTAACCAATGTCGTCTCGTCGGCTACACGCTTTCTTAGCTGGGATACATGAAAATTGTTATGAATCTGGCTCAACTCCTCATGCAGCTTTAACCGATAAGCTACCTTGCCCACTGGGCAATCACCTTAAACAGGCCAACGAATCTAGGGCCCAGTTTGCCCCGCTTCCTGAATCGGATCACCGCTTTCCATGGGGATACCTTCAGGAGAACAAAGTCGCCGACCTGGAACTCTAGCTCGGAGCGCCTTCGATCTGCGTAACTATTCTGACGACTCTAGGTCGTCAACAACCTCTGTCTAACCTGCTGGATTTGATCTGTCATCTTGAGCACTATCTCGGTGCTCCCCATCACTCTCTGTCCGACCTCCCCCCAACAGATAGGAGTCTGACATCTCCTCCCATATAAGAGCTCGAAGGGAGGCAACACAATGTTGGAGTGATGGCTGTTGTATGAAAACTCAGCCAAGGGAGGATAAGAATCCAAACTCCCACCAAAGTCCACAACACAAGCGCGTAGCATATCCTCGAGCGTCTGAATCGTTTGCTCACTCTGCCTGTCTGTATGTGGATGATATGCGGTGCTGAAATGTAGCCGGGTACCCAAATCCTCATGAAATTTCTTCTAGAACCTGGAAGTAAAGTGCGCATCACAATATGACACTATCGATGTCGGCACTCCATGCTGAGCCACTACCTCTCGAACGTAGACCCCAACCAGTTTCTCTGCATAAGAGTTCTTACTTATAGCCAGGAAGTGAGCACTCTTTGTCAATCGGTCTACAATCACCCAAATTGTGTGAATACCCCTCACAGTCCTTATTTGTTCCCATTTCCATAGGGGAATCTCCAGAGGCTGTAACTAGTCATGAAGACACTGGTACTCTGCCTTGACCTTGCAACAGGTTAAACATCTCTCGACAACCCATGCCATATCTCTCTTCAAACAGGGCCACCAATAATCATTTTTGTAACACCCATAAAAAATCAATCCAATTTAAAAAAATTTCAAACATTCGAAAGCCATTAGTTATTACAAAATGTTTTCAATATAGTTTAATATCAAAGTCTCCCAAAAACATAGTCATAAAATGTGAGGAGCTGTACCATTACGTCTTTTCCTTACTGCGATCATCTGAGGTACCTGAAACCAAAACTAAAACTGTAAGCCCAAAGCTTAGTGAGTTCCCCCAAAATACTAATACACTGCAAATAACACATATACAAATAACAACATGTATTGGATCCACAACTTTACATACTAGATTACCCCTGGGCCCACAATATGAGTCTGGATTGCCTTCCGGGCCCACAACTCACATCTGGATTGCCTCCGATCCCACAGTACGAGTCTGGTATGCTATACCTGGCCCTCATCTCGTATCTGGAATACTCTAGGGTTTGTTGGCTACCGCACGGAGCTGTACAACCTCAACCCAACCCACATAATATGTCGACATATAACATAACTAATGCACATACAGATAATCAGATAATAACATAAGTAGTCCTACAGATCTACCAAACTGGCATAGCAACTAGCATGCAAAACTAACTCATACTTAACATAATACCAACTGCTATGATAACATATCCAATCAGCCGTCATTAGTGCCTTTGACCCCTAAGTATAGTCAGGATAACTCACCTGGCACTGGTGAAGTCCCGCAGATGAAACTCCAGCTGCTGGTTGATAGATTCCCGAACTGCCAACATCAAACAATACCCGATTAATAATTGGGTTCCAATCCCAAGGTCCAACTCACACTCTAAAGGCCTAATAGTCAAGTAATGGGCCAAAGCCCAACATATGGCCCGATTTTCCAAATTGGGCCCAGACCTCTACATGGTCTTTCCTTAAGGGACATCCATTAATTCTAGTCTAAACTATTAGTATACCAATGGCCTAATATCTTATAATCATCATCAAGGCCCAGTTATAGCCTAATTTTTCCAAATTCGGCCCAAGTCCTTCACATGGGCCTTATCCTAAAGCCCATTAAATTATTTTAGTCCATTTACTTGTTCTTGGATAGCCCATCCATAACCCACTCACCAAGGCCCAAAAGAAAGGCCTAACTCAAGGCCCAAGTGAAATTAGGGTTTTCACATGAAATGATGATTAGGGTTACGTGTTCCTACTTAACCCATTAAGGACTTAATCCATTAAGTCCAATATTGCCTTAGGTTAATTTGAAAATGATTATTAATTTTCATTTTCAGTTTCGTAATTAATTCAAGTGCGGGTCCTGATAATTCCCCAACATTAGGGTTTTATTCCATTAGGGGTTTCCAAAACTAGGGTTTCCAACCCAATACTAGCCCATTAGTCCCATGTTTGGGCTTTTAGGTTAATTAGGGCTTCATTGGGCCCATTAGGGTTTCATTGGGACCACTAGGGTTTCATAAGTCCCATTCTGTCCAAGCATTACAAACGAGTTAAAATGCAAACGAGGCACACCGCCACCCAACACGGCGGCTGGTGGTGGCAGGAGACCACAACCACCATATTACGATGGTGATTATGAGTTTTCTTTTGATTATTCCTACCATATTACATTTTTACAATACAAATCTCAAATAACACACACACATAGCCACTTTGTGGTGGCCGACGGTGGCAGCCACCACCTCATGGTGGTGGTGGTGGTCTTCTTGGTTTTCCAGCCATACAAAACCAAACCTACTTCACTGAAATAACACACACACCAACATTCTATGCCCGAAACAGTAACACAACCACCCACCTAGTGGTGTACACGGTGGTAGCAGCAACACAAGCGGCGACGACAGCTACAACAGTGGTGGTCTTGGCGTTTGGCAATGTAACAGTGGAATAAAACGAAGAGGGTGAGGTGCTTCAACTGGGGGAGAAGAACGGTGGCCATGACGGTCCACCACTTGAAGACAACCGGCGAGCTCCAACATCGTTGGTAGTGGAGTGGTAGAAGCACAAATAGCGGCGGCAGTGGTGTTATTGGCAACGCTACAGAGGCGTTGAGGCTTCACAGTGGTCTTAAGGCTCCAACAGCGGCAACAGCTCCGATCGCCTATTCCCGACCTCCTAACGGATGCAAATCCCACACGAAGCACACACCAACTGAAACGACCCAAAAATACGTCCCAAAAAAATTTCGTTTTTCGATATAATCAAAACCATAATCAGAGTGTCATATAATAAAACCATACGTGATGTATTCCATCATAATAGAAAACACTGTGCGGAAACTGTATCATACTACGTCAAATCAAAACAAACTAAATCAATCCCAGGCTAAAAGCTAAGCTGTGGCGTGTGCGATGCCGTCACCCCGAGCTCTTCCCTTTGCTTGCGGAAGTACCTGAAACCAAAACTGAAACTGTAAGCACGAAGCTTAGTGAGCTCCCCCAAACTACCACATACCATACAATAACATATAAACACATATTGGGCCTTGCCCACTGCATCGGGCCGAGGCCCGGAAACTGCATCGGACCGAAGTCCGGAACTGACTGGGACCTTGTCCCCTGCATCGAACCGAAGTCCGGAAATAACTGCATCGGACCGAAGTCCAGAACAGACTGCATCGGACCGAAGTCCGGAACTGACTGGGACCTTGTCCCCTGCATCGGACCGAAGTCCGGAACTAACTGCATCGGACCGAAGTCCGGAACTGACTGACTGAACATGGCATAGCATAACACATCGACTAGCATAACACATATACGACATGCTACATCGGGTCGTGGCCCGGAACACATAATGCTTAACACATAAAACATAGCACACAAATCCTGTTCGAGTCATGAAGGCATCGAACATACTAATTACTGCATCGGACCTAAATCCGGAAACTACTGCTAACTGAATGGGCCGGCATTGTGGCCTTAGACCCGTTCCTACTGGAAGGAAACTCACCTCGTAAGCTGGCTGCTGAGTGTGTGGCTCGGAAAGCTAACGGCGGCTGCTCCTGAATCTCCTCGGCTACAAGTCCATAAACACACTCGATCAAATACTAAACACTGCGCTTGGGGTAAAATGACTCTTTTACCCTCGGTCAAAGTCAATTATCTTTTGGGCTGACTCGCCGAGTTAGGCCACCCAACTCGCCGAGTCCTACTTCTCACTTTTCACTCTTACTCGCTGCTACTCGCCGAGTCGGGCATCGACTCGACGAGTACCCTCTTGATCCAAGAACTCAGCCAATCTTCATCCGACTCGCCGAGTCGTATGAACAGACTCGACGAGTTGTTCTTGATCCCAAGAAGATTGCCTTGGACTCGCCGAGTCCCCCCCATCACTGAGTTTACCCTCAACTCGCTGAGTCCACTCCCTAACTCACCTCGTCCACTCGACACTGATAAAACTGAAGAACTCGGGACTCGCGACCCAACTCGTCGAGTCGTTCTTCCGACTCGCCGAGTTGCCGCCATGCAACTGATTTTTACTTGATTTTGTTTGAATCCAATGCATACAATTGATAGATCTGAGTCCAATAAGCTGATTTACCACGTAAAGTTTCCAACTTTACGTGTACAACCTCATGAATAAGGGAAATAAGGCTAAAGGATGCATAAAATGGGTAGATCTATGGTCATCATGCAATATAACTCCAAAAAGACAGTAGATCTGGGCTCTACAACACCCCAACATTCAGATCCATAGCTATTTCGACTTACTAAGACGTTCATGCAAACATAAGGCTTGGAACAAGCATCAACTAGCTCTTAGGAGAGCTCTAATGGAAGTTTAAAGCATATAACAAGATGGAACTCTGAAAATACCTCAATTAACTCTGATTTGGCCTTGGATCTTTGCACTACAACACTTCTCCTTGCTTCTTCCTTCTTCTCCTTCTTCACACCTTCACAAAATGGCACCAAAACACATATAAGCTCTTCAAGGGAGGATTAGGGTTCTATCACTGCGTTCTCAGGGTGAGGAAGGCGAGAATGGGGGCTATAAGGTGGTTTAAATAGTGGGCAACCCGGGGAATTTAGGGTTTCACCCAGACAGATGGACTCGCCGAGTCAGGGATATGGACTCGCCGAGTCCCCGGCTCACGCGTGCCCTCAGGCGCGACCCTACTCGGCGAGTCAGGCTAGAACTCGCCGAGTCCCTCTTGAAAAAAACTCACTATAATTACCAATAAATCAACATACCGGGAACGGGTCGTTACAATTCTCCCCCACTTGTCTCAGACTTCGTCCTCGAAGTCTGCTACGGCTGGATCTGCAAATAACTCCGGGTAGTGCGCTCTCATTTCCTCTTCAGACTCCCACGTCCATTCAGACCCCTTCCGGTGCTGCCACTGCACCTTTACTAGCTGAATTACCTTGTTCCTCAAGGTCTTGGTCTTCCGTTCCAGAATCGCGACCGGCTTCTCGATGTAATTTAGGCTGCTATCAACCTGAATGTCCTATAAGGGAACGACTGCTGTCTCATCCACCAAACACTTCCTCAACTGCGACACATGGAAGGTGTTGTGTATCTGACTAAGCTCCTCAGGGAGATCTAACCGATAAGCAACCCGACCCACCCGGGTCAAAACCCTGAAAGGACCAATAAATCTGGGGCCCAATTTGCCTCTCTTCCGGAACCTGGTGACACCTTTCCAAGGTGAGACTTTCAGAAGAACCATATCTCCCACCTGGAACTCCAAGTCCGAACGCCTCCTGTCGGCGTAGCTCTTCTGCCGACTCTGCGCAGTCTGCAGCCTACTACGGACCTGCTGGATCAATTCCGTCGTCTTGAGCACCACTTCGGTGCTCCCTATAACTCGCTGACCGACCTCGCCCCAACAAATCGGGGTCCTGCACTTCCTGCCATATAACATCTCAAAAGGAGGTCGATCAATACTCGCATGATAACTGTTGTTATATGAGAATTCCGCTAACGGAAGATACGTATCCCAACTGCCCCCAAAATCTAAAACACATGCCCTAAGCATGTCCTCGAGAGTCTGAATCGTCCTCTCGCTCTGCCCGTCAGTCTGAGGATGAAAAGCGGTGCTGAAATGGAGACGAGTACCCATCTCATCGTGGAATCGCTTCCAGAATCTGGACGTGAAACGAACATCTCGGTCCGACACCACCGATACCGGCACTCCATGACGTGCCACAATCTCTCGCACATAGATATCGGCTAACTTTTCCGCCGATATACTCTCCTGAATCGGAAGAAAATGGGCACTCTTCGTCAACCGATCCACTACTACCCATATCGAGTCCACCCCACGTGCGGTCCTGGGGAGTTTGGTGACAAAATCCATGGTGATATCCTCCCATTTCCACACGGGAATGTCTAACGGTTGCATCTTGCCATGAGGTCTCTGGTGCTCCGCCTTGACCTTCCGGCAGGTCAAACATCTCTCCACATACCAAGCGACATCTCGCTTCATGCAGGGCCACCAATAATCAGGTCGAAGATCTCGATACATCTTCGTCGCTCCTGGGTGGATAGAAAATCGAGACTTATGAGCCTCGTCCATCAATACTTGCCGTATCCCACCCCAGTACGGTACCCACACCCTACCATGAAGCGTCAACAAACCCCGACTGTCGTAATCAAACGAAGCTACTCGGCCCACTATCCTCTCGCACTTCTGCCTCTCCTCCTTGAGGCCCTCCATCTGAGCCTCCTTGATCCGCTCCAACAATGGAGTGATCACTGTCATCCTCATACACAGATCTCTGATAGGGGCCGCCGACACCTTACGGCTCAGGGCGTCGGCCACCACGTTGGCCTTCCCTGGATGATAAAGGATCTCACAGTCATAGTCCTTCAGCACGTCTAACCATCTCCTCTGCCTCATGTTCAAACTCGGCTGATCCATAAGATATCGCAAACTCTTGTGATCCGTGTAAATAGTACAGCGGACCCCGTAAAGGTAATGTCTCCAAATCTTGAGGGCAAACACAACTGCCCCCAGCTCCAAATTGTGGGTAGGATAATTAGCCTCGTGAGGCTTCAACTGTCTCAAGGCATAAGCTACCACATGGCCTCGCTGCATCAATACTGCCCCCATACTTGTGATCGAAGCATCACAATAGACTACGAAATCCTCTACTCCCTCTGGCAAGGTAAGGATCGGAGCCTCGCACAATCTCTGCCTGAGAGTCTCGAACGCCGCCTGCTGCTCAGGCCCCCAACGAAAAACCACCGACTTCTTGGTTAGCCGGGTGAGCAGCACTGCTATTTTGGAGATGTCCTGAATAAATCTCCGATAATACCCTGCCAACCCCAGGAAGCTCCGAATCTCAGATGGAGACCTCGGGACCTCCCACCGCATCACGGCCTCGATCTTTGCCGGATCTACCAAAATACCCTTCTGGTTGACGAGATGACCAAGAAACTGCACCTCGCGCAACCATAACTCACACTTGGAGAACTTTGCGAAGAGTCTCTCCCTCCTCAAAGTCTCCAACACCTCCCGCAGGTGCTCCTCGTGCTGCCCCTGTGTCTTGGAATACACCAAGATGTCATCTATAAACACTATCACCGACCGATCCAGCATCGGTCTGCACACGCGGTTCATGAGATCCATGAACGCGGCTGGGGCATTGGTGAGCCCAAATGGCATCACCACGAACTCATAATGACCATACCGGGTTCTGAAAGCAGTCTTCTGTACATCCTCATCTCTAACCCTCATCTGATGATAACCGGAGCGTATGTCGATCTTGGAGAACCAAGACGCTCTCTGAAGCTGATCAAACAAGTCATCTATCCTCGGAAGTGGGTAACGGTTCTTCACCGTTACTTTGTTCAACTCCCGATAATCAATGCACATACGATGCGACCCATCCTTCTTCCTCACAAATAAGATCGGCGCTCCCCAAGGCGAACTGCTCGGCCGAATGAAACCCTTGTCTAACAGCTCCTGAAGCTGTGTAGACAACTCCTGCATCTCAGGGGGAGCAAGTCGATACGGTGCTTTGGCTATCGGAGCCGCACCAGGAACTAGGTCGATCCTGAACTCAACCTGCCTCTCAGGAGGTATCCCCAGCAAATCCTCGGGAAACACATCCGGGTAGTCACGAACAATAGGAACATCATCAATCGTCGTCTTGCCCTTCTCCCGGGCATCCAAGACGTAAGCTACAAAACCGGCGCAACCCTGCTGAACATAGCGCCTCGCCCTTGCGGCGGAACAAAAGATCGGTCCTCGCTGGGGCCTCTCGCCCTGAATCACTATCTCTCCCCCACTGGGAGTGCGAACCCTCACTAGCTGAAGCTCACAATCAATCACAGCCCCATTGGGGCTCAGCTAATCCATGCCCACAATAACTTTATTCCCACGCAGGGGAATAGGAACCAGGTCCACTGAAAACTGCTCATCAAATATCTGAAGGGAACACCCTCTATGTACTCTGCCGACCCTCACGGTCCTATCATCTGCTATCTCAACCTCTAGTGGACAATCCAGCTCCCCTGGAGCTCTGCTAAATCTCTTGGTAAGCGCAAGCGATACAAATGATCGGGTAGCCCCCGAATCGAACAATACCAAAGCAGAAATGCCGTTCACCGAGAACGACCCTAAATAAAACATATCATCAAGTAATATTCAAACGATATTATAACAATTTAAGAGATGGAGAAAAGATACATACCCGTCACCACATCAGGAGTCGCTCGCGCCTCCTCTGCTGTCATCTGAAATGCCCTGCTCTTCGCCACTGGCGCATCAGATCGGCCCTGCCGGCCATCCGTAATCCTCAAGGTGGCAGGGGCAGGTGCAACCACCTTCCCTGCTGCAGCTAAACTGGGACACTGGGACCTTTTATGTCCCCTCTGATTGCACTGAAAGCAAATCAGATCTGATGCTGTAACCGTAGTAGCAGGGGCCGTACAATCCCTACTCAAATGCCCAGTCCGACCGCACTTGTAGCAGCCGGAACTCCCTGCCTTGCACGCCCCCTCGTGCAATCTCCCACACTTGCCACACCGACCGTGGCTCTGCTGACCCCTAGACCTGTGATCTGAAACCTTGGGCTTTTTTCCCACACTGCCTGAACCCGAAACCGCCTCCGGTTTCCTCTTTTTCTCCATCTCGAGATCAATCTCCCTCTCTCTAGCTCTGGCAATCATGTCGTCCAACGTTTTACAACTGGACCGGCTCATAAACATGCGGATGTCACTCCGCAACATCTCATGATAACGGGCCTTCTTCATCTCCTCATCGGCTGCATACTGAGGAACAAGAAGGGCCCTCTCCCTGAACTTGGCGGTGATCTCCGCCACTGTCTCTGTAGTCTGGGTAAGGTCCTGAAACTCCCTAGCTAACTGTTGCACCTCAATGACTGGTGCAAACTCCGCCCTGAACCTGGTAGAGAAATCAGCCCAGGTCATGGCATCCAATGCCGCATCATCCCCGATGGCATGTCCGACCTCCTCCCACCAATCCCGTGCCCTGTCCTTCAGAAGACAGGACGCCAATCTGACCTTGTCCCCCTCGGGACACCTGCTAGTGCAGAAAGCATTGGCCACATCCGCCAACCATCTAGTACTCGCTATGGGGTCCCGCGCCCCATGATAGTCTGGAGCTCCGCATGCCCTGAACTCCCTGAACGTAAGTGTGCGCGACCCCATCACGACCGCCATCTCAGCACGGAAAGTACTCAATCTCTCATCCATCAGCTCTAAAATACCCTCCTTGATCGAACCGAAGATCACAGGAGTCTATTCCAGTATGATGCGAGTAACCTCAGAAGAAAGGAACTCCCTAGTCTGCTCATCCATCTGCCCGACCTCCGGGCCTGATCCCGATCCTGATCCCCCTCCGGCATCTGAACTGCCGGCTGCTGGCCTCGGACGCAAAACTACCATTCTGAAACATATCATAACAACATCAGAACACTGAAATATCTCAAGGGATCATGATACTACTACTAGCTTCCTGATCTTGCCTTGGCCTTCCTTAATTCGAGTACGGATCCTCTGCTTTAAGTAGTATGGGCCCCTACTACCTTCCACATCTATCCGTACTTTCCTCAAGAACTGCCTTGACTCCACCAAGTCACTTCTACTACTTCCATTCTCAGCTACTCTCATCCTAGGCTTGCCCTAGGGAAACCTCAAGCTCAACACGACTGGTCCTCAGTTGCTGTAGGTCTCCTCATAATGCCAGCTAGCCACCACCTAAACACCATCACATGTGATGAGGATCAGATAATCCTTCAAGTAAAAGATCCGTCCCTACAACGGTTGGACTCAAACAAGAGCTGCGCAATAGGGCCAGTTCCAGCACTCTGGGATTATTCAAACCTGATTACATGTGGTGTGACGTGTTCACCTAATGGCTAACTCCCAGTACTCAGAACCCCACCAAGCACGAAGCAAGCAGCATTCGGATAAGGGAAACAGACTCAGGCAAAACTATTCTTATAACAAGAAACTGCACTAGCATAGGATGCTAAGCTCATACTATCAGGCATAACCTAAACAGGCTATCCTATTGCTGTCTACTCAATTCTAGCATGCAATACTCATAAAGCTGTAACACATAAGCAGGCACATAAGGCATTCTCCTAGATCCTTCGCCCTATACTAGCATGCTGTTCTACTGAAACTGAAACTGAACAAATAACTTGTATGGGTAATTTGGGAGTACTTACTTGAGCTCGGCTGACCGCATGCACACACCTCTATCTTGTTAAAAACAATTCTTTCTTTCTAAGTACTTTCAAAATTCTTTTTGTAAAACATTTTTATTTTACTAAATTCTTTTATTTCCCTTAGTTTGAGTTCAGATACACCCAGAAGTGTATCCGAATCCCTCAAACCAGGGCTCTGATACCAACTTGAAACGACCCAAAAATACGACCCAAAAAAATTTCGTTTTTCGATATAATCAAAACCATAATCAGAGTGTCATATAATAAAACCATACGTGATGTATTCCATCATAATAGAAAACACTGTGCGGAAACTGTATCATACTACGTCAAATCAAAACAAACTAAATCAATCCCAGGCTAAAAGCTAAGCTGTGGCGTGTGCGATGCCGTCACCCCGAGCTCTTCCCTTTGCTTGCGGAAGTACCTGAAACCAAAACTGAAACTGTAAGCACGAAGCTTAGTGAGCTCCCCCAAACTACCACATACCATACAATAACATATAAACACATATTGGGCCTTGCCCACTGCATCGGGCCGAGGCCCGGAAACTGCATCGGACCGAAGTCCGGAACTGACTGGGACCTTGTCCCCTGCATCGGACCGAAGTCCGGAACTAACTGCATCGGACCGAAGTCCGGAACTGACTGGGACCTTGTCCCCTGCATCGGACCGAAGTCCGGAAATAACTGCATCGGACCGAAGTCCGGAACTGACTGGGACCTTGTCCCCTGCATCGGACCGAAGTCCGGAACTAACTGCATCGGACCGAAGTCCGGAACTGACTGACTGAACATGGCATAGCATAACACATATACGACATGCTACATCGGGCCGTGGCCCGGAACACATAATGCTTAACACATAAAACATAGCACACAAATCCTGTTCGAGTCACGAAGGCATCGAACATACTAATTACTGCATCGGACCTAAATCCGGAAACTACTGCTAACTGAACGGGCCGGCATTGTGGCCTTAGACCCGTTCCTACTGGAAGGAAACTCACCTCGTAAGCTGGCTGCTGAGTGTGTGGCTCGGAAAGCTAACGGCGGCTGCTCCTGAATCTCCTCGGCTACAAGTCCATAAACACACTCAATCAAATACTAAACACTACGCTTGGGGTAAAATGACTCTTTTACCCTCGGTCAAAGTCAATTATCTTTTGGGCTGACTCGCCGAGTCCTACTTCTCACTTTTCACTCTTACTCGCTGCTACTCGCCGAGTCGGGCATCGACTCGACGAGTACCCTCTTGATCCAAGAACTCAGCCAATCTTCATCCGACTCGCCGAGTCGTATGAACAGACTCGACGAGTTGTGCTTGATCCCAAGAAGATTGCCTTGGACTCGCCGAGTTGATGAACAACTCGCCGAGTCCCCCCCATCACTGAGTTTACCCTCAACTCGCTGAGTCCACTCCCTAACTCACCTCGTCCACTCGACACTGATAAAACTGTAGAACTCGGGACTCGCGACCCAACTCGTCGAGTCATTCTTCCGACTCGCCGAGTTGCCGCCATGCAACTGATTTTTACTTGATTTTGTTTGAATCCAATGCATACAATTGATAGATCTGAGTCCAATAAGCTGATTTACCACGTAAAGTTTCCAACTTTACGTGTACAACCTAATGAATAAGGAAAATAAGGCTAAAGGATGCATAAAATGGGTAGATCTATGGTCATCATGCAATATAACTCCAAAAAGACAGTAGATCTGGGCTCTACAACACCCCAACATTCAGATCCATAGCTATTTTGACTTACTAAGACGTTCATGCAAACATAAGGCTTGGAACAAGCATCAACTAGCTCTTAGGAGAGCTCTAATGGAAGTTTAAAGCATATAACAAGATGGAACTCCGAAAATACCTCAATTAACTCTGATTTGGCCTTGGATCTTTGCACTACAACACTTCTCCTTGCTTCTTCCTTCTTCTCCTTCTTCACACCTTCACAAAATGGCACCAAAACACATATAAGCTCTTCAAGGGAGGATTAGGGTTCTATCACTGCGTTCTCAGGGTGAGGGAGGCGAGAATGGGGGCTATAAGGTGGTTTAAATAGTGGGCAACCCGGGGAATTTAGGGTTTCACCCAGACAGATGGACTCGCCGAGTCAGGGATATGGACTCGCCGAGTCCCCGGCTCACGCGTGCCCTCAGGCGCGACCCTACTCGGCGAGTCAGGCTAGAACTCGCCGAGTCCCTCTTGAAAAAAACTCACTATAATTACCAATAAATCAACATACCGGGAACGGGTCGTTACAATTCTCCCCCACTTGTCTCAGACTTCGTCCTCGAAGTCTGCTACGGCTGGATCTGCAAATAACTCCGGGTAGT
Source organism: Lactuca saligna (assembly GCF_052625555.1). NCBI lineage: Eukaryota > Viridiplantae > Streptophyta > Magnoliopsida > Asterales > Asteraceae > Lactuca > Lactuca saligna. The sequence goes on along the minus strand of NC_136425.1, from coordinate 9,103,602 downwards.
GCGCTCTCATTTCCTCTTCAGCCTCCCACGTCCATTCAGACCCCTTCCGGTGCTGCCACTGCACCTTTACTAGCTGAATTACCTTGTTCCTCAAGGTCTTGGTCTTCCGTTCCAGAATCGCGACCGGCTTCTCGATGTAATTTAGGTTAGGGTTGGACGGAACTTGGAGGTTAAATACCCGGTTGAAGACATCGATTAAGGTTAGGGTTGGACGGAACTTGGAGGTTAAATACCCGGTTCACATAAACTACACCCCATAATGACAACATTTGCCCCTCCTTTTCCTTTTTCTTTCAAAGCATATCCATAATTTTCCATTTAAACCTTGCCTCCTGAAATCCTTTACAAATTAAGTCTTAAATCTTACCAATCAGCCCCTGCTTCCATAAATCCTTACATCTTAAGTCCAAATAATACCAAAAACCCCCTGAATTATGAAAATCTTTACAAAATAAGTCCCAAAATTACACTTTAACTCTCGAAACTCCAAGTCATGTCATTTGGCTCCTCGAAACCAACACCCCACTAATTATTATTTGATTTTGGACAATAATAATATAAAATAATAATAATAATTACTTCTCGAGGTTCTGAGTTCATTATTTAATTATTCTATTTTAAAAGGGATGTTACAACTCTCTCTCACTTAAATTTGATTTCGTCCTCGAAATCGTTTTTATCATTCCTTACACGCTAGAAGACTTGAACTATATGGCCACAACTACCAACATACCCCAACTCTTTCCAAGTCAACCGTATCCAACCTTCATAGGGTCGTGAAACCAGAAGATAAATGCAATATGATCACATTTACTCAATCCGAAATCTGAAGTCTCGAGATGGTCTGGCTCCCTGACATACCGCCCACACAGAATCATTGCTCTTATCTCCCAACCGGCTACTCAACTTCTGATAACCTGAGGTTCCCACCAGAAAACAGAATCACAAATCACACACTGCTACCTATAATTCTTTTCTTGACAAGAGACTAGGTACTCCTTCAAGTGAAACTCTTTTTGGTAACCAATTCCCAGGGATATAATAAACAACGGGATGTAAACTGGGTGATGAAACTTCTTAGGATTGACAAGACAATGCTTCCTTTACCCCCGGACCAACATACATATAATAATCGACTCATAAGCACGAACACTCATACGTCCCGGGAGGGCTAGTACTGGAGCCTCGCACAAGCTCTGGCGAAGAGTCTTGAATGATGCTTGTTGCTTAGCCCCCAAGAAAAAACAACTCCCTTCCTGGTTAATTTAGTGAGAGGGCAAAAATCTTGGAGAAATCCCTAATAAATCTTCGATAATAACTTTCCAGGCCAAGAAAACTTCTGATCTCAGATGGGGATCTTGGTACTTCCCACTCCATAATTGCCTCAATCTTGGTCGGGTTGACCATAATCCCATTTTGATTAACGAGGTGTCCCAAAAACTGGACCTCTAGTAACCAAAAACCACACTTAGGCAATTTGGCGTAAAGGCTCTCCTTCCTTAACACTCTAAGAATCTCCCGAAGATTCTCCTCCTGCTGTTACCTAGACCTCGAGTACACCAAAATATTGTCAATTAACACGATCACCGATCGATCCAACATGGGCCTACACACCCGGTTCATGAGGTCCATGAACATTGTCGGTGCGTTGGTGAGCCCGAAAGGCATCACCACAAACTCATAATGCCCATAACGAGTCTGAAAGGCCATTTTTTGGATATCTTCCTCACGGACCCTCATCTGATGATAACTAGAGCTCAAATCAATCTTGGAAAACCAAGACGCTCCCTACAACTGATCAAATAAGTCGCTGATATTTGGCAATGGATAGTGGTTCTTAACCTTCAACTTGTTCAACTCCCGGTAATCGATGCACATCTGGTGTGAACCATCCTTCTTCTTTCCAAAAAGGATCGACGCTTCCCATGACATACTACTCAGCCAAATGAAACCTTTCCCAAGCTCCTAAATCTGCGAGGATAACTCCTGCGCCTCGGGAGGTGCGAGATGATATGCTGCTTTGGAAATAGGCACCGCCCCCGAAACCAAATCGATCCAGAACTCCACCTGCCTCTCAGGAGGCACACCCCGCAAATCCTCAGGGAAAACATTTGGGAAATCACATACCACTGGAACATCGAAAACAAAAATCTATCTCTCGTTGACAACCCGAGTATCCACTACATAAGCTAAAAAGCCCATACATCCCTGCTGTAGACTTTGTCTTGCCCTGGCGGCAGAGCAGAAAGATGATCCCGATCTAGTTCCCTCGCCATAAACAGTAAGTACTCCCCCACTAGGTTCTTGAATGGTCACCATCTGACGCTCACAATCAATCGTAGATCCAAATCGGCTCAACCAACCCATCCCACTATGACGCATACATCTCGCATCGCTATCGGAACCAAATTTATCGAAAACTCAACACCAAAAATCTCCAAAACACAACCCCGGAATACATCAGTGGCAAAAACCGCATGCTCGTCGGTTATAGAAACCCTCAGTGGTCGACTCAAAGCCTCGCGTCTAACACTTATGCGACGACTAAAGGATAAAAAAACGAAGGATCGACTCGCACCCGAGTCAAATAGCATCAAGTTTGGCATATAATTCACAAGAAAAGTACATATATTAAACACAATATAATCATAAACTAGTCATAATAACAACATGAATAATGAGATACATACCAACAACAATGTCAGGTGATGCGCAGACCTCCTCCGTAGTCACTTGGAAGGCTCTCCCACGAGCTCTCGGAGCCTCGGCCTTCCCTAGCCGACCATTAGTAACACACAAGGCGGCAGGAGAAGAGGCATAGGCTGGTCCCTGAGTGAGATGAGGACACTTGGCCTTTCGATGGCCAGTCTGGTTGCAATGAAATCAAACTAAAAATCCATTGGGGCAATCCTTTGCTATATGTCCCTCTTTGTCATATATGTAGCAACTTCTCTGTTGGTAAGATCCCTCGTGACTCTTACCACACTTGCCACAAGTGTGGCCCTTCTGGCCTCCTACTCTAGAATCAGCGGGTTAGGCTGCTTGGTCTCCGACTACGATTGCTTTGGTATCTTATCTCTCCCATGAGATTCTCTATCCTCCCTCGTCTGAGTCTCCAGCTCGATCTCCCTCCTCCTAGAATTGGTATGTATCTCACACAATCTCCAATATGATGAGTACGTAACGAACTCTTGAATGTTACTCCTCAATATGCTCAAGTACCGGCTCACACGTGCTTGGTCAGTAGCCATGTGCACAGGGCAGAATACCGCCCTCTCATTAAAAATCCACGTGATCTCTGTCACTGTCTCTGTCTTCTGCTTGAGAGACAGAAACTCCTGGGCCAGTTGTACCCTCTCCACCTAGGGAACGAACTCATCTCAAAGTAGTTGGTTGAATCGCTCCCAAGTCACTGCAGCATGATCTGCAGGAGCGTAATCAGTCATCACAAACTTCCACCACTCCTTCGCTCCCTAGCGAAGCTGGTTCAGCATAAATCGAACCTTCATGTTCTCAAGGTGTGAACAAGTATAAAAGCATCCCTCGACGTCATAGATCCATCTCAACATAGCAATCAGAACCTGGGTCCCATCAAACTTTAGTGGCTTCGTGTTGCCGAACTCTCGAAACATCATTGAATCATCCACTGTGGCCTTGCAGATGCAAGAGTTGCGGTGGCTGCGGCAGCTGCAACCTCAGCGATGGCAGCATAACGCTCTTCAAAAGTCTCGATGAACGTGGTCTTAATAGACCCAAACATATCCAGAATGAGCTTTCTGATAGATGCTGCCACCTCATCCGTAATAATCATGTGGATCTCCTCGTCACTGGTACACGCCCTCTCAAGGTTGCTGGAGCCTAAACCTCGAGTAATCACCATAGTCTCTCTCTGGAATACGAACAAAAAAATATCAGGAATAGGCTAAAGTCCATGCATGATACTTTAAGCTTAAAAGACCCAAAATTGAGGTCTACAAGATGCATGGGGCTATCATGGCCATAAAGCTTGCATCTTTATGCCATGTACTCCTTCCTAGAACCTAGATCTGAGATAAGAACTATTTGGGACATCCCAACATCAAGGACCAAGGTTTTTGAGCCAAAACCCTCTTAATATGGGGACAAATAGATCTAAGAGAAAGAAGACCAAGTTGTAAGCTTGATTACCAAAAAAGATGGCAAAAGGGGTGTAGCTCCTGGATCTACTCCTTCTCCCTTGAGTCTTTTATCTTCCACTTCTTCCACTAGCTTCAAGATACACCAAATAACACTCAAAACAACCAAGAAAGCTCAAGTTCACTTATGGAGGATTAGGGTTTCGAGTGTAATGCTCTAGAGGTGATGGAGGCTGGGGTGGAAGCCTTACAAGATGTTTAAATAGGGTGCAAACCCTCCAATTTAGGGTTTCACTCAGACAACTCCTACTCGTCGAGTCAGTCTTCCGAATCTTCGAGTAGGTCACTTAATCCCCCGACCCGGAGTCCATCCTACTCGACGAGTTGAGCCCCCAACTCGCCGAGTCCAAGAGTAAAATATGAAGTTTGAATTGAATTTAATTTCATACCTAAGATCGGGTGTTACATTAGCCCAAGGCCCAAAAATGTTCCTTAGTCCAAAAACTTCCAAAATCAGATGGCCCAACTAAGCCCTAACCTTTAAAGCCCAAAACGAAGCCCAAAATGAAACCCAAACCCAAAGCCCAACAACGAAATGCCATTAGACTGAGTATATTGGGAGTACTTTAATGGTACGCTAAACGTACCAGCACGAAGGCTTGTATGTTGCGCGTACAGGGGTGTACACCCATCGTACTCTTCCACTTTAGCCAACTTCAAGATTAAGCTCCTAACGCATTAAGAATTTGCTCCAAGATGCATATCTGACCTCTTTAAGCTGAAATACCACGTAAAGTTGCTAACTTTATGTCCATACATGACCAAAAGAAGCTCTAAAGCTCAACAAGGACTTAATAAAGGACTTAATGAAAGCATGAGACCCCTAAACTCCATAAAGTTGGCACCTTTATGCCAAAGGAGTCCATGAAGACCTTAGATCTGAAAGAATAAGCCTTTGGGACGTCCTAATCCCAACATCCATCCAAACCATGGCTAAAAACGTAACAATTTATCCCTATATAATCTCATTATGTTCCTTGAGCCTTGCCTCTTATCAACCTCCATACCTCCTAAACCCTAATCTCGACCCTTAGCCGCCATTTTAGTGTTCTTGAGCTCTTGCGAAGAATCTTAGTGTTTTCTTGTGCATTTTGAAGAGATAGAAGGTTATTGAAGATTCATTGCTTGGAGTGAAGCTTAGAGATCTAGATTATAGGCCAGGGGTAATCCAACCAGGAGGTTATGGACTCGATATCTGTTTGATTATATGTTTATGTGGTGGTACTTTGTGGGAACTCACTAAGCTTCGACTTACATTTTAGTTTATGGTTTTAGGTACTTCAGAGAATCGTGGGAAAGCAAAGGTGTGATCATGCACAACTTCCTGTTTTTATGGCTTTGGGTCTTGGGAAAACTCTGATTTTGAAATAATGCTTTCGTAAACAACGATATTAAATGGTTGATTTGAAATTTTGAAAATTTGTTTTTGGGGATGTTACAGTTCAGTTAGACTATAGATCCAAGGAGAGAGGTGCAGGTGTAATGTTGGCTTTGCAAGTCGGTCTAGTGTGACTGTAGGCTCATGTGTGCATGCATTGTATAAGTGTTTTTGTGTACAGTATTTTGGTGGAACTCACAAACTTTAACTTACACTTGTGGATTTAAATGTTTCAGGTACTTTATAGGATTGGAGGAAGGCGAAGATGTGATCGTATATATCATCCCATAGATTTATGTTTGAGAAATGTTATTTGATACTCTGATTTTATGGTTATGTTTTAAAACTATGAATTAGATAACTTATGATTTTTATGGAAATATCTTTGAAAATTAAAAATTTTACTATGATTTTTGGGACTTTACATGAACCCACCATCGTTGTGTATTTTAAATGTGCAAAAGCTTGATACAAGACCTAATGAAGGTTAAAGAAACTAATGTTGCATATATAGAGCCAAAAGTATCACGGACGTTACAAGGTTATTTCTATCATACTCTTTATGTATGTCAGATGGTCACGTAGAACGTGGACATATGGTCCACAGAGTGAGCATCATTGGAGTTTAACCCTAAGATGCTTGCAGTGGATGAGTTTGCACTATGAATCGAGTCAATGGTATAAAGAAGATGGGTTAATCAGTCACTTAGGAGGCTTACAAACAGGGTTTCTTGGGACGAGAAAGATAATAATTAACTTCGTATGAAACTCAACCTCTCACCCACTTTATTATTTCGAGAAATCCTTATGCGAAATGTCCAAAATGACTTCATGTGCAAGGCACATGGGGCAACTTAACGTCTATTTCAGCAGTCATCTCACACAAGGATCATTGTCGTGAAAACTTCTACAGAAAAGGATCATTGATGCAAAAAAAAGGTTTCATAATGGTTTTAAGGAAAAATTTTAAACAATAAGGACCATTTGTGCAATTTTGTATTTTTTATATATCATTCAAATAAACAGATCATCATCTAAGTTATTGTTTAGGTCTTACAAAGTTGTCCCTCAAATGACACACAGATATCAGAAACAAATGTATAAAAAGATGTTGAAAGTTTAGGTTGGGGATATGAACAAGAAAACCAATCATGTGGTATACTTAATAAATGACAGCAAAACAAGTAGCATTTTTTTTTTGGAAACTAGCAAGACATTATAATAATGTTTTAATGGTACACAAATAATTGTGTTATAATTTAGGCCCAAAATAATAATAAAAATTAAAAAACTCTACCAGTCAACTCCAACACAGACTCTTCCACCAGCTCCTCAAGCAACTTCCCTTCTATATCCTTTCTTGTATCATCAATTTCCAATCTCAACCCCTCCACCCACCCCCTCCCCACCACCTCCTTCCTCACCACCTCCTCCACCACACTCCCGCCATCACCATCACTATCCTCCCACCTCTCCTCCCCGGAAAACAACCATTCCTTCATCTGGGCCCACACTCGGTCCCCCACCAATGCTGACGTCATCATCATCGCCATGTGAGCCCCACCCCCACTACCAATATCCATCAACGCCTCGTTGACACAATCAAACATGAGTTTTGTCATGGATCTATGATGATGATGCCTTTGTTTGCTTTGCGACAAAATCGAGTCTTTTTCTGTTAGGTTCATGTACTTGTCCCTCAATGATGGGTCCAGCGGGCTTTCGGGCGAGTGCCACCTGGCAAAAAGTGAGTTTGATCGGGTCTTATGGAGACCTGCTACTGATAACAAGGTCTCCACATACAACAGACATTCTTGCTCCTCTTCCTGTGGGTTTAGTGGTGGTGCTGATGATGAGGGTTTACCGGAGTACGGTGTGGCTGAGCCTAGGCTAGTATCATCCCATGATAGGGTCCGGGATATGGACCCAATGGGTGGAGATTTGTCAATCAACTTGTATTTCATAGAATCTACATCAATGTTAACAATCGTGGATAAATAAAAAAGAAACCAACAGTTTTTATACTTTAATAATCAGTTAAGAAAATTACCATGTTTATTCAGCTTGGCATTTGCTGTGTGATCGTCTTCTTCAAATTGTGGTTCCAATACTGATATAGGGCTTGGTTGGTCTTGGTTCTCACTGCTGTGGTTTCTAACAAACTCAGGATTTTTAAAAGAAAATCCAGCCTTCTGCAACACCAACAGCTTATTAATCAGTCAATCAATCATTCAGACAATAAAGATAAATACTATAAGCAAATTTGTGAAAAGTTAGGACTTAAGTTAAAAAGATACAAAAGAAGCCATACCTCAGGTAAAACTATGCTTTGTGATCTTCTATATAATTGACTACATGATTCATCTTCAACACACTGAGATCCTTCATTTCTTGGGCGTTCATCCTTTGACTGGTTTGACTTCTCTTTGCTGGATTTCTTGTTTTTGGAGAAAAACAAACTTGAAACTCTCCCCTTGAATGATGATGATGATGATGATGATGATGATGATGATTTCACAAGCTTTTCCTTGCTTAAGCTATCATCTCCTTTCCCTTCCAAGGAACCTGAAACTCCAGATGTTGGAACAGATTTTGATCTTGAAAGCTTTCTAGGGCTATTATCATTATCATCATCTTCATGCTTGTTCAAATCATTAGATCCCATAATAATCATCTCTTGTTTATTTTCCTCTGGTTTTACCGATTTCTTCAAATCAGAAAGAGCAAGCATGTCACCCAATGTACTGGAGCTTCTTTGTATCTGTCTTTGTTCCTGAAGATTCTTATTTGATGCCATCATTGCCCATCTTTCAGAAAGACGTTTCTTAGCTTCCCTACAGACAGATGACTCTGGTGAATAAGAAGCACGGCTGGATGAAGTGGCATAGTGGCTATTAAACCGATTAATATAGTCCCATGAGTGTCTAGAAGTTGGTGACACAACTTCTGAATCACTAAGGTTCCCTGCTGCATAATCAATTTCTGATTTACAAAACGAACTATCATCACCAATATAACCATTTGAAAAAACAGAAGAAAGAAGGGTCTCGTCTCTTCTAAGTGCAATCTCCTCTTCTTCAGCTTCTCTTGATTCCAACACCTCACTGTCTTCTGGTTCTGGATCCCCATCAAATACATCATCATCATGTGAATGTGAATCAACAACTTTGATGTTATGAGGTTTTAGTATCACAATACGCGTTGGCTGCATAGGGTTTTCATCGGTTTTGCAACATTCAGGAGAAAAGAAGATATCGGAACTGTTTTTATCCCATGGTTTCAGGTCCTGTTTTTCAATTTTCTTTTGAGTATCCACCAACTTAGAAGGTCTAAGAACTGTGATGCGTCTAGAGTCTGGAGGTGGAGGAACAGACTGCAGATTGTATAGATGCTGAGAGAATAATGAATTGGGTTCTTGAAGAAACTTGAGAAACAAATCTTTATTGGAACTTAAAACTTCCAATGCATCTTGAAACTGTTTGGACTGGCGAAGTTTTTCATCAGTGGATAAACGTTTGGCTTCCATGAACTTTTCCCTGATAAGATCCATCTTACTCTCACTCTGTTTTTCACTACATCTTTCTTTGTAATGTTGCTGCCATATTTCAAAAACATCTTTGGTGTATTCTTCCTGTTCAGGGCACTTTGTGATCTCATGTTTTGACTGTGTGTCCAAGGATTCTGATTGGCTCCTTGAATGGCTCCTGCATGAAGCTGAAACAGGTTGTTGATGCTGCTGTGGGAGGGCATCCAGCCCCATTAGCTTGGCAACCAAATTAGATGGACTTTGCTTACATTCATCTTCTTTGGACATTTCTTGTGCAATTAGCATCTTTATGGGTGTTCCACTTCCATCATGATGTGGCTTGTCTGTAAGGAGCCTGCTCCCTCCCAAACCAGTGTTCAAATCAAACAGGTTCACCATTCTTCCCAAGCATCCTGAAATAGGTTTCTCAGGATTTCGGTTTTTTCCATTCTGAATTCGGCTCATTTTTATACCTGTGAATGGTGCATTTCATAGTTAGTAGTAATCATCATTGCTGTCTTACTCTTACAGCACAAAATTGGGTTTTTGAAGAGATATCCATAGGAAGGCATCTTAATGTATTGAAACCCAACAAAGAGGAATTAAAAAGAGGCAAGCAAATAGGCGAATACCAATCTCGGTAGGTAGGAAAAATTCAAATGTATATTAAACACCAATATAGGGCAAACTGATAGATTCCTTAAAGATCAAATCAAGAAAAAAGAAAAGTGAATCTAGAGCAAACAACATGATGTTGAATAAAGAGCATCTACTAGGCTATCAGTTACTAAGAATAAAAAAATAAAATAAAAAGACAACACCTCTGATTGATGTTCTTTGAAGGTAAAATGATTCAAGCTCCGGATATCAAGAATCGCAATCAGAAACACCTACTTGGTAGTTCGTTTTTGAACCATGAATAGGAGATATCATCATTTAATTCAGTAGGGTGTAGGTGAGGGGTGGGAGAAGCAAGAGATTTACAGAATCCCTTCCAAAAGATTATCTAGAGATAATAAATAAGGAAAAGGAGGGATAACAACAGGGACAGGACTATTACAGATTGTGAAATTCCAGCATATTCACATGAGACTTCACATCAAGCAGTCGCCACTTGAAATAGAGTTTTCAAAAGAATCCGAAAATGAAAATATATAATAGTTGAGAAAATCGAACAGACAAAACAAAATCACTACACCCGTTCAAATTGACATCATTATTTAATCAGTACAAATGTAAGGAAAAACAAAAGCCCTAATTTTATGTATCAACTTTAACTTCATCTTAAAAGCTATGTAATTATTTATCACAAGATCATTTGGAAAAAAGCTGTTCAATTACAGAAGAATAATAAGAGAATCTGATTCTGTTTTATACCTTCGAAAAGCGACCTCGAATGAGGAGCAAAACAAAACGAAAAAGGAGCTCACGCTGCTAAAAAAACCGCAAGAGAGAGAGAGAGAGAGAGAGAGAGAGAGAGAGAGAGCGGTTTTAGGTAGATAAAGTAGCGAGACCCTGAGATCAATACCTTATAGTGAAGCACTCGCTAAATGATCGCCGTAATCTGACATTCCGGTCATAAAACAGCCTGAGATTCGCCGATTTCGTCTTTGATTCTGTCGTTATTCAGATCACTGATCACTTCCGGTTACACGCACACACCCACTCGCCGGTGAGAGAGAAAATTTGCGAATAAAGCCAGATATAGCGATAATAAGGAGCCCGAAATAAATAAATATATATTTTTTTTATGTTTCATTAAAGCCCTCCTACATTTCTGTTACTTTCATAAAATCCCAGTTAACAATATTGTGTTTCATTTCAGGACAATACAACGGGGGGACAATGAGACATGGTAGGTAGCTATAAGAAAAGGAGACGTTATGGACAATTTTATTTTATGGTCCTTTGATTTTAGACAAATTTTTATTTGAATTCGTACTTCACTTGTACATGGTAAATGTTGTTTAAATTTTAAGCAACAATTTTTTTTTCAAAAGCAATCGGTATCGTATGTTATTTATATTTTATATTTTAAATTTATTTGCTTAGCATTATTTATATAGATTTTCATATATATTAGATGTGCTAGTTTAATAGTATGCGTATGATATTATAAATATGTCTGATTTCTCAACATCAACGGTTCTCATTTAATCTTTTCTTGATATTATAAACATATCATGTCATTTTCTGTAGTTAATGTACTTAAAGTTCAAAACTTCTCACATACAAAACCTTAATATAAATATTAATTTATGTTGTCTTTGGTAATTGGTATACTAGCTTATTCATTTTATAAGTTAGTTAATAATCAATAACCTATTTCATATACTTTATCAACAAAAAATATGAGTTATTTTCATTAAATATTAAATTGCAATAAATATAAAAAATAAAATAAAATTATACTTGTCAAACATACTCAATCATTAAGTTGACAAAATAATGATGATATAAGGATTAATGTGTTATTTCTTCCTATAACTAAAGTACCATTTGCGTAAATTAATTTCAATGTTTTTAACTGTCTTAAAAGGGTTTAGAACCGTTGAAAGTGTAACCTATGAATATGCAAGGGACCACCGCCAACAAACATCACCAACTTCGCAACGTTTAGGAACATTGTTTAACTTTATATTTTTTACGTATTATAACAATTAATAAATTGTAATTTTATATTCTTACTTTATTTTAACTTTTAATTAACAAATATCTTTATCTTTACTATTATATAAAGCATATTGCATATTTTTTGAAATTTAAAAGGTATAACAATTACAATATAACGTACAATCTTATTAAGCTTACATCCGTCTACCTGATCGTATCTTTACCCTTCTCTTGATGTTGAAAACACTAACACCCAGTTCCCGAGTTCAACTTAACGAGAGAAAGGAAAGAAAATGGATGGAAATGAGAAGAAAATAAAATAAATTGGTGTTTCCAAGTTTCATTAAAGGAAGAAAGTGGAGGGAAATAGAAATATCATTTTCCTTCCTATCTTTCCTTCCTATTTGGAAGGATTTTGAAGAAAAAAAGAAAATGATTAATTTTTCTTCCACTTCCCTTCAACTCGGGAACACAAAAGAAAATTTTGTTTTCCTTTCCTTTCTCTTCTTTTCTCTAATGACTTTCTTTTCTTTTCTTTGTTTTTCTTTTGATAAACTCGGGAACGGGGTGTAAACCCTAGCCTACTCTACACACAATTAGCAGTCGTCAAATGCATATCTCTTTTGTCGCTCTACTCACACTCCTCAATTTTCAGCAGCCCTTCGATACCACCATCCTCCTGACGTCACTGCTACAACCTAGAATAAGTCACCGGTCATCCCTCTCTACCTCTCTTTCTCTTCCCAAAACCACAACCACGCTCAACAAAACAATAATGAAACCCTAATCTAGCCACCGCCATCCCACGACTTATTGGTCGCTGACTTTTTCTTCTTCTCTCTCTGGTCTAAACAACCATCTTCATCTAATCAATAAAAAAAAATAATAATAAAAAAAAAATTAAAAAAAAAAAAACAACAACAACAACATGCAGATGGTGTTTTTAGAGCAAGACAACAAAAAATTTTGCTTCACCTTCACTCCTTCATCAAAGATTATCTCATTTATATCACTGTAAGTTTGATATTTCATTTTTCTCAAGCTAAGTTTACTTTGTGCATTCATATATTATGTTTCTGTTTTAATACTTTCTTGTTTCTTATTCTTTAGTATTTATGTTCATTTTTCGTTTTCTGTTACAGGCTCTTCTCCCATTGTTAGAAGGGTATTTGATTTTTTTTAATCCTAAACCCACTAAAGTCACAAATGTTTACATGTATGTTTGTATATTTCCTTCATTTTGTATTCAAAATTTAGGCACTTGAAAAGTTTTATCACATTTTTTTACAGGGAAATGATTTTTCCAAGAAAAATACAAGCAATACATGTTGGAAATGAAGCTGAGATATAAAGATTCAGGTTTATTGCAGGGAGAAACTGAGCTTATCTCATTGTTCCAATGGAGGGAATGATGTTGGAATGTGAGTTTTCGTTCTAATGGGTACACTTGTTCTAATTGCCTCTTGTTGTTATTTCTGCCTCCAATACAGGTCATTTCCACCAAGGGGAACGATTTCGGTCGTTGTTTTTCTTCTTGATGCAGCTTATCCAACACAACAAAGTGATCCACCAAGTCATGACGAATGCTTAGCTGAGCCTATATGTAACGACCAAAAATTTCAATAAAATTTAAACTTTTCAAAAACATCCCAATTCATTAAGTTATTACAAAAAGATCTTCAATACATTTATTATCAGAGTATTCCCAGGTCCATATCATAATACATAAACACGAGGAGCGATACGATCACGCCTTTGCCTTGCCACGGTCTTCTGACGAACTTGAAAAACATTAAACCATAACTTTAAGCCCGAAAGCTTAGTGAGATACCCCCAAAATACCAACCACATATACCATACACATAACATGCTATATCATATCGAATCACATAACAACCATGCATATCAGGTCTACTGTGTGACTGGTCCGCCGTGTCGGGCCTTCAGTCCACCTGGTCCACCCTCCAAGTCCAGTCATGTCCCTCGAGCCTGCAGTGTGGTTGGTCCACCCGCACCGGGTCTTCAACCCACCTGGTCCACTCACTGAGTCTACAGTATGACTGGTCCGCCCGCATCGGGCCTTCAGTCGGCTTGGTCCACTCTCCGAGCCTCGGTACATCTGGTCCGCCCTCGTGGAGTCTACAGCCTATCCGGACCGCTCGCTGGGCCTTCGGAATAACCGGTCCACCCTGGGTATGTTGGCCTACAGCACAAAGCAGGTCCCGCCTCAACCCAACCCCAGTCAAACAACCATGTGCACATAAACATACAATCATATAACAATTCACATTAAATTAGATCGATCTAGCAGATCACGTAACACAACATACTCTAAGCAGGATACCGACCTAACCGGTCACTAGCATAGCATCTCCCTATATACCAGGATACCGACCTTAACCAGGTCTCTAACGAATACCATCCTAACTATTAGGATGCAAACATAGTAAAACAGCAACATAACTTAAGTACCCGGATTACAATTCGATAAAGGGTCGGCCTTGGTGCCTTAGACCCTGTTGATATAGTGAGGATAACTCACTTCGCAACTGCTGACTGAAAAGATAGATCACGCTGCTCCAACCTCCGACACGAACTTCACCACTGATAATACCAAAAGACTGAACTCAATAAATACCAATAATTACCAAATTACCCCTGGAAGTCAACTGGTCAACCCTTGGTCAAAGTCAACCTCCTAACTGACTCTACTCGCCGAGTCAACCCAATGACTCGTCGAGTCCCCATGCTTAGAACTTCCCCAATCCGCGACTCAACTCGACGAGTCATCCCGAGACTCGTCAAGTCTCACAACTCTGAGTCCCTTTGCACTCAACTCACTGAGTCCTCCCTTGACTCGCCGATTCATGACTCAACCAGAAGAATATTAGGACCTTATGACCAGACTCGCCGAGTCCAAGGCCATCTTCAACCTACTCGCCGCGTTGTTCTTCCAACTCGCCGAGTTCCAGTTCATCTTCAAGCAACTTGCCGAGTACACCTTTGTGACTCACCGAGTACCATTATATCTTAACCTATGCAGAAGCTTTTCAAGCCATGCAGATGATCCAAAACATAGATCTACCATTATGCAACCCATCCATCACATAAAGTGGCAAATTTTACGTGAATCCAAAGAGATCTAGGCATTTACACTCTAGGGCTAGGGTTTGGGACAAGATGGCTTCACTAATCACTCATTAACAGGGACTTTAATGCACTATAAACCTCCTCCACTTCAGATCTGAGGTAGCAACCTCAGATCTATCCTTCAAACTCAAGATACCACAATCTAAGCTTCCCACACAACCCCAAAATGATAAATCTAGAAGAACACAACCCAAGAACGAGATATTACCTCAAAATGAAGCCCCCAACAGCAAGGAATCCGAATCTAAGCAAAGCCCCCCTGCTCCAAGCCTCCTAACTCTCCAAGATCTTCCTCCAACTTTCTTCTCCAAGGCTCAAATGCACTCAAATCTTAAACAATCACGTATCTAGGGTTTCTGGACTTCAAGGGAGATCAAAGAGGCTTGGGAGAGGGTATAATGTCCTTTATATAGGGCTCATCCCCCGAAATTAGGGTTTTCTTCGCACATGGCCTACTCGCCGAGTCCAGCTTTGGACTTGCCGAGTTGGCCACTTAAAACGCGACCTGAGTCGCGACTCTACTCGCCGAGTCCACCCATGGACTCACCGAGTTGCCCTTCGAATTTACACTTTTAGCCCTTCAACTCTACTCTTGATATTTCGGGATGTTACAATTCTCCCCCACTTAAATTAGGATTCGTCCTCGAAGCCTGCGGCAACTCAACTCTAGAAATTCTCTCGCATTACAACTCCTGGCATTAACCTAACCAGGTTCCTCAAAGCACAACCATAGAAACCAGAAACTCACTTTCTCCTTTCTCGCGGTGTCCTGACCACTGTCACAAGCCGGCCATCGGCTTTACCCTCTGATAACCACACCTAACAACTGAGTACCACCCATGATGCAACACTGCTCCAAATCACAACCATCACTCGAACCTTATGAGCTATAAATAACCATGCACCACCGGGTTCCCGATCCGAGTCCAACTCTATCCATTCCATGCTGACGGAAAGACACATTCTTCAGAGAAACTCCCATGAGTTCTCCTCTTGCAATCACATGCACATGCTGAACTAGCTCTAGCACGCTCGGGTTAGGAAAACCCATCACATTGACGACCCTCAAAACATCCCTCAGGATGAACCACTACTACACAATTCCCTCACCAAAATCGAGCTGGGAATCCAAGACCCCATCCCTGCATCCCTTCCGAGTCTCTTGACTTTACACCCTCGGAATTTCTTCCGTAACCTCGGCAGACATCCAACCCGGATGTGATTCCATATTACCGCCGCTCACATTGCGCAATAACCATAATTGAAACACCTCAGTCATAACTTCGCACTACTGATTTCACCTCCGTGACTTACACTCCCCCTCGGAGCTACATTCCTTTCCTTTTTCCTTACCAAGGAGATACACTTGGCTGCCTTGACACTACCACAAGTGCCACAGTGCTTACCCAACACTACACCATTTCCTTATGGCATAACCACTATCCCATGCATCATACATACTCTGAATCCACTCGCGAAGATTCTTAAGTCCATGCATTTCCTCCACTAATCGTGATCAATATCCAAGGCCAGACCCTTTAACGCTAACATATCGCGACATACTCATCCATTTCCTCGCACCGATCTAACAACACATGCAGAGTCTTCAGCATGACTGGACCGCCTTACCCGGCCTTCAGCCAACTGGACCACTCTCCTGACCCTCAGCAGACCTGGACCACCCTCCAGGGCCTTCAGTCTAGCTGGACCGTTCTCTGAGCCTTCGCCCTGACTGGTACGCCTACTGGCCTTCAGTCTATCCGGACCGCTCAACTAGCAATCAACATTCCGAATTACTCCTTCGGGATACTCCCCCCATGCATACTGTTCTAGCCCTCTAGGGTTCCGAACTCTATCTTCATCCCATATACTCAGTCCCGGCCCAATCCTAGGCCTTCCACAATCAATTGCTCTTGGTCTATATCCCACCCCGCACACCTGCCATTTACTCATACCAGCCTACGCCCTTGGCTGACCGAGACACTACTGAATCCTATGCAGCTAAACGACCTTTCATACTCGTCGATCCTCCGGAGAATTTTCCAATTCTCCCCCACTTAGAGCACTGACTATCAACCACCGGTCGCCATCACCGACCTCCCTCAACAACCCTTCACGACACATACTCTTTCACGCGAACCGATTCCCACTAACACAAGCAATCTTCACAGATCACACATCAACACTGATCATCCCGGACTTGGAAGAAACTCGATCTTCAGCTAACCACTCCTCAGACTGCAGATGCTACCTGATATCCAGACCAACACCCGATTCCCACGAACAACCCTCATGAATGATAACCGACGAAATTTCTAACACTAAGCCCATAACTATGCCATAACCCTCAAAATCAAAGAATACAATACCAAAAACCACGCAACGAGACTAACAAATAAACAATACTCCATAATATTCATAAAATAATAAGACATCAAGAAGAACATACCCGCAGCTGCATCCGGCACTGCCCTGACCTCCTCCGTTGTAAGCTGAAAAGCACGACCCTGAGCCCTTGGGGGCTCCGCTCCACCCTGACCTCCACCTGTGATCCTCAACGTGGCCGGTGTTGGAGCCTGCACCGGTCCTGCAGCAAGCTGTGAACAGTTGACCCTCAAGTGCCCAACCTGATGACAATGATAACAAATCCTCAAATCCCGAACCGGCGCTGACTGCCGACAATCCCTCGCATAGTGCCCCTCCTTTCCGCACTTGCGGCATACACCACCGGACCTACAAACTCCGGTGTGACCCCTCCCACACTTCCCACAAGCGTGGCTGCTCTGATCTCCGACCCTAGAATCAACAGTCTTGGACCGTTTCGGCGCCGGCTGCGACTGCACCGGAGCCTGCCTCAGCTCACGCAACTGTAACTCAATCTCTAACTCGTGCCGCCTTGCGACCTCCTGCAACTCCAACAAAGTCTCGCACCTCTACGTAGACATAAACTGTCTGATATCCCTCTTGAGCATACTCAGGTATCGGGACATTTGAGCCTGCTCCGAAGCGAACTCAAGGCAGAACATCGCCCTCTCAGTGAACATCCTGGTGATCTCAGTCACCGACTCCGAACCTTACTTCAGCTCTAGGAACTCCTGAGCCAATCTCTCTCTCTCTCTCAACCCGCGGAACATAACGAGTGCTGAACATCTCTCTGAACCGATCCCAAGAAACCGCAGCCCTCTTCGCATCCGAATACGACCTCGTGGTCAATCTCCACCAATCCTTCGCCTCGCGCCTCAACAGGTTCAGAGCACATCTCACCCTCTGATCAGCAGGGCATGAACACGTGAAGAAACACCCTTCCATGTTTGACAACCATCTCATAGCAACAATCGGGTCCTGAACTCCATCAAAGGTAGGGGGCTTAGTATTATTAAAGTCCCGATACTGGAAACCTCTACCAGCTCATCCTCCTGCCGCTGCTACAGCCGCTGTAGCCGCCACGGCAGCCGTCTCTACGAGAGCCGCATAGCGCTCATCAAAATACTCAACCATGACGGTCTTGATCGACCCAAACAGTTCTGGCAGCTCGGCCCGGAACAACGCAACAACCTCATCATGCAGGATCTCACGAATCCTAGCATCCAACTCGCTTGTGCTCGTCTGACCAATAACCTCGGGCGGTACTGACCCGCCCTGACCTCCCTCTCCTGCTCCTGATCCTGACCCGGATCCACTCCCAGCATGCCTCGAAATCTCCATACTGAAAATAAACCACAAAATCTCAGACACTTCCCACTACCCCGGGGACCAACTCTCAACCCAAACCTAGAGGTCATGGTTTCCCTGATACGCATATGGGTCCTGTGCTTTCAGTAGTACGGGCCCATACTACCTTCCACACCTACCCATATTTGTATGAAGCACTACCACAACACCCTAGTGACAAATATATATAGCAAGCACTCAATCCTCACTCCTAGAGGAACACTGAAAATCTCATACAGAAGGAAACCCTAGGCTAGCAGGCATCATAAAACAGGCAACGTTATCATGAAATCCTGAAGATCCCTAGCCTAGTACTAGCATGATGTTCTATCAAAGCTCAATAAAACAAATATCATGTATGGTATTTTGGGGTTACTTACTGGCTCCGGCTGATCGTACCTCCGCGTCCTCCTTTACTTATTTTGAAAACCATTTTAAATTCACTTTTGAAAACCCTCCTCGATTTGAGACTGGAGTCACACGAGTGTTCCTCCAATTCACTCAAACCAAGGCTCTAATACCAACTTGTAACGACCAAAAATTTCAACAAAATTTAAACTTTTCAAAAACATCCGAATTCATTAAGTTATTATAAAAAGGTTTTCAATACATTTATTATCAGAATATTCCCAGGTCCATATCATAAAACATAAACACGAGGAGCGGTACGATCACGCCTTTACCTTGCAACGGTCTCCTGACAAACCTGAAAAACATAAACCACAACTGTAAGCCCGAAAGCCTAGTGAGATTCCCCCAAAATACCAACCACATATACCATACACATAACATGCTATATCATATCGAATCACAGAACAGTCATGCATATTGGGTCTACTGTGTGACTGGTCCGCCGTGTCGGGCCTTCAGTCCACCTGGTCCACCCTCCGAGTCCAGTCATGTCCCTCGAGTCTGCAGTGTGGTTGGTCCGCCCGCACCGGGCCTTCAACCCACCTGGTCCACTCTCTGAGTCTACAGTATGATTGGTCCGCCCGCATCGGGCCTTCAGTCGGCCTGGTCCACTCTCCGAGCCTCGGCACGTCTGGTCCGCCCTCGTGGGGCCTACAGCCTATCCGGACCGCTCGCTGGGCCTTCGGAATAACCGGTCCACCCTGGGTATGTTGGCCTACAGCACAAAGCAGATCCCGCCTCAACCCAACCCCAGTCAAACAACCATGTGCACATAAACATACAATCATATAACAATTCACATTAAATCAGACCGATCTAGCAGATCACGTAACACAACATACTCTAAGCAGGATACCGACCTAACCGGTCACTAGCATATCATCTCCCTATATATCAGGATACCGACCTTAACCAGGTCTCTAACGAATACCATCCTAACTACTATGATGCAAACATAGTAAAACAGCAACATAACAACAGTACCCGGATTACAATTCGATAAAGGGCCGGCCTTGGTGCCTTAGACCCTGTTGATATAGTGAGGATAACTCACTTCGCAACTGCTGACTAAAAAGATAGATCACGCTGCTCCAACCTCCGACACGAACTTCACCACTGATAATACCAAAAGACTGAACTCAATAAATACCAATAATTACCAAATTACCACTGGAAGCCAACTGGTCAACCCTTGGTCAAAGTCAACCTCCTGACTAACTCTACTCGCCGAGTCAACCCAATGACTCGTCGAGTCCCCATGCTTAGAACTTCCCCAATCCGCGACTCAACTCGCCGAGTCACCCCGAGACTCGTCGAGGCTCACAACTCTGAGTCCCCTTGTACTCAACTCACCGAGTCCTCCCTTGACTCGCCGATTCATGACTCAACCAGAAGAATATTAGGACCTTACGACCAGACTCGCCGAGTCCAAGAAATAGAAATGCCTTTTATAAACTTTTCTAGAGGGTATTTTTGGAAATTTCATTGCTGCCAATTTGAGGGTATTTTTTCAAATTTATGTGAGGTTATTATTGAGAGCGCATGGGCCATTTATGTAGTTTATACTTTGATGATACATCAATGTACTTTGTTATATTTTTAAAATTTTGTGAATATATAGCATCTTACTTTCATTTACATTCTTGATTTATTTTAATTATTGGATTTATTTTCTTCAAATGATATTGGATTATGGAAATGATGATTTTACAGATATGAGGATATTCTTTAAATCGATTGGTATGGATCTCAATGGTTACAGTTTCCTTACTCCAGGTTTGCTCTGTATGTTTTTGGGTTTTAAACCAATATGAAATGTGATACTGATAAAGTATTTTTTTTTAATCTTTTTGTTGACTCCTAATATGTTATTAGGGCTTCTGGCGTTGTTTTTTTTTTTTTTTTTTTTTTTTTTTTTTTGACTCTTTATCTCTTCAATTAATCTTCAAAGTGATTTGATTATATCATTGGTTTCATTCATGTTTGATCTTCTGTAGTGATCACAAATCAAAAAGTTTGTACCCTTATCTAGAAGTATGTACAATATGTTTTGTAAATTATTCTTATTGTTATTATCAATTATATTAATTTTGGTTAATTTAATTTTTCTACAAGATTAAGGTTAAAAATAATTGATGGTAAGAAGGCACATTTGATTATGCAATAAGCTGAAAATACATTTTTATATTCCATTCCAGGAAGTGTTTGGTTGTTGAATGCACATTTTGCAGTTTAATATAGTTTTTTTTAATGAAACCATTTGTTTTTCATGCTTAAAAAAACGATTTCTTTAACCGAAAAACAGATTTTTGACCTAATTACAATTATTAAAAAAACAAAATGATTATAACCGAATCCAGTTATACTATACCATGTTTTTTTTAAGTTTGGTTTTTGAGAATAATCAAACATGTGTAAAACCAATATTTATGCACCTGGTATTGGAGGGGTGGTTGTTCAAATAACAATATACTTACTTACTACCAACACTATTGTGATTTTGGTATATGTTTAAATTGCAATGCCCTAATTTGCTGAGTGTAAGAAATAACAATTTACATATATATATATATATATATATATATATATATATATATATATATATATATATATATATATATATATATATATATATATATATATATCCTATACTAATAAAAGAGTAGTTTTTTACCATGTGTTACCGTATTAGACATTTTAATTAATATGTTGCTACTTGTCAATTCATTAGTTCTTCATTTTAATTTTATTAGACATCCTTATTAATGTGATGCTATTTGTCAATGTATTTATTTTCTATTTTAAATTTAAATATGAATTTTATACTATTATTTTCATTAATTCACAAATAAGAAATATCTAATATATATTAAAAATTAATTTTATAAATTTATTTGAATTCACATAACTAATAAAATATCTCTTAAATTAACATTTATTTAAAAAAAAGGATTAATAATTTTAAGTTTTTACTATAAAAGTTTAATTAATTTTATAACCGTGGTTTCTGGTTCCTACGGGTTATAAACTAGTATATATATATATATATATATATATATATATATATATATATATATATATATATATATATATATATATATATATATATATATATTTGTCTAATATAACATCCTACTTTAATTACTGAACTTTAAACTTTTTAAACTTTGTTTTCATTTTTTTTTTAATTTGTATTGTAATTACTATTTTAGCCGTGCGGTATAATCATAAGTAGGATGCAATAAAAAAAAGCATATAAACTTAGTTGCCATTTCTTGCATTTTTTCCAAACTTTTATAATATAAAGTGTCCCCGAAAAAGAAGACAATCACAAAAAAAAGACACACACAAAAAAAAAACAATTTCCCGAAACGATAATATCATCGCCACCGTATTCTCCATTCGGCCCCATCTCACATAAATAAATTTTTTGTTGGATTGAAAATAAACATTGTCGATAAAAAAGTAAGTGGCGAAACAAATTATCCGTTACCCTGCTGCTTTGCCCAATTAATAAAAACAGTGAAGTCTACACATAAATGAGACGTATAAATAAATGTTGAACAATTAATAATGCACAATAAATCATATGTTTATGTACATTTGTAAATAATCTTAACTTTTCATTTTTAATTCTTATTAATTTCAAATTTGTTAACATGACTCTCATTGATAATTAATTATATGAAGTAATCTATTTGTGCAAGAATAGTAATCGCCTCCAACAACTAATTGGTGAAACAAATGATTTGCACCTGCCGCTTAGCACGAGTAAACGATTAGTAAATCATAAATGATATTGAATTTAAGATGGAAAATAGATGTTTCGAACCCTTAAAAAATGGGTCAAACAAGTTAATGTCATGGGCTAAGTTAGACCAATTATTTGATATGTCAATTTCTTTTATTTTCAATTTGGATTTTTATATATAAATAATATCTTAAATGTCGTTCTAAAAAGCAATATCTCAAATATGATTATTATTATAATTAAAATTGACAAACACCGTTACCTATTTATTAACAAAATGGGTTAATAATTTAGGTATACATTAACATTTTAGAAAGAGTGGTTTTTGAAACTTCAAATCGTAAGAAAGTCATCATCATAATATTTCGATTTTGATATCAGGTTTCTTTCCTCTTAATTATATCACTATATTTATAATTTTGTTGTAATATCAACCAAATGGTCGGTTCTTCCGGTAACCATTTTTCCCGAATTGTAATAAGATCACTACGTTTGCCAAAATTTCGATTTTGACACCAAGTTTCAAATTGCAAGAAAGTGACTATATTACTATTAAATTTCGATTGACACCGAGTTTTTTTTCTCTCAATTATGTCATTACATTTACAATTTTTGCAATGTCAACGAATTGATCGATTTAGGAGATGTTATTATGGTTTTCAAAGTATTCAAGGAAAACCAAATATACGTAAAAGCAGAGAAGTGTTCCTTTTCCCAACCTGAAGTATCCTTTTTAGGGCATACGATTACGGATGGGAAGATCCATATAGACAAAGATAAAGTACACGTTATCAAAGAATGGGAAGCACCAAAGAACGTGTTTGAACTACGATCATTCTTAGGCCTAATTAATTATTACCGAAGGTTTATATCCAGCTACTCGACCAGAGCAACACCGTTGATAGAGCTCCTAAAGAAAAAAACAACTTAGCAGTGGACGGAAAAGTGCCAAAAGACTTTCAAAGACCTGAAGAAAGTTGTCATGGAAGAACCAATCTTGAAGCTACCAGATTACTCTAAACAATTCCGAGTACAAACTGATGCTTCTGACTTTGCTATCATAGGGGTATTAATACAGGACGATCACCGTGTAGCATATGAAAGTCGAAAACTAAACGAGACAGAACAAAGATATCCAATTCACGACAAGGAGATGACATCCATTATTCATTGCCTTCGTGTATGGAGACATTACTTACTTAGAAGCCGATTCGTAATCCAAACAGACAATGTTGCCACAAGTTACTTTCAAAATCAGAAGAATCTTAGTCCCAAACAAGCTCGATGGCAAGATTTCATGGTTGAATTCGACTATGTTATGGAGTACAATCCAGGGAAGACAAACGTGATCGTAGATGTACTAAGTCACAAAGTTGAGTTTGCCAACATCACCAGAATAACTTGTGATATTTCTAACCGAATTAGAGAAGGATTAAACCACGATCCACTAACAAAGAGTTTGATGGAAATGGCTACGCAAGGGAAAACCAGGAAATTCTGGGTTGAAGACAAACTTCTACTCACAGTCGCAAATCGAATGAATGTTCCCAGGTAGAAAAGCTTAAGGAAGGAAGTCTTAAGAGAATGTCACGACTCAAAATGGGCAGGGAATCCAGGGACACATCGAACAAAGGCCATCATAGAACAAAGTTACTACTGGCCAAGAATGCGAGATGATGTTGACGCTTATGTACGGACTTGTCTTATATGTCAGCAAGACAAGGTTGAGCAAAGCAAGCCAACCAGCTTGTTAAAACCACTACCGATCGCCAAACATCCTTGGGAAAATATCACGATGGATTTCATCTCGGCTCTACCCACATCAGAAGGATGCGACTCGATAATGGTGATTGTAGATCACTTCTCAAAGTACGGGACGTTCATCTTTGCTCCACGAGAATGCACCGCCGAAGAAGTCGGTCGATTATTTTTCAAGCACGTAGTAAAGTATTGGGGACTTCCTCGTAGCATTATTAGTGATCGAGACCCGAGATTCACAGGGAAAATCTGGAAGGAGTTATTCAAACTCATGGGATCGGATCTCCACTTCTCGACAAGCTTTCACCCACAAACGGATGGCCAAACGAAAAGGGTGAACCATCTTCTAGAAATTTACCTTAGGCACTTTGTTAGTGTTAATCAAAAGAATTAGGTGAAGTTACTAGATGTCGCCTAATTTTCATATAACTTCCAGCAAAGCGAGGCCACAAGGCAAAGTCCCTTCCAGATCATAATGGGACAACAACCATTGACACCTCAAAAGTTGGCTAAAGCTAATAAAGCATCTAGCCCACCCGCATATAAATTTGCAAAAGGTAGGAACGAAGAATGTGATATAACAAGATCATACTTAACAAAGGCAGCTAAACGTATGAAAAAATGAGCAGATACGAAAAGAAAACCACGAGAATTCATAGTGGGCAAAAAGGTAATGGTCAAATTCCCACAAAGAATGTTTAAATCCACCCGAAAAGTGCACAAGGGTTTAACACGAAGATATGAAGGACCATATCATGTGATACAAAAGGTCGGGACTAGATCATATAAGCTAAACTTACCATCACACTTGAAGGTCCACCATGTATTTCATGTAAGTCTCCTTAAACCTTACAATAGAGATGAAGAATACCCTTCTAGGAGTGAATCCCATCGGGCTCCAGTTGCAAACATGATCTCCTTTAATAAAGAAGTAGAAGAAATTCTAGCCGATAGAGTAATCCGCAAAAGAGGATCATCAAACCGGACTGAGTACTATGTTCGATGGAAGGGACAACCCGATACAGAATCCAGTTGGGAACGAGAACAAGATCTATGACAATTTAAAGACAAGATCGAAGCATACAAGTCCCATGCTTGACGAGGACGTCAAGGATTTCATTGGGGGAGGGTGTCACGAGTTGGGGTTCTAGAATTTTTCCAGACCGATCAAGAAGATGATAGAATAAGTAATAATCTACCATAAGTCCCTAGAACGATGTAGAATTCTCCAGGACACAAGAGAATATAATAGAATTGTGTAGAACGTTGTATATAAATAAGGATCTTGTAAAAACAATCTAGAATACTCAGGAATATACGAAACCTATAAACTTCCCTTTGAGGAGGTGTAGGATGCCTATAAATAGGGCGATGACTCATTTGTCCAAACCGTCGAAAAAGTTCTCTTGTAAGAAATGAAGTTATATAAAGAAGCTCTTTTATTAGAAGTGTTTCTTATCATTTATCTTGCTTCCTTTAATCGTTAATACATCTAAGTCATCAAAGTTAGCCTGATTTAGTCGAAGAAAACACTAAGTGGCACACGGTGACTGAAACAACCTATGACACTGGTCTCGTGATAATATATCCAATATAGAATCAAGTTATCACTTTAAAAGAAAATGTTATCAAAGACTCTTTGAATAAGTTCAGGAATATGCTAGCTTACTGGGTTAAAAGCCACAAATTAGGATCACTCCTGATGATTTAAATATCCTCAAATGCCTTAGATGTATCAGAAAAATGGTCTTTATCGCTATGATAATATATATATATATATATATATATATATATATATATATATATATATATATATATATATATATATATATATATATATATATATATATATATATAAAGAAAATTTAATCCCAAAAAAATCGGGCCTATGTAGTTGTCCATTTTATCCGTTCCTCAACGCCCCCATGCCCCCAATGTTTATTTTATATACTTAAGGGTTCTAGTTAGATAATAGATGTTTAATTTCAAAATATGGAAGGTTATTAACATTTTTCATAAGAGACTCTCTAAATTGAAAGTAAATATGATTTCCATTCAATGCTCTTTTCTTGAGTGCTTGGGTAGCTTGATACTTATTTCATATGGATTTTTTAGATGTCGTTAGGGTGAAAAACTATTTGGAGTCTTTAAGGGGGAATTTGTTTTGGAGAGGAAGCGAAGATGTGAGAAAATGTGTTGGTAAAATAGAATCTAGTTATTGCTGCAAAAAATGGTGGTATTGATATGGGAAGTTTGGAAGCATTTAATTATGCACTTTTATAATAGTAGAGGCGAAGATCTATGATTTATAAAGAGGAATTATGGGTCAAGGTGATAAGCTAGATATATAGGATGGATGGTCCAAATTTTAATACTAATATGCATGAAAGTGGAGTTTGGTCAAGAATTTTGGCTTCAAATCAAAAGACGATTGACAAATGTATTTTGTTAAATTATACTCTAAGAAAAAGAATGGGAAATTTTAATAATATTAAGTTGTGGTATGATGTTTGGATCGATCATTGTTCTTTTAAGAGACAATTCAATAGTACTATTGTATTTTGAGAATGACCATGGGTGTCTTACAATCGACAAAAGAAATGGGATGAGTGGAAATGAAATTGGCGATGAGATATTTAGTTGTGGTGTGGAAACTCAACAATTTCTAGTTTTGGAGGTTATTCTTCAAAAATGGTCATTCTTGGATGATAATGACAAATTGATTTGATATTTAAATGGATTTGTCAATTTTACGGTTAACGAGTTTAGAAATTAGAAAATATATAGACGAGTTTTTGTTGAAAAACAATAATGTTTCCATTAAATGCGTGCAAATTTGTACCTAGAAAGGTAAATATCCTACTTTGGAGAGCTTTATTAAATCGGCTTCCAACTAGGATTAATTCAGTGTATAAAGGTGTGGATGTCCCTTCACTTTATGTTCGATTTGTTTATTGCATTAATAAATTTTTGAGCATTTTTTTCCAGGGGTTGTGAAGTGGTAGCTAGAACATGATATACTATTTTTGTAACTTAACATGGCTAATCCAACGTGCAATTCGAATTTTGATATGTCGTACTGGATCGATAACCTTAATATGGCTAACGGGAAAAAAGATGGTGTTAGAAGCTATTACGATGACTATTTTATAGGTGATCCGGCGTTTCAGAAACTTGATAGTGCTTGGAAACAATATATTTGTTGTGCGGATCGTAGATTATTAGTTTAATTGGATTGTTAATAGAAATAATAAGTTAAAAATAACTTGGATTTAGTGGTTACAATAGCCGTTTGTAATTGCCTATGTAATTGGCTTTTTACTTTTTTTCTAGTTACTTTTGTTAGCGCGAGGGTGTTAATAGAATTTCAATTGTTGAAAAACCAAATTTAATTTAAAAACAATTATTATCTTAGTAAAACAATAAAGTCAATAAATACATAAATATAATCAAATATAAATGTAAAAAATTGTTACAACGTTGAAAAAGAAATGCTTAGTTTTTAATATTCAAATGAAAAATGTTGAGTAAAAAACAAAACACAAGAAATGATTAGCCAACCCAATTGAAATTGTTTTCCTATTTCTAAATCTATTTGCTTTATTTTTAAGCGTATTTTGTTTTTAGCACATTGTTTTCTTTCTAAAAGTAACAAAATCTATCTACTTCAAACTTTAGTGAACTGGATTTTAATTTATTGTTTATAGTATATCCAACATGGACTGGTTATATCCGTTCGATCAACAAGTATAAGAAAAAATAATTGAGATCAACTATTTTGATATAAAATCAAAATTGTTAGATCTAATCTAATTATCTAATAGAAATATTTATTTTTCATGCTTTTTAAAATATTTATATAAAAGAACTCATGCATTGTCGCTAGATTGAATATTGTTTTTTTTTTTTTTTTTTTTTTTTTTGTAAGTTGTATATGTTAAATTAACCCGGTGAATGATGATATTTATATAGATGAAGTGTTCTACAATAATCCATGTTTCTCTTTTTAACTTTTAAGAGGATGGTTGGCTTAGTTTTTTTAGAGGCAAAAGTTTTTTTGAAAAAGTTATAAAAAATTAAGTTTTTCTAACTTTTCCAAAAAGTTGATTTTCCTTCTATCCAAAATTCAAAAATAGTTTTTAAAAGTCTTTTGTCAAACATTTTTTACCTTGGATTTTTTCCTAAAATGATTCCTGCCTCTTAAAAAGCTAAGGGGCTGTTTGGCAGGATCTGAATTTTTAAGATCTGAATTTTTAAGAGGTCTGAATTTCTAAGAGGGTCTGAAATTTTAAGAGCTGAATGTTTAACATGCTGTTTGGTTGGAACCTCTGAATTGTTCTGCTGAATTATTAAAATGACCATTTTACCCTTCTGTTTTATTTTTTTAATTAAATTCATCTGTTTATTTAGAAAATAACCTAATAAAAATTCTTAATTATGTATTAAAAAATATATAAACACCATATAAAATTCAAATTTAGCATAAATCAAAATTAAACACAAATCCAAATCAAACATAAATATTTTTAAATCCACAATATCATACTAAAATCCAAATAAAATCCTACAAATCTAATTTCATCCCAATTGATTCGCAATCTGGTCACGTAAATTATCCATGTATTCATTTCCTTGTGAACCCCATTCCATATCGTGTACGTTTTCGACATCATTTTGTCCCCCTTGTGGTTGAGCATTGTTCTCCTCGAACGCCATAAATAACTCATCATGAATATCGCATTTCCTTATGAAATTGTGGACTGCAAAACAAGCAACGACTATATCTCTTTGCACTGAAAAAGGAAAAGGAGCCATTCGCTTTAGAATTGGGAATCTCGCCTTCAAAACACCGTAAGCACGTTCAATAACATTTCTGAGTTGCGCATGTGCATGATTGAATTTTTCTTCCTTAGTTAACGGACGTCGCCGTCGATAGTCGGCTAACCAATACCTCGTGTTGCGATAAGG
Source organism: Lactuca saligna (assembly GCF_052625555.1). Classification (NCBI taxonomy): domain Eukaryota; kingdom Viridiplantae; phylum Streptophyta; class Magnoliopsida; order Asterales; family Asteraceae; genus Lactuca; species Lactuca saligna. The sequence continues at coordinate 9,074,161 of NC_136425.1, read as the reverse complement.
AGTCATAAATCCACGAGTGTTGGTGTATGCAGCATCGCAAAGGTAATATTTATCTGTACACATCAGTAAAGGAAGTATTATATATAGAAATTTAATATCGTATTTTAGAATAATCTTAAAAAGAATTAAAAACCTGGAGGAGGGAACGGAAAGCCTGAAGTCGGGTTACATGCAACTTCTTTCAAAACTCGCGAATCATGTGTTATACCCTCCCAACCGGCCCATACGAATGTGAACATCATATCAAAATCACAAATTCCTAAAACATTTTGAAAGCATTCACCTTTTCCTCTTCCCCTATAGCGAGTTTGTTGATCAGCAGGCACGACTGCATGTACAAGAGTTCCATCTAGCGCACCTATTGCTCCAGGAAATATTTCTTTTAGCTTACGATGCCTCTCTGAGGAATTCACAGTTGCATTAGAATTCGTTGGCACTATAACTTCTTTTGCAAAAATCATCATTGCATTTAGCACCTCATGAAAGCATCTATGAACTGTTTCTGTGGAGTGTTGAAACCTTCGTTTGATAATCCTGAACCGTTTATTATGTGCTATAGTAGTTAAGAACATAGCCATCTTTTCTTCAACGCTTATATGCCTACTACTTTGCAACCAATTATTTCGTCTAAAATGATTGCATAAAAGTACATATGCTTCACGTGAAAGACGCATCAGGTCTTTACATTGTGTAGAAGTTCCATGTAACAATTCTTGTGTATGTTGATGACCACTCATTTCCGAATCATTATCAATTGCCCTTCCAATTCTGTTGAATGCTAGATTCAACCAATAGCAACATAGTAACATGAAAAATGCAATTTCTTCATCCGAATCCATAAGCAATCTGTTATTTTGAAAATACATAACAATTATATTAACAACATATAATATAAAAATTCATCAAGCCATTAATATCAAATAATCCAAAACACCAAGTAATCCAAAACATCAAGTAATCCAAAACATCAAGTCATTAATGTCAAGTAATCCAAAAAAAAAACCATCTAGTTCAAACCAAACATCAAGTAATCCAAAAAAAAAAAGCCATCTAGTTCAAACCAAACATCTAGTTATCCAAAAAAAAAACCATCAAAACATTCAAAAAATCTACTTAGCGAAACATTCCGTAATGTGCTCCAATAGTCTTGACCCAATTCTCACAAATAGCTGGACCAATGGTTAACCACACGTGCCTCTTATCCGCACTTTCACCAAAAAGAGCAACAGCAGTAGTGTATCTTGGATCAAATATTCCCCATCCTAACTTCTCCAATTTTTCCATACACGCATCCAAATTTGAAGAAGAATGCTTTTCCACAAATATTTTAGCAACTGTGGCAATATCTTCCCCGATTTCAAGCAATCTTGAATTGGATGCATCTTTACCCTTATCTTTGCCTTTATCTTTACTTTTATTTTGACTCTTTGTCGTATCCGTATTCTTTCTTTTTTTTGATTGAGCGGATGACTCGTCACTGAGACCTACAGTTTCTTGTTGAGTGCAATCAATGTCATCAAAGTCATGCAAACTATACTGACTTGACTCTTGAGTAGGACGGGGAAGGGTAGAAGTTGGCCCCCAACTATGAATGCCTGTCGCAGTCGCGCCTTCAAACAACTGTGTGCAAAGGTCGGGGTACGGTAGTGGCGTGCGTCTCAAAGAATCCACATGTTTGTTTGACTGTTTGGAACAAATATTTTATTATTTAAAGATGATAATATATTTTTTATAACTAAATAAAATACCTTCGATTCTAGTTCCCATTCTTCTTTGGAAAGATTGAAGGTGTTGGTTGTTGAATTGTACACATTGCCGGTTTTGTTTTTTAACTTCAAAAAAGCACCAAATTTTGACTTTAGGTAGTCATAGCGGTTCTTCATTTGTTTTTGGTCGACAATGAAGTTATGTTCAATTTTTAATGTTTCAGCAACATTCCTCCAAGATAATGCTTTCAAACTACTCCCTTCCCTTCCATTAATCGTAACTTCACGTAAACAAGCTTCTAGAAACGTTTTTTCTACACCTTCAACCTTCCAACTAATCCTATCCTTCTTTTCTCCCATTGCTTTTATCAATTTAACAAAAAAAATGTATGTTTTAACAAGTTCAACATTGCAAATACACATTTTCAACAACAATTTAAACAATATAAAGGCACATTATCAATAATTACTTCAACAAAACAAATGCACAATAGCAAAAGTAATGGATATTTCATGAACATCAAAGAGAAGTAAGAATTCAGCAACAAAATTTCAGCATAATTATCATGAAAACATTAAACATAACATCAAAATAACACTAAAATTCGGCTTATAACATCAAAACTCATCATATAACATCAAAATTCTGCATATAACATCTAAATTCAGCATATAACATCAAAATTCTGCATATAACATCTAAATTCAGCATCAACATTGAATCAAACATAACATCAAATTTCAGCATCAATATTTGATCATACTCATTGAACACATTCAAATTGAAACATATAACATCACTACCCAACATATAACAACATAATGAAGCATATAACATAATAATGGAGTAAAACATCAAGTATTAATTTTGATTTAAGAAATCAGAAATATATAGCATAATAAATTCGATTTTTTACTTTCAATCTTGAAGGGAAAGAAGGAACAGTCGCAGGCGGAAGGAAGAAGGGAAGAATTGGTGTACCGCGGCGGAAGGAAGAAGGAGCAGTCGCTGGCGGCGTTGCTGGCTGCATCTGTACCGCCGTCGCTGGCTTCGTCGGTCGGAGCAATCGGTGGGAGCAAGCGCAAGGCGTCGGGGCTGGAGGGGAGAAAGTCGGACCTGGAGGGAGACGGTATAGGAAGGAAAGAAAGAGGCGATGTCGCTGTGGCGCAGCTATCGGAGAAGACGCCGGAAACTGAGCTGGATGCGGAGAGGACGTCGGCGACTACGTGCGGGGTGGAGGTTTGCTATGTGCGGCGATGAGAAAGAAAATTGGAGATGTGATTTTGAGAAGAAAGAAAAGAGCGAGACCTACGAGGGCAGCGTCCGTCTTTTTATTTTTTCAGATGTGGATTGAACTCTTAATTTTTAAGAGGCATTTATCAAATTCAGAGGGGTTTAATAAGAGGGCACCAAACAAGCCACATCTGAATTTTTAAGAGCTTACCTCTTAATTTTTCAATTAAGAGGTAAACAAACAGGGCCTAAGTCAAACACCCTCTAAGTTGAATAAAACCGAAACTAAATAACTTTTTGGTTTAATCAAATAAATCAGTCGATCTAATCAATAAAATAGAATAAAATAAAATAAAAACATTAATGATGCACGTGGGTAAAAAGACATGCTCTTATCCCTTTAGTTTTCAATTTCAAATGGAAGATAATTTACACACAACAATTTTCTCCGTACACAACAATTGATGCTTTATAATATTGTACTGTACAACTCTATAATGCATACATTGTTGTGTATGACAAGAAACTGTTATATACGAATCATTTCCTATTTCAAATTATAAACACTGTGTCTTGTAAGTTATTTACTATTTATGTCCCTCATATCTACAAATGAAAACTCATTGCAAAGACGATTATATAACATTTTTCTAGAATGATGAATTTAATCTATATGACTATATGTTTTTTTGGAGAAAAGTTATTGGAGTGTCCTTTTGCTTAAATAAATCTCTTAATTTAATGAGTTGATGTAAAAAAAATGTTGGAAAAAAGCTTATTTATTGTTATACTTTTGTAGAGATCATGTACACTTCTACTCTTTTTAAAATTACTTGGTTTTTAAATGTTCTAATATTTTTTTAAATATTCCATAGTTTTCAAATGTTCTAGCTTCTAATAAACCATAACAAAGATTATATACTAAAATTATCAAAATGAACCAAAGTTTTTTTAACATTTTATAAATGTTGAATAAAAATGATAGACCAAAATCGTGTTTAGTAATCCTATTACTACTACTCCTAATAATAATAATAATAATAATAATAATAATTGTTGAGAAAACACTAAAGAAGGTTATCGAGTACAACAACATGTTGACAAACAGCCACGTTTCTTTATGGGCCGTCACCATGGAAATCTTTAAAATTGCACAACCACATGTAGGGATGAGATTTAGAACCGGAAAATCGGACCGAAACCGGAATCGGACCGGAACCGAAACCGTTAGAACTGGAATATCTAAAACCGGTTCCGGTTCCGGGTTTAAAAATTGGATTTATCAGGATTCCGGGTTATCCGGGTTTGGGTCCATCGGGTCCGGGTAAACCGGGTCTAAAAACCGGAACCACTTTTAGGGCCGAAACTGTTTTTTGTGAAACGTTTAAAAGTTGCATATCTCATTCGTTTCAACTCTGATTGACATGCGGTTTTTTTTCACCATGTAGTTTAGAGTTTGTACATGATTTTAGATTATAAATTTGCCATTTTTAGTTTTATATTCATTGACTTACAGTCTCCCAAAGTCGAGATATCAAAGTTGGAAGTTTTTAGTTTTTTTTTGGTTTTTTTTTTTGTATTCGGTGAAAGTTTTAAAAGATGCATATCTAATTTGTTTGAAGTCGGATTGACATGGGGTTTTTCCAACTTGTAGTTTACAGTTTGTACATGAGTTTATACTATAATTTTGTCATTTTTGGTTTAATATTTAATGATTTACAGTCTTCCGAAGTCGGGATATCAAAACTGAAAATTTTCAACTTTTTAGCTATTTGTTTTTGTACTTTGTATTCTGTGAAAATGTTAACACATGCACATCTCATTCGTTTAAAGTCAGATTGACATACGTTTTTTTCCAGAGTGTATTTTAGAGTTTGGACATGATTTTAGACTATAATTTTGTTAGTTTTGGTTTCATATTCAATTAGTTTCAGTCTCCCAAAGTCGGGATATCAATATGAAAATTTTCAAAATTCAACCCACTAAGTAGTAAGTAATTACCAAAAAATTCTGGTTTTTTCAGGTTTCCGGTCCTAAACCCACTTTATTTGGTTCCAACCTACTCACTTTGATGTTTCCGGGTTTTCCGGTTCTAGACCCACTTTACCCGGTACCGTACCTGGAACCGAACCGGAACCGGTTCCTACATATCGGTCTGGTTTCCAGTTCTTCAAAATCCCATTAACCGGTTCCGAGTTTTCCGGGTCCGGGTCCATCCGGTCCGGGTTTGTATCCACTTTCATCCCTAACCACATGGAAGAAAATGACTCAAATCTTATATGATTTTTGGATGTTAATTATTAGAGTAAATTAAATAAACTAGGGTTTGGCCCGTCCGTGCGATGCTGCGGAATCACGATATATTGAAAATGCAACACGACATGGATAAAGTTTGTAACATTGTTACTTTCAGCCTAGAGCGCACGAAGAGATTACGATGTATTTTATCACCAAATTTTCTCGGACAACGCGTAGAGTGGATTTAATATGGGTCATTGTGGATCGATTAACCTAGAGCGCACATTTTATCCTGATCCAGGAGAGTATCTTTGCGGAGAAGTTAGCAGACATCTACATTCAGGAGGTTGTGGCAAGCCATGGGGTGCTGGTTTTGTGGTCTTAGATATGGATGTTCGGTTCACTTCCAGATTCTGGAAGAAATTCCACGAGGAGTTGGGTACTCGTCTGCACTGCATCACGACTTTTCACCCACAGAAGGATGGTCAGAGTGAGTGGACCATCCAAACAATGGAGCATATGCTATGGGCATGCGTTCTAGATTTCGACGGTAGTTGGCATACGTATCTTTCGTTAGCGAAATTTTTGTATAACAATAGTTATCATGCTAGCATCGATCGACCTCCTTTTGAGATGCTCTATCGGAGGAAACGTAGGTCCCTGATATGTTGAAGTGAGGTCGTTCAGCGGGTCATGGGGAATATCGAGGTGGTATTCAAGACAGCCAAGATGATTCGGCAGTTTCGTGGTAGACTTCAGACAATGCATAGTCGGCAGAGGACCTACGTAGATAAAAGCCGGTCAGAATTGGAGTTCTAGGTCGGGGATATGGTGCTCTTAAAGGTGTAACCTTGGAAATGTGACATACGATTCTGGAAGTGTGGCAAGCTAGGCCCCATATACATCAGTCCTTTTAGGGTTTTAACCCGGGTGGGCATAGTGGCGTATCGTTTAGATCTTCCAGAGGAGCTCAGTCAGATCCACAGTACTTTTCACGTCTCTTAGCTGCGTAAGTGTTTGGTTGATGATTCCGCAGTGGTTCTGTTGGAGTATATTAAAGTGGATGACCGATTGAACTACATTGATAGATTGGTGGTGATCCTTAACCGGAAGATGAAAACATTGAGGAACAAGGTTGTGGGATTGATAAAGGTGCAGTGGTAGCACCAGAAGGGTTCTGAGTGGATGTGGGAGCCTGAAGAAGGTATGAGGGAGCATTACCTTGGGTTATTTGCAGCAACGAACTTCAAGGACGAAGTCTGTTCAAGTGGGGGAGAATTGTAACCCCCGAATCACTAGGTGTGACATCCCCAAAATCACGGCCAGAAAAGACCGGTTTCATTTATGCTTTTTAAAATAATTTCAGAGTAAATCCTTTTGATTTAAAAGATTTGCGGAGTTTGTTCCCAAAACAAAATATGATAAAATAAAGTTTATTAAAGCATTTCATCAAGAGATGCATTTTCATTATATAACAATATTCGGGATGTCATGTTCCGATAAACAGACCAAAAGCATAAATAACAAAAGATAGACCATACAACAATTACATATAACAACTGGTCTAATATCAAAAGATCTTGATAAGTCATCCAACTTATGCTCTCGTGCCACTACCTGTAATACAACAAAACTGAGTGGGTTAGGCTTGAGAGCTTGGTGAGCATATAGGGTTTTCAACCCACAATAAATAATTATATTTAATTTCATCAACCAACAATAACCCGATTACCCATTCTTGTTATCCTCACTTTACGTCCCTAAAACAACATCTATTACCAGAGACCTAATCTAGGATTTTCATCGGGACAGACATTACTGCAAAGGGGTTTCCTCAACAATAGATGTCCTAAAGGCAACCATGAGGGGAATAGAGTACACCGGTGAACACATCGTTCACAACACCTACAGGTTATGAACTTGCTAGCGTTCCATAAGACTGTATAGAAAGAGTCGGTGGTCGTCATCCATATTCCGCTAGATGACTAGATTAACAACAATAACATCGAGGCCTCTCATCTGTTTATCACACATCAACTATCTACCCATGTTCTACCCAACATATTAGAAGATAAAAATATATATTTTTATACATAGTTTAAAACCTGTATGGCATTCTCATTCAATACGTATTCCAAACAACAGATGAGACACGTACACATAACACATATTTCATAGAGAACATATCATATCTATGAGATAGAAGAAAGTGAATATACATTCACACATATAACAACAAAATATACACATAACACATATTTTATATAAAATACTTCATAATTATGCGTTAGAAGAAAGTGACTAAACACTCACTTGATCAGAAGATGATCGGACAACACTACGACTTGTAGAAGTAGTATTCTTCGGTAGATCTGGAAGATCTTCACAAAAATTGGCTTCTCGCGGTCAGAGATTCGGCTCGGGAATTGCACTTCTCGGGATCTTCGAGGCTTCGTGACTTGCTTCGGGTCTCGGGAATGATACTGGGGCTTCGGGATATTTCTTGCACGAAAAACGATGCAAAAACGAGAGAGAAAAAAAAAGAAAATGAGCAAAGAACTCGGCAGCCTCAACTTCCTTTTATAGGGGCTGGATTCTAGATTTACGCTGCGTGTAATGCTCAACCACGCTGGGCGTAACCCGGATAAGTTCGGTGACCCCCCTGGATAATATCCGAATTTATATTTAAATTTAATATTTTAATTATTTAATAAACTTCAAAAATTCATATCTTTCTCATACAAACTCCGTTTTCGACGTTTTTTATATCCACGTGTAGGTGAGACTATGCTCTACAACTTTCGTTTAGAGTCCGTTAGCTAATTTTGAGTTTATTGTTATTATTTATTTTTAGTAGGCCGGGATAGAAAAACTCTGTTATAAATTCATAACTTTTTCATCTGACGTCTGTTTTCGTCTGTTTTTCTTTTGTTGGACTAGTATCGATGAGATGTTGAATTCTCATTTAGATTGTTTTGGCGAAAACTCAGTTGATCTCAAATTCGAACTTTGGGCTGTCTACTGCTAAGTCGAAACTTCGGAAAATCATAACTTCCTCATACGAAGTCAGATTTAGGCGTTCTTTTTATGCACACTCTTTTTTTAACGTATTCTAAGACTTTTGTTTAGATCAATAAGGCTAAATATCGCTCTATCGTAAATACACTATTTACGTCACGCAGTGTCGCGTCAGTTTTGTCGCGAAACTTCGACATGTCATAACTTCTTCGTTATAACTCGAATTTCAGCATTTTTTATATATTTGGAAACCTCATTTTAACTACTAAAACAGTATCCATAGATATCGACTTTATCTAACATTTCATTTTGACGCTTATTTTTATTCTTAATTCATTAAAGTCGCACAATTAAGCACTTAAGCATAAAACACATAATACTCAAACAATACGTTTTTATTATTTCAAAATGGGTTACAAAGGTTAACCTAGACTGTTACATTACTATTAATGACCAACCTAGAAACACGAACGTTACACCAAGTAAAAACTTTTGCTAATTATTTCGATTATCCATGGACTAGACTTGAGTATGTTGGGTGTACATAAGGTACGCATGACGTACTCTTATACATGCATGAAGCAGGGATGTACCCTACATACGCTGGGTGTACCCATGCATACGTAGGGCATACGCAAGCCAGGGGAAAACCTTAATTTTTAGGGTTTGCATCCTATTTAAGCTCTTTAACCCCCTCAAGTCTTTCACCTTATCAACCTCCATTGCCTTTTGGAGCTAATCTTGAAACCCTAGCCATATTGAGACTATTCTTGAGCTTACTAAGATTTTTTAGGCGTTCTTTTGTGATCTTGAAGAATAAGAAGGATTGAGGAGAAGCATTGGACAAGAAAGAGCTTGTAGATCTAAAGGTTTGTTCATCATTCTAGCTCATTAGAGGTAGTTTGAAACTTGTTCATTCTAAGTCTAGATCTAAGTTTGGGGAAGAACTTAACATATTTTGGTCCCATAACTTTGGTCTCATGGAGTATGGCTGTCCTTTTGGGATGTTTGTATCTTGGAGGTTAGAACTCAACCATGCATGGGTTGGTGATCACTTAAGGGATATGGAAGGTTGAATCCATGGTTTGAGTCCCATTAATACATGCAAAGCATAAATTTTGAAACTATATGGATTAATACACTTTAATATGCTTAGATCCAAAATGGATGTTAGGTCTTAACTGATTAAGACCTTAAAATGAGGATTTAGCCAGCTGCAGCGTATGTCGGGCATACCTAGACATATGTTGCACGTACGCGTCTGAGGTCCCGACTATTCGAGGGTCGTGAGTACATCAGGCATACTGTTGGTACACTGAGCGTACTTACTAAAGAGGATTTTAGGCTTTTTAGCCACGGGCCATTTCGGACTTAGGGACTTGGGCTTTTGTTGTGCCGTAAGCTTTTCAATGGTGGGCCATCTTGATCTTGGGCCCATTTTGGATATGGTCTGTCTTTTGGGATTTAGGGCTAATTGTATATGGGACTTGGTAGGTAAGGCCTAATAAGGCAAGTATTAAGCATCCTTTTTACCTTTGGAGTCGGGATTTAGGGTTTGAACTCACGGGTTGGATTATTGACCTAATTTCTAATTAGGTTTTCTTTACTTGTAACTTAGTGAGAGGATTTCACGAGTCAACATCCCGAGTGTGATTTAATATCTTCAGTCTCAGGTGAGTTTCCTTCATTATAGTCTTGGGTCGAAGGCACCAATGTTGGCCCACTAGATTATGTTTGTAGTATGATTGACTTCGTGACAATTACTTGTTATGTTTGTATCTGATTGATGTCTTTGTGAATATTATTTTTATAATTATATGTGTTATTTGTAGGGGTGAAATAGACCTGATACCAGTTGAAAGATACCAAAGGGGATGAAATAGACCTAATACCGGTTAAAAGATACCGAAAGGGTTGAAATAGACCAAATACCAGTTGAAAGATACTGAAGGGGGTGACATAGACCATGTATATTTTTTTACTGTTATATATGTATGGTATGTGGTATTTTAGGGGAACTCACTAAGCTTTGTGCTTACGGTTTTCAGTTTATGTTTCAGGTACTTCCTGCTCGAAAGGGAAGGGCTCGACCTGATCGTACTGCATCCACCTATGTTTTTACGTATCACGTGATTTTGGGATTTGTACTCTGATAATATTTTACTATGATATACTTTCGACTGTTTGATGTGATTATCGGTGAATTTAAAATAAATTTTTCTCTGAATTTTTGGGATGTTACAATCTCACTATGTGTGTGTGTGTCCTAATATCATTTATAGTTATTTCTAGTTATGAGGGAAACCCAAAAAGGACTTTCTTTTATTTGCAAGTTTATACCAATTTAGTTATGAGCTTCGATACCTTAATCCAACAATATCTTGGCCTACAACACAAAACATGATCACTTCAACCCAACCACAATATGCCAACATATGCAAACATCTAAACAATAACCAACAAAGCATATGTAATCATAACATATCTACCAGTCTAACAAATCACTACAACATACCAACATTCTACACACAAGGATACATATTGCAATACAAAGTATAGTGAGATAACTCACCTTGCAGTCTAGCTGATAAACAATATAACTCACACGAATCCAAGAATTGGTACTACGAGTCACCTATACATCAATCATGGACCAATCCTCAATATACAACCCAAAAACTCTCAAGTTGGCCAAAAGTCAACTTGGTCAAAATTTCAACGACTATAGTAAACAGTTAGCAACCACATTGTGGCCATCCACTGGCCACGTCGTGGGAGATCCATGAAAAACCAGTCGCAACCAGACTGGCCACCACGACACGGTGAGCATGATGCAATGCCGTGGGTACTACTTCTGGATAGTTTAATAGATTAAGCCTGTAACGTCCCAAAAATTATAAGGTAAGAAGGATGTTGTTGCACCAAGGGCATTCCTTCTTCCTCCGTTATACTCCCTCTTGCACCATGCAGATCCTTCTTGCGCCATGGGGTACTCCTGTTGAGCCATGAAGTACACTCTTGCGCTACACATGGCCTTGTTGTGCCATGTATGTTCCTGTTGCGCCAATGTGGTGTTGTTTCTACAATCTTGATGTTCTTGTACCACACTTGAAGCTTGTTGCTCCATCCATACACTTGTTGCGCCATCATGATGCAAGTTGGACCATCTTGGTCCTTGATGAGCCAAGTATGCTATGATGTCCTCTATGATGCTCAAGAATGTTCCTAAAGATGTTGCATGGCGGAATATGATTGGTTGCCTCCATTAGTGGGCGTTTGGAGCTTGGCCCATTAGGGTTTTTGGTCTGATCCCTCAGCTATAAACAGGGATGCATGGTAGGTCATTTTGTATCTTGAATTCTAGAGTGATAGGCGAATCTATGTGTAATTGTACTTGTAATCTCTATTTGAGAGCTTTGAAATAAAAGAATACTCCCTCCTACCCATAGACATAGGTCACCTTGACCGAACCACATAAATACTTTGTCTTGTGTGCTTATAGTTTTGCTAGTTATCCACTTTACTTCCCAACAAGAGTAGAAATAGTTATCAGAGTATAAATCCAAAATCATAAAGCTATAGAAACATGGTTGGATCCGCTGCAATCAAGTCAGGCCCTTCCCTTTCGAACTGGAAGTACTTGAAACCATAACCATAAAATTATAAGCACAAAGCTTAGTGGATTACCCAAAATACCACATACTATACATACCATTGGGCATAGCTCTCATATTGGTCCCAACCCACCATAATGGTCCTAGCCCTTCCAAATCAATGGGCCCATTCCAACATTCAAATGCAAGAGTCACAGAGACATCAAGAATCCTACATAACACACATTGGGTCTAGCCCTTCCTGATCCATGGGCCCAACCCAACATACAAATGGGCCTAGCCCAACATACTATGCAAGAGTCATAAAGACAACTATCATAAGAGATCGTAGTGGGTTGGTATTGGTGCCTTTGACTCACAAGTACATCGAGGAGACTCACCTCAATCCGAGATAACTGAAACACACACGTTGTTGCTACCATAATCTTCTCACTAAACATAACTAAATTATCCCTAATCAATAATTAAGGTAATTTCCCTAAAATCCATGGTCCAATCCATATCTTATCCTTCCAATGGGTAAAAGACCATTTTACCCTTCCTATATCTGACCTAACAGATCATGGCCCACTTCCTAAAAGACCTAAGGCCTAAAAGGCCCAAAAACGACATTTCAGGAGTACACCCTGCGTACCAGATTCATACGCCATGTGTACTGCCTGCTGTTGCACAATGTACAACCCGCCAAAGCTTGAAAATAAGGAATCTTTGAATTACGTTGAGTGTACGCATATGCACGCCCATCATACTCATCAGAGGACCAAAGCTTTCAATAAGAACTTAATGCTTAAGACCTAAACGTTCAATCACAGATCTAACCTAAGGTCTTAATCCATAAAGATGTAAAATTTACTCCTTTGCACGTATTAAGGGAACCCAACACCCGTTTTTAACCATCTAAGTCCATAATATCAACACTAACTCTAGCATTATTCATCAAAAACGATCAAGATAACATTTTTATGCACTAACAACCTAAAAATGCTAAGATCTAACATTCAAAGCTCCTGGAGTAGCTCATACTCACAAGGATGACTCAAGGGACCATAATAAACCCAAAACATTCCCTAGACTAGATCTAATACATAAAGTCATCAAGTTAGAAGCTTTATACCTGTTGGAAGTCGATGAAGATGATTAGAGCTTGGATCCAGAAGCTTCAAGCCAATCAATGCTTCTTACAAGATCTCTTTCTTCTCCAAGGCACACCAAAAATCACACTAAGGCTTGAAATCCATATAAGAGAGGCTAGGTTTTGAATTTAGGGTTAAATGGGATGGATGCTAAAGATAAGAGGGTTTCATAATGACTTAAGGCATTTAAATAGGGTCTAAGACCCAAAATTAGGGTTTGAGACTGAGTCGCGTACACGCAACTTACATTGGTATGCCCAACGTACACGAAGGAGCCTTCGCGATTACTCCAGCCAAGTACGCCCAGCATACTCGACAAGCTTCCAACCAATCCATCTTCCGATGGCCATAAATTTTTCATAACAACTCTGTTTTCGATGATCTTTATATCCGTGGAAAGGTAATGAGGAACTTTACAACCTTATCTAATTACTTTTGATTTAAAACACCTCGAATTAAAGTCCTTAATTCATGAAAGGCCCGAACCATCACTTTTACCATTATACTCTTGGGCTCTAAAGTACACCCAAACTCTTGGATCATATAATCTACATTACCCACATCCAAATGGGTCCAAACATCTATTTCCACAAGGCCTGAAGCCTTATGATAGTTGATCTTTAGGTCACGACCTCAAATTATGAAATGATTCAAAATAGGGTGTTACAAAGCCACACTCTCATTTCTTCTAGAAAGCTTCCTAATGTCTATAAGCTTAATAAAAAATATTTCTTTATGGACATGCATGTCCAATGCATGTCTTGAACTTCGTTAGGTCAAAATTGATGAAAATATGGTCAAAACTTCATACATAGAACCAAAACTCAACCATTATTCAGATCCGGAACACTACACCTCAAAAGGGACCCCAAGTATCCATGAAGTTGCTAACTTTAAGGAATCCATCCACTCAAACTCTCCCAAACAAGGAGAAAATGCATAAAACCCTAAGTCTAGAAGCATAACACATAAATGTTGGAACTTAAGGACTTACAAGGGTCCATAAATATGTGCTACAAGGTGATAAAATGAAACGTGCTTGCTGGATCTTTGCTCAAGGGGCAACGTATTCTCATTCAATATCACCAAAAAGCTTAAAAACTCAACAATAGAGGCTAGGGTTTGATCTAGATCAAGAAGGAGTGATGGAGGTTGAGGATAAGCAAACCATAGCCATCGCATCCCTTAAATATAGGTTTTAGCATAAAACAGTTGCCACGCCGTGGCCAAAACCTTGTTATGGCGTGGCGCACAGCAAATTGTGTGTTTCTTAATAGGTGAGGCAACACCGTGGTGCTTTCCCCCACCACGTCGTGGCCAACCAAAACTTCATATTTAAATCTTAAATGCCAAAGACACAGATGGAAATATATACTTGGAATTGGTGTTACAGTTTCTTTCTAAAAACTACTGTTTTCTATGAATAACTATTTTTTTTCTTGACTTTCGATTCTTATTTCGATCAAGTTACGAAATCAACCCAAAATACATACATTTATGTACAACTATATCACCATACAAGTTTGAAACGAAAAAATACATTTTTTTTAAATGGAAACTGTAGGTTTCATAAGTCACCTACAGTGTACAACATGATAATCCACAATTTATGCATTAACAAGTTGTACACCATAGTTGATTTACGAAACATACATTTTCCTTTATTTATTTTTCGTTTTTTTCCAAAAAAGCCAAATCTAATAGATTTCTTATTAAACAACAATAAGAAAAAAAACGGAAGAATATGAGAAAATACATGGTTCTTCGGAGCCTCGTTTAAAAGAATTTTTTCTAGCGTCAAAAAATGGAAAATGACCCAAATGGAAAATTTCAACTTTATATATTATGAGTTAATAGGTCGTTAAACAGTAGACAAACTCTGAAACAGTAGCCCAATACTTCCAAACCGTAGTTCATTTAACCTCCTTATAACCAAACCGAAGGTTTCTAGATGAAACCATAGTTTTCCTTAATTAAATACTGTTTTATTGGTTATTTTTGGCTAAAGACTAATATTTGGCTATTTAATGAAAAGTAATTAGGAAAAATGACTATTTTTTCCTTATCTTAATACATTATTTTTTTTTTTCCAAATTCAATGTTAACTCTAATAATAAAGTACAAAGACAAAATTACATACATGGTCCCTGTGGTTGTCAAAATTAAGTGGTTTTTATCCAAAAAAGTTTGATGGTGAGTCAGTGGTCTATTTTTGTATACTTTGTGTGGTTTTGATTCCTATGATTGATATTTTTATGTAGTTTTAGTCAACACCCAACTTGACAAGACAAATATGCCCTTATATATTTGTTTTTTAATTTCTTATATTTCATTTCTTATTATTTTTATTAAAAAAATTACACTGTTACCCCACTCACTTTACTCTCTCTCTCTCTCTCTCTCTCTCTCTCTTAATAACACCATCACCCCTACCATTATCAGACCAACACACGACCACCTATCGAACCACCACATGTCAGATAACCACCCGTTAATCTACCACCTATCGGACCACCCATTCCTCTTAAATCACACGCACTACACCCTAAAAAAAGATCCACATCAAGATCTACAACTCCATTACCCTAGTTCCGATGAAGAGAATAAGGCTAGTGGTTTTAGATTGGGGCATAATGAGGTCAATGATGGCGGTGATCCGATGGCAGAGTACAGATCTTGTGTTCCGTTGGAGGTAGAAATTAACATCACAACCTTCCCCATTTGTTGACAGATGTCATCTAGGGTTCCAAAGATGGTGGCACACAAAGGTTAGAGTTGTGATGACGAAGCAATTTGACGCGTTAGTCAAACGAATCAGATTCGTGTTAGGGTTCCAATAGACTTCGAGTATGTGAATGAGGGTTGTACTCCAGTGAATAAGCAATCTTCCAGTAAAGAAAGGTGGTTGATTTGAGAGGTTTCCGGTGAGTTTTGATAGAATGTTGAGAGACTGAGAAGATGAACAACTATCTTAGGGAAAAAGAAATGTAAATGGATGGGGAAATAGTGCATACATGAAAAAGAGATAAGGGGAATAAGCACAACGGAACTCCATCAAGAATGGCGGTCGACGGCGGTGGTTTCGATCACTATGGATGGTGGAGCTGGTGATAAAGGGGTATCTCTCCTCCTATAAAGATGAGAGGGTTTGGGTTATTTTCTTTTATTTGTTTTTTGCTTTAAGTTACAAAAAATTCAAATTAATTTATATATTTTAGCAACTAAAAAAAATAGAAAATATAAATTATAAGGGTATATTGGTCTTTTTAAGTATGTAGGAACTAAATCACTAAAAAGATCCAAAATTTGATCACTAATGCACCATCAAACTTTTTGAACCAAAACCCTATAATTTTGACAATTATAGGGACCATTTTTGCAATTTTGTCAAAGTACAAAATAAACTTCTATTAGAAATCTACTCTAATAAATGAAAGTTTTTTTTGCCACATGTCCTCTTCTCCTTCATTTGGACACATAACATTTTCTAAAATTTTTAAATTTTTTATTTTCCACTTGTCATTGTATTGTATTTTTAATTTTATTAAATTAAAATTCCATATTTAATATGTAAGATAATATATATGTAAGGTATTTATTAAAAAAAGGTTTATATATGTAATGTATTCAATACATTAAAACCTCATTAATTTTAATAATTCATTTTTTTTTCATTTTTCTTATAAATTTAAAATTTTCAAATTGTTAAAATTTCATATTTAATTTTTTTTAATTAAACCCATGTAATAAATGAGTCTTACACCTAGTGATCTTATACATAGACCCTTAATCATCGAGTTTTTAAATTTTATTTTAAATAAAAATAGACTAAAATACATTTATTTACATATAATTTGGATTACAGGACTAAAATTCAATCATAACAATTAGAAAAGTCAACATTCCACTAGTTGAAGTTACGAAGCAGCTGCAATTGAGGTCCATTATTCATTTCCCTTTGACAAATGTTTTAACTGGCAATAATGCCATGCAGTGCTATTTGAAAGCAATTAAGAAATTAAATGTTCATTAAATTCCAGTGCAGATGGTCATTTCTGGTATAGGTATTTCATATATTGTGTATGGGTAAACGTTTTTAAATAGATAAATATTGAAAGGTTAGACCTTCATAATAAGTTAATAACTCATGCGTCATAAGTCATAATGCTACATTTGTAGTCTCGTAGAGATGGTCAAAATGTTCTGAATGAGAACTAGTGAACTACTGGACTGCCAAACCTTTCAAGGCATAAATTATTAGGAGAGGCCCATTTAGTGATTTAGGAATGTTGGGCCCGGGTGGGGAAGGATTTAATCGGAAAATTATTAGGAGAGTTTTTTTTTTTTTTTTTTTTTTTTTTTTTTGTTCAGAAAAGAAAAAGAACGTGAAGGAAAATTTAGTAATTTATACTCTAAATCCTAAGAGTTTTTGGGACTTTGTACTTTTGTAGAGATGATGTGAAACTTGTGACTCAATTTCAAGAATTTAGTGTTATTTTTACAAGGTGTAATCCTTTGTTTATTGTGTTTATACCCAAAATCAAAGATCCGTTTTTGAAAAGTTGATAGGGCTATTAGTCTTACCAGGTGTCAATATAAAAGTTATTTGTCAAAAAACTTGGTGAATCATCTTTAATAGGTTATCAATGATGCGGGCATTGAACAATCAACCGGCTTTTATTAAAGGTCGTCAAATCTTACAGGTCCTTCAATATTTAACAAGATTATCGGATCATATAAATTACATTGGGATTAATTGATGGTGTTCGATATTGATTTCGAGAAAGCATGTGTTTCTTATTATTTTTTGTATATTATGATTTTCTTATTGAAGTTTTAGACAAGATGAGCTTTAGACAAGAGGGTGGGTTATGACACCTCTTAGTTCTTTTTTTGCTTCTCTTTTGACTAATGACTCTACGATAGAGTTTACAATCAAGAGAGGCTAACAACAAGCTGGCCTCTTATTGTCTCTTTAATGTGTTATTGTCATGGAAGAACTTTTGTTGCTATTAATGAAGCCATTTCCAAAAAATTGTGTTCTGGAATGGAGGCTCTTCAATGTTGGAGATAAAAGCTCAAAGGTTTCTCAAATTTTTACATTGATGATGCTATATCAAACAGTCTGTGGTCTCTTGAAATCGTGAGAGCCATGATCTATATTTGTGGATGCATGTTTATGGTGTTCGAGAGAAAAATCAACTTACAAAAAGTAATTTGATCGGTGTGAGAGGGTTTTTCAAGAAATGGAAGACTATGTGAGTATTATTGGTTGTTCGGGGATGTAGTTTCCTTTTATACACTTTGGTTTACAAGTAAACATGAGTCATATTGAAAGTTGGAAAGGAGTTATTGAGAAGTTCATTATAAAATTATTCACATGGAAATCCAAGGCCCTCTCAATTGATAAATTGATGGAAAACTATCATTGTTAAAGTTGATTTCAAAAAGTTAGGAGTTTACCATATCTTTTTATTTTTAAAGTCCCTGAAACGATTTTAAAAACAAGGGAAGCCTTGAGAAATCATTTTCAGAGGGCTATTTAAAAGAGAAAAAAAATTGTTTGGATTTGGCAGAAAAAATAGTGTTATTAATCTTTGATTAGTCCCTAAGGCGCTACCCGATCGACTAGAAGACGCCTAGTGATTAATCACTGCCTATAAAATGAGCGAAGCAATAACAAACGATGAAAATTTAACACTTTGAAGAAGTTTTATCTTGATAAAACTATTTGAGAATTGGTTAACATTGTATTAATCATATTAACCTATTTTGTTATGATATTAGACTATTAGTGATATTTACGAATTTTGTTATGATATTAGTCATATTTATTTTTTGAAAATTCTAAGAATTAATAATTTATGGTCCCCGATTAATTGTCTTCTAACCGATTAATCCTTTAATCTCAGTCCACCGACTAGCTAACGTCGAACGTTTTTTACAACTTTGGAAAAAATTTATGGATAATAAGAAAGTTGGTGGTATAAATGTTATTTACGGTCAAGAGGATTGCTTAGCTTTTTACGGTCCTCACTTTGGGTTTGGAGATTTCTTATTGACGAAATTTCACTTTGGGTTTAAGCCGTAAAGGTTTTTTTACGGTCTAAGAGGATTGCTTGGCCACCAATTCGATGGGTTACTCATACAGATTGTTGGTTGGGATTTGTTTCTTTGAAGCAAGGCTTTTGGCGAATTTTTACATTATAAGAGAATAAGTCATGCTTGTTGTATGACCTAAGGTTGTCAAGATCGGGATCCTACCTAGGATCGATTTTGGGTTTGCAAAATCGGGATCGAGATCCTAAGATCCCACAAAATAGAATATAATTTTAATTTATCATATTTAATCATGAAAACTATTTCAAACATTTAGTTTTTCGTTCAAAAGTTATAAAAACTTCAAAATATTAGTCATAAGTCACAATAAAAAATGATAAGTGATAGATTGGTAAAGGATAAAAGGCATAAAGTGGTAAAAAAAATTTCATTTGCAAAAAAAAAAAAAAAAAAAAAAAAATCAAAGGAAGGTAGGATCGGATCGGATCTCGATCCTACGATCCTACCTACGATCTTGCGATCTTACCTGTGATCCTACCCCAAATACGATCCTTTTACGATTCAGATCGTTTTTCATATCTATGATCGTAGGATCGTACGATCCTACGGTCAGGATCGCGATTTTGACAACTATGGTATGACCGAATCAATTGTGTTGATTGGTTTTCTCTTTTGCACATAAATCTTATATGGGGTATCGAACATTGGGACGATTTACAATCTTTTGTTGCATTTATTTGTTGTCTTAGATCAACGAGAATGGTGGATTTGGAGTTTAGATATAGTTTGTCTTTATTTGATGTCTTTTGCCAAAGTTTTTTAAAATGATACCACCTTGGGGACGGGGAGCAACCCCACGAAATAGAACAATTTCATTCCTATTAAACTCACTGTTATGGCTTGGAGGATGAGTTTAAATTGAATGCCTACGAACATTAAATTCGGTGGATAAAGGGGTTGACGTGCTTTCAAATGTAGTAATTTGGTCGAGTCCATTTGGTTGCAATGTAGTAAATGGTGGGATGTGACTATTCCAGTTATAACTAGGTTGAAGTTATGATCAATTGGGCAGACTCTTATAATTTCAATATTACCAACGCAAGTGTTTTAATGTGATTATTATTTATTTTGGTCATATGAACTATTGGGGAATGGGGACTGTCATAACATTACTATTTATGAGCAGCAAAACATAGTTTGAGTTATTTTATAAGATTGTTACTTGATCTTAGTTTTGGTATCTTAATATGAGCACAAGTTGTGAATTTGTGATATAAATTGAGCCAGTTGGGTGTACAACAATCTCTTTCTTATAATTTGTTCAAACTTGCATCTTACTATTTGTTTTAATAATTTTTTGTTCAAAAAAAAAAAAAAATACTATAAATTGAACAAGAAATGTCAACTAGATTTCGCAATTCATTATATATCAATCACTAGAAGAAAAAAAAAAATAAAAATAAATAAATAAATAACTAATTTCGTTTCTATTAATTTTTTTTTTTTCTTCTTCTGAAACCATCTAATTATAATATAGATTAAAATTTTCCACCCATAGCTATAGTAAAGTTGCTAAGGGATTGGCAAAATTGGTCCCTTTCATTTGCTGTAAATCGGAATTGGTCCACCTATTTATTGAAATAAGCCCGCAACAGATTGAAAGGTTGGCTATTTTAATCGCCGGTCAATGAGCGGTCAATGTCTTGGATTAGTGTCATCGACACGTGTTGTGTCACCCTCTTCCACCTCCCCCGCTTCTAATCAGAAGTGTTTCTCACCCATTCTTTCCTATCCCTCACCGACTCCTCCCAGTTTTGCTCATGAGACCACTCCAGAAAAATCTAAACACAAAATCGATTCTTCCCTTTCTTTCTCCACCTCCTTCTTATCCAGTATCCTCATCTCTTTCACCCGTCCGACATAGTCTTCCATACGCTCCCTCAGATCCCCAACGTCTACTCCGCCGATGTCGCAGGTTGAAACAAACACATCGAAAGGTGTTTCCGATTCAGGTAAGTTTTCCATGAAAGACTCAAAGTTCTCCGGGAAGTTTTTGTCGGAGGGAGAAGGAAGCAATGAGGTGAAACTCCCATGGAATCGAAAGCCGTTGACAAGCCACAAAAATTGTAAATTATTCTGTCCTTCTCCTGTTGTATTGGAAAAAAAAAACTACTTTGGTCGGCCCTACCATCGTCGTGCAGTCAAGGTATATTACCTTGGCTTTACTTGAAACTAGGCCTTAAATTGGACGAATTTCACTTTGTTTCTTATGTTTATTGACATATACAACTTTCAACACTATCTCAAAAGAGTGATGGCACCAGCTAAAAGGTTTTTCGTTCACAAATTCGGTTTATATGATATTGATTAACGTTTCTTCAATTAAACAAGAAAGATCACTTTTTTCATTATCTTATTCAGGTTGGAACAGTTGGAGGGACTATTGGAATTGAATTCCGTGACTTTAAGAAAAGTTAATTCTGTACTCATTTGCAACCAAATACCGGTATGGAATGGTATTGAATTTCGATTCCAACTAAAACCCTTAAACTTGATCCAGTTCATCTGTTTTCTATCATTACCCTTAATTAATGAATTTCCTTAAATTAAAAATAATTCATGATGATGTTGTTTTTTAGGTTATGCTGACTGATTTTGGTCTGGAAAAGGAAATTAACGAATGAAGCAGACCAAATTCAATGTGGGGGACCACATAATACACGACTCCTCAAATATTACTTTCTAAAGTCCATAATAAAAATGCAGAATGATAGAGTGTTGGAATACTCTTGTACGTAATGGTAACTGGGAAGGTAAAATTTTATAAATTTATTGTCATATTTTATTATTTTATATAATTAGATTGTAATTGTAATAATGTTTTCTTCACTTCAGAATGAGATTCGGAAGTGGAGTTTAGGTTAATTCTTATCTGTTTTTAATTATTATAACTCAGCACATTCTTCCATGTGTGAAGCTATGTTTGTTTGTTTCTGTTTTTTTTTTTTTTTTTTTTTTTTTTTTTTTTTTTTTTAACTTAAAAAAATATGGTTATTCAACTTTTTCTCACAATGATATGTCATGTGTAGGAGTTGTCTTCAGATTCTTCTCATCATGTTACATCTGTGTTGGCCTCCCTTATAATGGGCAAGTCCTCAATTTTAAGGAAGGTACCCTATTGAAATGCTTGCTTACAGTTTAGGATGAACACATGATCCAGTTGTTGTTGTTGTTGTTAAGCCATGCACCAAACAAACCATAGAGATTATCATAAACTAGGTAAAATTACGCTTTTACCCTTTGAAAAATACCATGTTTTTGGTTAGTAAAACGATTTTTTTTTTCCTGCGGAGATGTACTTTTGTTTGGGAGTTATAAGTAGTTGGATGGGAAGTGAGCTATTGTGTTGAACATATGCGCCTTAGAATGAAAATAATTACACCATGATTATAGAAAGAAAGGTAGATAAGTTCAAATGATGAACCTGTTATAAGCCATAACTTTAAAATCAATTAGTTTGGAAAGATCCTTCTCACCATAGATAACCAACATCAACCAAGAAAAAATTGTTTTTCTGAATGAAGAAGTTGAAGATATATAGTTGCATCCCTCATACCTCTCACTATTCTCAAAGGACCCAATTCAATAACACCCTACATTAAGGTTAGATTCTATTTTCAAAGCTATATCTAATGCATTCCAAAGCAATATCTTTCAATTGGTTATTAGTTTAAGTTAAAAGAAATGATCATACTTACGATGATTGTATATCATTGATAAGGGTTAAAATTTGTTAGAACTATACTTTGTGTAAATATTTTGATTTTTTATTTATGTTTAATCTTGAAGGATGCTTCGTAAGGCCATTTGAAGCTTTTTTGTCTAACTGCTCATAATGGCAATGGTGAAGGAATTTAAAGGTTATTTTCAACATTTTTATTATGATATAACATATTTAGAAAAAGAAATACCAATTCTATCTTAATATAACTTTTTCAGTAATCGATGCCTTTCTATGATCTTCAATGCACTTCTAAGTCATGAAGAAACAAGAATACCCACTTCCTTAATGAGAATCGTAATGTGTTTTTTTTTAATACAGATGCTTATGCGATTCTTATTAACGATTACAATCCTCACTATTTTGTTTTGTTTTTATTTATTGAATTTACAGATTTACAAATGTTACACAACCTAATGAGACATTACAGATGGGAGTTCATTAAGATTCCAACATTATGAAAGCTTCTCAAGGTAAGTATTAGAAAGTCTGAGAAAGGGAAGATTCTTACATTGGAATATATCTTAAAACGTCCTCCTAATGGGCCATAAGGTTTGAACAACAAATTATGAATACACTTATTTTTTCTATATTAAAATATAAAATATTTTATAGTCTTACTTCCTTCGATAATAAAACTCCCGTTGTCTTCTTTTTCAGCTCCTTTCAATGGGAACAAATGAAAGTAGGAAGCTATAAAAAATTAATTAAAGTACATTGTTTTTTCTTGCATTAAGCTATTTTGGTAACCTGCTTACTGACAAAAAGTATGTTTTTTTTTTTTTTTTTTTATATTATTTATTTTCACAGATGAATGGGAACTGAAAAAAACCAGGCTCCCAAAGAAGAGTGTACATACGTAGGACCTGGGCGAGGTGAACGCATGGAGTTGTATGGGATGCTTCTTTATGGCACATGCATGAGGTACTTAACAGATCCTAGAGCATGAGAGCAACAAAACAAAATAGATTTTGTCTTTGATTTTTAATTGAATCATTAATTGATTAATTATGCATTTGTTCATGTTTGTAAAATCTTCTTTTGTAAAAAAGGTTTCAAAGTAATAAATTACTTGCATATTCTCCAAAACTTCAACATTCATGTGTTTACAACTACATAACTTTTGAATATCTATAACAAAATAATTCATCGACTTACAATCAATTGTTTAAAAATTGAATCTAAACCATCAACTACAACTTAAAGGTCCTTGATTTTATATGTATCGGAAGAGAAAAAGCTGTGACAATTGACCAACAAAAGTTTGCATATCCGTTGCGGGATTCCTCATCTAGTTATGTATCAAGTTATTGTATGGTGAGGTTCTATTAATGCTCCTTTGATATGAGGCTTTACTCTCTTTTGTCACTCATGAAATTAAAATAACAAGACTTTAATTAGTCCAAAGATTAATATTCCCTATTATAGTCCATCTTTCCTTTTTAGTTTATCCCAAAATAATAGTCTACTTTTAAAAATAAATAATATTTTTACCGAAATAACCTCTCATTTTTACTTAACAAACTAAGCATTTAATGGAACATTAAATGCAAAGTAATGATAAAATTATCATTTTATTATCTAAACTTAGTGGTAATTATGTTTTTTATTTGTGACTATTTTTGGGACGGAAGGAAGGAGTATAAGTTTTTGTGTTTAATATATGGAGTTTGGTTATGTATTAAAATTATTGGGTTAGTGTCATAAAAAAGGTAATCAACTTTTTAAAACGTTTAAAAAACACTCTTCAACTAAGTAAATGTTAAAGAACAAGTCACTAGAAGGCAACAAACTAAGTTTTCCTTTTGCCTTTTTTTTTTTTTTTTTTTTTTTTTTTGTTTTTTTAATTTTTAATTTTTTTTAATATATCATTGTTATCAAGAACATCTTATTTCACAAATAAAAAGGCTATGTGTGCTTATTGGGGTGACAAAGTGTGTTACCATTTCGTGTTTTTGTTTGACACGACATAACAAATTTTTATTTAACATGAACACGAAATGATGTCATGCTTTTTAAATTAACAAAAAAAAAAAAAGCAACACAACATGACACAAAAAGATAACGTAAAATAACAATTAGTTTAATTAATTAATAATTAATCATACATAACACGATAAACACGAAATACATGAAAACAAATGTTAATCATGTTAATTTCGTGTTAAATTTTGAACACAAACACGATATGACACGACGTTGTGCTTTTTATACTTGACACGACACAAACACGAATTCGAATTTTATTTTGTTTCAATTTTGTCATGTCGTGTTATCAGTTGTCATTCCTGCTTGTTATTTGTACGACAACACTGTGTTTGATTGGTACGATAGAAACAAATAGCTAACTAATACCCAATTAAAATAATCAGCTTGTTTTCAATTCGAGTAGTTTGGGTTGGGTAATTTGGGTTTCAGGTAATCGGTTAATCTGATATTTAATTACTTCAGGTATCAGGTAGGTATAAAAAATTTCGGGTACATCCGACTTAAAAAAACTAATAACCTAAATAATACACTAGCTATAATTATATTATATACGGAATACAAATGACTTATTAATAGTAAAGTTTTTATATTTTAGATTGGGTAAATTACACGAATGGTCCCTGTGATTTGGGATAATTTACACGTTTGGTTCCTAACAATTTTTTTTTTTTTTTTTTTAACTAGAATAGTTTCTATTATAATTTTTTTGTAACACGTTTGGTCCTACCACATGAAAAAAAAAAAAAAACCTACATTACCATGCATATTTCTTTTTTAATTAGTTTAATGTTTACTGACTATTTATTTATTAAAAAAATCTTTGATAATCAACTGGGTTCAACCATCTCATTCTTATTCCACCAAACCCACCCTTCTTTTTGAACTCTTCTTCCTTTCCTTACCTCAACTCTATCATCTTCTTCTTTGACAATACCACAACAAAATACAAGAATTTATTCTCTCTTACCACCCAAGAATTTATTCACCGAAGAAAACTTATAATCCTTGTCTGTAAGCACATTTCCAGCGAACAACATCTACATTTGGCCACATTAACAATGGTGGAACAACATTTACCTAGGAAATTAACCGGTAACGTCTACATCTAAAAAACAATCCCCTCCCAATCACCACCGTACCAATCGAACCCATTTATGATGTATTCGATGACTTTTACTTGAACACAAAAGATCTGAATCCTACATACAGAAGTTAAGCCAAGTGGGGTCAAAATCGTCGACAACACCGAATCCTAACACGATGGTGAAAAACCTGCAACTTCAATGGCTTCGATTGTGGGTTCAACCCAGTAAGAACAGTGATTTATTCAAGAGCTAAGGCGACATCAAACCTGAAGTAAAGAAAAGGATATAATAGAGAATAGGGATTCCTGAATCCACCCTCTCCATATTCACTGACGAGCTACATACCCCCCAAGTTAGAAGTCCGAAACAAGAAAATTGATTGTTTCGATGGGGTTTTCATGTGTGTTTAGGTTACCGGTAGTAGATGAGAAAGGACACGGTTGGAGTTTGGAACAAAGGATAAGGGGTTTCAAAGATAAGGGAGGTAGGGTGGTAGAGGGGGTCAATGAACGTCGGTGGCAGTAGAGGAGGAGTTTCACAGGTGTTTTTGATCCAATAAAGAGGGAAGAACGTTAGGGTTAACAAGGTCACGATAATGAGGCGACGGTCTCACCGATGACCTTCTCTCAGGTTGTAGCATCGCTGACAACAAGTGGGCGGCAATAAGAGGGTTGTTGTCGATCGAAGAGAGTAAGGAGAACAAGAAAGAAAAAGAAAGATCGTCCTCGTGCATATGCCAAAAAGCAAGTTCAGTCCTTATTTTCAAAAATTAATCCAGACCGTCCCTCAGTGTGTTTTTTCTTGCACGCTTAGTCCTTGAACATATAAAAAGACCATTTTACCCTTATTTATTTATTTTTTGATTTATTTTATATTTATTTGTTATTATTTATTTATTTATTGATTTTTTTATTATAAAAAATAATTATTTACATCCTTTAAGAAAAGAAATGGACCCTAAAACGAATCACCTTCATAACCTATCTCTTCCCCCATTCTTCTTCATTCTGTCTAATCTCCACCATCACCACCAACACCAATCACCGACATCACCGTCAACATCAATCGTCATACCTTAAAGGAAAATAAACCATAAAAAAAGAGAAATTCAATTGTTTGAAACCAAAAAATCCTGCAACTTAACAAATCAACAACTTGAAACCAGAAACGATGAAGATGCGAGGGTTAATCTGCAACTTGCTACTAGGTTTTACTTGTTTAGGTCACAAGGGTCAGAGAGGGACGACTTATATACCGATGTTTTGTTTTCCTCTGTGCATTTTATTTCCAGTTGATTTGGGACCCATATCACTGGAGAAGAATTGCAAGATGATCTAAAGTGGGGACATAGAAAGCTTATCGGAGAAGAAGAAAAAGGGGAGGACAACCACACAGGAGCGACAAACCATCACCACTGGAACAAACCAAACCTTGTTCTCATCCATGGCTATAGAGGTAACTCAAGTAGAAATTCATAGTGTAGGTATCTCTACTGATATAAAATTTCACCATACCAGATCTGGTGTTTTCACCAAATCGTATTCGATAAGGACGGAGCTTACAGAGGTGTTTTAGGTGAAATGCGTGTGTGACGGCATGAAGAAATTAGGGTTTAATAGATTTTTGGTGTATCTAATTAGTTACAGAGGTTTGTGGTGTACTAGATGGCGGATATGGAGGAGAAGATGGTGGAGAAAGTGGTGCTTGTTAGCAGTGGAATTAGGTATACGGAAGAGCAGAAATCTGAGTATCTGAAGAAGATTGGGCGGAATGTGGCGGAGATTTTGGTAGCAGAAAAATCAAGAGAGGGAGGAGGAAGAAGGTCGATGACGGATGTGTTAAATCAACAGTCGCCGGTGGTGATGTTATTTTTGACATCAATAGAGCAAGAAAGTGAGGTGGTGATATGTGGTGGCGATCAAGCGGGTTTTCGGCGATCGTTGTATCCCCGGTGGCCAGATTTTAGTTTCAAATGAAGGTGAGGGACGATGAAGAGAGGGATTGAAGACTTAGGGTATTTGTTGGTAAATGGGATGGGGGTGATAGGTTTAAATGTTTAGAAATTATTAATAAATGTAAAAATAAAGGATTAAAATTTATTTTTTGTTTTTCTTATTAATACAAAATAAACCAATAAGGGCAATATAGTCATTTTATGTGAGGAAAATGATGAATTGTGCAGATTTAAACTAACGAGGGATCAATCGTGCAAGTTTAAACCAAACGAGGGACGATCCGAGTTAATTTTAAAAATAGGAACTGAACGTGCTTTTCGGCATATGTACGAGGGACAATTGATGTAATTTACCCAAAAAGATATGTGGGTTTGGGTTTGACGGGAGAGAGAAGACAAGGGAAGGGATAGGATGTTGTGTAGGACCCACTAAGATAATTACCATTTTCTTTTAATAATAAGTAATAAATAATATATATATATATATATATATATATATATATATATATACCCATCTTCATACACATTTCCTTCCTTTTATATTCCTTAAAAGTTTTCTAACAAAATGGTAAATCCGTTACAAAATTGTAATTTGTTGCTAACCACTTGTCAGACTATCGCGAAATCAATGGAAATGGTTATAGAA
This sequence comes from Lactuca saligna, assembly GCF_052625555.1. Taxonomy (NCBI): domain Eukaryota; kingdom Viridiplantae; phylum Streptophyta; class Magnoliopsida; order Asterales; family Asteraceae; genus Lactuca; species Lactuca saligna. The sequence goes on along the minus strand of NC_136425.1, from coordinate 9,045,703 downwards.
GAAGAAGAAGAATTAAGTGAATCTAGGACGCATAAGATGCTTCTCAAAGATCAGTGGGATGCAAACAATTGTTTAATGGCAAACTACTTCAACGACAACTCTGTTTACGGGGAACACCTCTTTCGACGAAGATTTCGAATGACGAAACATAAATTTCTTCGTAGAGTAGGCGATGTTACTAACAATTTGATTTTATCTGACAATGTCAAGATGCAAGAGGCGCGAATGGGTTTTCATAAATACATAAATATGCAGTTGCAGTTCGCCAATTAGTGTAAGATTCCATTTCTGATTCATGGGAGTAATATTTTCAAATGTATGAGTGCGTAGCAAGGAAAAGCTTGGAGGAGTGTTGTAGATGTGTAGTCACAATTTACAGTCCAATGTATTTACGTAAGCCTATTTTTACCGACATTCAATCACTTATATGCTCATCATGTAAATGTCCATGGATTTACTAAGATGCTTAGAAGTTTTGATTGTCTTCATTGGCATGGGGTAGTTGTCCTAATGCATGGAAAGGGCAATTTATACGCAGTGATAAGGGTCACCCCACAATCATACTTAAGGTTGTTGCATCACAAGATCTTTAGATTTGACATTCTTATTTTGGTACCCCCGGGTCAAACAATGACATGAATGTTTTAGACATGCCACCTATATTTAATGGTTTTTGTGATGGTTTGCACCTGATTGTCCATTTCAAGTAAATGGAACGACGTACGACTATGATTATTATCTAATGTAGTAAAAATCGTTCAACGGTAGCTCGACGGTTGACTGGGGTCAAACGATTAATCGGTTTGGTGGGGATTAAGCAGGGACACTAAATTTCTAATAAAACTATTTTAAAACTTAATTATTCTAAGAAATTTTGTAACGCCTGTTCCAAATTGATTCCTAATTCGAGGCTGTGACCCGAAGATCGATCATCATAAGGCTTAGGGCCATTGAAAATGTGAGATCTAGACCCATTTGGGTGCGAGTAATGTAATTGAAGTGATCTAGGAGTTCGGTTTTTGTTTTGGAGCCTAGGGGTATTTTGGTAAAGTGTTAGTTTGGGCTTTTATGGAAATTGTATTTTTGTTCGAAAGGTATTAAGGATGGTATGAGTTGATAAAAGTTTAGGCTTCTCGTTACCTTTCCATGGATATAAGGATCGTCGGAAACGGACTTATAACGAAGAAGTTATGGCCATCGGAAGTTTGATGGTTTTAGGGTTTAGCTGAGTATGTGGGGCGTACATAGGTGTACGCGTAGCGTACTTGTGAAAAGGGCAATACGTGGGGTGTACTTCGGCGTACACTGGGCGTACTGATCAGGATGGTCACGGGTGCTCTACGGAGTACGATGGGCGTACCATATGTACGTTGGGCGTACTGCGGTCATACCCAAACCCTATTTTAGGGTCGTGGACCCTATTTAAGCTCCCTATCTCATTACCTAACCCGAATATCTTCAACCTCCACCCCTCAAAACCTTAGAAATGGACCCTTAGCCCTATTTGAGTGATTCTTGAGCTTCAAAGTGATTTATGTGTGTTTTTGGGGCTTGAGGAGGAAGAAGGAACTTCTTGAAGAGTCAATGCTTGACTTGGAGCTTTTGGATCCAGACTTTGTTTACCTATATTTTAACATGCATAAAATTTATAAAAATTTAAAACTTTTTCAAGCATCAAAAAACCATTACTTATTACAAAATTCTTTTAAAATAGTTTCATATCAGAGTATCTCAAAAATCAAAATCATAAAATGTGAGGAGATGCACGATCAAGCCTTCACCTTCCCGAGATCATCCGAAGTACCTGAAACAAAATCCAAAACTGTAAGCCTGAAGCCTAGTGAGTTTACCCCAAAATACCAACGCCATACAAATAATAGCAATATCATAACAAACAGCATGCATATAGAGTCTACAGTATAACTGGACCGCCCTAACCGGGCCTTCAGTCTGTCTGGCCCACTCTCAGAACCTTCAGCGTGTTTGGTCCGCTCTACCGAGTTTTCAGCCTGTCTGGACTGTTTTCCGGGCCTTCTGCCTGGTATGCTCCGTTGGGACTTCGATCTATCCGGGCCGCCCTGGGTATGTTGGCCTACAACACAAAGCAGGACCGCATCACCCCCCCCCCCCCCCCAAAACATACAATCAACACATAGATATCAACACTAGCATGTACCAACAGTCAGACCGATCTAACATATCACTAATTGTAGCATCATCCTATATACCAGGATACCGACCTAACAGGTCACTGAACATAGCATCATCCTATATACCAGGATACAGATCTAACAAACCACTAAGCATATCATCATGCAATAACCAGGATAACAATCCAAAAGGGTCGGCATTGGTGCCTTCGACCCTATTAGTATAGTATGGAAAACTCACATCACAAGTAGTGCTGAACTAATAAATCGAATCCTAAATCACAACTCCAAACTCAACTGCCTATAACCACCATATGACTGATTCCATTAGAATCCCAAATTTCCAAAATAACCTTAGAAGTCAAACTTGGTCAACCATGGTCAAAGTTAAAGTCAACGGTCAAGGTCAACAGTCTATGTTGACCCAACTCGTCAAGTTCATCTATTGACTCGCCGAGTTCCTTTATATCTCAGAAGGTCGTGAAAAGCTTGAGACAACTCGCTGAGTTCTTCAATGTTTAGAAGATCGGGAAAACCCTAATCAACTCACCAAGTCATCTCACCCACTCTCCAAGTTCACTCAGTATCCAAAAGGCGGGTAAAACCTATCCAACACGTTGAGTTGGCTAAGTAATTCATCAAGTTCTTCCCAGCCTTTTCCAGTAAAATCCAAGGCCCCGAACTACAGATATAGTCTCTTAGGACTAAGATACCATGTAAAGTTGCTAACTTTACATTGATGCAAGGCCTCAAAGGGATCAAAACACTAAAACTAAGCTTAATAAGAGGTTTAGGGCATGGTGGAGGGCCAAGACTAGATAAAGTCGACAACTTTATGTCCATGGGGGCCTACAGGAGTCCAGATCTGAGACCATGTCCTCATGATAAGCTTAAACCCGAGAGTGACTCCGTTTTGCACTAGAAATGACCATATTCTTGCATAAGTGAAGATCTAAGCAATAAGAGATAAAGGTAAAGACTTTTTACCTCCAAATGGATGCCAAAACCAAGTAGATGTCAGATCTACTGCTTCTCCCTTTACCCACACCTCATAAAACTTCAAAATCCTTCCAAAAGAGAACAAAAATGACTTTCTAAGCTCACACACTCAAGGAAGTTGTAAAGCATGGCTAGGGTTTCCTTCTCTGGGCAATGAGGTGATAAGGGAGGCCAAAGAATGCGGGTTAAGTCCTTAAAATAGGGTGCAAACACTAAAAATTAGGGTTTTCCCATTCAGCTCCAACTCATCGAGTTGGGGTCCTCCAACTCGTCGAGTAGGTTCCAAAATCCATGCGGCTTTATTAGTTTCTACACAACAAGTTGGGGCCTCCAACTCATTGAATTGGTCTTATGTAATGAGCAAAAATCGTTAAAATTTCACACTTGGATGTCAGGATGTTACAATTCTCCCCACTTAAAGTTGGCTTCGTCCTCGAAGCCTGGTGTGGTGAATAACTCCGAATAATTCTCCCACATCTCTGCTTTCGGTTCCCAAGTCCATTCGGATCCCCTCCGGTGCTCCCATTTTACCTTTACCAAACATACTTCCTTGTTCCAAAGGACCTTCACTTTCCTCTCCAAAACGGCCACTGGCCTCTCCACATAATTCAGACGCTCATTGAACTGAATATCTTCTAACGACACTTCTGCCTCCTCATCCGGTATGCACTTTCGTAATTGCGAGACGTGAAAAGTGATGTGAATCTGACTGCGATCCTCTGGGAGATCTAGTCTATATGACACCTTGCCAACCCTAGAAATAACCTGAAAGGGTCCAATGTATCGGGGAACCAACTTCCCCCTCTTTCTAAAGAGAATCACACCTTTCCAGGGTGAGGTCTTCAATAGTACCATGTCACCAACCTGAAACTCCAACTCAGATCGGCGCCGATCGGTGTAACTGTTCTGCCGACTCTGAGAAATCTGCAATCGCTACCTAATATGCCGAATCCTCTTGGTAGTCTGTTGAAATACCGCGGTCCGAATCATCACCCTTTGACCAACCTCACCCAAACAGACTGGGGTATGCCATCTCCGTCCATACAACAACTCAAATGGTGGAGCACCAATACTGGAATGAAAGTTGTTGTTGTAGTAGAACTCTGCAAGAGGTAGGTAGGAGTCTCAGCTCGCACTAAAGTCAATAATGCAGGCCCGTAGCATATCCTCTAGGTTCTGTATGGTCCGTTCACTCTGGATGTCTGTTTGTGGATGATAACTTGTACTGAAATGCAGACAGGTACCCAGTTCCTCGTTGAACCTCTACCATAATTTGGAGGTGAATCGAACATTACAGTCTGAGACAATAAAGACCGGTACCCCTGGCAAGCAACGATCTCGTGGATATACATATCAGCCAGCTTCTCGGCCGATGTGCTCTCCCGAATGGGCAGAAAATGAGCACTCGTTGTCAATCGATCCATAATGACCCAAATAGCGTTGAAAGCCTTTGTTGTTCTCGGCAGCTTGGTAATAAAATCCATCGTGATCTGCTCCCATGTCCACATGGGGACCTCCAAAGGCTACAACTTTCCATGTGGCCTCTGATGCTTGGCCTTGACTATCCTGCAGGTCATGCACCTCTCGACGTACCATGTGATCTCTCTCTTCATGGATGACCACCAATAATTCACTCTCATATCTTAGTACATCTTGGTGGTCCCTGGGTAAATAGAGATGCGAGACTTATGAGCCTCCTACAGTACAATCTGTCTGACCCCACCAAACATCAGAACCCATACCCGACTGCAATGGGTCAACAATCCCCGACTATCCTGCACGAATCTGGTGATCTCACCCCTGAGCTTCCCTGATCAAGCTCACGTGTGGAGAATCCACTGATATCCTCATACATGCTACCAGAATATAGGATCAAGCCTACTTGCAGCTCAGGGAATCCGCAACCACATTCGCTTTACCTGGATGGTAAAGGAAATCGCAATCATAATCCTTGACAACGTCCAGCCACATGCGCTGCCTCATGTTCAGGTTCGACTGATCCATGATGTGTCTCAAACTCTTGTGGTCAATGTATATGGTACAACGGACCCCATAGAGGTAATGTCTCCAAATCTTGAGAGCGAATACTACCGCTCCCAACTCCTGATCGTGTGTGGGATATTTTGTCTCATGTAGATTTAGTTGTCGCGATGCATAGGCTATCACCCATCCTCTCTGCATAAGGACTGATCCTAATCTGGTGATCGATGCATCACAGAACACCACAAAATCCACAACTCCCTCAGGGAGTGTCAAAACTGGCCCCTCGTCGAGTCGTTGTTGCAGAGTCTCAAATGCAGTTTGCTACTTAGAGCCCCACCGGAAATCCACCCATTTCCTCACCAGACGAGTGAGGGGTACCGCAATCTTAGATAAATCTTGTATGAATCTCCGGTAGTAGCCTACAAATCCCAAGAAGCTCTTGAAATATGAGGAAGATTTTGGAACCTCCCACTGCATAACCACCTCGATCTTGGCCGGATCGACCAAAATCCCCTACTGGTTAACGAGATGTCCAAGGAACTAAACCTCTCGCAACCAAAACTCACATTTTGAGAACTTGGCATACAACCGGTGTCGCCTCAATACTCCCAATTGCTAACGAAGATGTTCCTCATGTTGCTTCCTGGTCTTGGAATACACCAAGATGTCATCTATAAACACAATAATCGAGTGGTTGAGCATCAGTCTGCATACCTAATTCATCAGGTCCATAAACACTGTCGACGCATTGGTGAGCCCAAATGGCATCACCACGAACTCGTAATGTCCATAACGAGTCTAGAACGTGGTCTTATCCACATCCTCCTCCCTCATCCTGACCTGATGGTACCCGGACCTCATGTCTATCTTGGAGAACCAATATGCTCCCTGTAACTGATCGAAAAGATCTCTATCCTTGGGAATGAATAAAGGTTCTTCACCGTCAACTTGTTCAACTCCCGGTAATCAATGCACATCCGGTGTAAACCATCCTTCTTCTTGAAGAAGAGAATCAACGCTCCCCACGGAGAAATACTCGGACGGATGATCTGTTTGCCTTGCAGTTCTTGCAACTGAGATGACAACTCCTACATCTCTGGTGGTGCTAATTGGTGCGACGCGCTAGCAATACGGGCCGCACATGGCACAAGGTTGATCCTGAACTCGACCTACCTCTCCAGAGGCACTCTGGGTAACTCCTTTAGAAACACATCAATAAACTCTCTGACGACCGGAACCTCTAAAACCAAGACGTGATCCCTGACCCGTGTATCCACCACATATGCCAAATAACCTGCACACCCGTGCTGAATATACTATCGAGCCCTGGTGGCTAAACAGAACCCTGAACCCAACCTAGTGCCCTCGCCGTAGATAATCAGTGCTCCTCCACTTGGGGTTCGAACTACCACATGCTGACCCTCGCAGTTGATCATGGCACTGAAATGACTCAACCAATCCATATCCAATATCACACATACATCCCCCATTGGAATTGGAATCAAGTCATTCGGGAAGGATACCCTGAAGATCTCCAAAACACAACCCCAATAAACTGAAGAAGCAGAAATCCCGTGCTCGTTGGCGATGGGGACTCGCAACGGATGCTCTAGCTCTCCTAAAGGCAAACCGGACTCCCTACTAAAAGATCACGAGACAAAAGACTGACTCGCCCCCGATTCAAACATTACCCGAGCAGGTAAGGAGTTCACTAAGAACATACCTAATTATAGGTACAAACATATAAGCATAAAAAAATTATAATAGACAAGATAAGGAATAGAACCATACCAGCCACCACATATGGTGCTGCCTTGGCCTCCTCGGCTGTGAGCGGGAAGGCGCGTCCCTGAGCCCTCAGGGGCTATGCTCTACCCTGAATCCCGTCAGTAATCCTTAGTATAGCCATCGCTGGAGCCTGCATCAGTCGGGCAACGAGCAATGGACAGTTGGTCTTCACGCGACCAACCTGATCGTAGTGGTAACAAATCCTCATATCCTGAACCGGGGCTGATTGGCAGCAATCCCTCGCAAAGTGTCCCTCCTTTCCGTACTTGCGACACGCACTACTGGATCTACAAACTCTAGAATAAACCTTCCCGCACTTCCCACAAGTGCGGCCGCACTTCCCACAAGTGCGGCCGCACTGACACCCAGACCTAGAATCAACGGTCTTGGACCGCTTTGGTGCAGGTTGTGACTGCGTTGGTGCCTGCCTCTTCTATTACAAGTGTAACTCAAATTCAAGCTCATTCCGCCTAGGGGCCTCCTATAACACTAGCAATGTATTACAACGTTTGGTAGCAACGAACTGTCTGATGTCAATCTTGAGCATGCTCAAATTGTTTTTAATGAGTATTTCATCCCTTTATCAATTAAATGGGTAAATTGACATATTATAAAAATCATAAAATCATATAATAAAGTAAGAAGAAGCACCCGAAGTTTTAACCTTTTAAGAAGTCCGTTTTTTTATTACCTTTTTGTCCTTCTTGGGCACATTGTTGCTAATTTCCTCACTTGTGTCAAGTGAAACATATAACTCCATCTTTTCTTCATCTAAATATGCAAGTTGTTAGAAAATTCAAACTAAAATGACCGATAACAAAATCTTTCATGTATTGGCTAACCAATTCTCACGTCTGCTGCTCCTTCTCCTAATACTTTAATCTCTTTCTTCTTCATTTTGCCTTTCTCTTCCTCTATTTCTACTTTTTTCTCACTTTTCTCTATAGTACATTCCTGGTATACCAATGAAGTAGTTTTTATCAAGTAGTTTCAGTTAATGTAATCAGAATAATGAAGTTTGAAGCACCTTGTTCATGGTGGTGTCTCGACACTCTTCAATGCAATGTCCTGATTCTCCCTTATTTGAATAACAAACTTCGTTTTCCTATATGAGGCATAAGGTTGCAAACTGAAACGAAGTTACTCAGGTAGGAAAGACTAAATACGTCAAAATGCATTTATGAAGGGTAAACATGATGTTACATGTATGGAATGTTGATGTCAACAATTCTTTGTTAGCTTCTGAACAACCACAAAAGCAGGGAGCAAAGAAAAAAAATCAACACATACAGATAGTCGGACCATACAAACGATGGTGGAGCAGGGAAAGAGAAGCAGTCGTGTATTGCAGCTCCGATGAAGACAAAGGGCTTGTTGGGAACAAACACGAAATTGTTGTTCGGATGCTTTGTATTGTATCTAGAAATCCTCACCGAAACAATAAAAAAACCAATGGATTAGAAAAAATAAAGAGTCGTCGGTTTAGGCATTGGTGATAACCCAGACGACGGTGGTTGGAATCGGCTATGGCGATGATTTTGAGGGGCGTCGCAATTGGCAATGATAGGACAATTGATGGACGGACACGCTGGAGACGATCGATTGTGCACCCCTTTGCCAACTTTGAATCAAAGGATTTATGACTGAAGATGTAACCAAGGTAAATGAAGCGGTGGAGTACACTAATCTCACTTTCAGTGGTTACAATGGTGGTGGAATCTGAAAGATTGAAAAAAAAAACAAAAGAGAAAAATCAACTAATGACATGGAAGAAGTGTGTATAAGGGAACAAAAAATTAATAGTATTATAAATAGTAATTTTTATATTTTTTTTCAATTAAAAAAAGTTGGTACTGTGATGATAGACAAAATTTTGCAAAAGTAATAAAATCGTATGTAGCATCCCTATTGACAAAAAAAAAAAAAAAACCACCACACTCTCAGATAGTTAATTATGGGAAAATGACTCTTGAGGGTAACTAACTGTTGTGTTTGTTTTTATTTGGTCAATTTCCTTTTTTTTTACTCAATATACCATCGAACTTGTTGTTTGTGTTCACTATAACCCTGTTGATCGGCTTTTGATATGTGATAGTCGGTCAAATGGTTATGGTGAACACAAACAACAAGTTTGATGGTATATTGAGTACAAAAAAGGACCAAATGAGAACAAACTCAACAGTTGGTTACCTTCCTGAATCATTTTTCTGAAAAGTTAAAAGAAATTAAAGTTGCAAAATTATCAAAGAGTGCAACCTTCTTTGGCCATAACATATATGAAGAGCGTTTCGAAGGAGTAACTTCGTTACATGGTCTATGCAATGCTTATTGTGGTTAACTGTCAACACCTCTCTACAAAAGGATATTACTGTGTAAGAGAGGTGTATTTATCAGCATAAATGTTTACCTCAAGGTATATTATGGTGATGTGTCTGCAAAAACTGCATTATAATGTACATATTGATGTTGTATCTTATCCAATGAATTCGATCTTAAAGCTAAGCAAACTAAAAAATCACAGCACTTGTGATTCTATTCGTTTGTAGACTTGTCTAGAATCCATGATATGATAAATCATTTGATTGGAAATGTAAATGTAGTCATGAAATGCATCTGTTTAATCAAGATTCATCTAATAAATATTCAAGTGCATTACAAAGTTATATATGTATGAATAATGATTTTTCGTGAGTTTTGTTTTGAAGAGAATCAATAATGAATTTCATAAAATCATTAATATCAGCAGGAGATGACATATGATTTACTATAACGAGTAAAGGGAAATGGACTCAAAAGGGTAACCAACTGTTGAGTTTGTTTTCATTTGGTCCTTTTTTTTTGAATATACCATTAAACTTATTATTTGTGTTGAGTATAACCCTTTGATTGACTATCACACAGGTCAAAAGCCAGTCAAAATGCTTACGATGAATACAAATAACAAGTTCTATGGTATATTGACTAAAAAAAATAAAAACCAAATGAGAATACCTCAAGTCGTTTTCCGTTAGTTCTTGAGAGAAAATCTATTGAGCTGCAGCAAGTAGGGGTTATAATTTTTCTGGATAGACAAGTGTTTATTTAAAGTTCAAATAAATAGAAAATCTTCATCCACAAAGCCTCTAAATATTGAAGATCTTGAGAAAGGAGAAGAACTCAACTCAACTCAACAATGGAGGGAGAGATGAAAAACTTCATATTTGTATGGACAACAGTCCTGGCATCTCTCCTTTTCTGCCGCAAAATCAGTAAAGTTATAGCACCAGGTACAACACGTCTTTTAGCATTCATCCCTGTCTTCTGCATCTTCATCTACCTCCCTCTCCTCCTTACTGCTGTTAATCTCACCGGTCCTACCTCTTTCTTCGTAACCTGGCTTGCAAACTTCAAATTGATGTTGTTTGCGTTTGATAAAGGTCCTTTGTTCTCAAATCCACCCCTCCCTTTGTTCAAATTCATCATCACTGCTTGTGTCCCGATCAAAATCAGCGATAAATCCCAAAATATGAAGACCTCGACTCAAGTTAATGGAAAATCTGACGAGTCTCAAGTTGATGGAAAATCCGACGAATCTCAAGTAGGTGGAGCTTCGAAAAGGGGAAAGAAATCGCCGATCAATTACGCCGTCAAGTTTATGGTGCTTGTTTTGTTGCTGAAGATTTATGAATATGGAGACAAGCTACACCCTCTGATGAAAATGGCTCTGTTTTGTGTTCATATTTATGTGGTTTTAGATGTGGGTTTAGCCATGGTTGCGTATTTAGCTCGAGCAATTGTTGGTTTCGAGCTCGAACCACAGTTTGATGAGCCGTATCTGGCTACATCTCTACAAGATTTTTGGGGAAAGAGATGGAATCTAATGGTTACAGGTATACTACATCCAACGGTGTACCTTCCCGTCCGATCAATTTCCGGTAGGTTTCTATCGAGAGATTTAGCTTCGCTTCCGGCGGTAACGGCCACGTTTATCGTCTCCGGTTTGATGCACGAGTTAATATTTTATTACCTTGGACGACTGAAACCCACATGGGAAGTCACATGGTTCTTCGTGATTCACGGCGTGTTGGTGAGTCTGGAGTTGGTGGTTAAAAGGGCGGTGGGTGGAAGATTCCGTCTGCCGCCGGTGGTTTCCGCGCCGCTGGCGTTGGGTGTGGTGATCGCCACCAGCTTCTGGTTATTCTTTCCGCCGTTCTTGCGGTGTGAGACGGAACTCCGGTCGTGTAAAGAATTGGCTGCGTTCATGGAACTTGCTGTTCGTGGAAGATTTGTTGGTCCAAATGACGTATCTTGCCCTTACTATTGAATCTAAACCTTCCAAAGATACGAGGGTATATAAGACTTTTTGCTTTTAATTTCTTATTTATTACTACTTCAGCTTACATAAAATTTGTGGTGTATTTTCTCTTTTCTTTTATCCTTTTTAAGCCTATTACGTTAGCTTTAAATATTAATCCAAAACATACATGTAATAATTTAAAAATAATATCAAATTCTCTTCTTGGATTTTCACAATCTCATCACGTCAGCTTTCATTCTAAGTGGACATGTATCAAATTCTCTTCTTGGATTTTCACAATCTTTTGATTATGTATTGTATTTTCTATTCAAGTTTTTGTTTTTCTATTGTTCCTTTAGTGGGACCTCCAAACTATTCGATTTTGGTTTACAAGATCAGTATTATCATTTTTTTGATATTCTAGGGCATAAAGTTCATTTTTATTTGTTCCAAAAACCTTTAGCATAAAATTAAAGGGATCGTTGGATAACATTTGTGAAGTGGCAATCCAGTTGACATTCGGTACCATTGGTATCAGTATTAGTACCGAACACATGTGTCATTCCCGGTACCGGTACCGATAATTTCAATTCAGCTCGATACTTGAAATTAACTTTCGAACAAATCCAATATTCAGAAAATCGGAAACGATACCGGTTCCGTCCCACGCTCATTCATCCATTGAAGATCTCTTAAGATTTTTTTTTATTTTTTTTATTTTTTAATGTCATCATATTCTCACAATTGATGGTTTTGAAAAATCAAAAACCAAAAAAGAAAGCCACATGTGAAACACTAAGCCACATCATCACTGACATTGCCCTCGACAGCAACTAATATATGTATGGGTCCTTTTTTAGCAAATATGCGTCGACTTTATGCCCCTTTTATATTAAGAAAATCATGAGGGATATTATAAATCAAAACCAATAACAAATAATACGAATTCTTACGTGATTCTGTCATGAGAAAGTTTCAGCTTCGGTGCAAGTTCATTTGTATGGATGCCCTTTTCATTTTCACTACAAAACCATTTCAAAATCGTCAAATTATATTTCAAATGTCATTTGTATAGCTTCATTGAATATGCTACTTGTAAATCAACAATTACATAATTTTTACCACCAACAAGAACAATTTGTACGTACCCCAATATGACAAAATAATAAGCATTGAATATGCTCCTTGTAAATCAACAATTACATAATTGATACCCTAAACATGAGTGACCACAAGAGATACATGATTTGATATGTCTTGGGGGTCATGTTGTAGAACTTTCTTTGCTAATACTATGTTAGCATTGAGAAAAGTAATATATGGCGCAATCAGTTAATATTTAGATCTCACAAATCTCGCTCAAGCGAAATTCAACGAGTGAGTGACTCTTTCGTTAAAATATTAACCGTAAATCGAGGATGTGTAATAGTTCGTTGTATAAATCTCGCCTAATTTGTTGCCAATAATCTTTATCAGTTTATTGTATAAATATTCATCTAATCTTGAGTTGGTAGGGGTTAGGAGGGGTAGTGGTGCGATCCTTGAATTTTGAAGTGACACGAATGACTTATACACCTACGGTAAGTATTTTACAAAAACGGTCCTTAAATTATTGACTAGTAATATACAATAACGTGTTTTCTAAAATAATATATAAAAACGTTTAAAATCTTAGTCTCGATGATTCCGTTTGTTAAAAATGTCAAAAGTTTGTAAATAATATGTATGGATAAAAAGAAAAAGAAGAAAATAATACCAAGGAAAGTTAGTTAAAATTAAAGAATATCATTAAGGATAATATAGTAAATTCAATCAAAATATATTATAAGGATCTAAATTAAAAAAAATTTACAGACCAATCAAACCAAACACACAAACTTACAGATTACACCAAACAATATTCACCAAACCATAAGGGCCATTCTTATAATTTACTTTTTAAAATTTTTGCCATAACCTTTTAATACTAGAAGTCCTTATAATTTTGTAATTTAGAGAAAGGTATATGTTTGGTGTGTGTACTTTATATATATATATATATATATATATATATATATATATATATATATATATATATATATATATATATATATATATATATATATATATATATATATATATATATAAAACAATCCTTATGTTTAATATCATTGTATATTGGCAGATTTAACCCTTGTGTAGAAAAGAAATTACAAAAATTATCCTTGTAATTAACAAAAAAAACTCCTTATGCATTTTTTTGCAGAAACGGTCCATTTTTTAAAAAAAATATAAAAATAGTCGGTACTTAATACAAAATTTGCAGATTACTCCTCCCGTAATATATTGCCATGTTCGACTCTCCACTTTTTGTTTTCATACTTTGGCCGCATGAATTTTGCATATTTTCATTTTTCCCCTTTACTTTTGTAGTTACGCAATTCCGGTCCCGCTTGCTCCCCTCCCCCCACCCCCTGCTTTGCGCGGAAGCAGGTACGAGGAAAAAAAACATAAAAAATATGTATTTTATAATTTGTATTTTATTTGTATTAGTTGGTATTTATCGTTATTAGTATAATAAGTGTCATGTGTCGATAGGTTATATGTCATCTATCGAATATAACGTATAGTTTGTAAGATGTGAGATAAAGTGTATAACCCTCAATAGTCTAGAGACAATATTGTAAATATGTTTGTTGTTGTATTGCAATCATACGATTGCAATTCAATTATGTAATCGGCTCCCTTAAGCCTATACATAGGGCCTTTGCCCATATGAAATAAACAAGTTAAGTTTGAGTGTTTTAAGACTTGAGTTGATCTCGAAGTTCTTCCTCTATTGAAATAATTGTTCTATTTCGGAATAGCAGAGCGTATATCCAAATTTTCCAAAACCATTCATCTAATCATCATCAAGACTATTCCGACGCATCATTCTGGTATAATCATCCACTTTTATCGTTATAATCAAACTAGGCATGGGCACCAATTGTACCTTAGAAAAGGCAATTCTTATGATGTTGCAATGTACGAAGCAACCCCGCCCACACAACAGACATCGATTTCCCTGAGGATGCATAATTTTTAGTATGTGTACCACGTCGAGGAAAATCAAGCCAACGAGGCTAGTTTTTGCGTACGACGTCGAGGAAAATCAAGTCAATAGGGCTATTTTTCAGGTCATCGTTCTAGAAATCAAGGCAACATGTTGGGGGTGGCCTCTTTCATGGGTCATGGGGCTTGGCTTGGCTTGGCTTGTTGGTGCTCGATACAGCTTCATGATTCTTGGCTGCCCATCACCCTTGACGGGCACCTATGCGAATGAGACCCCATGGTACCCCCTATATATACATATTGCACAAAGAGCTTGGTGGCAGTAACAGACATTGATTTCCATAAGGATGCATAATTTTTGGACACACACGACGTCGGGGCAAGGGGACACGGGGGTGGGGCGTCTATTGACGATGTTTTGGCCTCGTTTTCGTGAAGATTAGCAGCCAAAGGGTTAGATATTATATACTCAAGAGCATCTAACTCCTAAGTAATTGTTAGTGCCAAGCTCCCTACATTTTATAGAAACTAAAAATGTTGATCGATGCTCAATATCATTTATAAAGCTCCGTACATTTTATACAAACTAAAAATGTTGACCGACCTGCTTCATTTATAACCCACCCTATATAAATTTAACACTTGGATTTCTGGTATGTTCCTTATTGCCCTTTTATTTTGAAAATGTTGCATTTTAGCCCTTGGAGTAGTACGCATGACGTACCACATGGTATGTTTAGCGTACTAAGTGAGATGGCAGTCGGGATTGCGAGGCCTCATACGTTGGGCGTACAAGGGTTACGCTTAGCGTACTTAATGTGTATGAAACCCTAATTTTAGGGTGTTTTACATGGACCAAAATTGTAACATTTTTTTTAACTTAACACGTCTTCTAAGATAATGTACTTTCACAACAACTAGCAAAATATGGAATCTACTTTCAGGAGAAACTATCTAAGGAAAAGTATTGTAAAAGGCAATGTACTTTCATGGGCAACATTCAAAGGCACAGTACTTTCAAGGGTAACATCCACAACATAAACCACTTACTACCAATCACACAAGCCATTAATCTCTACCAACATCACAACCACCACAACACCACTATTGTCACCACCATCAAAACCACAACTACACCAATCATGTAATCCTCTCATTTCTTCTACCACTTCGGGAGGAATGACGTACGTAATGACGCATTACTCAATTATTGTTGAAAACATTATTGAAGACACACATCTTTGCGTTGTGGAGGGATGTATTTTATAATTTGTATTTTTTTTTTTGTATTCGTTGGTATTTGTCGCTATCGGTAGAATAAGTGTCATGTGTTGATAGGTTATATATCATTTATCGAATATGATGTATACTTTGTAAGATGTGTTATAAAGTCTGTAACCGTCAATAGTCTAGGGGCTATATTGTAAATATGTTTGTCGTATTGCAATCATACAATTGCAATTCAATTATGTAATCGGTTCCCTTGAGCCTATAAATAGGGCATTTTCTCATATGAAATAAACAAGTTAAGTTTGAGAGTTTTAAGATTTGAGTTAATCTCAAAGTTCTTCCTCTGTTGAAATAGCTGTTCTATTTCTAAATAGCAGAGCGTCTATCCAAATTATCCAAAACCGTTCATCTAATCATCCTTCTAATCATCATCAAGATTATTCCGAGGAATCATTCAGGTATAATCATCCACTTTTATCGTTATAAGCATTAATAATATTATGTCGAAAATTTTTGTATCAGAGCTAAGTGTCGTTCTTATCATGTTTATTATAAATATGAGTATTCATTCGTTCGTCCATAAGAAAAACAATCATCATGCATCATTATAAATGTTATTACATTCATGAATATCCTTGTCATAATCATCATAAAATTTAATAGTCATAATAAACTTTACTATCACTATCATTTTTAAAGCTATAAATTTTTTATCGAAACTTTGATCCAAAACACAACTAAATTATTGTTCTTATAAGAATTATAATCATGAGTTTTTCAAGTTTAAATATTAATAAACAAGAACTAATTTTTTTTTTCGTAAAACACAGAAACAATCTAAAAATTTTCTTTTTGAATTAAAAATAGATTCTAAGATATCAATAATCAATTGTATGTCTAATATTGAAGCAATACATATAATAGATAATAGTATGAATTGGAAAATCTTGAAGATAAGATAACAAGATTAATTTGTTAAATATATCTCAAGAAATAGAAAAATCACTTCCATTCGAAATTCAAGAAAGTAATGCAAAAATAGAAAATAATTCAGATAATAATGACGTAAAAGTAATATATGATTTTTCATCTGATGATGAAAACTCTTATTCAAATCCATATAGAAATTCATAAAATAATTTTGGATTAAATCGAAAACAATCATATATTGAAGACGATTATCAAATTCAATATATTTATGGACCACCTTCATCAGAAGAAATTTTTTTATATAAACAAGGAATGGTTAAAAATAAACAAAATAAATGGGAAAAATACCTCCACAATACATACCTAAATTATTTACATTTCCAACAAATTCAGATATTCTTTTTATTGATTGTGATCATAATCCCAAAGCAAAAATTCAAGAATAAAGTAATAAAATGAGAGTACAAATTCCGTTAACTGAAGAATTAAGAAATTTACACCCAACACATTTTCTTAATTATATCATTCATAAAACACAAGGTAATGCATATTGTTTTCTCTCATCTCTTAATGAAACTGAAACAATGATGATAGCTACTACTGATGCTATGGAAACATTTAAAAATATATTAAAGCGTCTTATTCGGGAATTCATAGGACAATAAATTGAAGATAAAGTATCACAAGAAGCTTTTCAATTAGAATCGTTATGACATCTAACTAATCTACGAATCTGTAATATGTGTTATCTAGACCCATTTATATGCGAATATTCTGAGCATTATTATAATTTAGATTCCACTAGAAAAAAAGGTAGCATTAGATATGTTTTATCAAAAATTACCATCATTAGTAAGCCAAAGTGTAATAAAAGATTTTCAAGAAGCCTTACAATAAAATAAAATTGCAGACACTCTAGGAGCACAAATAAATATACTAAAACCATGGATACAAAAGAGATGTTCAGAACAAAAAACAACACAAGATGCAAAAATTGATTTATGTTGTGAAAAGTTAATCAATATGGTTGTAAAGATAATAAAAAACAACGATATAAAAATAAAATTTGGAAAAACAAACTTATAAACCTAAACATAAACAATATTATAAACAAGGTGAAAGGAAATATTTTGGAAATAAAAAAAATATAGAAAAAAAATATCAATCTAAAATAAATTATTGCCCATGAATAAAAAAGATTGTAAATGTTGGATATGTCAAGAGGACGGACACAAAGCTTATGAATGCCCAAAAAAGACAAAAAAAAGGAAAAAGAAACAAATCTATTAAAAATTGCATATGATCTAGGATATGAACATATAGAAGATTCAAATATAGATTCATACATAGATATTTATGCATATACAACTGACTCTGATTCAGATTTAGATAAATAATCCTATGGAGAAAGCATTATTAGGATGAGGACAACCTCATATCTAACCCCTCTGAAGTATACATTGCAAAAAGATACAATAATAAAGTATACAGTGATATGAATATATCACCAAAAGCATACACTAATAAAGTATACAGTGATATGAATATATCACCAAAAGCATACATTGATATGAAAATTTTCATATCATCATTTGAAATATTAAAAGCAAACAAATATGAGCAAACATTAAGGTACCCAAGAGGCGCAAGTATTAAGACATCAGACATATTGACATGGTAGCAATCATGAAGCAAATACAACACCAGCTCAAATAGAAGCAGGAGCAAAAAGCATCATTAATTAGACAACTTGAAGTAGTCAAACGTGAAGAAGAGCAACTACAACAGACACTACAAATTCTATCATCTTATTCAACACCTAAAGAAGAAGCAACTAGCAGCTCAACAACGAAGCAACCAAAAGAAGACATTCAAGAAATATCATCCGATGGTAGTCAGCCACAAACAATACTCAAAACTGAAAAACAACCTATAAGACCAAATCTAGAATAATATCCAACACTTCAAGTCGATCATAAAAACATAAAGAAATGGTATGTGATTTTCAACAAAGAAAACAAGGGAATCTATGACGATTGGGGAATTGCCAATTCATATATTATTGGAAAAAATGTCATTCACAAAAGTTACAAAACAAAAAAAAAAAGCAGAAGTCGCATAAAAGATAATGTCGAATGTTCAAAAACAGTTCTCCTTACACCACAAAAACCCATATCCAGTTTTACTCCACAAAAACATGCATCCATCCCTAGATCTCTTAACCAATTAAATGCCAAAATTGCCCTTGAATCCATTCCATCAACTAAAGAAAAAGAATCTACGAAAAAACCATCTGCTCAAAAATTTGCCAAATTATGGAACAACCTCATTTCATACACCAAAGTCCGTTCTTTGATGGGCTTTTACCCAGTAGCCAGGCCACCAGGCCCTAAAGCAGTATTCTTAGCAGACCTCACTGACCCCATGACCTTATGAGACTATTTCAGCCATGGATTCATAGACACTATCTATCTTGATGGAACAAATTTACATTGCATTAGCTAATTCCCATCAGCTATTCAAACAGTAATCAGAAGTTACAAAACACGACTTGCAAAACAAGAAAGAGGATTATTTATCAAGATGCATTCAAGTTATCCATTTTTTTATGAAGATTCTCAATTACTTGTTCCAAGCATCACTTTCGCAAATATGGGAATAAGTAACGTCTCAAAACCAATAAGGGATGACCTAGCTCATGAAGTACCTACACAAGACCATCTAGTTTTTGCATTAGTTGTGGTTTACCTTGCATCATCACGAATAGGCAATGGAAAGGACCAAAAATCTAAAGTGAGAATCAATTACGCCAGTAAAACATTCATTATTTATTCCCTTCAAGATAATGAAATTACAGCCAACGCACTCAGAGCCATTGAAACATTCAAATAGCCATTCGAAAAGTTCTCTCATCACCTAGCCGAATTACCAGCTGAACTTAAAAAAAAACTTTGTAAACACATGATGCATGTCCCATTACACAGTTGTAGTCATTGTGAAGATAATACAAAAGAAACATCATTCATGGAGGATTAACGTCAGCCATGACATAAGTAAACATTATTCAAAAATATCTGTCTTTTCGGAGGCGGGAGGAATGACGTACGCACTGACACATTACTCCCTTATTATTGAAAACATTATTGAAGACACGCATGTTTTCGTTGTGGAAGGATGTATTTTATAATTTGTAGTTTATTTGTATTAGTTGGTATTTGTCGTTATTAGTAGAATAAGTGTCATGTGTCGATAGGTTAAAACTCTCAAACTATTATGTGCTGATTTGTGCCGTTATCTGCATATAATAACACAAATCAGCACATAATGGTACAAATTAGCACATAACAGCAAAACTCAACACATAAACAACAAAAATCAACACATAAACAACACAAATTAGCACATAACAACACAAATCATCACAAATCAGCAACATATTTCAACAAATGAACAACATATTTCAGTTATGAATCAACAAAATCAGCAACTTATGTTCAGAAATCGGCCAAACTGTGACATCCCCAAAATCACGGCCAGAAAAGACCGGTTTTGTTTATACTTTATTTCAAAATCAGAGTTATCTTTTAATAAACAGGTTGCGGAATTTGTCCCAAAACAATAATATGATAAAAATTTATCAAAAGCATTTCCATATAAATGTATTTCATTAAAAGACTCGGGATGTCATGTTCGTACAGATCAAAAGTATAAACAGTACAATATAAGCCTTACTACATTATTTCATATCTACAAGCCTATATCCGTAATCCCTCGTCCAAAACATCACACCTATGCTCATGCGCCACTACCTGTAATACATAAAACTGAGTGGGTCAGGCTTGGGAGCCTGGTGAGCACATCGGGTTTTCAACCCACAATAAATAAGTTTATTAATTTCATCAATCAACAATAACCCGATTACCCGTTCCCGTTATCCTCACTTTACGTCCCTAAACACCTATCATAAGGGACCTAGCCTAAGGATTATCATCGGGACGGACACTACTGCTAAGGGGATTCCTCAGCAATAAATGTCCTAATAGGCAACCATGTGGGGGATGGAGTACACCGGTGAACACATCGTTCACAACACCTACAGGTTGCGAGCCTGCTAGTGTTCCACTGGACTGTCTAGAAGAGTCCGTGGTCGTCATCTATACTCCGCTAGATGACTGGATCAACAATAACAACATTGAGGTCTCTCATCATTTTATCACACATCGTCTCATTACATCTACCCATGTTTTACCCCAACATTTTTGTAGATATAAAATACATATACAGTTTAAATCATTTAAAACTTGTATAAAAACATTCATCCAGCATAGATAACAAGTATACAGATAATATGCACACATAGCACGTAATATATAAAATACTTCATATCTATGTGTAAGATGAAAATAACTATGCACTCACTTGAAAAGGTGGTGATTCCGAACTCAGACAGCGCTTCGCTTCTTAAATAGAATTTTCTTCGACGAAACCTAGTATTATTACCACTAGAGTTTAGTCTATTATTCGCCGAGACTAATTAATAGTCTAGCTATTATTATTATTATATAAGCGTTAAAAAAAATACTTATATAACCCATAATAATAGCCCAAGTATTTATTATAAGTTCATAATAACAATACTAATTTTAAATATAAGCTATATTAAAATAAGGTAAGCATAACTTACTTACAAGGGGGTTTTAGCTAGGAGTCGGGATCTGCAGGGGCAGAACTTCGTCGCTAAATCTTTCTAAGAAAGATTTGTGCAGCGCTTCAGCGCTCACCTTACTATACTAAACTACAGAAAGAGAATTCGAATCACGAGGGACCGAAATGCTCGGGGGATAAGGAGAGAAAGACTCTTGAATCAAGAGAATGGTGCAAGAAATATGAGAGCCCAAGGCTCTTATTTATACTAATTGAATTTTCAAAAACTACCCTTCATAATTACTTAATGACCTTTTAGTTATATAAACAACTAAACACCCCTCTATAATACTATTTTAAATGGATTTAATGATATTTGTACTAAACTAATGTCGAAAGAACTCAACATTAGTCTTATAATGACCGCATCGTCGATACCTTTCTAATGATATATACATATGTATATATATGTGTACGTATACATGATTTATACTTTATTTTAATACGTAAATATGCTATTATAATTTGTAACTCGTTCATACGAACTCAATTTTTGACGTTCTTTATATCCACGCGTAGGTGGAGGCGTACTCTACAACTTTCGTTTAGACTCCGTCGGCTAATTTTGATTTTATTTTTAAAGTTATATTTTTAACAGGTCGGGACAAGATTGGGCTGTTTAAAATCTCATAACTTGTTCATACGAAGTCAGATTTGGGCGTTCTTTTTATCGATGTTCTTAGTTTAACATATTCGACGACTTTTGTTTAGATCGCTAAGGCTAAATCTCGCTCTATCGTAAATTCACTATTCACGCTTCCCGGTATCGTGCTGGTTCTATCGCGAAACTTTGACGGGTCATAACTTCTTCGTTATAACTCGGATTTCGGCGTTCTTTATATGTACGGAAACCTTGAGACATATTCTACAACTTTATGTAGAGATATCGGGATTATCTCACACTTTAATTTTTGACGCTCATTTTTATTCTTTATTAATTATACATTTATAATTAAATAATAAACACATAAACACACATAATTCACATAATACTCAAGTATTTCATCGTTATTACTTCAAAAAGAGTTACAAGAGTTGACCTAGACAATTACATTGACAAAAATGCTTAGCCCTGAAACCCGGGCGTTACACAAACTATAATCAGCATCACAATATATTTTAGAAATCAACTAGAAATCAAGTCATATATTTTAGAAATCAACATAATCTTAGAAATCAATGAAGAATTTTCAGATTAGTAATATCACACACACACACACATAAATAACAACATCTTCTACACTTGTAGAAGTATGATTTTCAAGAACAACAGAAAAAAAAAGTGCGAGGTGAGTTTCCTCACTGTGTTTAGCGGGTCAAAGGCACTAATGTCGGCCCATGATTATGCTATGTTAGTGTGGTAGATGTCTGCGTGACTCTTGCATGTGTTATGTACTTGTATGCTTATTGAGCGGGGACTGATGACCATTTTGTATGTTATGTATCTTTGTGATTATTGCATGTGTATGTGTTTATTTGATATATGTTATATGTATGTTGGGCGGGGACCGAGCTGTATACCGAGTGAGGCTCGATGCCGGGCTCATTATGCGTTTATTATGTATGGTATATGGAATTTTGGGGGAACTCACTAAGCTTTGTCCTTACGGTTTTTTGGTTTATGTTTTAGGTACTTCCAGTTCCAAAGGGAATAGTTCGGGATGATTAGAGGGCACACACCACCTTGTTTTGCATTTTTTTTTGATTTACTATGATATGTCATGATGATTGTAATGGGTTTTGGTATACTAAAACATCCTATGGTGTACATACAACCCTAAAATCTTTTGATCTATGTTTTGTCTAATTATACATGTAATATTGTTTCCAAAGCTTTAAGCCTACAACTAGCATGCAACAGATATCATCAACATAGAAATGAGTTATAGAATTACCTCTTGGTTGTAGCTTTTAGTTTTGTTATGTTTGGCCTTTAAGAACTTAGCACCAATAGTATGAATGCCTCAAATGGAATCACAACACCTAGGACAAATGATGAATTTTAAGAGACTTTCTTGCACTCAAAATCCGTTATGTGGACTCCAAGAACACACTAGGGCATCCGATTTTAGCTATGGGATTACATATATATATATATATATATATGTGTGTGTGTGTGTGTGTGTGTGTTAGGAATCCAAGAGTCATGGGAAAACCTTAATCAATACTCTTTGCCTTATTATCCATGATCCATGAATCAAGTGGGCTAACTCTTTATGGGTTCTTCCATAAACTTAGTGCCCAAAACATATATATATATATATATATATATATATATATATATATATATATATATATATATAATTTACACAATTAGTCCCTATTAATTTAATTAATCTCTTTTGATCATTAAATTAATTCCAAATTAATTCTTGATCAATACTAATTAAATTATATAATTTCATATTAATATATTAGAACTTATAATATATTAATAAATCATAAATCACCTCTTCTCAAAGGTTCATCCTATCAAATTGTCCTGGTGATATGCAACCCAAATGGACCATGCTACTCTCGGGTCAAGTACATACCAATTATAGTTATGGGCTTAGACACCTAATCCAACAGTCTCCCACTTGGATAAGTCTAATAACTATTATTGCAAGTATGACTCCACAACCTGACTAGCAATCGTAACTCTTAAAAGCCGTTGTCGAACTCTGACCTAGTTAATGACGTGTCCATTAGATAAGGGATCATATATTCCTCCTTTCTAAATATCATATGGACTGAGACATGGATTATAATCATTCTCTCTGTCCATCTGTTGTTTCCCGATTTTCAATTTATGACGACCGACTAATTGAACAAATCAAATCAGTCCAGGCTTGGCCAAGCACTTAGGGGTGTCATCACTAAATCATCGATGAGCCCACAGATGTCGCTTTTATCCACATGTGGTAAAAGGAACTTATAAACTTTGACCCAAATGCTCGCTTGTAGTTACTCATCAAATTACACACAATGATACGTTTTATAACACCAAGTTACTGGTGCATTTACATATGTCAATGTGCAACCGAATCGCAACTACAACTCACATGTCTCCATTTCAATAATATAAGATATTATCGTCTCACAATCACTCGTGATAAAATCCATTAAGTGATTCAGATGAGCATTGGTTGAATCCAATACTCGAATCTTATTCCAGGAGTACTCATGAACACTGTAGCAAAACTTGTGCTATGACTAAAAGTCTACAACACCTCTACAGACCCATTCATGGCAGTCTTGCCACAATACCTACTTCCAAAGTATGATCGACTGTGGATGGTTTAAATAACCTAATTATTCGGGAAGTCAAAACATGCAAAGTGAAACACAAGAATAATACTAATCCTATATGCCCCAAAACTTTTGAGTGTCATATTGATTACTCGTTATTCATTGTATAATGTTTCGAATAATCAACTTAATACTTGAATTAAAACAATATCTATGACATGCTCCAAGCATACACACTTTGTTTGTCTATGGTCCTGACTTTGTGCAATAGATCAATTGAAAAACATTTCAATGATTCTTATTTCACAATTCCAAATCCTTATTACAAGTGTAAGAGTTCCAAATTCTTTTCACTACTAGAAGGTGTTAGATTCTAAATTATCATGCAATGATTCTTTTGTAATGTCTAGGTACCAAAAGTCACAGAGACTTGACCAACGATATTACACAAATTTCCACTGGAGATTGATAAAAAAAAAAAAAAAAAAAAAAACAATTCCATGGAAGCGAAGTCTCAAATTCGAAGTACATTCCTTTGAACGTCCTTCTTTCATAAAAGTTTATAACCTTTTTATATATTCTTAATCTCCAACTCCCAATATATAGAAACATTCCATATCTTTCCATATGACAAATTATTATTAATAGAATCCTGTTTATTCATAATAGTATCAATATGTTCCATCCATTATTATACTTCCAACTGTCCTTAAGTGACTAATCATTGGCGAACCTTAGATTGTCCTTAACAGTTGTTTAATGTAACGCCCGTAGATCCGGACTAGTCAATTTAGAGACAATAAGCATCAAAAATGACTTTTTTTATGGAAGATTATTTAGAAGGATTAATCTTAACCAAGTTTTAGTATATGTCACAAGGTTCCCGTGTACTCAGTTTGACGGGCTTCGTGTTTTCGGCTTCAAGTTTGGGCCATTCTTTTGGGCTTAGATGCTTGGGAATTTGTTGGGTCATCGGAATGCAAGTCTTTTGGACTAGGAAAATTGGTTGGCCTTGAGGTAAGGCCCATGTAAGGGTTTGGGCCTAATTTGGAAAATTAGGCCATGTATGGGCCTTGGATGATTACTTGGTTTTAGGCCTTTTAGATTGGAGGTTTGGGCCTTAGTCTTAGATCAAACTAGGTAAGGGGTAAAATGGTCTTTTTACCTTAAGTATGGATTGATAGTTATAGATTGGATTCCAATTGTTAATCGGGTGTTATTTGATATCGATAACTTGGGGATTTTTCGGATCAGCAATCAGGGATTATCAGTGTGATTCAACAGTGTGAGGTGAGTTTGCTCATTGTGTTTAGCGGGTCGAAGGCACCAATGTCGATCCATGATTGTGCTATGTTAGGGTGCTAGATGTATGTGTGACTCTTACATGTGTTATGCACTTGTATGCTTACCAAGCGGGGCCCGATGACCATTTGTATGCTATGTATCTTTGTGATTATTGCATGTGTATGTGTTTATTTGATATATGTTATATGTATGTTGGGCGGGGACCGATCTGTATATTGAGCGGGGCTCGATGTCGGGCGAGGCCTGATGACGGTCAGGGCCCATTATGTGTTTATTATGTATGGTATGTGGTATTTTGAGGGAACACACTATGTGACAACTGGCAATTCTGGGTCAATCAAAGTCAACAAGTCAGCAAAAGTCAAACAAGCCAACGAAAGTCAACTTGTTAGGACATAAATTTGTGGTTTATACCTTGCTTTTAGAGTTCTCGGTTTAGGACCGAAAACATTATGATCTCGGTGGTACTTAGACCGAAATCACCATGTGATTTCGGTGGGTTTAATGATGTTTTCGGTTGGGTTGGGCTTTAGCAATTAGGCATTAATATATTCAACACATTTTGCTATTATCTTATTAATAATGATCCATTTTTAATAATTTGAATTGTTATGATTCAAATTAAGTAGTTATATATTTTTATGCCACACTGTTTATAAAAAACTAACACTCTTTTTACAAAAGTCCAACTTTTTATAAAAAATGGAAGAGTTGACTCAGTGACATGAGTGTTGCATCCTTTCCAACAGAAAACATTAACCAACATGCATCAAGGCTATTATCCAACAAACAACAATGCTAACATCACCTCACCCCACCCCCTTCCCAGCCTCTCCCCTCTCTATTCTTAGTTGTGGTCGAGAGGTCCTCCAACCCCCCACCATCTTCAAACTTCACTTTTCTCTCAAGAAACAAGTTCAAACCTTCCAAGGATTAATTCTTCAAGTTGGTTCTTAGGATTTTTGGTAAGTATTCCTCGTTAATCTAGTGTTTCTACACACTTTCATGCTAGACAAGATAACTATTATGTATTTATATAAATGATTATATAAATGGAGTTAACAAAACAATCATAATAAACTATAATTGGTATAGGTTGTGGGTCATAATTATTATTTTATCATTTAGAACAAAACATATAATTATTTAAATGTATAATTATTTTTACACTATGTAACCACTATGGAAGGGTAAACTTTCATTTATAAGAAAAAGGGTTTTCATTACACTAAACGTAAACTGGTTAATACAATTTTGCGAGGCATGTCTTCACAATACCTACTTGAGTACATACTAAAGTTCCTGACAATCTCGCACCTAAGCTATTAGCTACAGTTAGATAGGCACATCTAGGGTTGCAAATGTCTAACATCCGACGCCTGAAGAACGTCGTATCAAGCCAACTAGTCGTTAGCACGGTTATAATAACTCACATAGGGTATTAACAACATATTTGGTTTATGGGGCTAACATACATTCAATCGATTTTATATAGTGATAAAACTACATAATACTATTTTCCAGTACAACACTACTTACATTTTTGGTCTTTAGGTTTAAGACTTACAGCTCATTTTTAAAGAAAATATTGGCTATTCTGAAAGCACACTATCATTTTTTTTTACAATGAAGAGTTACCAATTTTTCTCATACAAAACTCTTATAAACTCACAAACTTAATTGTTGACACTTTTTTCAAAACCACTTGTATTCTCAGGAAATCAGTAGACAGGTAACCAAAAAGATTTTGAGGATGGGGCGTCACAGCGTCACGTTATTTACTTTTGTCATATGTATTTGGTATCAAGTGAACAATGTTTTGGATACAATGTAAACTTCTTAAATATTAATATGATGGTTGTATGACTTTGATCACTATTATTCATTATGTTATGATATTGTACATGAAGTCATCCATCCTCAGACGTTTCCACCGTTCTTATTTGAGGGTGTGACACACTAAGCTTTGTGCTTACGGTTTTCAGTTTATGTTTAAGGTACTTCTAGTTACAAAGGGAATGACTCGAGATAATTGTAGGGTACATAACACCTCGTTTCACATTTTCTTGATTTACTCTGATATGTCATGATGATTGATATATTTTTTATCTGGATTTGTATGACAATGTTTTGAAATACTGGTTTTATTAATTTAAAAATAAATTTTTTTGGTTTTATTTTTTAAATTAGATATTTATATATTATATTCTTTATCGTTTATTTTTAGTTCCATATAAAATCAATAAAGTCCTCTATCAATTGGAATAAAGTTTGCAATCATTATTCTCTATCACTGCAATTGACAATTAAAAAAAATAATTTAGAAGTCGCTGCAATATTGATTTTTAAATCCAATCGAAAATCTTCGAGTACGTAATACGTTTTTTAAATCGACATTTGTTTCATATAAAAAAATCTTATTTTAAGGATTAACTTATAATAGACATTTTTTTTTAAGAAATGTTATTTTAAGAATTAAAATGTGTTTGGTTATTCAAAAGATCTATGGGTTACAAGACAGTTTGAATATTTGTTGATTCAATGGATAAGGAAATGAGTTTGATTATTTAAAATCCTACAGAGCGGGTTTGGATCAGATTTTGAAATTTGGGAAAAAAGTTTGGATAAAGGTGGATTCTTTCCAAACCTGTTTCATTGTCACCTCTATTTACATGCATTCATTCCGAGTGTTTCTTTTTGTTAATTAAAAATTCGGGTAATGCCCGAATATACATGCATTCTATTTAAATGCAAAAAAAAAAATCGGGTAATGCCCGAACCTGACTTAACACCCGAATCACCCATACCCGAATCCCATAATTGAATTTGATTCGGTCATTAGTTAGTTTTTTTATTTGGAAAAACTCAAACTACACGAAACCTGAAAGTTATATGAACAACCTTGGCGAATAGTGTTTGAATCTTGAGAATGAAGTTATGATGCCACATCATCTAGAGATATTAATCCATGCAACGAAATATTGAAGACGATGATGTGATCACAACACTAACAATTTCACAAACAAACAAAAACCCAAATTTTTTTGTGTTTCTTAGGTGATGAAAAAAAATTAGAGTTGATTGGAAGATCCAAATATACATCAAATATTTAGTTGATAAGAGCTATTATTATATCTTTTCATTGATAGGAGCTAATAGGAAAAAAAAAAATCTTTCAAGAGTAATAATATCTTCACTATGCGTACCTGGTGGGAATGGTCTTTTAAAAAGGCTAATATTAGTTAGTTACTTTATAATGACGATTTTTAAGTTGGGTGGGTGTTTTTTAAAACATTTTAGAAAGTTTAAGGACCAGTAAATTAGGAAATGCAACAGATTTCACCTCAAATCGGGGTCGGGGTTAAGAGTTTTACTATTATGCCCTCATATGGAAATTAACCTGGTCCTAATCCTAAATGTATTGAAGTTATCAAAATGTGACATAAATGTGCACAAGCTACCAACACTGCATTGCATGTTAACTGCTTTCTAGAAATTAAAGTTTATAGATAAGAAATGGAGAAAGGGTGGGAGTGAGTACATGTACATTATCATCAAAGATTTCTTCGTTCCAATTGGCATGCAAAACGATCAACTGCAGCCATTGCACGAGATGCTGCACCAATGGAGCCTTCATATCTACCATTGCATTAAAAAATAAAAAATAAAAATTTGCAGATAAAAAAAAAAAATTAGAATACAGAAAAGTTGTTGGTTTTCTTACAAGGCAACAAAGAGAAAAGATGGCGTCTTGTATACTATAGCTCCTTCACCCGCAGGCTTTGAAGTGTTCATGCACCTTCCACAAAACCAACTCTCATGTATTGATGTAACCACATCTGCCACCAAAAAAAAACAGTTGAAAATTTTCTCTTCTCTCAACAAGAATCTATAACCTTTAACAGATAACAGCTTACATTGATTTGATTCAATAAAGAAGCTTTCACTCTGGTAATTGCCTCGTTTGATGAAGTTCACAAGCTCGCCTACTTCAATGGGGTCTGCTTCTATACCTTCCTCCTCTGCACTACAAAAAGCATCAACATCTATCTATCTTCAAATCCCCATT
The DNA here is from genome assembly GCF_052625555.1 of Lactuca saligna. NCBI lineage: Eukaryota > Viridiplantae > Streptophyta > Magnoliopsida > Asterales > Asteraceae > Lactuca > Lactuca saligna. The sequence goes on along the minus strand of NC_136425.1, from coordinate 9,016,005 downwards.
GGCATTCATAAAAGACATATGGATGCTTTAGAACCTTCCTTACATTGTAGACAGCAGGCGAGAAGGTCCGGTTGGATCATAATTGATTAGGAGAGCAGCCTTTAATGGTTCACCTGTAAATTACAAATCAACAACACAATTACTGATACATAATCATTGTGAAAAGCAAGAAATTACAAGTGGAATGTGATTGCATACCATCAAAACCAACATTGTTACATGCCCACTTTTCCCAGTTTCTATTCACGAAACCCCAATCCATGATTGCTTGCTGGTTACAAAAGCCAACAAGTAGTAGTACAACACACAAACCTGAAAAGGGAATACAAGTTTGAATTGAAGCTAAGCATATCCATCCCTTTGAATGCCAAATGAAACAACTGAAACCATGTTATCTCCTTATCTTGAACTTAAACGAAAACCTCATTCGCTTTCAATATTATGATGAGTAGTACCACAGTCTGTTTGAGTTGCCCTCAACCCATAAAATGATTTACATATTGCTAAGCAAATTATGGAATAGGAGGTCAACCAATCAAGTATTCCATCAGTCAATCATACAATTTCATAAATTGCAAAAACGAAACAATATTCTAGTTAATCGAAAATTTCATCCCTACCAAGTACCAGGTATAATTAGGGTTTTAAATTCGAATACACTAATTTGAACAATTCCTAGTTTTTTTTAGATATATTGAGAAGCTTACCGTTGGACTGTAAGAGCAGATTCCGGTAAACAAAACCCCCAGCGATGCAAGCTGATTCAATGTCTTGCAGAGAGCGGGATAGTTTCTTCAATTTAGGTTTTTCTTTTACGTGACAAAATAAATAAATAAATAAAAACTAGGAGGGGTAACAAAACATCGTTCTAAATTTTTTTCTTGCTCGGTAATACACGCACGAGATTCAATTTCTTGAAGAGTTTGTGAAAAGTAAGAGCGAAAATATAAGTCTAACTTAACTAGGTTATAACCCGTGAGCATCACGGATAAGAAATTTAAAAATAATTTTAATTATATTATAGCATAATTATTAATATAATAACATGTGTTAGATGATGTTAAGTTGTATTTTTATTTTTGCATGTTAAGTTGAAAAAGACAAATTTATCCTTATAACAAAAAAGAAAAAAAATTAATATACAATTAAAATAAAATTTGTATATTGTTGTCAAACAAAGAAAGTGGAAGTCGATTTTATGCTAAATGTTGTTATCAATTTTATTTTGTGAAACAAAGACCATATACGCATTGTGGGTTGTTTTAAAGGGACCGTATATGTAATTTCATTTTGTGAAACAAAGACCATATACGTATTGTGGGTTATTTTAAATGTTATTATCAATTTTATTTGATAAGAGGATAAAATGAGTTTAATTTCTACCAAAATGAGAAATATATGTTCATCGGAGAGTAGCTTTCAAGGATATATTCGTATGTGATATAAGATAATTAAATTTTAAATATAGTTTCTGTTTTTCAAGGATATTATATATTAGAATATATTGGTGCGTAGAGAGTAACTTTCAAAAACAAAACAGAAGCACAATTTTAGGGATTAAATTGAATTGAATTCCTTATATTAAGGGATATTTACCAATTTCATTAAATCAATCAAAGAAGAAATATATGAGCGGGAAATTTATTAGTAAAATGTATTGATATTTTGCCACATGGCAAACCATAGTTGTAAAAGTTTGATATGTGGACAAATAAAGAGTCTTTTATTAAGAATAGATTTTTTGAAAAAATTTTAATAAAGTTTTAAAAGTTTTTTTTTACTAAAATGATATTAATTATTTAACATTTTGTCCAAATTAATAATTTTTTTTAATATTTAATCAGCAAATGACGGATTATATTATTTTCTAAAAATAATAAGACTTTTCTGTTTGAAAAAAAAAAGTTAGAATTTTATTGAAATTTTTTCAAAAAAATTAAGGCTTTTCTGTTGATTTTCCGCAAAAATATTTACAAATTATATAATTTTTGTAAAGTTGTTTAAAAAACACAATTGTCACGTCTTATAAAAACTTAAGTCCTTTTTTTTAAACACCGACATACATTGTTTAAAGAAGATAATAAAGTTTTATTTTATTCAAAAATTGCTATTAATTTTTTTTCTACTTTCATCCTAAGACCTTTTAATTATTTGGACATTTATCTCTATTGTTAGGATTAAAGACTTCCAAAAACGCTCACAAACACAATTATCGAGACGATTAGAGATTCAACATATTAAACAAGAACATACAAATTTAAAGTTGTTCACTTGGTTTAAGTAATCAAGCTAAGTTCACGACATCAACGACATAAGTCGACCATAAACATACAAACTTTCTTTCCAAAACAAACTAGATGAACGGAAGTTGTAGCTGTTTAGAATCGAAGCTAAAGCCTTAGTCCTCTTCTGCTATGCAACCTCAATCTACAACGTTCTACAACCTTTATCCTCAAGAATCTACGCATTGAAGCGTTGTTCCGGTTGAAAATCAAGCTTGAATGGATGGCAATGTCCATAATTGAAACATATCATGCTTACATTCAAGCCCATTTTTTTCCAGGGTTTTCCATGGTACCGGAAGTGAATACCATTTTCTCCAAAATCATAGAACAATGTCAGACCATATATGCTTAATAGATATTGGTCGGGACCCGTTTGAGATCGAGTATTGGTCCTATGTGCTCAAACCTAGAATACACCATACCATTCGATAAGCTAATAATTTTTTATACATCAACATCCATCAATCTAACCATTTCACATACACATACATTAATCAACATGGTTTTACTTACACAAGCATTTCAATCTGGTGTCAAGTGAGGTTGAAACTCTTGCACTTAATCATATCATTTTGGTGATAGAACTAGGAAAGAATCTGAATGGTTAATTCCATGAAAAAAAATTGTTTAGTCTAATGGAGGGAACCATTTTTAAAGAATGTTATTTCTACATTTTGTCATCATTTATTACTTTTTTTCCCATTTTAATGTGACTTTTAATAATATACATCTTTTAAAAAAAACTTACAGTTTAATTTATTCTAACAAAAATAACTTAAAAATATCTATTTATTAAAATATTTAAAGTTTTAATGAGTTTTATTATGTTAATTTTTTATTAGTATAAAAAACAAATTTAAAAAACTTCACTTATTAATATCTACAGTGGAAATAAACTCAATAATATATCTCTTTTTCAAACTCTTTTTCAATATCTAAGGTGGAAATAAACTCAATAATATATCTCTTTTTCAAACTCTTTTTCAAAGTGTTAATAAATAGTTAAATACTACATCTAGATATATAATACTAAGAAATAATATAAACACTTTGACAATAATTTCCCATCATTAAGAATTTCAAACTTTCCTTTGTATGGATTTCAAAGTTTTTTTTTTTTGGCAACTTTCATTCGAGGTTAAAGATTAAGTAGTCATTATTTTTAACATTTTTTTTACAAATAGTTAGATTTAGATGCCAGTTGGTTAACTGGGACTTAAGAATAAATGATAAGCTGTCATTATTTCTGATGTTATCAATTGTTTGATGAAGTATTGAGTTTGCTTATAACTGTAGGCGATTAGTGGACGATGATTCCAAAAAAACTCATGGAAATTGTGAAAAACTTTGAAGCCCTATGAAGAAACTATTGGACTTTAGACACTAAAACCTCTTTATAGTGTTGGAGAAGCAAAAATTTGATGGACATGAGAGTTTTTGTGTTCATATACACAATACACATTTGTTGTCTCTCTTTATGCATCCATGTGTGTTCTTACTCGTCTACGTGTCCTTTGGAGAACCAAACCTGGCAAGATAGACTGATGCTTCTTATTTTAGTAGATTCGCCGTTTGGCTGACTTCATTGTTCATCATTGCTATTAAATTTTAGAAATTTAATGTGGGTGCACGAACAAACATTGTTATATTTAGTGAAATTATTTTTGAAACTTGCTTACTTTAAGGTAGTCTTCATGTATTTATAATGTTTGTTTTTGACGACACAAATTATAAATTGGATGTCTATTTGATCTTACCATACATGCAATTCCAATGTCTTGATATGTATATTGTACTTGCAATAACAAGATATGTAGAGTTTTCAATCTGAACTCTTGATAAGCACACTTTAATATTATATAAACTCAAAATTATAAGTAACTTAATTCAAGTATTTCTTTTCACTACCAACATTATAAATACAAAAAGACTCAACTTTCAAAGTAAAAATATTTTAAGGTATATATTAAAAGCAAGAAATACCAACATACTTTCATTTATTCGTTATAACATCGGATTTTCATAATTCATTTATATTACATCATTGCATTTTAATTTTTTTTTTATATTAAAGAACAATCTTATTAAAATATCAAAAAAAAAATAAAAATATGGCCATAATTCATTTCTCCGAGGAGCTAATTCACCTCCATATGTTTTTTGGAAGGGAAAATGGCTTACAAGGTTAACCAATTAGTATTTTACATTTTGTCATTTTTTTTACATTATTGACCATTAAACTTTTATTTGTGTTCAAATTATACCATTAAGATGGATTGTAGTAGGTTAATGCTCAATTGGCATATGCATAACATCTATGTGACATGAAATTGGGAAAATGACTTAAAAAGGTAATCAATTGTCATTCTTGTTCATATGTGATCTCTTTTTATACATCATTGACCATTAAACTCATATTTCGTGTTCAAAGTATACCCTTATGATTGACAATAATATGTGAGGGTTTGGCTGTAACGGTTGTATTCTAAGATATGAAGAGATGAAACCAATAATATGGTTATTGTGAGGCATAATTTGAATACAAAATGAGAGTTTAATGGTTAGTTGTGTACAAAAAAAAAAAATCAAATGTAAAAAAGATGACAGTCATTTATCCTCTTAAGTAATTTTCTCAATCTCATATATCACGTAGATTCGGGATGAGCAAATGGACCGGGGAACCGGCCGAAACCGGAACCCGATGGAACCGGTCGGGCCAGGACCGGGACGTTATTTTTGTGGATTTTTGGAACCGGGAACCAGTAGGAACCGATATAACCGGAACCGGTAGAACCGACAAAAACCGGAACCGTATTATGCTATTTTTCAATGATCGGTTCCAACATTTGAAGACGCGACAAGAACCGATAGGAACCGGGAACCGGTAGAACCGGAACCGATAGAACCGTCGGGCCGGTTCGGTTCTTGATTTTGGCCGAAGCCGGTTCCCGGTTCCGACCGGTTCGGTTCTTTTGCTCATCCCTAACGTAGATGATACATATATGTCAACTTGTCAATTAAACGTTAACTTATTACAACCGGCCATAAAAACATAATTTAAATACAAAATAAAAGTTTAATGGTCAATAATATAAAAAAAAAAAAAAAACAATATTGATAATTGATTACCCTCAGGTTAATTTTCATTTTTTTTTTTGCTCTTCCTTTCCAACACGAAAGCAATGATATTTTCGTTTCTTTAAAACTCAAGAACATATAAAGAATATTTGTTATAATTTATAGCTCTTTCAATTTTAAAAGCATGACGAAAAACATATTAAATTTTGCTTTCTTTCAAATTCGAGAGCATTTATTATAAATCCGACAAATTTTCTTTCAAACTTAAGGATGCAGGCTGCAGCAGTGCAGCTTCAGCGTGACTGCATTGCAACCAAAGGTAGGTTGGATGTGACTTTGTGAGCAAGTTGAGAGACCACCATGTTTATTGTATATGTAATTTAATTGTAAGAGCGGTGTCATCTGTTGAGATGGCCGAGTTGGTCTAAGGCGCCAGATTAAGGTTCTGGTCCGAAAGGGCGTGGGTTCAAATCCCACTCTCAACAATTCTTTTATAAAGGTAATTTTTAATTTTAAATATGTGTTTTCTATTAACTATTTTTTAAACTTATAATCATCAAATAATAAAGCCACTTACATAAAACTGACTTTGGTGATAAGAATAATTAGGTAATTTAGGTTACGTGTCTAATTATAATCGATTCTTGAAAATTAAATTACAAAAAATAAATACACACAAGGGTAGCTAGACTAAAAAGGAAATAAATTACAAAAATTAAATTACAAAAAATAAATACACAAAAGGGTAGCTAGACTAAAAAGGAAATGATGTGGGATAACATTATCCTTACAACGGATATGGATGTCCATGTGGCAATACTTAACTGGGTAGAGCATTGAGTCTACTTCCAATCACTGATATCCTCCAAGAAAAAGATCCCCCAAAATTAACTAAAAAGCCACTGAATTTCAATTAGTTAAAATTGTTCATCATCACCAAAACAACTCGAGAAACGAAGAAAAAGAAAAAAAGAAGCAGTATTCACTTCAATATTCATACCTGTTTAGAGAAAGAAAATGTCAAGCTGCAACATGGCATCTGCTGCTACTGGATTCGTGGTGGCACCAAATGTAACCTCCAACACAACCATGGCGAAGTGCACCATGGTTAAGTTTTCATCCAACTCCAAGAACACCAAGTCTTCCAGACTGGTGGTTGTAAAGGCTGCCGAGGAGGCGGCACCACCGGCTGCCACCACTGAAGCTGCACCAAAGCCACCTCCGATTGGTCCCAAGAGAGGGGCCAAGGTAATTACTCCACAAAAGCCAAAATTAACCTAACTTTTTTCGTTCCTACAAATATTAACTATTATCCAAAACAATTTCAGGTGAGAATCCTCCGGAAGGAGTCCTACTGGTTTAAAGGTGTAGGCTCAGTTGTGACCGTTGATCAGGTAAAGCTTTTTTTTTCTTCGTTTTTATTTTTTTGTGCAAAAGTGGTTGTTGATGTTGAATTGCTGATAGAGTATAATTAATGTGATGTGCAGGATCCAAAGAGTCGCTATCCAGTTGTTGTGAGGTTCAACAAAGTCAATTATGCAAATGTTTCCACAAACAACTATGCATTGGATGAGATCAAGGAAGTTTAGATGAGCTTCTTGTGCATGTGTCATTCTACAATTCCTTTTATTTCAGTCTTTTTTTGCCAATGAATTTGTAAAAATAGTTTCTCAGTTCCTCGAGTGCCTAAATTTGATCAAATATATTGTTTGCGATCCCTTTGCTTCGATCATAAAATATCATCATGCATATATATATATATATATATATATATATATATATATATATATATATATATATATATATATATATATATATATATATATATATATATATATAGTTATAGTTATAGCACTTAATTAAGGGTTACAAGACTTCTATATAATATTTATTTCAATGAACATATGATAAAGAAAGATATATTGTTATGTGAACCGTTAGTATGATAAAAGTAGTTTCAATATAAGAAAAGTTGTAGAAAATTCTATATACGCTATACAAAAACCACATTCTGAGAAATTAGTTGATATCTCTCTTTTAATTGACAAAGCTGTTGTGTTTGTGTGCATACTTTCATCTTGTTATCTGCTCTGGCTCTCCAAAGACTTGAATTTCTGCAAAATAAACACCATCAAATGAATGAATGAGACTATGAGAGTTGTCTACTTGAAATCAACCTTGACTATGATGATTGATAAGATGAATCACCCATTTGTTGGCTTCAGTGAAGTAAATCGGAGCAACAAATGGAGATAATTAAATAGTATTGGAATAGATGGTCTGATGAATGAAAGTAAAATAGTAATTTAATTGAGGGCATTGCTGAAGATGAGTCAAACCTTGATAAATTTGAGAAGTAATAATAGTAAATGAATTTTCAAAGAACTCTTCCATCCATTCCATCAAGAAGTCCAGACCACATTCCTTTTACTGGAGGTAACTGTGCTACAAAAGCATTCCAAGGTGGGTACCCCACACCACTCCCACGAACACGACCATCCATTCGTAGAGATAAATACCTTCAAATTCACCAATTTTATGAATTCTTCTTGTCATTTGTGAACGTGAAAAAACAACAATTAACTTGTGCATGCAATATTCATAAATAATTATATATAAAAAAAAAAAAGGCTTACACAGGAGATTCAGGTGATACATTGGCCAGTTTTTTCTGATCGTCTAGCCACCTGGAGTATGCAAAAAATGTTTACCATATGAGAAAATAATATTTTTTTTAAAAAAAAAAGTTAAGTTAAGGCACTTACTCGGACCATTCTGGTGTAAGAAGAGGTAGAAGCTGCCAGAGTCGTCTTCTTTTGTTTGTTAACTCCGTCATTTCTTGAGTCTCATCAAACTCAAAAGTAGGTACGTTTCCATCTGTTGAAAGAGGCACAACAAGCACCCCTCTTTCTATGAGTTGTTCAGTAAATGTTTCACTAAGTTTGAAGGCCTCTGTAATGAAGGATGAAGGTCCAGCAAGGATCACAAGACGTGCAAATCCTCTAAGTTCACTAACAGTAATTGTCTTCTTTTCATCTACACGCAGTTTAAGGTTTGAGAGGTTTTCTTCTCTTGAGAGCCTGGCCATTTGGGCGTTCTTGATTTTGTTCTCTCTGTAATATAGGAATGCAAAGAGAGATGCAGCGCCTATGTCTATGCCTAGGCCTTTGGCAATATCAATCACTGAATCTGCTCTTGAAGGATTAGCCAGAGCACCAATGAGTTGTGTGGTGGCTATCAGTCCACCAAGAGAAGCTTGTGCAATGAAAGCGATATAGAAAAACATCCTCACTGATCTGAAAGGAGTAAGAACTTCACTCCTGATCCTGGCTGTTGAACTGAAGATCAAACAAACCAACAATTTGAATTTGATTGATTAATGTTTGCAAGAACTCAAGAATTCAGGGAGGGTTTTCTTTTACTTCACAAACTTATAGTAACTGAATCGAAACTAATATCTTAAAATCCAACACAAAAATAATTCGTAAACATTTCACTAGGTTTGAAGGTCCAGCAAGGATCACAAAACGTGCAATTCGTACAGAGCAATTCGATCCATCTCATCATATAAGTGTGAGTGTGTGTGGAAGAGCGAATTACCTGATTTCGGTGGAGGACGACGGCTTAGATACAGAGCAAGTGACCAATAGAGGAGCTTTCTTTCTGCTCCTGATTGTAGCGGTATCACGGCTGCTGCTGCTGGTGAAGACGGAGGCCAATTTGTGGCCGTCCATGTGGAAGGTAAAACCGAAGCATTTGGAAGTTTGATGTAGATTAGTACAAGCGGCAGTGACGATAGCGAGCTGCGCCATAGTAGACATGTCGTCGGCTCACTCAACAGTCGCCGGAGAACCAGCAGTCGGCGGCAGCTAAAGTTGTAGTAGTATCACCATGGTGTTGGGTGGTTGTTTGTTTTGTTTTCTCATCATTTTCATTTAGTATTTTAGTTTCATTTCTTTTTTGGATGATTAATACAGCGCCACGTCTAGCCTCTGAGACCAGATCAATGCAAAATATGAAATAAAGTTTTTTTTTTCTTCATAATTTTATTTTTTGAAATTTATATAGATAAAATTACATAAATGGTCCATTTTACCAAAAATCATAACTTCAATCCTAACTAATTTTTGTAATATGATTCATGTGGTTTCTAAAACTTATATAGTTGGTCCCGATCTATATATATAAAATGACTTTTCTACACAATTTAATTTCATTTATCTTTTTTCTTATTTAACTAATATATATATATATATATATATATATATATATATATATATATATATATATATATATAATCATTCATCTTTATCCCACCTCAACCGTATCATTTCAATAAAACACACCATTAATCCCAAGAAGAAAAAGTCAAAATCATTGATTACTTCAAATTCTTTATACTTAATTTCACTTTGTTTTTCTTTAGCTTTAAATTACCAAATCATGAACTCTAAATACATGTGGATACTCTAATATCCTAAAAAATTCTTCACTAAGAGAGCTTTTATTCTCTTCATCTACTTCTATATTCAAATTGAAAAACAAAACAACTCTAAATAACTAAGATCACTACCATCAACATTTGTTTCTTGTTTCACAACCTGCATTTGAATTATAGACAAATACGTGATGTATAAGTTCTTTAATCGCCTACCTTTCTTTAGCACCTGTCTTCAAGGATTTAGCCAAGAAATATTTGTCGTTGTTCAGAAGTCACTTGGAAAACTCTATTATCTCATTGGAGTATCCTATCATGTATAAAGCGGACACCAGCCTGTTCATCTCCGGTCACGAGTTTATAATGAATTAAGTACATTTTGTTTCATAAAATTCTTAGAAAAGTATATAAAATGCCCCTTAAAATATGTATAATTTAACACGTATCAAAATACTTCACACTTGGCTTTTGTTTGCCCTCAAGCAAATATATAGGATAACTTAAGTTAGATTTATTTTTCATTACATAAGATAACTCTATTATAAACCCACTAATTTCATTAAGCTTTAATGCGCATATCTATGTCTAAATCTTAATAACTTTCTCAGTTTTAAATACTCACAATCTTTATAAATGTTCTCCACTTACTATGAACAATACGTACTTTTGCATCTCTTCGAATATACATTTTTAATAGAGACATTCAATCTCAATGTATTTTTTACTATTTCACCATTTCAGCCAAACACAATCTATATCTGCTTAAGTTTCTAAATGTTTAATTACAACTAGGGAAGGAACCATGCTTTGCATGGGTTGGGAAGGGTTTTTTTTCCAAAATATTTGATCAGGAAGCATAATACATAAAATATAGAAGGGAACTATAGAAAGTATCAATGATCTCTTACACTTTTGCAATCCTTTTTGTAGCACCTGGTTCCTGGTACGTAAAAATTCATCTTAGTTTTCTTCATTTTTAGCCTTGGACTCGGCGAGTCGTAGGTCCGACTCGCCGAGTAGAGACGTGATCCGGAACACGTTTAAGTTGGCGACTCGGCGAGTCCCCGTTGTCTGATGAAACCCTAAATTTTAAGGGTTTGCACCCTATTTAAGCCTTCTTATCCGCCCCAAGCTCGCCCCTTTCACCCCCCCCCCCCTAGAGCCTTATACTTCGTTTAAGCTTGTTCCTTGTGAGTTTGAAGTATTTTGGTGTGTTTCTTGAAGATTTGGAGAAGGAAGGAGAGTAGATCAAGAAGAGAAGAAGCAGGCCAGGTTTATTGGTGTTATATCAGTGATTTCCTTGAGGTATAACTCATTTTCCCTCTGTTTTCATGCTTGTTATCCCTTGTAGCTCCATGAAAGTCTGTCTTGAGCCTTTCCCCAAGCTTGTTTGTGTATTAGAGTGGATGATAAGTTGTGTAGCCTCTAGATCTAGGCATGATTGAGCTCCAGGAGCTTGGATCTACTGCCTTTATGGAACCATAGTGCATGAAAGCCCTAGATCTACTCTTTTGGTGCATTTTGAGCCCTAAATCTCTCATGGGTGTTTATTTACACGTAAAGTTGGAAACTTTACGTGTAAACTAGGCCCTAGGAACTCAGATCTATGAATGGCATGGGCTGGATTCAAGCAAAATCGCGTGTATAGTATTTGCATGTGGCAGACTCGGCGAGTCGAGTCGCGAGTCCCTAAGTTTTCCCCCTTTTCGTGTTTGCGGTTTGGAGTAGTGAGTCATAGAGTGTGACTCGGTGGGTTGGAAGCCAGACTCATTCATGTAGTAACTCAGCGAGTCAATGCCATGACTCGGCGAGTTCAAGGCAATCTTCATGCCTCAAGAACGGACTCGGCGAGTTGTTCATACAACTCGGCGAGTCTAAGCATAGAGTGTTCTTTAGATGAAGACGAACTCGAGGAGTTGTTCATACAACTCGGCGAGTAGAATGAAGATCGTTGGGTCATCAGCTTAGAAGGAAAACTCGTCGAGTCAATGCCAAACTCGACGAGTAGAGATGGGTTAGTGGTCAGATAAAGGGATAGGGACTCGTCGAGTTGACAAGCCAACTCGGCGAGTCGGGTCAACTGGAAATTGACTTTGACTTTAACTAAGTGTTTGGTGGGAATTGCAGCCGGAGGATTTCCGGAGCAGCAGCAGCAGACAGACCATTCCCACATAGATCAGCAGCTACGAGGTGAGTTACCTTCCAGTAGCGGTGGGTCTAAGGCCACAATGTCGGCCCACCAGTAGGGTTGTATGATAGATGTTTGTCTCTGTGATATTCATCTAGGATTGCTACTACCTGTGATATGCTAATGTGCTAGTAAGATATGATGATATGTGCTAATAACAGTAGGGGGAGATAGTCCCCCGTATAATGGTCGATAGGGTCGAAGGGGCGATCATGCCCAGCCATGCTAGATAGATTATGTGATATATGTGTTATGTGGTAGTAGTAGGGGGTGAAATAGTCCCTAGTATCCGGTTGAGAGGACCGAAGGGGAGGCCAAATCCCAGATATGCTAGTCAGTATCCGGTCGAGAGGACCGAAGGGGAGACCAGCACCCATATATGCTAGTTAGTATCCGGTCGAGAGGACCGAAGGGGAGGTCAGCTCCCAGATAGACTAGTATGTATTCGGTTGAGAGGACCGAAGGGGTAGGTCGGGCACCCAGATATGTCTGGCAATATATTGTATGTTATGTGATTGTATGGTATGTGGTATGTTGGGGGAACTCACTAAGTTTCGTGCTTACAGTTTTCAGTTTTGGTTTCAGGTACCTCTTCTTCAAAGGGGAAAGAGCCGGCGTGGTAGCAGCCCATCAAACACACGCTTGTATTCCGCACCATGAGATCTTCCTGGGGATTGTACTCTGACGTTGTTATGTTTTTTTTATAAACTGTTTTCTAGACACGCACACTTTTATGAAATGATGTGGTTGGTGTATGTTTTACTACTAATGTTTTGCTAAGTATATGTTTTCAAAAATGAAATTTTTTGCTCGTATTTTTGGGATGTTACACTTTTGCCATAGTCAAAGTCAATTGTTGTAACAATCACACATTCTTATCTTTATGCATATCAACAACAATAACATTGACCTTAAACCATTCCGATTCTAAAACATGAAGCTCCTCAAGAGAAGGGATCATATCATATTTCTCTTCAAGTCTTTTTTAGTACCAAAAAAAGGAAGTTTAAACAGAGCTCAGAATGCCCTGTCAAAAGAGAGGACCTCGACCCCACAGACAAAAAAAATTCAATATGCAAATATGAGAATTAGTATAAAAAAGCTTAAGGGAAAACTGCCTCTAAGGATATGTTGCATCTTTAATACATTATGGTATCAACTATTTTAAGAAAATCAAAACGAAGTTCAAATTTTTATAGTATAAAAAGTTAAACAATGATAACTATTTAAATGCATTATAAAGTAACCTTAAACGGAAGCATAAAACCAGGAACGGTATACGTGTGTACTTTCTTCGATTTGGGATTGGCCTGCTTCAATACTCTAAAATCTTTTATTTTCTTAAACATTTCACGCATCATACACGAAGTATATTTCCAGAAATACGTACCCCATGCAAACCTGCAATTTTAATTTATTTATTATAATTAGTGCATTGTGTACTATTGCGGGAATGCTTGTTTTAAAGGTAATACATGTTCCAATCATCTATATTATCAGCAAGCTTGTATACTGCTGCAGGAATGCTCGTTTTAACGTCCCGTCCGTGTAGACCCTTCAACAAAAAAAACAAGTTGGATAAGCATCACAATATATTTATCTTGTAGTGCCAAATAATTCGGGGACATAATCAAGTCTTCTAAATCTTTCAGCCGCAACCGTGCATCAAAAATATATGGGAACAACCGAGCACGGAGATTTGAATTTGACTAGCCTTTTCGTCATGGAGTAAATCCACATAAGGACCAACTTTTAAACCACAAATGAGAATATATTCAGTTTCACCAAAATCCAACTGGATCCCCTATATCAAACAGAAACCTCCCCATTTCAAATATTTGTTGACTCCTTATTTCATGCAACATCATCATATGCACAAGTAAGGGATTATCATGTGGGCTATGCATTCCTAAGAATATTCCAATGAGGTAAGTTTCGAATAATACTCATTGTGATTGTGTTAGGCGCGGAAAATAGTCTTTAATGATAGTCCTCACAACACCTTTCAAAGTTAAATCCGGTTTTGATTGAGATCTTCGTGCTACACAACAAAAAAATGTTATTTCATTTAAAACATTACTAATTGAAAATAAAAAAAACAAGCTTCCAAAATTACTTTTCTAATTCGGTTTATGAAATAAATAGCAACATACTTTTTATATATAACTAAATACACAAAAGAAAAAGGCAGCAAAAGTAGAAAATAGAAATTGTGCAAAAAACATTTTTAATGTCATTCCGCAGAGACCAGAGGTCATTCCGCGGAGTCATCTCTGTGGAGTGACCTCTAGCCTCTGCGGAGACCTGCATTTCTTCGTTTATAACATTCCGCGGAGGTAGCACATCACTCCGCGGAGCACCCTTTGCGGACTGACGTCTCCCTCCACAAATAGATCATCCCAAAAATTGTTCCTGTGATTTGTAAACCTAAAAATTATAAAATTGTATACATATTCAATGTAGTAAAATTCGTTTTCCTCTAATTTGAATCATATTCGACAATTTCGACATTAATAATTAGATGGGAATGTGAGAAATACTCGGGAACCGTATCCATCAGCCATAACATCGGGGAAGTCGCGGTCCATCGGTGATGGATTTCAAGTGCTTTATACTCGATTTCTCCGAAGTATTCCGCCGGAGTTGAAGTCGTTTGATGGCGTATTCCGCCGGATTTTAAGTCTTCGATGATTGACTATGCGAGGTGATGCGGAGTGACAAACACAAATGAGGACCACTGGGGACCAAAAGAGGACCCCTACGTTTTTCTCAAAAAAAAAAGTTGAAATTACGAAATTACCCCCTCTACGCGGAGATTTCATGGTTCTGCGGAGGGTCCTCCTCGGAATGTATGTCTATAGCCAGAAAAATCTATTTTTATGACTAAATTTAGAAATTGACCCCCTTTTTTTTTTTTTTTTTTTTTTTTTTGCTGTATTTTCCCAAGAAAAAACGTGACTAGACAAAATAACCATAACTTGATAATCATTTATCTATAAAACTATTATTTTTTTCAAAATTAAATTATTTATAATGCTCATTACCAAAACCTTTAACAGAAAATATGTTCTCCTATTTTGCAATTACCAAAACCTTTAACAGAAATTACGTTCTCCTATTTTGCAATTGACAATATCATTTCACAAAACACATTTCATGACAAAGTAGTTTTGCAATGTCTACTTTTTGAAAAGAACGTTTATTTACTTGTTCAAAATGCGGCCATTTTGTATACTCACTCCTCCCATTTTGGTCATGTTGCTATTAACCCTTTTATCATCTCTTTCACATTTCATATAACATTCTTAGCAAACCTATAATCTTCCTATATTTTTTTTAAGAAAAAAAAAAATTATCAATTACACATCCAAATTGTCATCATCACAATCAATTACAGCATTTTAATCAAATTATCATATAAATTAACAAATGAAAATCAAGACGAAAACATGTGGAGTAAAAAAGAACATCACATCACATTGCCACACGGTTTATGCACTTTTTGCCTCCTCCAACAAAGCTTCGAGTTCCCCTTTTCTGTGTAACTTGACAGTCTCTGCAACAAAGAAAGACATATCCATCACATACTTACAATCATAGTAATTACCTCATTATCTAGAAATAGTGAAAACAAAAGGAACATAATCATATAATCCAACAAATGAGAAGGGGAGAAGGGTAAAGATCATCATATACCAGAACAACCACCTATGTGTTTGCCTCCTGTTGAGAAAGATAGAAATGACCAAATTAGATTTTAAGTGGCTAGTTTAAGTTTAAACTGATATAATGGAAAAAGTTTTTCTGTATTTTGCCCATAAATGGAACTAATGAACACATTTATGGCATCTCCTTCCTACGTACCAATAAAAACATTTGGGACTGTATGTTGACCAGTAAGTCGTTCAAGGACCTTTTGTAGCTGTGGTCCTTGGGCACCTGAAAAAAAAAAAAAAAAAAAACCATCTTCAGTGTTCCCAAATTGTAACAAAATATTTGCAAACATTAATAATCGCGATTTGTTTACTTCTTTTTTTTTTAAATAAAAGAGATCGATTGGTTAGGGTATGTAGGCCCCATAATAACAAGCATATGACATGTGGTGTTTGATAAGATGATTGATCAGATTTGAACGAAACGTGTAATGACTTGTAAGAAAGGTTTATTGGGATAAATGTGAGATTAAGTGATCAACACAGTCTCTAACTTAAACCAACCAACTACTAATTTTCATGGTATCGAAACACAAACTGAAAGCCCAAACCCTAACTACAGCAGCTAAATGCACCAAAAACTTGCACGAAATTTGATTCAGGATTAAATGAATTTGCCTAGAGCACCTCCAAAAACTGAAAGCCCATTCCGATCAAAATCCTCAATCCAATTATGTGTTCTAATTTGGAAAACAATTGATTTTCCCTTAATATACATGAACACAGATTACATATTAAGCATATAATCGCTAATTTTTATCACAAAACCACCAATATTAACAAAAGGTCACTTACCCATTTGGTCCAGTTCAACAACGAGTGGCTGTACACCAAGCCGATTGAACAGAGATTTCACCTCAGAAGAATACCTTCACAATCAAAATCAAAAACAAAAACCCCAATTTTAAATTAGCCGAACCAAACTTCAATCTCAAAACGGAAAACCCAAAATAACTTACGAACACCAGGTTTTGGAATAGACGACAACTGGATTATCGGTGATGGTTTTCTTCACGGTCTCTTCTAATCGAGATCCAAACGAAGCGGTCATAGCATGGATCTTAAAAGCACCATGTTTTCTGATTGACGAAACTCTTCTTGATGAGGTTTTGTGGGAATAAAGTTTGTTGCTGACGAACGAAAGGCAAGAGGGTGAATTAGGGAAATGGTAGAGAGCGGTGGGAGATAGAGAAACAGAGGTGAAACTTCTAGTGAACTGAGAAGTTGCTGCCATGGTTGCTCGCTCCTTTTGGTTGTCTGTGACCCTTTTTACTCTTTTACACCAAGGGCTTTTTCTTCTTTGCCTTCTGCGTCAAAACTCAACCTTTTCTTTGCGCAAAAGAAAACAGAAGAGACAATAGTTAAGTATGTATTTGATAAACAATTATAATAGTATTTATTGTTTATTTAAGAAATCAAATACCTTCATATTTTCCCATGTTATCCATATTACAAATGTACTTTGGAGTTTGGACACTTGTTTTAAATGGGTATCATGTGAATAGCAAAAAAATAGAAGGGTATTTAGGATAGAGTTCTCGAAAATTTTCTAGTTTTCAAGAAAAAAAAAAAAAAATATATATATATATATATATATATATATATATATATATATATATATATATATATATATATATATATATATATATATATATAAATTTTAAAAACGCGTTTGATTTGTTCGGTTTTTTCAAAAATTCTAAGAAAATGAAAATTGTCATTTTTTCAAATTCTATGTAAATTAAAAAAGTAATTATTATAATTTGCTAAATTTCTAAGATGGAAAATAAAAACTCAACTGGTTCCAATCAAATTTGTTTTCTAAAAGTTTTATTGAAAATCGAAAATGATAATTATTTCTAGTTTTTGAAAATATTTTTTTGGAAAATGAAAATAGTTTTTCACAACCAAACGCAACCTTAATTTTTTTATTTGAAGAAACTTATGTTTTTCTTTTAAGTGTTATCGGTTTATTTGGTGTTAAAATGAGTTTCAAACAAATAATGTTTAAATTAGTTAATATATTACTAAAATAAAATATATTGATGAGTTAGTTTATGATATTCAACATTGGAGAAAAATATTAGACAAAATTTCATCATTGGTCCTTGTGGTTTGCAAAATATTGGACTTTAAGAACTTCTTTAGAAAAACGTCATGCCGTTTGTAACGCCCAGGATTTCATATAAAGTCCACCAAAAAATCATTTATCATTTAAAAGTTTAGAATAGTTTTAGTGTACTCTGAAATACAAGTAGTTATCACAATTATCGTATTGATCTCAAGTCCATGATAATTCGGGCGTCACAAATATAAACCTGCAAAACAAATTATCATAAAAACATAAGCCTCACGGCTTAGTGAATAACAACTACCAAAAACATAATCAGATAAATCATATAAATCACATTATAACTTATTTCTCACTTAGGTAACAATAAAATTATGTAATTAAGGGTGTTATCATAACCAACCTCTCCGTGATAATCTAATTCTCTTTCGGAATATACTCATCAATTAATAATTTATCTTTTTGCAATTAATCTATTTCGCAATCGTGATTATTCTCCCAATCAATGATCTCTCTCTCTCTCTATTTCTCTCTCTCTCTCTCTCATGATCTATCTCTTAATTCACAATTAATCCATCAATATCCCTCATTATCATAATTTATCTTTCTCAATATTAATAAATTTATCTATTAAGATATATGTCTTTCAATGGAAATTAATCTTTCTGTCCTAGTCTATCACTTGTTCATGAATAATTTATCTATTGTTAGTACGGCGAACTCCAGTCGCATACTTAGCTCTTCAACCCAATGGTTCATGGTCCAATAAGCGTCCGATAATTCACTTTGTGTAAGATAAACAAGAGCGAGGTCAGACAACCATACCAAGGGTCGGACCCCGATATATCTCTCCGATGTCTAAGTTATATTATGACTCTTAATGTTGCTTTAGTGTTAAGGAATATATGTTCTCCTTACTTACATCCCCTGGTTATCATGTCTCTGGGGAGTATTTATAGGATGCGCATGGTTAGAAAAGCCCATATCCTTGACCGGTCTTCCACTTATTATATGGTCTACAAGCAGGCGTGTTTCTTGTTCTTTCCTTGTTTATTTTATTTGTTTCATACTATTTTGCATATTTCATAGGATACAATTTCGAGGCTTGCGTACGATGTATTCGAATTCATGTTTGTTCGAAGCAAGTGGCAATGCCTATAGCGCCGATTTGGTGAGTATCGGGTCGGTAATGGGTTTCCTTGAACTAATGGCCTGGTACACCATTAAGCCCCCCAGTCTGAAGAGTAAAAGAATATTTCCGAAATATTTTTGCCGTCCAGACTTGTAAATCCATATCGGTTATTGTAAAATCCTTCGCATGATGTGCATTAAATGCTTGCGTTGTCGCATGTCATCTTTCTTGCTTTGACTAGATTGCCCTTAATATATGCTTTAACTGATCCCTCTGATTATTTATTGGTTAATCCTAATTTCTTCTTGTAGAAACTTCTTTACATTGCGTTCCCTTTGACTTTCCCATCACTGCGACTGGTATGGATGATGACATATCTGCAGTTGTAGCTGCGTTTGAAGTGGACTGTTGCATGGTGGAGCAATACACTCATGAATATCACATTTCTCACGTACTTGGTCTCCAAGTTCCATCTTCATATTTGTCTGTTCTTGATGTCCTGCTTGGTAAGATTGGTTTCTATCTTCAACGTCTTGTATGTGGGTTACAGTTACCCCTGTCTCGCTTCTTCTTGAAAGTTCTTTGTTATTATAAATTTCATTTTGGCTAGCTATGTCCGAGTGCAGTGTCAAAGATTGTTACTTTCGAAGTTTTTTTTGTTTCTCATGAGATACCACTTGATGTCTCCTTGTTTCGCTTTTTTTTACCGCTTGAAGAAGTATGGTGACTGGTTTTCTTTCAATAGTCGTCACTTTCCTCTTTATCCAAATTTACCTAGCTCTAATGGGAACTAGAAAAGTAGGTACTGTTGGGTGGGCATACATAACTTGTGTTTGCCAGAAGTTGTACTTGCTCTGTGTCATATGCGTTCATGCTAGAAAGCCCGTTGTCAACTACCAGTGTTATTTGTATGTCATGTCGGTTTGTCTAATCTTTTTACTAGATTTAGCACAATTTATTTTGTCTTCTCTTTCCCTGGTTGTGGGTAATATCTTGATATAAATTCTACCTCCTGGTGTTTTCTCTGTGCTCATTTATTATTGTAGACGGGAGTAAATACGCCTTTCAATGGATATCCTATTTGGCTTGTGATATCTCTCTCAAGTCTATTTTAGTGGATGGTGTGGTCCCTAACCGACATGTGGACCCGATGAATTCGACGCCCGATTTTCCCATTACTCTTCCAGGATTTGGGTTGAATGCTTTCTCTATCGATCAACTTCATGACATATCTTGTCATATGGTTGGTGTAACGCCAGCAGATTCGGGTTAGTCAATTTAGAGACAATAACTATCAAAATGACTTTTTGGTGGTAGATTATTTTGAATGAATAATCTTAACCTAGTTATAGTATATGTCACAAGGGTTCCGTACATATAAAGAACGCCGAAATCCGAATTATAATGAAGAGGTTATGGCTCGTTGAAGCTTTACGGCACAACACCGCGTAACGTAAAAAGTGAATTTTTGATAAACTACTTTTTAGCCGTAGAGATCCAAATGAAAGTTGTAGTACACATTAAACTGAAAGCGTGTGAAACATCCCAAAAATACAACCCAAAAATTTTGTTTAAAATCATTACCAAAAACCATGAGTATCAAACTTCACATCAAAACATAAGTCGTCTAATGCAAAACATCATAAAAATCTGTCAATGTATCATGACATGTATCAAATATTAGAGTAAATATCCCAGGCTAGAAACTGTGGTGTGTGCCATGCGATCGCCTCGAGCCCTTCCCTTTGCTAGCTGAAGTATCTGAAACCAAACTGAAAATTATAAGCATGAAGCTTAGTGAGCTCCCCCAAACTACCACATACCATACACATATAACATATAACAGACAATACTAGGGATGAGCAAAAACCGAACCGAAAAACCGAAAAAAAAACCGACATAACCGAAACCGAAAAACCGAAACCAAAGCAATAACCGACGGTTTAGGTTTGAATTCTACAAAAACCGAAAAATAACGGTTTAGTTCGGTTTTGACGTATAAAACCGCCCATAAAAACCGAACCGACCCACATATATATTATTTATATTATGATTTAAACTTTTAGTTTTAGACTTTATGTTTATTTTCAACAAACTGTTAATGGTGTTAAACTTTGATCTTTTGAACACTTTTATGCTTTTATAATAATAGAATCCGTACTCTTTATTTTATTATATTTAAAGTAGATAAAATACTATTTATGGCAACGTATTTTCACTAGGTTTGAACCCACAAAATAGGAGCTCATAAACCCACAGTTTAAAACTGAAAACCCAACCCAAAAAACCGAAAAACCGACCCATGCAAAATCCGAACCTATATGGGTTTAAAAAACGAAAAACCGACTTTCTACGGTTTGGTTTGGTTTTAGCCGAAAACCGACCCAAACTGACCCCTGCACATCCCTAGATAATACAACTATGGGACACTGCCCAACCGCATCGGGACGAACCCGGCATCGGACTCTTACTCGGCATCGGGCTCACCCCGGCATCAGACCACGTCTGGCATCGGGCTCACCCCAGCATCGGGCTTACCCCGGCACATACACAACATATCATACATCATATACACATAACATAACATATAACATATAACTAACATGCATCAGGCTTGCCCTGAAACACATACCACATAACATGCATGAATCATAAAGAAATCAAGCATACATATACTCTTCTCAGGACCGCCCCGACATGAAACCGAAGTTCGGAAACATATAATGTGCATCAGACTAACACCGCCATCAGACCGAAGTCCGACATAATCTTAATACATAAACGGGCCAACATTGGTTCCTTCGACCCGTTCCTACTGGAGGAAAACTCACATCACAAAGTTGTCAGTGAAATCTCGTGGCGAGGAATATCTGATAGTTGCTCCAACGTCTCCCCGGCTATCAAAATCACAGTAACACTTAGTCAAGATCTATAAATCCTTCTCAGGGTAAAATGACCATTTTACCCTTGGTCAAAGTCAACGCTCTGGTTAAGGTTAAAGTCAAGGTTAACTCCCAGTCAACCCAACTTGCCGAGTTATTTGCTAAGTCACCGAGTTCTATGCTATCAGACCCATGATAACTGAGTCAACACTTCGAGCCCCATCGCATACTCACCGACTTCTATCTAGTACAGACTCAGGACAAAATGAGTCAACTCGTTGAGTCCCTTCATATACTCACCGAGTTCCTCAGCTTCTTAGTCTAGATCTCGTCCATCTAGTCGAGTTACTTACTATCTTAACGAGCTCACTCAGAAACTAAAAAGGTTTGGGACCACGACTCGACTCACCGAGTCGCATGAACAACTTGTCAAGTCCCTTGAATGCTAAATCCATACACTCAATTCTAATCACTTCCAATGCATCCATCTCACAGATCTGGACTCCCTAGGTTAGCATAACACGTAAAGTGGCCAACTTTACGTGCATGCATGGTGTTATGAAGCTAAAACACCAAAACCAGGCTAAAATGAAGAGCTAATGCATGGAATGGGGACATGGTTGAATAAAGGTGGCAACTTTGAGCTTCTAGAGCTCTAGAGTGCCCAGATCTGAAGTCCTTACGTCCCCAAAAGCTCACAACTCGGAAATGGCCTAAAAATGACAACATGGATCCCCAAAAGAAGATCTAAGTGAAAATATGTCAAGGTATAAGCTTTATACCTCCAAAGGGTCTGAAATGCAACACAAGCCCTGGATTTATTGCTTCTTCTTGAATCACCAAGGGTCTCCTTCCTTCTCCTAGCTTCAAATCACACAAATGGTAAGAAACTAGCTCAATAACATACAAGGTTGATTAGGGTTTCGAGAGTAGGTTGTGGAGGTGATGGAGGCTGATGTGGAGGGCTGATATGATGCTTAAATAGGGTGCAAACCCTAAAGATTAGGGTTTCCTCCTGACGGACCTACTCGTTGAGTCAAGGCTTTTGAATCGTCGAGTAGTCCACTTAAAACCTGCGTCCAAACTGGCATATACTCGACGAGTAAGGGCTACCAACTCGTCGGGTAGCTCTTACAAAACAAATACAAATAAATTAGATGCACACCAAGAATGGGACGTTACATTCTCCCCTACTTGTCTTAGACTTCATCCTCGAAGTCTGTTGTTTCTGAAAACAGCTTTGGTTAGTGCTCCCTCGTCTCCTCCTCGGGCTCCCAAGTCCACTCTGAGCCTTTACGGTGCTTCTACTGCACGTTCACTAGCTCAACCCCCTTGCTCCTCAGCTCCTTCGTCTTGCGATCTAGAATCACCACTGATCTCTCAATATAATTAAGGCTGTCATCAACCTGAATATCGTCTAAGGGTACAACCACTGTGTCATCCACTAAACACTTTTGTAGTTGGCAAACATGAAAGGTGTTGTGTCTGGCTGAATTCGGTTGGAAGATCCAGTCTATACGCTACCTTTCACACTCGAGATTTGACTCTAAAGGGGCCGATATACCTGGGGCCCAGCTTGCTCGTTTCCAAAACCATATGACACCCTTCCAGGTTGACACCTTCAGGAGGATCATGTCACCCTCCCGAAACTTCAAGTCTGAACACCGCTTGTCGGCGTAGCTTTTCTGCCGACTCTAAGCAGTCTGAATCCTGCTGCATACCTACTGGATCCGCTCTATGGTCTTGAGTACTACCTCCATACTCCCCATGACCCTACAACTGACCTCACCCCAACCTATTGGGGTCCTACACTTCCTCCCATAGAGCATCTCGAAGGGAGGCCGGTCTATATTGACATGGTAACTGTTGTTATACGAAAAATCCGCTAATGGAAGATACGTATCCCAACTATTCGAAATCCAAAATGCATGCTCAAAGCATGTCCTTAAGAGTCTAAATCATCCTCTCACTCTGTCCATCCTTCTAGTGGTGTAAAGCGAAGCAAAAATGGAGACAAGTACCCATCTCGTCTTGAAATCGCTTCCAAAATCTGGAAGTAAAACGGACATCTCAGTCGAACACCACTGACACAGGCACTCCATTCCATGCAACTACCTCTCGTACGTAAATCTCGGCTAACTTTTCGGCCGAGATGCTCTCCTAGGTCGGTATGAAGTGGGCGCTCTTGGTTAACCGATCCACGATGTCCCAAATCGCATCAACCCCATGTGTGCTCCTGGGAAGCTTATTGATAAAATCCATAGTAATGTCCTCTCATTTCCACATGGGGATGCTAATGGCGGTATATTGACGTGAGGCCTCTGGTGCTTTGCCTTGACCTTCCTGCAGGTTGGACATCTCTTTACGTACCATGCTACATCCTGCTTCATGCAGGGCCACTAGTAATCGGGTCGAAGATCTCTTTACATCTTCGTCGCCCCAGGACGGATAGAGAACTTGGACTTGTGGGCCTCATCCATCAGTATATGTTGTACTCTGCCCCAGTATGGTACCCAAACCCTCACATGCAGGGTTAACAATCCACGACTGTTATAATCAAAGGAGGCTACTTGGCCTATAATTCGTTCGCACTTCTGACGCTCCTCCTTCAGGACCTCGATCTGCACCTCTCAGGTCTATTCCAGCAATGGAGTAATCATTGTCATCCTCAGATAGATTTCTCGGATCGGTGCCGCTACCGCTTTGTGGCTTAGGGCGTCAACCACTACATTGGCCTTGCCCGGGTGGTAAATGATCTCACAATCGTAGTCCTTCACCACATCTAACCACCGATGCTGCCTCATGTTCAAATTTGGCTAATCTATGAGGTACCTCAAACTCTTGTGATCCGTGTAAATGGTACAACGGACCCCATAGAGGTAGTGTCGCCAAATCTGTGTAAATGGTACAACGGATAGTTAGCCTCGTGAGGCTTCAGCTGTCCCGTGGCATAAGCTATCATATGACCCCGCTGCATCAACACTTCTCCCATGCCTGTGATCGCGAAATCACAGTAGACTACGAAGTCATCGACATCTCTAGTAGAGTGAGAATCGATGCCTCGCACCATCACTGCCTGCTGCTCAAGTTCCCAGCAAAAAACCACCAACTTCTTGGTTAGTCGGGTCAACGGAACTACAATATTGGAGAAGTCTCGAATAAATCTCCTGTAATACCCTGTCAGACCCAGGAAGCTCTGAATCTCAGTTAGAGACCTCAGAATCTCCCACTGCATCACGACCTCTATCTTGGCCAGATTGACCAAAATACCCTTCTGGTTGACGAGATGCCCAAGGAATTGCACCTCGTACAACCAGAACTCACACTTGGAGAACTTCGCAAAAAGTCTCTCCCTCCTCAGTGTCTCCAACACCTCTATCAAGTGCTCCTCATGCTGCTCCTGAGTCTTGGAGTAAACCAAGATGTCATCAATGAATACTATTCAAGACCGATCCAACATCGGTCAGCACACGCGGTTCATAAGGTCCATTATCTTGGCTGGAGCATTAGTGAGCCCAAACGCCATCACTACAAACTCATAATGACCATAGTGAGTCCTAAAGGCATTCTTCTATACATCATCATCCCTGACTCGCATCTGGTGATACCCTAACCGTATATCAATTTTGGAAAACCAAGATGCTCCCTGAAGCTGGTGAAACAAATCATCTATCCTTGGAAGTTGGCAACGGTTCTTCACTATTACATTGTTCAGTTCCCGGTAGTCTATGCACATGCGATGTGACCCGTCCTTTTTCTTCACAAATAAGATCGGGGCTCATCATGGTGAACTGCTCGGCCTGATAAAACCCTTGTCTAGCAGCTCTTGCAGCTGCGTAGACAACTCATACATCTCAGGAGGAGCCAACCGATATGGTGCCTTGGCTATCGGAGCCGCACCAGGGACCAGATCAATCCTAAACTCAATCTGTCTCTCCGGAGGTATCCTATGTAAATTCTATGGAAATACATCTAGGTACTCTCTCACTACAAGTACATCATCAACTATTCCCTTACCCTTCTCCCGGGTATCCATGATATAGGCCACATATCCTACACAACCCTGGTGAAGGTGGTGCCTCGGACTCGCTGCTAAACATAAAATCGGTCCGCGTTGTGGCCTCTTGACCTGGGTCACTAACTCTCCCCCACTAGAGGTGTGAACCCTCACTAGCTACTGCTCACAATCAATCACTACCCCATTGGGGCTCAACCAATCCATACCCACTATAACCTTATTCCTATGCAGGGGAATAGGAACCAGGTCTACCAAAAACTATTGATCGAATAACTGTAGCGTACATCCTCTGTGAACCCTCGTGACCCTGACTGTCATGTGATCTGCTATCTCTACATC
Source organism: Lactuca saligna (assembly GCF_052625555.1). Taxonomy (NCBI): domain Eukaryota; kingdom Viridiplantae; phylum Streptophyta; class Magnoliopsida; order Asterales; family Asteraceae; genus Lactuca; species Lactuca saligna. The sequence goes on along the minus strand of NC_136425.1, from coordinate 8,989,861 downwards.
CAATGGGAAACCCAGCTCCCCTAGAGCTCTTATAAATCGCTTGTTGAGCGCGAGTGACACAAAAGATGGGGTGGCACCCGCATCAAATAGCACCATAGTTGATATATTGTTCACTAAGTACGAACCTATAACAAAACATGCAAACATAAGTAACAAACAATATCGATAAAGAGATAAGAGAAAGATACATGCCCATCACCACGTCAGGAGCTGCTTGTGCCTCCTCTACAGTAAGATGAAAAGCCCTGCTCCGTACCGTAGGCGCCTCAGCCCGACCCTGATGGCCATCTGTAATCCTCAATGTGGCAGGAGAAAGTGCTTCCACCTCCCCTGCTGTTGCTAAACTCGGGCACTGGGACCACTTGTGTCCCTTCTGATTGCACTAAAAGCAAATTGGATATGATGTTGTGGTGGTGGTGGTAGTGGCTGTGCAATCTCAGCTCATATGACCAGTTCAGCCGCACTTGTAGCAGCCCAAACTCCCTGCCTTGCATGTTCCCTCGTGCATCCTGACACATTTGCCACAACAGTCGTGGCTCTGTTGGCTCCGATATCTGTGATCTGATACCTTGGGCTTCTTGCCCGAACTCCCTGACTGACCCCCTCTAGTTTCCTCTTCCTCTCAATCTTTAAGTCCAACTCCCTCTCTCGAGCCCTAGCAATCATGTCCTCCAGAGTCTTGCAGCTGGTGCGGCACACAAACTGGTGGATATCACTCGACAACATCTCATGATATCGGCCCTTTTTTCATCTCCTCGTCTTTTGCATATTGCAAAATGAGAATGGCTATTTCCCTAAACTTGGCGGTGATCTCTGCCACTGTCTCTGTTGTTTGCTCAAGGTCCAGAAACTCTCTGGCAAGCTGCTGCACCTCTATCACGGGTGCAAACTCAGCCGTGAACCGGGTCGAAAAGTCACTCCATGTCATGGCATTAAGAGTTGCATCATCACCCATGGAATGTCCGACCTCCTCCCACCAATCACGTGCCCTGTCCTTTAGGAGACAGGACGCAAATCTAACCTTGTCCCCCTCGGGACATTTGTTGGTGCGGAATGCATTGGCGACATCCTTTAACCATTTGGTGCTCATGATGGGGTCCTTAGCCCCATGTTAGTTGGGAGCTCCACAAGCTCTGAACTCCCTGAAAGTCAGCGTGTGCGACCTCATCATGGCTGCTACCTTAGTGCGTAAAGCAATCAATATCTCATCTAAAAGCTCAAGAATGCCCTCCTTGATCGTGATGAAGATCACATGAGTTTGGTCTAATATGTTGCGCGTGATCTCTGAGGATATGAACTCCCTAGTTTGGTAGTCTAGCTGCTCAGCTTCAGAGCCTGAGCTTGATCCCTCACCTGAATTGCGAACTGCTGGTCTACAACATAAAACCACCATTCTGAGAAACACATCATAACAAACATCAGGATACTAACATAACTTGAGGGATCATATACACTACAAGCTCTTTGGATTCATCTCAACCTTCCTTGACTCGAGTACGGATCCTCTGATTTCAGTAGTACAAGCCCATACTACCTTCCACATTTATTTGTACTTTCCTCAAGAACTGCCTTGACTTCACCAAGTCCCTTCTACTACTAATGCTTCACGTGCTACTCTCATCCTAGGCTTGCCTTAGGGAAATCACCATCCCGCTCTCCGCTATCAGCTGCATATGAAGTCCATGTTATCCTCCCCTAACTAGCTCATGAATACTATTACATATCACCCAGACTAGATAATTCTTCGAATGAGAGATCCTACCCTACAACGGTTGGACTCAAACATTAGTTGCGAAATAGATCTAGACCTAACCTTCTGAAATTATTTAGTCCTTGCAATATGTAACTTAACATATTCGTTTACTAGTTAGTAAAAGATAACTAAAACTCCTAAAAGCACAAAGCAAGCAACATTCGAGCATTGAGTACACATGATCAAGCATATACTAATCATGCTATCATACTGAGTAATCTGTACTAGCATGCAGTTCTCATATAACTGATACACATATAACAGACACATAAGGAATCCTTCCTAGATCCTTAGTCCTTATCTAGCATGTAGTTCTCATATAACTTGATAAGAATATCATAGCATAAACTTGTATGGGTAATTTGGGAGTACTTGTTTGAGCTCGGCCGATTGCATGTACCACACCTTTTTTTCTTTTTCAAAACCCTTTTCTTTTTTCTTTTTCTAAAATTCTTTTATTTTCTCAAAAATCCTATTATAATAATGGTTTTTCTTTTGAAAATTTTATACCGCTTCCTTAGTTTGAGTTCAGACACACCCGAAAGTGTGCCTGAATCCCTCAAATCAAGGTTCTAATACTAACTTGAAACATCCTAAAAAATACAACCCAAAAACTTTGTTTAAAATCATTACCAAAAACCATGAATATCAAACTTGACATCAAAAAATAAGTTATGTAATGCGAAACATCATAAAAATCTGTCAATGTATAAAGATGTGTATCAAATATCAGAGTAAATATCCCAGGCTGGAAACTGTGGTATGTGTCATGCGATCATCCAAGTCTTTCCCTTTGCTAGCTGAAGTACCTGAAACCAAACTGAAAACTGCAAGCACGAAGCTATGTAAGCTCCCCCAAACTACCACATACCATACACGTATAACATATAACAAATAATACAATTATGCGACACCGCCCAGCTGCATCGGGACGAACTCGACATCGCCTTACCCGCAACGGGCTCCTACCCGGCATCGGGCTCACCCCAACATCAGACAACGTCTAGCATTGGGTCACCCCGGCACATACACAACATATCATATATCGTATACACATAACATAACATATAACATATAAATAACATGCATCGGGCTTTCCCCAGAACACATAACACATAACATGCATGAATCACAAAGACATTAACCATACATATACTCTTCTTGGGACCGCCCCGACATCGGAACGAAGTCCGAAAACATATAACATGCATCGGGCTACCCCCGACATCGGACCAAAGTCTGGCATACTCTAAATACATAAACGGGTCGGCATTGGTGCCTTCGACCCGTTCCTACTGGAGGAAAAGTCACCTCGCGAAGCTGTTAGTGAAATCTTGCAGTAAGGAATATCTGATAGTTGCTCTAACGTCTCCCTGACTATCAAAATCACAATAATACCTAGTCAAGGTCTACAAATCCTTCTCAGGGTAAAATGAACATCTTAGCCTTGGTCAAATTCAACGCTTTGGTCAAGTTCAAAGTCAAGGTCAACTCCCAGTCAACCCAACTCGCCGAGTTATCTGCTAACTCGTCGAGTTATATACTATTAGACCCATGATAACTGATTCAACTCGTCAAGTCCTTTCGCAGACTCGTTGAGTTATATCTAATACAAACTCGGGACAAAACGAGTCAACTCGTTGGTTGTTTTACATACACCATGTGCCACGTGTCAGCTACAGGCTTCGCCTTGGTGCCTACGTAAGGCTCACGACGTGAACACCATGTCTCACGATCTGAGAATCCCCAGACAACCTATAAATATAGGCATAGAGCACCCCCAAAACTCACATATTTCATACTCTTTCTCTCCAATTACCACTAAACCCTCTCCCCATTCCCCACCAACTTCTAAGTGCTAGAGGCGAGTCCTGGAGCACCAGAAGGCTCCAACAAGAAGAGCTTTGGGCTCAGAAGTTCTGCCCCTGCAGAGCCTGGTTTCTAGCAAACCTCCCGGTAAGTGAGTTATGCTTACCCTACTTTAAGTATAACTTAGGTTTAAGTTTATTATCGCTATTATGAACCTATAAACAAGATTTATCAATGATTCCAAGTCGTTATGCTGATTGATCTACTTATGGGGATGATGTCTAGGTTGTGGTTTAGTGAGGTGTTTAAAGTGAGATTTCCAAATAGTATACTTCGTATACCATATGGACCCTACCTCCGATATGATCTTACCTGGTTGGGTCCTTACTTAATAGATCATGAAAGTAGACTTTGAGTTAATGATGAATCTTGACTAATAACTAGCAATAAAAATTAGACTAAAACTTAGCGATAATAATGCTAGGTTTCATCGAAGGAAAATAGAATAGTTAGAAGTGAAGCGCTACCCGAGTTTGGAATCATCACTTTAACATGTGAGTGCATAGTTACTTTCATCTTACACATACATATGAAGAATTTAATTTAAATTACATGCTATGTGTGCATATTATCTGTGCTCTTGATATCTATGTTGAATGAACAAAAATATACATGTTTTATTTATCTTAAACTATATATGTATTTTATACTTATAATAATGATGGGTAAAAGATGGGTAGATTAAAGATGAGATAAATGATGAGTGATGAAAGATAAGATGAACGAGGAACGATGATATATGAATGGTAAAATATGGTGAGAAGTGATGAGCCAAGCAATGACCCAAGCGATGGCCTCGTAATCTAGCAGAGTATAGATGACAACCACAGACTATTCTAAACAGTCCAGTGGAACACTAGCAGGCTCACAACCTGTAGGTGATGTGAACAATGTTTTCACCTGGTGTACTCTAAAGACCCATTAACATGTATTGTGGGTGGACTCCCAAAATAATATTGTCGATAAATGAGATAAACCCTAGCAGCTATGGACTTAACGCCTGTTGGATGAACCCTGGCAACTATAGACTTAGTGCCTGATATATATATATATATATATATATATATATATATATATATATATATATATATATATATAAACCCTGGCAACGATGGACTTCGTGCCTATTCCTTAGAACAATACTTAGGAATATATAATGTAACGCCCCAAACTTCGCAGGTATATTTCAATCCATCCTCTTTTGCAAATTTCCAATTGTAGTCCCTGGAGTTTTTGAGTTGGGCCATAAGGAGTATAGGGACTAAAGTTTCCACTTTGAGTTAGGAAGGAGTACGCTGAGCAAACATATAAGTACGTTGAGCGTAGGCGTGCCCTAGTACGCTGGGCGTACACTCATGTACGCTGGGCGTACTAATGAATGGAGCAAACCATAATATTTAGGGTTTTGGGACTATATAAACACCATTATGGATCATTTCCTCTGATTATCCTCAACCTCTACAGCCTACATTAGACCTTCCCAAACCCTAGCTCTTCTTTGTGGGTGTAAGCTTGATTGGTGTGTGTTTTGGAGTGTTTCAAGATAAGAACATTGCATCCATGTGTTGGAGAAGAAGATAAAGTCCATAGACCTGAAGTTAGTTTATGCTCACGAAACTCCTGAAGGTATAAAGTTCTAAACTTTATGTATATATGCTTAGATCTAATAATTTTACTTTATTAGAAGCATCTCTAGTCCCAAAAGCCATAAAGTAGTGTATTTTGTGTTATAGACGTAAAGACCTGTTCTTCTAGGCTCCTGAAGGGACTCTGAGTGATAAAAATGAGGTCCCAATGGCTTACAAGGTCCCATGCAAGTTGTAGAAAGGTCTTAATGGATTAAGAGAATTGGATTAAGACCATTCTAGATGCCCAAAGTGATAAAGTCTGAGAGTTTATGAGTCCCATGCATATTTGGTCGATAGATCTGAAATTTTTTGGATTAGTGTCTAAGTCTATAACTATTTTGGTATGTACTTGACCCGATGGTGCATGGTCCTTTTGGGTTGCCTTCACCAAAGCAACTTGATAGTATGAATTATGGAGAGAAAGGATTAATTATGATTTATTAATATATTATGAGAATAATGTATTAAAGGAGAAATCATATTGTTTAATTAATATTACTCAAGAATTAATAAGAATTAAGTTTATGGCTAAAAGACATTAATTAAACTTAAGGGACTAGAACTGTCAATTGTGTGATAGTTGAATGTTGGGCTAATGGAATCCATATTAGAGGGGTGGACGAATTCTATGGGGAAACCCGTTAGAAATCATCCTAGGCCTTTAAGAAGGGAGTCCATGGGTTGCTTAGGGCCTAAGCATCGAAATTAGGGTTTCCTTGTTAGATAGCCCTAATAGCCTCACTATTTAAAGGACCCTTGAGACTCAAAAACGTGGTGACCTTATTCCTTAGGGTTTCTACATGTTTTTTGGTGTCTCTTCTCTCCTTATTCTTCATCCTCTTGCTCTTGGTGTTTGTAAACCATTAGAGGAGTGACATTTGTGACTCTAAGCTTTCTAAAGTCATTACACGGAGGATTTGTGATTGTTATTGCTACATAACAATCAAGGTAATATCTTAAACCCATTGTTATGTTAATATTGATTATCATATGCTAGATCTAGGGTTTAAAGTCTTGGATGAATTGCATGTACAATAGAGAAACCTAGATCCAAGCATTAGGGTTTGTATGAGCACATAGGATGTTCTTATGGCCAAAACCCATTACTGGTATCAGAGCCTAGATTGGTTTCTATTGTATTGATGCCTTGGTTATTTGTTCAAGCTTCAAAATCGAATTTTTTGGCTCCCTGACTGATGAACTCGGCGAGTTGCTCCTACTTGGCGAGTCCATAGAGGAACTCGGCGAGTTCGAGCATCAGAAGGAGACAATTTCAGGATTTTTTGTTTTTTACTCATGGATACTTGCCTTAACTATTTTGGGACATTAAAATCCGATTTTAAACTTATTTTTGAGTATCTCCTTGATTAAACAAAAGATAATTACCAATTGATTAGATAATAACTTCCTTATATGATTAAAGTTTGATTATTTGTATTAATTGGATAACTTATCTTGCAAGAAATTGATTTTAGGTCAAATTTATATAATCATTAAATTAATTGTTTAATTTAAATTATTTGGTATTTTATCCTTTGTGTTTTGAAAAGTTTCAAACTTGCCCTCAAGTCTTGGAATTTAAATTTTTGATTAAAAGGTTTGATTTTGAAATATTTAAATTCTAAACCCTAATGTTTTGAAATGTTTCAAAACTTGCCCTCATGTTTTGAAATTTAAAAGTTGATTAAAAGTTAATTTAGAGATGTTAAATTCTAAAACCCTAGTATTGTTTTGAAAAGTTCAAATCTCACCCTTATGGTTTTATTAATTAATTATGGTGTATAATTAAAAGAGATTTAACAAAATCCATAGAGTTTTTGGTATAATTTTTAAATTAGATCAACTAGTATTTTAAAAGTGTAAAATATACCATATACTATATATAACATTGCAAGTCTAATATTATATATATGAGTAAAAGTCATTCTTACCATTAGTAGGCCTCATTCACGAAGCTGGTCTATAAGGAGTGTTTAAGGAAATTGCCTATAAAATGACGATTGAATGGGTATCCACTCTTACCCACCGCACTCTTGACTAGTGGAGGGTCGTTAGCCGAACGGGTAGGATAGGACACAAACCTTCCATTAAAAAGTATAAAGTAACTAAAGTTTTGTTTTTACAAAATTCCCAATCTTAGTTACTTTAGGCAAAAGTGAATTGATGCAATTCCATGAAATTACACTTTGTGCCCTTGAGAAAACGTTAGTGGAGCGTGTGTGGTTAACCGGAACACTAAATGGTTCTAAGCAAAGTTAGCAAAGGGTGACTCAATGTTTGTCATAGTTCGGTGGAGCGTGTGTGGTTAACCGGCACATCGAATAGGTGACTGTAACATGTGGGGGCACCATGTAGATTTGCATGGTTATTCACACCCGCTTTGTGATCCTCGGCATCCCAGTCACAAACTAGAGGGGCATATCGAGATTTAAACGTGACATTGAAAAGTTCAATGAATCTCAAAGGAAATATAGGAATTCTTAATACATTTAAAACTTAAGCCTTTATGTTTTTCATGGTGAAGAATTAGTGAATCGTCATTCACTTACCTCCAAATTATTTGCATGATTGGATTACGACATCCCTCTTCTAATATGTAAATAATGTTGTTGGATCCTAACCTTAATGCTTAATTTGGGTGTTTCATTAAGGATTCAATAAACTAACTTGAAATTTCTCCCGTTTTGTAAATGTCTAACTCTAACCGTGGTCTTCCCGAATCCCAAGGAAAAGGTGTTCCTGTTGAAAGTAAAAGCTTGTTCCAAAGTGAAGGATCAACGTGGACTAGCTTGATTTCACTCCCTCCTCCTCCTCCCGTTGTTCTACCCGACCCACAAGATCGAATATTTGAAAGATTCAAGATCACCGAAACCCTATTGGCAATGGAACATGAAGATGGTAAACCCGTGTGTGCTCACCGTAGAGATGAAATCACACATTGATAGGTTGATTACGTTGGGTGCGTCGTTTCCCAATAAATTGGTTGTGGACTGGGTTCTACAGTCACTCCCTGAATCATATGATAAGTTCATAAGAGAGTATTATATGATGGATCTTGACGCGACCCTCATTAACTTAACTTACATGCTTATTGATGTTGAATCAGAAATGATTTGGCGAAGTAATGGAGCATGTTTGTCTGGTAATTCAACCAACCATGCTTCCGTGGACACTCTAGAAGAACCCACCTGTTTTTGCTGCCAAGAGAAGGGACAATGGATACAAAGCTGCCCAAAGGAATTGAAGAGTCTAAGAGATGAGAGAGTCAAGAAGTATGGCTCTACTTCAGGTATAAAATCCACTATCTAACTCCATTAAATTCCTATTCTTTATACACAATGTGATAATATTACATTTGCATGTTTTGCAGGATTAGAGAAAGGAGAGGTAGTTTAATGGAAGAGCAAGATGAGTATGAGCATGAAGAAATGGATTACGATCGCATGATTCGAAGATCAGATTTTGAGCTTAGAAAGTTATGATAGATTTGTTAGGAATATTTGTTTACATAGTTTTTCATTCGAATTTTGCATTGTAAGGACATAAAATTTCTCTATCCACACCATCAACTAAGAAATAAAATTTCTCAAATCAAGAGGTATCCTCTTGTTCATCTATACAATAGTGAACATGAAAAATTTGACCTTTATGTGGGTGATTTCTATTTACTTCGTTTTCACTTTTTTTGTATTTGGTTTCTTTACGAATATAAGATTAACTAACAAATTTCTAACATAGGTGTTGCATATCATAAATTGAATTTAGATTGACTTTATTAACATAGATGTTGGCTACAATGGATCAAAGTTTAACTAACTGGGTGATTAATGACATTTTCCCCCTGGAAGGTATGTAAGATATGGATTTATTTTAGATGCTTCTTAAAACTCTTTGTGTTTTGTAGTAATGGTGAATTTGGTAACAAACATTTATGTCGTGTAAGCTCTCATCATTAGTTGGTTTCGTTGATGAATCATATTGAAAAGAAGTAATTTTTGTTGCTTAATGACCTTTCTGCCCCTATATGGTATTAGTGACCTTTCTGGAAGTTATATGCAGTAATTCAATTTGGGACAGGTTTATGCAATTATGAATTATGATCCTGTAAGTTCTCCTACCAATGTTTGTTTTGTTTTTAACTGAATAAACCATGTGAACGAGAACAAATGACTATCTATGATTGTGTAATCAAGCAATATCTACTAACTAAATGTAAAAAAGTATATATACACATAGAAAAAGATAACTAATGTTTACCCTTTGTTTTTATATCACGCAACAGGTCCATTACACGTGAAATATGGCATATCAGGCAACATCCATTACAAGTGAAATATGGCATATCAAACAACAGGTCCTGAATTGTTAAATTTAACGATTCAATTGTTGTATTAATTTTAAAATGACTATTTTAACCTTAGACCAAAACTACAAAAAACAGTTACCACGTAGAACAATTATATAAAATTCTCTTATTTTTTTAATCAATAGTTATAACTTTTAATATAATTACATAGATAGATGCCCCCCATTCATTTTGATTTTACAATGTTTAGTCCAAATTCCCGAGGCTCAAAGATTACAACTGAAAATCACAATTCTATATTGAAAAAACAATCATTGATCCTTTTGAATCATTAAAGCCATCATGGAATTTTAATTTTTGAATTCCTGGTTACAACAAGCTATCTTGATATGGATTAATTTTTTCATGTTTTTAAATGAGATGGATGTTATAATCAAATAGTGAACGTCAAAGTTAATATATTTGTGATTTCTTTTACGCTGATTTTATGGTCTTATTATATGCAAAACCAAGTATAACAACCATGTTTTCAAGTAAAGTAGACATTAGTTGTTTGAGGGAGAATTTGTCCAATTCCACGTAGAGTGGATTGGAGCTTATAGCAACACCATAAGAAAAGGGCAAATTTATCCAAATCATGGGAAAGACTGAACATAGGAAACATTAGTTGCTTTGGGGAAAAGTTGTACAACAAGGCTAAATCCAAGATCCAAAATAACATCTTTGGTATTCAAACTCACAAACAACAGAGGCAAATCTATCTAGCCATGTATCAACAGCAAGGGCAAAATCATCCAAAAATGTATTCAAGCCTTATCAAGTCAGGATCCATCTTTTTATAACCAATTTAGTTGTGTCATGTTAGAAGTTGGATTGTCAAATTTTATATCTAGCCACCTTACAAAAAAAATCTTTTATGAAACATAATCACATGAATCTACAAGGATTGTAGGTTTATTAATTCCATTAATGTGTAAGATAATTTTGTTATTGACCCATTTATACATACTAAATATGTTATAATTTATCTTATCTTTGAAAAAATATATGTGTTTAATTTTAATGTATTTAATTTTTGGTTGCTTATATTCTTAAAAATGCGATAAATGGTTTATTATTATTATTTTAATATCATAATATGCAATGTTAGGACAATAAAATTATATGGTGTGTGAATTTCATAATAAATATTAGTTTTCAACACTATCAACAAAAAAATGGCCACATTTGATTTTATAAAAATGGTCCATGTGTGCAAGACATAACTAAAGATATAGTTTCTATGTAATAAATCGCAACAAACCGACTTAAAACTTGAGTTTGTTATTTTATTATTTAGTTTTAATACAATTGAACATTACTACTTAAATAGTTAACAAAAATTTTAAAAAATTCAAATACATAGATAATTTTTTTATATTATTTTCAGTAACAGAATCAATGATAATTTTATTAAACTAAATATCTAATTAAAAAAAATCAAAATTTCAAGTTTTCTAAAATTACATTAAAATTTTCAAATATTTTTTCATATTTTCAAATACTCATTTTCATAAGATATTTCAAATTTCAACCATTAAGCACCTATGTGGGTTGGTTGGCGTTGCTGTTTTTTTAGCAACTTACTCTTATTTTTGTGTCAAATATAGCATCATACTTTGATTTTTATATGTTATTATTGTAAATGTACTTTAGTGTCTAATATAACAGCTTATTATCATTTATCAATGAAAGTACATTACGATTTCTTGCTATGTCAAAGTAGGTTGATATATTAGATAACAAAATAAAAGTTGATTGGTATTTTTTGCATTCATCCGATGGTTGGGTTGAATGCTAGAAATAAAACTAGATACTTATGTTCCTCCTGCAATGATAGGTTTAGTGAATTCTGAATCTTCAATTAGAGAGTTTTTAGTTTCAATGGTTTTGGAATTCATTTACCAGAGTATTGGTTTAGTTTTTTTTTTTTAAATTAAATAGAAGTTTTTATTTTATTATTGGGTTTAACCTTTATCTTAAAATACAATCAATTTAGAAAAGTGAAAATTAATTCTGGTAATTGTGTTCTGCAAGATAATGAAGGAGTGAAATTACTACTTTTTAATTAACTATCCTTATACATTTCAATCTAAACATTATGACATTAATATCCGCTAAACTTCATGACAAGCTGTCATCTCGGATCTAATTTTTGAAAAATATTCTAGCGTGGGTAAACGGCTACTATATATATATATATATATATATATATATATATATATATATATATATATATATATATATATATATATATATATATATATATATATATATATATATATATATATATATATATATATACTTTCAACGTAAGTTATACATTTGTGTACTTCCATAAACCGTCCAAATTAATACAAAAGTTACTATAAAATAATGCCTCGTCAACCTAACTATATTACAAAATTTGAAAATGCCCAAACTTGTTAAAAATTATGCTTGGGCTCTTTTCTTGGAGATGTCTTAAAGGTTCCAACTATTTCTAATTTCCTTTTCCAAAATTAAAATAAAATAAAATAAGTGCACACATACTAAAAGTAAAAACTAGAAAGTTGAAATGCATCTTCTATGAGTAGCGACTTTCCTTTTCTTCTGATTTAATTCCTCTTTACAATCATTCCCAATATCTTGAGCTATTTTCATGGCGTCTGCAGAAACGCCTGCAAGTCCTCTTCTTGTAAACCCTGCTGCATACAACCCTTCTTTTCCCTTCCAACCATTGGGAGACTGTCGTTTTGGGAATCCATTTTTGCCAAATAACTCACTCTCCTATATATTCATTAAAAGACAAGTTTCAATCAGTCAAACCAAATCTTGTTACGAGTTTGCATAGAAAAACAGAGCAAATATTCAATCATTTTGGTACCTGAAGCCAATAAGGAACATTGCTGCAATACCCAGTTGCTAAAACGACTGAATCGATTTCTAGAATGTCTCCATTGATGAGTTGGACTGAACTCTGGTGGAATCTTGTGATTCCAGTGACAACTTTGATGTCTCCTGATCGGATTCTTGCGAGTGCACCAATGTCAAGAACAGGGGTTTTTCCATGATAGTTTTTCAGTTGTAATGGACCTAAATTTGGCCTTCTGATTCCGTATCTTTGTGTGTTTCCGAGGATCAACCACGAGAGGATCAATAGCAGTTTATCTACCAACCATAAAGGTAGCCATTTCATCAGCATCATCGCCAAATCGAACGTAGATTTTCCCAAGATTTCACGCGGCAATACATGAACCTGTGACAAAATTCCAAACACGGATTAGAAATGTTTCTTTTCTTGGAAAAAAAAAATATGTTTTTTATTTTTTATGGAGGGTTTTTAATTGTTACTTACAGAGCTTCGAACCACCATTGATGGCTTCGCATTGTGGTTTGAGAGATCAAGAGAGACTTCCATGCCGGAGTTTCCACAGCCAACAACCAAAACTTTCTTTCCGGTGTATTTCTCGCCGGACTTGTAGTCTTTTGCGTGGATAACTTCACCGGAGAATTCTTGTAGGCCTTCGATTTCCGGTACTACCCCTTCGGCATTTTCTCCTGTTGCCACTACAAGCTTCTGGCAGATATACTCCGTCTCAGAGGGGAAGGAGCCCGTTGTCGAAACGGTTTTAACCCTCCATACGCCACATGTCTTATCATATTTTGCTGACTGGACGCTTTCATTGAATTGAGGCTTGATGTCGAATTTTTTGGCGTAATTTTCGAGATACCTAATGAACTGTCTCTTAGTGGGGTACTCGGGGTACTCTTCGGGGAAGGGTAGTTTTGGAAGTTGACAGAATTTTTTCGGGAGGTGAAGTTTTAGACGATCATAGGTGCATCTTTGCCACAGTGAAGCAATACAGTCAGCTCTTTCGATAACAACGAAAGGAATGCCTTGCTCCCTGAGACAAGCAGATACAGCGAGCCCTGAAGGCCCCACCCCAACTATCACCGGGCCGTTGACCCAAATGCATCTTCTGCCCGATAAATTTTGCTCTGATAAACCAAACATTTTTGGGGTTTATTTGTTATGGATTGTGGAAGGTTTTTTTTTTGTTTGTTTCTTAATTGTTGTAAGAGATATGATTCTTGTTGGAATGAAAGGAGTGAGGGGCATATATAGGAGGGGAGGGGTGTGGGCGACTGGCTTATCATTGTGATAAGGGGGGAGAAAGCAATTTAATGCATTTTGAAGTGGAAATTTTTTAATGTAGTCGGATAAAAATTATTGGTATAATTTTAATTCAATTGATTACAATATATATAATTGATTTTTTATCCTAAAGTGTTATCATGTTGGTACAATGTATAATATTAATGAACTTGCAAAAATGAATTTTATGTTTGATAAGAGTTCTATTTTTTTAGAGCATACATACAGGTGTACGCAACGAAAAATTGTATTTTTGGTTGTTGCATTTATCAACCAATCAAATCATTTTCTTTATTTGTCTCTCTACTTTTTAACATGTCATAACATGAGGAACACTATTTCCCTATTGGTATTATGGTTAGGATGACATATAAATTTTGTATTATAACGTGATTTATACCTAATGCTCTTATTATTATCGAAAATAAAAATCACCTATTATAACTATATACAAAGCTTAGCATGTACACTCATTACTTATGTTTAAAGTTTTATAAAATCATAAATTGAATAGCTATTATAATCTAAAAGGTAAGTATAAATTATGGTTTTTTATATATATGGGAATTTTTTATTTCGCTACTAGTTATAAGAAAAATCTTTTTTAATTTCATCTTATAAAAATATAAATAATTTATTATATTATACTCTATCCATACAATGATTGGATTGGATATTAACTTGACCGTTCTTATTTATGAGGCCTACCTTTAAGTATTATTTTATATGATTATTAAAGTTCTATATGATGATACATATGGTAATCATATGAAATCATATGATTTATGTATTATACTAATATTCAACTCAAAAAGGGATCTTTTAAGATTTAGTAATTTTATAAATCTTTTAAAGATGGTGTCAAGAAAATAAAAGGTGAGATTGGTTTAGGCTATTAAATACGTAGCTTTTGAAAGTTTTTAGTTTTTATTTATAATAAAAAAAACTCGAGAAAAACACATGTTTGATAGTAAGCCAGTATAAATTTTTAGCTTTTATTTCAAACAAAAAACTCACAGTCCAAAAACAATTTCAAATATCTCAATAAAAACTCATACTTATTATATACATATGAATATGAGTAGCATTCATGAACAATGGGTAGTATTTCAAGGGAGGTTTCATGTTTGGTTGTTAATAGTTGGGATATGTTGGTGATCAGTTGGTATTCAACTAATTTTTTTTGCCTTTCCAATATATTGACCATGTGTTGCCTTTTGTTGTTCCTCTAATTTCACAATCTATATACTCTAATTAATTGTTGCATCATGGCTTTACTGCAACACCCAATTTTGAAAAGTTTCATTATTCTGGGTTGTGGCCCGATCATCAGTTATCATAAGGCTTAGGGGTTTGGAGAAGAAATGATTTGGCCCTTTTAGATGTGGGCGCTATAGTTTAATTGATTCGAGTGTTCGATGGTGTTTTGGAGCCCATCGATATATTTGTAATTTGTTAGTTCGAGTTTTTATGAAATTTGGGTTCTTGTTCGGGACGTTTTAAGGCAATGGTGAGTTGTTAGAACGTAGGTTTCACGTCACTTTTTGTGGATATAAAGTTTGTTAGAAACGGACATGGGATGAAGGAGTTAGAGCTGAATGAGGTTTTGGAGTTTGGAAAGCCATCTAGCACGCGGGGCGTACTAAGCTATATAGTCGCGGGTGAGCCTTGAGTACACCGGGTGTACTAAGGGGTACGCGGGGAATACTCCCTTTAGCCATAAAGCCCTAACTTTTAATATTTAAACCTCATTTCTTTCATGAGCCTCATCTTTTATCAACCTCTAAGCCTCCTAAACCCTAGAAGTCAACCCTTAGCCTTTATCTTGGATCTTTTAAGCCATTATGAAGGATCTTGGAGTATTTTGTGCACTTTGAAGAGCTTGGAGCTTGTTGAACAATTACCACCTGGAAAGGAGCTAGTAGACCCAGAGGTTTTCCATCTTTTGCAATGCATTGAAGGTAAAAAGCTTTGATCTTGTCATCTCCTTGGTTAGATCTTCTTTTGGGTTTGATTATGGTCATTTTAGCCCCTTTGGTTGGTCTTTGTGAGCTAAGGTTGTTTCAAAGGCTTGATCTAGTAGATCTTGACGTTTTAGGTGTCCAAAGGCATAAAAATGTGATCTTTATTTGGACTCATGCATGTGTTAAGACCCTTCATTAAGTTCTTTTGAGCTCTAGATCCCCATTAAGCCATGTATGCTAGTAAAGTTTCCAACTTTACATAATAAGTCATCCATATGAATGAGATCTGAGAGTTTGGAGCAAGGACTTAAGTAGTTAAGTGCTTAATGGAGAAGAATAGGAGTTAGGGGAGTACGGTGGGCGTATCCATTTGGTACACCACGCGTACTAGCCCCAAAGGGTGTACGTGGGGTGTACTCGGCCTATTTGGCTTTTCTTGTTTTGTTGACTTGTTGTCCATGGTCCATTGACCATAAGTTTGACACTGGTTGACCATTGATTATTTTGAGCCTTTTAAGATATCGAGCCTTCTCGAGTTAGGCCCATGATGGGTTTGTGCCCAATTAGGATATTTGGTCCTTATGGTGTCATTACGGGTTTAGGCCATCTTTGGGCTTGGTTGCTTGGGGCATTACTAGGTCAGCTGAGAACAAGTTTGTTGGACTAGGAAGAGTTATCGGGCTTTAGGGTAAGACCCATGTAAAGGTTTGGGTCCAATTTGGAAAATTGGGCCATATGTGAGCTTTTAAGGATTATTTGGTTTGTGGGGCTTTTGATTGGGAGTTTGGGCCTTAGTTTTGGACGAAACAATGTGAGGGGTAAAAGTGGTCTTTTACCCCATAAATGGATCATTGGATTTGAATTGGAACCCAAATGATAATTGAATGTTTTTCATTTATGTTAGCGCATGGTTTCTATTGGATCTGCAGCCAAATATTATTCGTGGGATCAGCTGTTTATGGAGTGTTGTCTTGATATTGACATTTCAGGGATAAGTAAGCCAACAACCAGGGATCGTTTGTGTGATTCGACAGTACGAGGTGAGTTTTCCTCATTGTACTTACGAGTCGAAGGCACCAAGGCCAACCCTTTGGATTATTATCTTGGTTATCGTATAATTGAGTATTGTAGCGATCTTTTATATTTGTATCCTGGTAGATAGGATGATGTTATGCTTAGTGGTCTGTAAGATCTGCCTGATTGTCTGTTGGTTGGTTATATGTCGTCGCGATCTGGGTATGTTGAGACTGTACTGCTTTGTGTCGTCAATTAATAAACCTAGTAATGTTTATATCGATATGTTTTTATGATTTGTTGGGCTTATATGTGTTTTGGATGTGTGTATGTTGACATGTTGTGGGTGATTGGGTTGAGTCGGTCCTACTATGTGTTGAAGGCCAACATACCTAGAGCGTCTTAGATAAACTGAAAGCTAGTAGGGCATACCAGTCAGGCCGAAGGCCCAGAGAACGTTCCAGATAGATTGAAGGTCCGGTGAGGCGTACCAGTCATGCTAAAGGTTCTGTGAGCATACCAGATAAAATGTAGGCCGGTGGGGAGTTCCAGCCAAACTGAAGGCTCTGTGGGCATACCAGATAGACTGTAGGTCAGTGAGGCGTTTCAGTCATGTTGAAGACCCTCTTTGTATGTTTTTTGTGGTGTGTGTTATCTGTTGTGTGTTGGTACTTTGGGGGAACTCACTAAGGTTTGTGTTTATAGTTTTTGGTTAATGGTTTCAGGTATTTCCGAGAATTGTTGTAACAACCCGTTATTTCAAGCCAATGTAATTCAAACTTATTCAAATAATAGTCTAAACCTTAACCAAGTACAAGTGCATTCACAACATAACAGTAATGCAATAAGAACTTTGGATGCCAAGAATACAAGTTTATATAAGTTCATATATTAACTTATAAGTGTAAATTGAAACACATGTTGATTTATGTTAGTGTAAATCAATATAAGTCAAAAGATTAAGCTTAGAACCATAAAATAACTCACCACATTTGAGTTTTCGGACTAGGAATTAAATATCAAGTAGTTTTTGGTCCAAGGAATCAAAGTACAAGTAGGTTTTCGGTTTGGTAATGGATTCAATAAGGGTTTTCGGTCATGTATGACTGAAATCATCCCTTTTAGGACCGAAATCCTCTAGTAAAGCCCATATAGGACTAAAAACCCAAAGTTAAAGGCCCATTAAGGACCGCAAACCCCTCTTATATATATATATATATATATATATATATATATATATATATATATATATATAGGATCAACCGTAAACACAATTCATTTCTCAATTCCCAAGCTGAAAACAACCACAATAAATTCATACAAAACCTTTATATCTTCAAGAGATTTTTACCTAGATCATCATAATTTCACCAAGAACATCAAGAACAATCTTCAAATCTTCAAGTTTTCACCCAAGAACACCAAGAACTCCCAAGAACACTGAAAATGGTAAGAACACCTTCAAATAATTCCTAACGCTTTTTGTAAGTATTTCTTACAAAATTTAGTGTTGTCTAACACTTTAAACTGTTATTTAAATTAATATTTTATTAATTTAAATACGATATCGTGTATAGTTATAATTAGGACACGACTACTCACGCGGGTTCTAACCCGAGCACCATTGCTACCACTTTGTATCCAAACAAGAATGCACCTTCGAGGTGAGTTCATACCCCTATGTTTTCACTATTTTTCATTAATGTTTTTAGGGGAGGGGGAATACAAGTAAAACACAAGGGAAAGCTATTTTAACTATTTCAAGCTATCCTAAATTATTTCAACTGTTTCAACAGGCTTAGGACTAGTGTCTTTGCCTTAACTCCTGTTCCTTGTTTGGTTGTGGGATTAGGGTGGAATCACTTGTCCGACTGCCTTTTTTAATCTCAATTATATATGGCGTGTGTGTGTGTGTATATATATATATATATATATATATATATATATATGTAACCTCTTTGTAACATGCCGAGCAAAAGGGTATATTTTCATAAATATTCCAGTACACACAGAACATACATATAAACTATAATAGGTATAGTTTATGAAACATACATACTACTCTACTAGTTCAAGGAACAATACAAGAACATACATGATTAATTATAATTGGTGTAATTTATGGAACATATACACTATTTTACTAAGTTTCAAATGTACAATAAATAAATAATTATTTAAGTATAATTAATTTACACTACGAGTACACTATAAAAAGCGGATACATACATTTACAAGAACTAGAGAACATTTACACACTATACGTAAACAAGTTAATACATGAATGTGAGCCACTACATTATACCTTTTAGGGTATGCATTAAAGTCTTGATTATAACCATAGTCTCTTGGTGGGAGAGTGTGAATTTTGATGGGTTTTATCCATAAGAACATCATATGTGCTCATACAAACCCTAATGCTTGGATCTAGGTTTCTCTATTGTACATGCAATTCATCCAAGACTATAAACCCTAGATCTAGTATATGATAACCAATATAACATATGAATTAGGGTTTAGATCATACCTTGATTGTTATGTAGCAATAACAATCTCAAATCCCTCTTGTATTGACTTTAGAAAGATTAGAGTCACAAATGTCACTCCTCTAATGGTTCACAAACACCAAGAGCAAGAGGATGAAGATGAGAAGAGAAGGAGGCTACCCAAAACGTGTGGAAACCCTAACCAATTAGTTCACCACGTTTTTGAGGCTTAAGGGCACTATATATACATGTAGGCTATTAGGGTTTTCAACTAGGAAACCTTAATTTGGATGCTTAGGCCCTAAGCAACCGATAGACACTTCCTTAATAACCCTTGGATGATTTCTATGGGTCTCCCTATAGAATTCATCAAACCTTATATAATAAGGTAATCCATAGCCCAATTGAAATTATCTTATAATTACAATTCCAGTCCCTTAAGTTTAATTAATCTCTTTTAGCCACAAACTTAATTCTTATTAATTCTTGGCTAATATTAATTAAACAATATGTTTTCTCCTTTAATATATTATTCTCATAATATATTAATAAATCATATTTAATCCTTTCTCTCCATAATTCATCCTATCAAGTTGCTTTGGTGAAGGCAAACCAAAAGGACCATGCACCATCGGGTCAAGTACATACCAAAATATATGGACTTAGACACTAATCCAACAGTTTCCCACTTGGATAAGTCTAACAACTATTCTGCGTATGACTTCAGATCCTGATCTGCAATCGTAGCTTTCTAAAGCCGCTGTCAACTCTGATCTTATCGATTACGCGTGTCCTTTAGATAAAGGATCATATGTTCCTCCATTCTAGATATTATCGTATAGATTGAGACATAGATCTAAATCATTCTCTCTGTCTATGTGTTGTTTCCCAAATTCAGATTTATGACGACTGACAACAGACTACGATTGAACACATCAATTTAGTCCCGGCTTGGCCAAGCGCTTAGGTGCCATCACTAAATCATCAAGGGGCCCATAGATACCGCCTTTATCCTACTTTGGATAAAAGGAAAGGATAAACTTTGACTCAATGCTCACTTGCACTCACTCACCAAATCACACACAACAATATGTTTTATAACACCAAGTTACTGGTGCGTTTACATATTATCAATGTGCAACCGACTCGCAAGATACAACTTACACATCTCGGTTTCAAAAATATAAGATGTTATCGTCTCACTAATCACTCGTGATAAAAATACATGAAGTGATCCAAGTGAGCGTGGGTTTAATCCAATGCTCAAATCATATTCATAAGCACTCATGAACGTTGTAGCAAACATTTGCTTATGTATAATACTCTTTAGACAATCCACACACCAATTCACGACAGTCTTCATTCATACCTACTTCCAACATATGAACGACTGTGGCCCGTTCGAATAATTTGACTGTTCTAAACCAATTAAATTATTCAGGAAGTCAAAACATGCAAAGTGAAACACAAGGATAATACTAATCCCATATGGCCTCAACCTTTGAGAATAAATAAGACACTTTTTATTTATCACCATATCGATTACTCATTATTTGTCGTTTCGGGTAATCAACTTCTTACTTGAATTACTTACCACACTTGTCCCATGCTCTTAGCATGCACACAATGTTTACATACGGTTCTTGCTTTGTGAAATAGATCAAATGAACACATTTCCAATCATACTCATTTCACAACTCCTAATCCTTTTTACAAGTGAAAGAATATCAAATTCTTGCCACTTATAGAATATGTTAGATTCTAACATTTTATGCAAAGATCCTTTTGTAATGTCACTGCACTAAGGTCACAATGACTATTGCCAATGAATTACAAAGCTCTCTATCGGAAATTGTTGCAATACAATTCCTTAGATGTGATGTCTCTCACTCAAAGTACATTTCTTTGAACATCCTTTTGCATAAAGTTTCTAATCTAGACATAGATTCTCAATATCTAACTCCCAATATGGAAACCTTTCAATACTTACCATATGACAACTTATTCTTAATAGAATCTTATCTATTCATAATAATGTCGATATTCTCCATCCAATATCATGCTTCTAACTACTCACAAGCAACCAATCCTCGGCGAACTTTAGATCGTCCTTTGATAGTTGTTTAATTATCTTAGTCAAAACTGATTCTTGTCCCTTTCCCTCTAAATGTGTTGGACATTTGAAAAATTTTAGAATGGTCAAATATTATAGCATTTGCAATCGATCCTATACCTTTAGCGTATGGGACATGATGCATAATGTCTTACATGAAGATTTAATACTTTATCAATCTTCTGCCATAATATTTTATGTGTTACGTTCTCATAATTCGAACTATGAAGAGGAATGTCGTAATCATAATCGAAATTTAAGAACACACTACGTATCTTTGACCAAAAAAATATTAACATTCCACAACCTAAGCCTTTAGATTTGAAATGAAGCATAATATTCTCCCCTTTAATTATAGCAAAACAACTATTCATCCCTTAACTTTTCGAGGTATGACTCTTGTTTTCTATAATTAATGATGCTAACTTGCAATACTTGCCTTAATAATCATACAATAATAAAATTTATGCTCCCACTATCATGATGATTATTATAAACATGACACTTATGCTCCCACTAGCTTTGACATGTATTCAGAAACAGCTTAACTTTCAGAAAAATAATACCTATTGAATTTCTTAAGTTCATGTTTCTAATACTTAATGTTATGATAATCCTTTATCAAAGCTTTTCAAACTTATACACCTTTGCCTTAGATAAGTCATATGTGTGTCTAAACAATTAAGACTAATTGCCAAATCTCACAATTCGAATCATGGAAAGGGATACCGTAACCATGATCAAATTTGAGAATACAATTTTACAATTGCTATCTTCTTAAAATATCTCTTAGTGAAACCATTTCCTCACAGTCATCTTCATGAAGGAGAAAATCTTATGACATTTAGATTTTAATGGTGTATGAGTTCCTATCCATGTGAATTTGTTAAATCAAAAAATTTGTGACAAATTCAAACTCTTATGGACCGAACTTTCTTAATCTCGATTTCTTTCCTTATGGTAACACGGCTGCCCACCATGTCTTCCAAGTAGTTAAGCAGCTCACCCTTTCCTATCAATGTACTTTTCATTGATTCAGGTCCTTGCCTTTTATGCATTCAAATGAGAACTCATAGAACTCACATGCATGATTGGAACGGCACATAAACAAGATAATGTCAACACGATAGGTTGTAAAACTCAAGTCATGTGCTAGTGATGTTTGATAAGTTTTATTTTGATTTGTTCTTGAAACCTTTCAAGATCATTAAGACTCCCACTAACTCCTTGACATATAATATTCTCTTGTCAATAAACATTTCTCGACAAACAAATATTCAAGAGTTAGTGTAGCTTTTATCAAGACAAAACACTTCACAAAATTGGTCCTAGTTGATCTTTGTCTTTTCCAAGACATCACAACTTTCCAATTTCAAATGTGCAAGAATAAGAAAACCTTTTTTTTTCATTTTCTACATTTGATGAGTGTTATAAACCTTCTTAAGACTTGTCACTAAATGTCACAATCTTAACTTTAAGACTTGTTTGGAACGAAGTATGATTGACTTCTTGATTTAACCATTTCTTCAATTCTTGATTCCTCTTCTTAGACATACATTTGTACTAAGACTTATTTTGAGAATCAATTGAGATATGGTTCTTAATCATTAAGACTTATCATAAAACTTAATAAAAGGTAGTCTCCCTTCTTTTTAGAATAGAGAAACTTTTATCTTTCTGCCTACTTGATTCTTCTTATTCGTTCTACTATTGATTTAAACCTTTTATAATCAATTCAGAATTACACTCAATCTTATAAGTATAATCATATTTACTAAACCTTTAGTAAATCATGACGAATATCCTTGTTACTCTTGTGGTGGACTTGATCAACACATAACCTTGTGTACTCGGTCTCCTAGTCCTTTCACTTAACACTTTGTCAACGAATCAGTCTAATTTTCAAATATGAAACTTCTCATTCATCATGCAATACTTGTTGTATGATTCCAAGTCTCTATCCAATTGAAACTCGAGCGATGAGAAACTTTCCCTATCTGGTAAATTCCTGACCTTTCCACAAATATCATAATTAAAAATCATATCCATTCGTTGTAGAAATATACAAACATTAATTTTTCATAACGATTTCATTGCAAGGAAATAAATAAATAAATAAATGAGTCAAACCAAAATTTATTTTATTCATAAAAGCAGCGGAAAACATTTTTCCTTACAATGCAAAATCAACTGAAAGACTATGTAATTGAATATTCCTAATAACTCTATCATAACTTTCTAAGCTCAAAATCTAATCTTCGAATCCATGCGATCGAGATCCATTTCTTCGTGATTAGACTCATTTTGCTCTTTCATCAAGCTTCCTCTCTTTTCACTGATCCTGCAAAACATTCAAATGCAATCTTATCACATCATGTATTAAGAATCAACGAATAGGAACTTAATGGAGTTAGATAGTGGATTTTACTTGAAGCATAGTCATACTCTTTGACTCTCCCATCTTCTGGACTCTACAGGCTCTTAGGGCAGACTTGTATCCAACACCCTTTCTCTTGGCAGCAAACGCAGGTTGGTTCTCCTAGAACGTCCTCGAACGCATGGTTGGTTGACTCTCCCAACAAATATGCTCCATTGCTTTGCCAAATCATTTCTGATTCAGCAGCAATGAGCATGTAAGTTAGGTCAATGAGGTGTTCGTCATGATCCATCATATAATACTTTCTTTTGAACTCATTATATGATTCGGGGAGTGACTGCAGAATCCAGTTCACAACCAACTTATCCGGGAATGACACACCCAACATTTTCAACCTATCAATGTGTGATTTCATTCCTAGAATGTGGGCACACACGGGTTTACCATCTTCATGTTTCATTTCCAATAGGGCTTTAGTGATATTGAACCTTTCAATTCTTCGATCTTGTGGGTTAGGGAGAACAACGGGAGGAGGAGGAGGAAGTGAAGCATGATTTCTTGTTCCTCGATCGAATCATGGAATATCATCTTCATGTGGAAAGCTTGTTCCATGGGATTTGAGAAGACCATAGTTGTCGAACTTTGACATCTACAAAACGGGAGAAACTAAATTCAAGTTAGTTGATTGATTGAGTCCTTAATAAATCACCCAAATGAGATATCAAGGCTAGGACCCAACACAATACGCTACAACCTAAAAAAAAGGGATGTCGTAGTCTAGTTGCAGAATATTTGAAGGTAAGTGAATGACGATTCACTAATTTCCCACCATGAAAAACGAAAAAACCGATTAAGCTTTAAATGTTTTGAAAACTCCTAGATCCTATGAGATTCATTGAACTTTTCAATGACATGTTTAAATCTCGATATGCCCCTCTAGTTTGTGACTGGGATGCCGAGGATCACAAAGCGGGTGTGAATAACCATGCAAGCTTACATGGTGCCCTCACATGTTACAGTCACCTATTCGATGTGTCGGTAAACCACATACGCTCCACCGAACTATGACAAACATTGAGTCACCCTTTGCTACCTTTGCTTAGAACCATTTAGTGTGCCAGTAAACCACACACGCTCCACTAACGTCTTCACAAGGGCATAAAGTGTAATTTCATGGAATTGCATCAATTCACTTTTACCTAAAGTAACTAAGATTGGGAATTTGTAAAAAAAACATTTAGTTACTTTTGTACTTCATTATACTTATAATGGAAGGTTTTGTCCTATCCTACCCGTTCAGCTAACAACCCTCGACTAGTCAAGAGTGCGGTGGGTAAGAGTGGATACCCATTCAATCGCCATTTTATAGGCAATTTCCTTAAACACCCCTTATAGACCAACTTCATAAATGAGGCCTACTAACGGTAAGACTGACTTTTACTCATACACATATATATATATATATATATATATATATATATATATATATATATATATATATATAATGTTTGACTTTTAATGTTATATATAGTATAGGGTGTATTTTACACTTTTAAAATACTATGTGGTCAAATTTAACAATTATACCTTTAATTCAATTAAATTGTAAACCAAAACTTTTATGGATTTATTAAATCTCTTTTAATTATATACCTTAATTAATTAATAAAACCATAAGGGTATGATTTGAACTTTTCAAAACAATACTAGGGTTTTAGAATTTAACATTTCTAAATTAAACTTTTAATCAACTTTTAAATTCCAAATTTTGAGGGCAAGTTTTGAAACATTT
Organism: Lactuca saligna; assembly: GCF_052625555.1. NCBI lineage: Eukaryota > Viridiplantae > Streptophyta > Magnoliopsida > Asterales > Asteraceae > Lactuca > Lactuca saligna. Next base: position 8,964,382 of record NC_136425.1, on the reverse strand, counting down.
CAAAACATTAGGGTTTCAACTATTTAAATTTCAAAATAAAAACTTTTGAGTTAAAATTTAAACTATAAAACCTAAAAGGGAAAATTGAAACTTTTCATAACATAAGGATCAAATAACAAATAATATAAATTAAAAAATTAATTTTATCATTATCTATATTTGACCTAATTTCAATTTCTTGCAAAATAAGTTACCCAATTAATACAAATAATCAACTTTAATCATATAAGGAAGTTATTATCTAATCAATTGGTAATTATCTTATGTTTAAACAAGGATATACTCATAAATATGTTTAAAATTGGATTTTAATAACCTAAAACAGATAAGGCAAGTTTCCATGAGTAAAACAACAAGAAATCCCGAAATCCCCTCCTTCTGACGTTCGAACTCGCCGAGTACCCCTATGAACTCACCGAGTAGGGGCCTACTCACCGAGTCCACAATGAGACTCACCGAGTTCATCAGGCAGGTTGGTTAAAAATCGATTTTGCAACTTGAACAAACATACAAGGCATGAATACAATAGAAACCAATCAAGGCTCTGATACCACTGATGGGTTTTATCCATAAGAACATCCTATATGCTCATACAAACCCTAATGCTTGGATCTAGGTTTCTCTATTGTACCTGCAATTCATCCAAGACTATAAACCCTAGATCTAGTATATGATAACCAATATAACATATGAATTAGGGTTTAGATCATACCTTGATTGTTATGTAGCAATAACAATCTCAAATCCCTCTTGTATTGACTTTAGAAAGATTAGAGTCACAAATGTCACTCCTCTAATGGTTCACAAACACCAAGAGCAAGAGGATGAAGAGGATAAGAGAAGGAGGCTGCCCAAAACATGTGGAAACCCTAACCAATTAGTTCACCACGTTTTTGAGGCTTAAGGGCACTATATATACATGTAGGCTATTAAGGTTTTCAACTAGGAAACCTTAATTTGGATGCTTAGGCCCTAAGCAACCGATAGACACTTCCTTAATAACCCTTGGATGATTTCTATGGGTCTCCCTATAGAATTCATCAAACCTTATATAATAAGGTAATCCATAGCCTAATTGCAATTATCTTATAATTACAATTCCAGTCCCTTAAGTTTAATTAATCTCTTTTAGCCACAAACTTAATTCTTATTCATTCTTGACTAATATTAATTAAACAATATGATTTCTCCTTTAATATATTATTCTCATAATATATTAATAAATCATATTTAATCCTTTCTCTCCATAATTCATCCTATCAAGTTGCTTTGGTGAAGGCAACCCAAAAGGACCATGCACCATCGGGTTAAGTACATACCAAAATAGTTATGGACATAGACACTAATACAAAAAATTTGTGTATCGATCTATACGGGACTGACAATCCCGCACCTAAACTATTAGCTACAATTAGGCCAGGAGGCCTGGGGTGACAAATGTCATAACATTCCAACGCCTGAAGAACGCCACCACGCAGGACGCTAGTCATTTTAGCATGGTTATAACATCACTCACAAAAAGTATTAACTAAACATTTGGTTTACGGGACAAACATAACTTCAATGATTTTATTTTTATAATAGAACTATGTTACAAGACACTACGTTATAGTACAATTGGTGGATTCTAGGCACATTCATACAAAGGGTTTTCATGCAAATACAATACAATACACTATTTTCCCAATACAATACACTATTTTCTTAATACAATACAACATACCGTTCTGGGTAGCATTCATTTATATGGTTATTTAATAATAAGACTATAGTATACTATTTCAGAGTACAATATAGACAAACATTTTGGTCTTAAGGCCTAAGACTACGGTTCATTTACAAAAGAAAATATTTGATTTTCTGGAGGAGCACACTAACATTTTTAAAGAGCAATGACGAGCTTTCCATCACAAAAACATACTTATGAACTCACCACTTAAATGTTGATACATTTTTAAAATCACTTGTATTCTCAGTGAACCAATAGACAGGTACACAATAGGTCTTTGAGAAGACAGAGCATTCATGGTGTCACGTCTATAGTTTTTTCTATACATTTTGATGTTATACAAACAATGTTGCAAACACAATGTAAACACTATATTATAAATGCAATGGTTGTTGTTATTGTGATTATTATTACACAATTGTTGTGATACTGTACATAAGGTCCTTCGCCCCTAACGCCCGCAGATTCGAGCTAGTGAATTTTGAGATAATAAGCGTTAAAAATGACTTTTTGATAGAAGAGTAATTAGAATAAATAATCTTAACCAATTTATAGTATATGTCACAAGGGTTCCGTACCGATAAAGAACACTGAAATTCGCGTTATAATGAAGAAGTTATGACTCGTCGAAGTTTTACGACTAAACCGGCATGGCACAACGTAACGTAAAAAGTGAATTTTTGATAAATTACTTTTTAGACTTAGAGATCTAAACTAAAGTCTTTGTAGACGTTAAACCGAGAGCATCTATATAGAGAACGTCCAAACCGAGGTTCAGTAACACGACGTGTTGAGCCATTTCCAGCCAATAAATAGAGGCGCAAATCATCCCATTTCTTCACACCTTTCCACTTCTCTTCTCCTAAACATCCCCCAAATCCTCAAGGCTTTCCTATAGCCCTTCTTAGTAGTTAGTAGCGCGTCGCGGAGCACCGAAGTACCCAAGAAGAAGAGCTTTCGGTTCAGAAGTTTTGCCCGCATAGAGCCCGGTTTTTCGCTAAACTCCGTTGAAACTTGTAAGTGAGTTATGCTTACCCTACTATAATATTATAGCTTGTGTTTAAGTTCATTATCGTTATTATGAACCTATAATAAATATATGTAAGTATTATAAAATATACAAAGTGTTATTATAATACATTTTAATTGCTTGCGATACAAGGAATCTGGTTTGAAGGGCTGCATAGGGTTGTTGGATTTCAAAACAACTTAAATGCCAAAATGTTCATCCCCTCCGGTGTTTCATGGCTGGCCCCTGTCTGTACATAGTAGTTGAAAAGTATTGTTTAACACTTATAAAACAATATCACTCGTAAATCTAGACTAATAATTAATCGCAATAAATATTAGACTAAAATCTAGTAGTAATGATACTAGGTTTCGTTAATGGAAAAGACGATTGTTGAAAGCAAAGCGATGTTCGAATTTCGAGTCATCACTTTCACAAGTGAGTGCATAGTCCCTTTTCATGAACATGATTTTAATACAGGTATTGATTAAAGTTTTAAATATATGTTTGTGTGTGAAATATTTTTTATTGCTTGAAATATGTGTTACGAGCACATATGATAATAAATGATGATTTAGGATATAGAGTAAACCTAAATTAATTGAGATGGATATCAGGTAGAATATCCATATGTGTATGGGTGAGATATATACGGAGGGTCGAACTTTAAGATTTGTCATTGATCCGAGAGCATGGATTACACATAGTTATTTGTCCTTAGTTCGAGAGTATGGAGAAAACATAGTTATTTGTCATTAATTCGGGATCATAGATAAGATATAGTCAATTTTCCCTAGTCTGAGAGTATAGAATATTGATCCAAGAGCATGGATTAGACACACCTGACCCAGAAGTATGGATTAGGTAAAGAGGTTAATTTTTGATCCGAGAGTATAGACTGTGTCGTTGTGAGGATCGACATGGTGGGGTAAAATTGCTTATATGAGGTGAAATTGTATATATTGTGAGTTCTAAACATATATATATATATATATATATATATATATGTGTGTGTGTGTGTGTGTGTGTGACCTTGTGGGATTGAAATCCCTATGTACTCACCAGGTTTCCCAACTTGACCCACTCAGTTTATTTGTATCATAGGTATCGATACAAAGACACATTGCATAGGGAGATTAAAGGAGATGTAAATCATTATTGTAAATGAATGTAAGCCTGTTTATGTTTATGTTTTTGTATTGACAATGACATCCCAAAGTTGTAATATTAATAAAATACATTTCTTCGGAAATGCTTTGATAATATATTTATCATGTTTTCTGGGAACAAATTCCGCAATATTACTCTTTAAAATGAATTCTCTGATTTTTAAATAAGAATAAATAAAACTTTTAAAATGACCATGAAATTGGGGATGTCACAGTTGGTATCAGAGCATTAGTTTAAGCAAACTAGGAATAAAGATTTATTTCTAGACATAAACTTAGAATGTTAAGCGATGACCATGAGGAGTGTGTCTAATATATTTTAGGAAGTACATAGACACAAACACTAGCTTATTTAAGGAAGATGCCTAAAATGCTTTGATGTGCTATATGATTTGTGATGCTTTATGACTCCATTATTTGATTGGATCTATGGTTTGTTGCTGACTTGATTTGGAAACTTTATGTGTTCAGATTTCTAATCGTTTAGTTATGGTATTAGAACTGGCATGTAACTTTTCAAAATGATAAGGAGATTTATACATCTATCGCAAATAAAGCTTTCCCTATCCAAATTCTCATCACTGCACACCGAGCGTCTGATTTGGTGTATAGATCGACATGGGGGGAACTCGATGCAGATTCGGAAATACTAATGGAAATGCTAATCAACGACATGTGATTGAGCGTGCACCGGAGGTAGCAGCTGCACCCGAGACACTCATGATGGCAGGAGTCCAAGTAATGATTCGCGCTATGATGGCCGAACAAATGGAGGAGATGAGGAAACTGTTGCTTAATAGGGATGAACCTACAATATCTATTGTATAGCCTGAACTGAACATTAAACAGTCAAATAGTCAGACTATTAGTAAAGCAGAGCCACGAGTGGTTAGAAGAAACCAACCTAATGGCGGAAATAATGGATATGGATATAAGTACAAGGATTTTATGGCATCCAAACCACGGAGTCTTTCTGGAAGCCCAACACTGGTGGAATTCATGGATTGGATCTCCGAGATGGAGATGATGTTTGAAAGTTGCGACATCAACAACAAACAGAAGACCGCTCTCCCTGTAACACAGTTGAAGACTGGGGTATTAAGTTGGTAGAAGCTAATAGTTAATACCATTCTGTAACATCCCAAATTTCAGAAGTGAGATTGAAGGGTCTAAAGTGTACATTGAGGGAGCTACTCAATGAGTAGGTGTGGTTACTTGTCGATTCAGAGCGGGATTTGGTCGCAAGTTAAGTGACCAATACGCCGAGTCGGCATCTGGACTCGACGAGTTGGTGCTGGGAAGAGAAAACCCTAATCTTAGGGTTTGCACCCTATTTAAAGGACTTTATGTCCTCCCCTCAGCCTCCTTATTGCACTTGAGAGCTAGTGAACACTAAAATCGAGTGTGAGCCTTTGGAGTGAGCTTGGAAGATTTGGAAGGAGGTTCTAGCAAAGGAGACTTGTAGATCAAGTATAAAGCATCAAGGGATTCGTTGAGATCTAGAATCTACTCCATCTTGGCAAGTTGTTACCTTGAGATTTTCCCTTCTAGATCTATTTTTAGGTGATGATTTGGGGCCTTTTAGCATGTTTGGAATCCATTTCGGGTTTTGGGACTAGGTCTGAGGTTGAAACTTTAGATCTTGGCTTGTTTTGGTCCATATAGTTGGAAAGTATCAGCCCTTGGCATGCTTGTGAGCATTCATGTCTTAAAACCTTAGCCCTAGATTGATTTGGGTCTTTAGCTCTTTGTTTTCACGTAAAGTTTGCAACTTTATGTGAGAGTTCTGCCCTAGAAGAATGAATCTACATTTTGGAGCCCCTACATAGCTCGAAAAGCCTCTGTATGGATGAAGGACTGAAGAGACTCGGTGAGTCGCATGGATGGACTCGGCGAGTCATATGATGATGAGCTTGGACTCGGCGAGTTGGAAGAACAACTCGGCGAGTCTGATGAAGGTTGTCGTAGACCCGACGAGTCTGTTCTTGGACTCAGCGAGTCATAGCACAACCCCCCAACCTCTTATGGTTAAGACTCAGATCAGTGAGTTGAGTGGTGACACAATGAGTTGGACATGATAGGACTCAGAGATTGTAGAAATCGACGAGTCATGGGGTGACTCGGCGAGTTGAGTCGTGATACGAGAGTTTCTTGAGTTTAGGAACTCGGTAATTCAATGGATAGACTCGGCGAGTAGGGTCAATCAGGAAGGTTGACTTTGACCAGTTTGACCTTCGGGGGTATTATGGTATTTCGGATATTTATGTCAATGGATCATTGATGGCTATAGGTGTTGGAGTTTGGGGCAGAGCTTCGGGATTGTGCTTTCGTGGTTTGGTTCAGCAGTTGCAAGGTGAGTTATCCTCTCTATATCAACAGGGTCTAAGGCACCAAGGCCGACCCTTTATTGGATGGGAATCAGGATATTTTTTTGATATATTGAGTTGGTAGATCTGCATCGTGGTATTAGGATGATATTATGTTAGTGACCTGGTTAAAGTTGGTATCCTGGTATGTAGGGTAATGTTATGTTAGTGACCGGTTAGGTCAGTATCCTGGTTAGAATGTTGTTATGTTGTATAATCTGATTGAACCATTTGTTTGACTGATGATTGTTATGTGATTAACTGTTTTATGTGCACATGGTTATTGACTGGGGTTGGGTTGAGGTGGGTTCTGCTTTGTGCTGTAGGCCACATACCTAGGGCGAACCGGATAGACCGTAGGCCCAACGAGTGGTCCAGATAGGCTGAAAGCCCCAAGAGGGCGGTCCAGATGTGCCGAGGCTCGGAGAGTGGACCAGACCGTCTGAAGGCCCGGTGCGGGCGGACCAGTCATACTGTAGACTCAGAGAGTGGACCAGGTGGATTGAAGGCCCGGTACGGGCGGACCAGTCACACTGTAGATTCGATATGCATGGCTGATCTGTATTGCGATATGTTAGGAGTATGGTTATATGTGGTTGGTATTTTAGGGGTAACTCACTAAGCTTTTAGGCTTACCGTTTTAGTGTTTTGTTTCAGGTGCTTCAGGAGATCATGGCAAGGCGAAGGCGTGATCGTACCGCTCCTCATTTTTACAATGATGTTTCTGGGATACTCTGAAAATAAACAAACTGAAAACCTTTTTGTAATAATTAATGGAATTGGGTTGTTTTTGAAAAGTTTAAATTGGTCGTAAAATCATGGTTGTTACACATTCCCAAAGGAGAAGCTATTAAGATGTCTTGGGAAGACTTTTTGGTGCAACTGAAAATGCAATACTGCTCTGAGCAGGATCTACTGGAGATCATCAATGAGTTTCAAAATCTAAATAAGGGAAGGATAAGCGTAACCGTGTATGCTTCAAGATTTACGGAGAAAATGAAGCTTGTTCCTTATTTGGTTCTGACTGAACTCTCGAAGGTCAAAAAGTTTACTAATGGATTGCCAGCTGACTTTGGTCCGATGGTCAAGCAAGCGACCACTTTGAAAGCTGCCATTTGGGCAGGCAAGAATATTGAGACCCACATAAGGGAAAAGGGTCTAGAGAGAACTGGATTTAGCGAGAAGATGAAGTTTGAGGGGTCTTCAAGACCCAACAAGAAAAATAGGTTCATGTTGTGATATGTTAGAGATGGTAGGATAGAGATCAAGGGTGGGAGTTGAGTTGGTTCATTCTCCTGATATCACAGTACACAGAAAATAGATAATCGTTAGACAACGTCCGGGAGTGGTTCCAAGGAAAAAGCTCCGAAAATCAAGTTAGAATTGATTCAGATAGAAGATAGAGAATGACTGGGAGAAAAAGGTCTCGTCCCCCTCTCTGTGGGGAAGAAGGGTCCTTTTATACCTGATCGAAAGGTACGTGACTTCTAACTGATTTTGTTGAGCCTTCCCTCATTATACGTGACGTAGCGGATCCGTATTGGAGGATCCTCCATCACGTCTTTCTATCTCGTTCCCCTATTGGCTAGAGGGGAATCTTCGATATGATGATTATCATGGATGTCGTCAGATAGGCAAGTGGAGTTCTCTGATTGGCTCCAGGTTTTCATGGGTATTTCTCTCGAGGAGAATAGGGTAAGGCGCAGTTCTGTCCCTTAACCACCATACAGGTGAGTTCATGCAGGTGGAGGCCCGACGTTGGCTTTATACGTGGTATGACTAGACTCTAACTAAGCTATGCTTGGCGCTAGTTTAACTTTTCTTCTTTAACATTTTTCCTGGGGGATACGTTAACAAGTCCCTTAGGCTTGTAGGAGTATGTGTTAACTTGGTAGCATTGCCGTTCGAGCCTACATTACCACACTTGTATGTCTGAGATCATTACTGGCATTCGATATACTTAGATAGCATCGTCGATATGTGTCATATCAATCGTGAGACTGTTCGTGACACCAATTTTACCTTTAAATTTCCCCCATTACTCAAGACCTTTCACCCTTGCCTTCTTTTCTTGCTTTCGTTGTAACGACTCATGCATTTTGTGGTTTTTTCTTTTTCGTCACTCATCCATTCTTAACGATGGATCGTTACGGAAGAGTCCCTACCGTAGAGGAATTTCGACTACTATAAGAACAATTTGGTTTCTTGACCGAGAATGGCGTGATGATTCTGGCAAAAGGATCATCGATCTATGACTTCCCTCGATCATCGCAATTATTTGTCAGGAGAGATGGTATTGTCTCATCTCCCCCCTCCCTTTTTTACAAGAATAAGAACATAGTCTTTTATTGGTTTGTCAGTTCTCATGTTTGGTGTTTCTGTTTGCAGGTACCGAAACTGATATTTCCTTGTAGATGGCCATGTGTGGCCATCATTAGGGTAAGATTTGTCATCGGGAGGTTAACCTTGTGGAGACTCTTCCCCCTTGTGTATCTGAAAGACGTATGTGGGAGCTCACTATATTGCTCCCGAAAGAAGTGGGAAATGTTGGTCCTAGTGGACCTGCCTCGTCTTCTCAATCGGGTGTTGAGGCTACTTTCCCAGCCTCTTCTCCGGACTCTACCTCTACCGATACTCATGTGGTGGTTCAACCACGAAAAAGTACTACTCTTATGAGGAGAAAACAAAGTATGCGCATGGTGATTTTGTTGGAAATAGAGACCGGATCTGATAACGTGGGCCTCCGTCCTCGTAAGAGGTGAAACACAATGTCCTTTCCCAAGCTTCATGGCAGTATTGGGGATGTTCTTGGTGATGGGTTTTCTGCGCCCTAGTGGAAAGAGATAGTAGCAATGCCAAGTTCTTCAAAGACATCTCAGTGCCTGTTCTATCCTTTGAGGTGCATTGGGCGTGTCGGAAGGCTTTCCCTCATCAGACATACCTTAGATGGTTGAAAAAATGAGGACTGTGTCCCATGTAACACCCGTAGATCAGGGCTAGTCAATTTAGAGACGATAAGCATCAAAATGACTTTTTTATGGAAGATGATTTAGAAGGAGTTGTCTTAACTAAGTTTTAGTATATGTTACTAGGATTCTGTGCATATAAAGAACACCGAAATCCGAGTTATAACGAAGAAGTTACGACCCGTTGAAGTTTTGCGACAGAACTGGCACGACGCTGAATGACGTAAAAAGTGAATTTACGTTAGACAATATTTAGCGTTAGCGATCTAAACAATAGTCGTAGAATATGTTAAACCGAAAGCGTGCATAAAAAGAACGCCCAAATCTGACTTTGTATGAGGAAGTTATGATTTTTCGAAGTTTCAGCTTAGTAGTAGACAACTCGAAATTCGAATATGAGATCGAGCGATATTTAGCCAAAACTTTCTAAATGAGAATTGAAGATCTCATCAATAGTAATGCAACGATGAAAAGACAGACGAAAACTGAGTTCAGATGAAGGAGTTATGAGTTTATAACGGAGTTTTCCTGTCCCAGCCTACTAAAAATAATATATTAAAATTAAAGTCAAAATTTGCCGACTAAGTCTAAATTAAAGTTGTAGATCTTGTTTTTACCTACGCGTGGATATAAAGAATGTCGAAAACGGAGTTCGTATACGAAAGTTATGAATTTCTGAAGTTCGAGGCGCGAAACCCCAAAACTGTCAGAACTCACGAGGTGAATATTAGAAATTCACGAGGTGAACAGATGATGGACGTCTTACAGGGCAAGTGGCCATGAAAAATGCAATGACGTATCGAGCTCACGAGGTGAATATTAGAAACTCACGAGGTGAACTCAGAAAATTCACCATATAAATAGAATTCAAGGGGCAGTTGAGTTTGGTTACTCATCTCTTACTCTCCTACTCCCGATACTGTCTCTAAGCCCTATTTTAACACCTCGAAGCCCCGGTATCATCCAGAGACACGAAGCAAGTCCCGAAGCCTGAAGAACTCAAGAATAAAAGAGTTTTCGAGCCGAAGCTCTGCCTGCGAGAAGCCCAGTGTGTGAAGATCTTCTAGTTTCACCGAAGAAGTACTACTCTTAGAGCCGTAGTGTTGTCCGATCATCTTTTGATCAAGTGAGTTTGTGGTTACTGTAACACCTCGAGTTCAGAAGTGCAACTTCACGGTGCTTGGTGTAATTAAGGAGGATCGACTCGGCGAGTCCATGGATAGACTCAGCGAGTCGACTTGCGATTTTGGTCACATGCTTAGTGACCAACTCGGTGAGTCGGCGGTTGGACTCGGCGAGTTGGTGCTGAAGGGAGAAAAACCATAATCCAGGTTTTGTGCTATATATAAAGCACATTATAGCTACCCTCAGCCTCTTTACCTTCCTTTTAGTTCCAGAAAACCCTAAATCGTGAGAGGCTCCATTGTTGAGAAGATTAAAGCTTGGAAGGAGAAATTTGTGTAGAGAAGTTGGAGGACATTGAGGATAGCATCAAAAGGGCTTGTGGATCTGAAATCTACATCAGTTTAGACTCATCTTTGGGGTAAGAAGCCATTGCCTTAAGCCTTTTCCTTATTGTCATCAATGGTGGTTGTTTGGGGGGATTCTTTAGCTTGGTTTGGATCCATTTCGGGTTTAGAGGTTAGATCTGAAGTTGCAACTTCAGATCTAGGTTGTATTGGAGTCATAAGGGCAGAAAGCATCAATCCTTGGGCTTGATTGAGAGTGTCCTTGCCTTAAACCTTCATTTTAAGCTTGTTGGAGCTTGTTTGAGCCTTGCATGCACTTAAACTTGGAAACTTTACGTGTGAATCTGGACCTAGGAGTCCAAATCAATGTATTGGAAGCAATGGAATGACTTGAAATCGTCTGGATGAAGGTGTCACATCTGGACTCGGCGAGTCACATGGGTGAACTCGCCGAGTAGTATGAATATGTGCATGAACTCGACGAGTAAATATTTCTTTGGACTCTGTTCTTGGACTCGGCGAGTCTGGTCGTGGAGTCCTAACCTTTTATGGTTGAACGGTGAATCGGTGAGTCGAGGGATGACTCAGTGAGTTGGGCGAGAAGGGACTCAGAATTGTGGGACTCGGCGAGTCATCGGGGCGACTCAGCGAGTAGGGTCACACAGGAAGGTGGACTTTGACTGAGGACTTTGACTTTGACCAAGAGTTGACCAGTTGACTTCCAAGGGTGTTTTGGTAATTATTAGTATTTATTGAGTTTAGTCATTTGGTATTGATCAGTGGTGGAGTGCATGTCGGAGGTTGGAGCAACGTGATCTTATCTATTAAGTCAATAGTTGTGAGGCGAGTTATCCTCACTATATCGACAGGGTCTAAGGCACCAAGGTCGGCCCTTTATCAGATGGAAATCTAGGTAGTTGTTATGTTATTGAATTGTTATATGATTATATGTTTATGTGCACATGGTTGATTGACTGGGGTTGGGTTGAGGCGGTTCCTGCTTTGTGTTGTAGGCCAACATACCCAAGGCGGACCAGATATCCCGAAGGCCCAGCGAGCGGTCCGGATAGGTTGTAGTCCCCACGAGGGAGGACCAAACGTGCCGAGGCTCAGAGAGTGGACCAGGCCGACTGAAGGCCCGGTGCGGGTGGACCAGTCATACTGTAGACTCATAGAGTGGACCCGGTGGGTTGAAGGCCCGGTGTGGGTGGACCAACCACATTGTAGACTCGATGTATATGGCTAGACTTGGAGGATGGACTAGGTGGACTGAAGGCCCGGTGCGGTGGACCAGTCATGTAGTAGACCAAAAGTGCATGGTTGTTCTGTTTATGATATGATATGTTATGAGTATGGTATATGTGGTTGGTATTTTGGGGGTATCTCACTAAGCTTTCGGGCTTACAGTTATTGTTTCAGGTTCTTCAGGAGACCGTGGCAAGGTAAAGGCATGATTGTACCACTCCTCATGTTTTACGTATTTATGATGTGGTTCTAGGAAATACTCTGATAATAAATGAATTGAAAACCTTTTTGTAATGAATTAATGAATATGGGTTGTTTTTGAAAAGTTTAAATTGGTTGAAATTTTTTGGATGTTACAGTTACTTTCTTTTTACACATAAATATTAAGTATTTGCTATGAAATACGTGTTATGTGTGTATATATTGTGTTTATTTGAGTTAATTGTGGAATGGATAAATTATATAGGTTTTAATGAGTTAAACTGTATACGTATTTTGCATCTATGAATATTTTGGGTAGAACATGGGTAGATGAGATTGTTGGTATGGGATAAAAGATGATTTGGATCATAAGATAAAAGGATAAAGAGATAAACTTGTTATAGATTCGGGAGTATGGATTAGATCAAGATGTTAGTTTTAGATTCAGGAATATGGATTAGGTAATGAGGTAAATTTTAGATCCGAGAGTACGGATTATGTTTTTTTGAACTAAGTGTTCATCCGATAGGGTATCGTGTGCATAGTCCCTTTCATGGACATAAGTTTAACACAAGTATGGATTAAAGTATTAATTATATATGTATGTGAAGTATTTGTTATTGCCCGAAATACGTGTTATATATATATATATATATATATATATATATATATATATATATATATATATATATATATATATATAATTGATGATATACAACGTACGAACCAGTTATGGTCCAATATGTGTTAAGATGTGTATATATGATATTATTACTTAAAACTTTGTGTTAAATATACTCATAGTTAGTGTTTCCAAATGGAGATAGTATCGAAAATTGATTATAGGCATCGTAGGCTTGCCTAGTGATGGGTTAAGACTTAAATAGGGATGTTTAGTTCCATTAAGTTTGGACATTGGGTAGCCTCTTATTAAAAGTACGTGTGTTGTGAGATTGATGATCGGTGGAGTACGTCCTACGTACAGAAGTACGTTTTATGTACGAAGTCTTTTTCAAAGCTGTGTGTCTTGGGTGCTGCTTGTGCCAGGGTAGTTTTACGTTCTCGGGTACGAGTCTTTTGCATACCATAGTACCATAATGTGCCAGAAGTACTATCATGTACAAAGTCTTTTTGACAATTTTTTGTGTCTGCTACGGGAACATACGGGAGTACTCTAGTAGTATTTCCCCATACTTTTATATTGAGAGAGCTTTGGAGTCAGCGTTTCTTTTATGAGGTTATCGACCGAGCTTCGTATGTCAGTGTTTTCTTTCATGAAGTAATTAAGGGAACTTCGTAGACTGCCTAATAAAGTGTGTCGGTAATAGACCACTGGTAGGTATGTCTGGTGTTATATTGCTGGATAGGGTGCGTCTGGGGGTGAACTACCTCATGTATTCAGGCCACTGCTAGGCAAAGTTCGATGTTGGATAGGGAGAGTCTGGTGGTATAATACCTCACGATATTCGGACGACGCCTAGGCATTGTTATCTAGATAACTACCCATGACTTAACTATCTTGTAGTTCCTTCTTTTACGAACGAAGGTTCGTGGTTAAACTTATTCCATTCCCCTCAATTGATGTCTTTATTGATCCTCGTTTGCTGCCAGGGAATTTTCGAAGCAGCTTCGTCAGTTTGTGGTTCATATTGATTCCTTAGGCTAGATCTCGTAAGATCATTGTATAGGGTCAGTATGTGGGGATCTACGGGATGGGATATATTGTTTAGAAATATGATTTATTTGTGTTTATAATATTAGTGGTTTGCAGGATCGAGATATACTTTATTATCACATTGTTTGAACTAAGAGCTTTCGTACTCTGTGTTCCTTAGGTGATTGGGTTCACCAGGGATATTCGAACTAAGTATTCATTAGATATTTGAACTTAGTGTTCATTGGGTAATATTTGAACTAAGTGTTCATTTAGTGTTTGTGAACTAGGTGTTCATTGGGTAATGTTTGAACTAAGTGTTCATTTAGTGTTTGTGAACTAGGTGTTCATTGGGTAATATTGGAACTAAGTGTTCATTAGGTGTTCTTGAACTAGGTGTTCATTAATTATTGTGAATTGCGTGTTCACCAGAGGTAATCTAAGAACCTTGGCAGCACTAGACTTTGTGTCAATTCCTTAGGGCAATCCTTAGGAATGAATAGGAGAAGGGTAATCGGTTCTTAGGACAAATCTTTAAGAAATAAATGGAGATAATGGGTGTGGGTATTTGAATTGATTGTTTGATAATTAGATATAATAATTATATTATTGTGGGTTAAAAACCCTATATGCTCACCAGGCTCCCAAGCCTGACCCACTCAGTTTTCTTTGTATCACAGGTATCAATACGAAGACATATTTGACTGCGAGATTAAAAGGAGATGTAAATCACTAGTGTAAATGAATGTATGTTCTGTTTATACTTATGTGTCTGTATCGGAACATGACATCCCGAGATTTTGTTATATAATGAAAATACATTTCTTTAAGAAATGCTTTGATGACTTCTTATCATATTTCATTTTGGGAACAAATTCCGCAACCGTTTTCTTTGAAAGATTACTCTGATTTTTAAAACAAAGCATAAACAAATCGGTCTTTTCTGGCCGTGAAATTGGGGATGTCACATCCCATCCCTTGGCTTCCGAAGCTTACGTCCCAGTCTGGGCGGTTACTAAAGACTCATTACTTTCGAAATACATTGCTGCTCTGGAGTGGAGTCACCGTGCCCATCCTCTGGCCACAATAAAGTTGCTTGTGGCCCAATCGGGTGCACGCATGACTGGCGACATTCGGTACGCAGTTGCTCAAACTTCCGCCCTTATGGTTGCTGCCGCTGACAAGGTTTGCCACCATAACATAAATGAAAAAACTTCTCAAGATGTTGTTGCTAGCTTGAGGGGGTAACTCCGTGATTCGTAGGTAGAACGTCGGAGGTTATCCGCGCAATATTGCATTGTGGCCTATGAGAAGGCTTCTTTGGAAGATCATGTGGCCACTCTGGAAGACCAAGCGGAACGACTTGAGAATCAAGTGAGCTCTTTAGGTCGAGCAAAGGATGTTCTGGCGAGGGGGTTGGCCAGGTGTCAACGTTAACTGGCTCGTCCTGGGTTGACAGTGTTGTTGTTGGATTAGGTGTCTAATCCCATAACTATAATTGGGATGTACTTGACCCAATAGTAGCATGGTCATTTTTGGTTGCGTTCACCATAGCAACTTGAGAGGATGAATTATGGGATAGAGGCTAATAAATGATTTATTAATATATTATAAGAATAATATATTAATTCCGAAATCATATTGTTTAATTAGTATTGATCAGAAATTAATTTGGAATTAATATGGTGATCAAAAGAGACTAATTAAAAGAACAGGGGCTGATTATCTAAATCAGTAATAGTTGTAGTTGGGTTGTGGACTCCTAATGGAAGGGGTGGACAAATTCTATTGGAAGCCCATAAGAGAATTCGTCTAAAGGGCCTTCTAGAAGGGTTCCAGAGATTGCTTAAGGCCTAAGCAGAGAATTAGGGTTTCAATCTAAAACCCTAACAACACAACTATATATAGACCCCTTGGTTAGCTGAAATCGGTTCCCCAATGTTTCTAAGAGAACCCAAGCCGATTTCAATAAGCCCCTATTCGCTCTCTCTCTCTAGTTCATCCATTGCTAGTTGGTGTTTGTGACTCCATTAAAGGTGCAACAATTGAGGCATTAAGCTCTTGAAGGTCAAGAACAACCAATCAACAAGCAAAAGGTATTCTTCTAACTTTGGTTTAGTTATTGATTTTGAAAATATGTATGCTAGATTAGGGTTTTGCTTTGGAAAATTATTATGCAGGTATAACTTGAGAAAAACCTAGATCCAAAGCAATTAGGGTTGCATGTGCACCATAGGAATGTTGTAATGCTCAAAACCCATCAGTGATATCAGAGTCAAGTTGTTTATCTGTTATATGATGCAATTGTAATATTTTCAAAGCTGGATTTTTTTTTGATTTTGGTCTCTGATTGGTGGTCTCGATGAGTCCTATGAAGGAACTCGACGAGTTGGACCAACTCGACGAGTCCATGTCCACTCTCGAACAGTTGGTTCGTCAGATAGCTGATTTTTTGGATTTCAAACCTAAATTAGATTAGGATCATTATCTTAAATTGTTTTAACTATTAAAATTTGAATTTTATGTTATGGTAATGATTATCCTCATCTAATTGAAAAATAATTATCAAATTTTAAGATAATTACAAGATTATGTGATAAATTAATTATTTGTAAAATTTAATTTGATTTTTCTTACCATATAAATGGATTAGGTCAATTTTCATGATAAGGATAAAATTATATGATTAATTTGATTATTTTAAAATTTGATCTAGAAGTTTTGAAAAGTTTCAAAATTTACCTTCAAGTTTTTGAATTTAAAAATTTGATTAAAAGTTTTAATTTTGAAATATTAAATTCTAAAACCCTAGTGTTTTAAAAGTTTAAAATACAACCCGTATACTATTGTAATATTAACATATTAATCCTTATAAATATGTATAAGATGAGTCAGTCTCACCATTAGTAGGCCTCATTCACGAAGTTGGTCTATAAGGGGTGTTTAAGGAAGCGGCCTATAAAATGACATTCGTTGGATATCCACTCTTACCCACCGCACTCTTGACTATTGGAGGGTCGTTAACCGAACGGGTTGGATAGGACATCAATTCCTCATTAATAAGTATAATGAAAGATTATAAAGTAAATAAATGTTTTCATAAATTCCGAATCTTAGTTACTTTAGGAAAATGTGAAAATGATGTTATTCCATGAAATTATACTTTGCAACTTGCTAAGTCATTAGTGGAGTGTGTGTGGTTAACCGACACACTAACTTGGACTAACAAGGGTGGCAAAAGGTAGCTCGAGAATCATCATAGATCAATGGAGCATGTGTGGTTAACCGGCATATTGATTGGGTGGTAAATGACTCAAGAGTGCCAAGCTAATTTGCATGGTTATTCACACCTTGTTTGTGATCCTTGGTATCCCAGTCACAAACTTGAAGGGCATAATCGAGATTAAACATGTCATTGAAAAGTTCAATGAATCTCAAAAGAATCTAGGAATTTCATTTCATTTAAAACCTAATTCGTCATTTCGTTTTTCGTGGTAGAATTGGTAAATCGTCATTTACTATAACAACCCGTTTATTAAATAAGTAAATAGATACAACTGATAAATGGATAGTATCCCTAAAATCAATAATTATATAACAAGGGTTGGCCTTGAGCAGTTAATTGTCATAGTTTTAAAAGTTGGGGGTAAAAGTGTAAGTTGGTAAATTATTGGGACTTAACTTGAAAGGATTTTTGAAGACTAAGGGCTATTTGGGTAATTTTACATTTAATTTGAAAGGGAAAGAGGTGGAAGGGTTGAATATCTCAAAATTGAGGTCATAGGGTTTAAAAGGTAATTCCTGGATTAGCTTTGCAAATAATTCTCAAGTGAAGGGGCTGAATGGTAACTTAAGGACTGATTTTGAAAAGATTATGGATATGAGTGGTTGGAAGTGTCAAAGCTTTGTGAGGAGTGTATGGCATACGTGTTAAACCTGTCACCCTCTTAGGCAGTCACCATATAAAGGCATTCTTACAAACCCTAACCCTAGGAGCTTCCTTAGCCATTACCTTATATCACCTAACCACCGACCGCCACCTACGACCACTCCAGCTGGTCACCGTCGCCGTCTCCTAACCATTGTCAAAGATGCGATCCACCAGCCACGCTACCTCAGTTGCTGTCGACGATTGAAGAACCAAAGAGTCAAGTATTGAACATCGGGGCAGAAGATATTGAGGGAATGAATCGACATCAATGCCATTGTTCCTCGCTGGAGAGCGAATGCCTCCTTGGCTTTGTTCCTTTCTATCGTTGAGTTATCGTTTCCATCGCTATACCGAGCAGCAGTTGTGGTTGTGGATGACGCCTTCCCTTCGACTGCCATGAGCCATCGCGAGGGTGGCTGTGATTGGGTGCATTTTCCTTGTTCAGTTCGTGTCCGTGTGTGCGTGCATGCTTTCTGTTGGCCAAAAAAAGCATGGGAGCCACCATGATAGCCCACCATGGTAGCCATTACCTTGCTGCGACCCCTGTTACTCCCTCTTCCACCACCAGCCATCGTGAGGGGTGATGGTGTGTTTTTTTGTGTGTGTGTGACAGTGTATTGTATGGGTTTTGTGAGTATAATATTGTATGTATGATTTTTGGCCGGAAAACACGTCACCACCACCGTGAGGTGGTGGCTGCCACCACGTGTCACCGCCGGCCACCACAAGGGTGGTTGTGTGTATGCATTTAGCGTTAGTGTGTGTGTGTGTGTGTTTATTTTGGAAATTCATTTTATATTGTAATCTATAATAGAATAATCAAATAAAAAACACAAACCACTACCGTAAGGTGGTGGCAAACGCCTCCTGCCGCCACCAACAGCCGTGTTGGGTGGCGGTGTGCTTTAGCTTGTGATTAGTTTGTTTTTGTGATGTTTAGACCTAATTGGACTAGAACCCTAACCACCACCGTGAGGTGGTAGCTGCCACCATGAGTCTCCGTTGACCACCATACCCGAAGTGGTAGTGGGTGGTGCCCAACTTGTGAAACCCTAGCAGGCCTAATGAAACCCTAATGGGCCTAAGGAGTTAGCTTTTAGGCCTAATTGGGTTGTGAGGGGTTAGAAACCCTAATTATGGTTTAGAAAACCCTAATTTTATATATATGGGCCTTGGACTTATCACGACCCACATTTGGGTCATTGGAATGGAATTGTAAATTACACCTAATCACGCCATATGACTTATCTAGTAGAGTGATCGACATAATGGATTAAGTCCTTAATAGGTTAAGTGAGAAACACTTAACCCTAATCGTCATTTTATGTGAAAAGCCTAATTTCACTTGGGCCTTGAGTTGGGACTTTCTATTGGGCTTTGGTGATTGGGCTATTAATGGGCCATCCAAAATCAAGCATATAGACTAGAATAATTTAATGGGTTGTAGGGTAAGGCCCATGTAAGGGGTTTGGGCCCAATTAGGAAAATTGGGCCATATTTTAGCCTTGGTTCATTATTGGACTTTTGGGCCTTGGGCTTGAGTCAAGCTAAGACAGGGGAAAAGCAATCTTTTACCCCAAGTATGGACTTATGGATATGTATTGGGACCCAATTATTAATTGGGTATTATTTTGATGTTGACAGATTCGGTAATCTGTTATCTAGCAACTAGGGTTTTGTCCGTGGGACGACAGCAATGTGGGGTGAGTTTCCTTTCAATAGGAATAGGTCGAAGGCACCAAGTCCGGACCGTATATGTGATATGTTAGTAGATGAGTGTCGGTGGGGCCCGAATCTCATAGTATCCGAGTGTGGGAGAGGCTCGAATCTCGTAGTATTATTTGATTATGGATATATGAATGCTTGATAGTATTAGATATACTTCTTGTTTGCGTGATACTTGTATGCATGTTAGTATCTAAGTGTGGGCGGGGCCCGAATCTCGTAATGTTATTTGAGTATAGTTAAGTGCCTGCTTGATAAAGTTAGAGATACTTGTTGTCTGTGTGATACTTGTATGCATGATAGTAGCTGAGTGTGGGCGCAGCCCGAATCTCAGAGTAGCCAAGTGTGGGCGAGGCCCGAATCACATAGACAGTAGAGTGTGGGCAGGGACCGAATCTCGTAGACAATAGAGTGTGGGTGGGGCCCGAATATCCTAGACAGCAGAGTGTAGGCGGGGCCCGAATCTCCATGAGAGTGGACGGGGCCCGTATCACCTAGTTTCTTTTTATGTGTATGGTATGTGTTAGTTTAGGGAGACTCACTAAGTTTCGTGCTTATAGTTTTCAGTTTTGGTTTTAGGTACTTCAGTGTTCAAAAGAGGAGCTCGTGATCATTGTAGTGTAAACACCATTTGTTCAGCCTGGGATGTTTATACTCTAGTATATTTGACAGATGTTATGACACACGACTTATGATTTTCATATGATGAATGATACTTATGGTTTTATTGATAAATATAAATTAAATTTTTGGTCTGTATTTTTGGGATGTTTAAAGTTGATATTAGAGCCTTAGTTTAAGGGATTCGGGCACACTCCAGGGTGTGTCTAAACTCAAACAAAGGAATTGGTATAAAATTTTCAAAAGAAAATCATTTTGATAAAACAAAATTTGGAAAGAAACGTAAAAAGAAAAAAAGGGTGTGGTACATGCAATCATCCGAGCTCAAGTAAGTGCTCCCAAATTACCTATACAAGTTTATGTTATGATATGTTTATCAGCTTTAAGAGAACAACATGCTAGATTAGGACTAATGATCTAGGAAGGATGCCTTGTATGCCTGTTATATGTGTATCAACTTTATGAGAAATGCATGCTAGTACAGATCAGTCAGTATGATAGCCAGAGTAGTATATGCTTGATTATATGTACTCAATGCTCGAATGTTGCTTGCTTTGTGCTTTTAGGAGTTCTGGCTATCTTTTACTAACTAGTAAGCAAATATGTTAAGTTACATATTGAAAGGACTAAATAATTTCAGAATGTTAGGTTTAACCTTGTTTCGCAGCTCTCGTCTGACTCTAACCGTTGTAGGGTAGAACCTCTCATTCAAAGAATTATCTAGTCTTAGTGATATGTAATAGTATTCACGAGCTATTTAGAGGAAGATAGCAGGGACTTCTTATGCAGCTGAGGGAGGAGATTGGGATGGTGATTGCCCTAGGGAAAGCCTAGGATGAGCGTAGCGCGTGAAGCAGTAGTAGTAGAAGGGACTTGGTGGAGTCAAGGCAGCTCTTGAGGAAAGTACGGATAAATGTGGAAGGTAGTATGGGTCCGTACTACTCAAAGTAGAGGATCCATACTCGAATCAAGGAAGGCTGAGATGAGACCAGGAAACTTTTAGTGTGTGAGATCCCTCGAGTTATGATGAGTATTCTGATGATTGTCATGATATATTTCCGAGTATGGTGATGCTACATGGTAGACCAGAGGGTAGTTTTGGTGTCGACGAGGGATCAGGCTCAGACTCTAGAGACGGGCAGCTTGATGATCAGATGAGGGAGTTCATTCCATATGAGAGTACGTACAATATCACTTATCAGATTTTTGTGATCTTTGCCATGATCAAGGAGAGCATTTTAGACATTTGTGATGAGAGGCTGAGTGCATTATGCACTGAGATAGCAGTCATGATAGGGACCCATACATTGATGTTTCGGAAATCAGAGCTTGTGAAGCTCCACATTATCATGCGGGTTAGGGACCCCATTGTTAGCAACATATGGTTGGCAGATGTCGCCAACACTTTTCGTACCAGTCGTTGTCTCAAAAGGAGACAAGATCCAACTTACTTATTGTCTCCTGAGGGACAGAACATGCGATTGATAGGAAGTGGTTGGTAGTGAGTTGAGGGATGAAGCGGTCGATGCTATGTCATGGGATGAATTTTCGACCAGATTCCAGGCAGAGTTTGCCCAGGCGATTGAGGCGTAGCAGTTGGCGCAAGAGTTGTTAGAGCTCCGCCAGATGACTGAGACTGTGGCAGAGATCACCACCAAGTCTCAAGAGAGAGTTTATTTGATACCGCAGTATGTAACAGAAGAGGAAATGAGGAAGGCAAGGTACCATGACATATTGTAGAACGATAGCAGGTAGATCGGGACTATCTCGAGGTGTGATACCCTGGATGATATGAATTCTGGAGCCCGAGAACAGGATATTGACTTCGAGCACATTGGGAAGAGGGAACCATATCAGTTGCTTATATTGAGGGGTCTTAGGAGGAGACCGTAGAATGCATATAAACTTTTGAGAGACCAGCAGGGTCAGATTCAGTACAGCACGTGCGTCAAAACTGTACAATGGAGCCTTTCGTTCCAGGGGTTTGAGGAAGTGTAACTCTAGGTTATCCTTTGTTTGTGTAACTCTAGGTTATCCTTTGGTACTCGGTATTTTTGGTTCGTCACCGGTTCAATAACATGCTTATCCCTATATCCGTCTATTGTCAAACGTCATGTTGGACGACCCAAAAAATAAAATTAAATCATTTGATGAGTCTAAAACAAGGCACAAGTGCCCCGTAATGTGGTGAGTAAGACATCGAGAAATCTTACACCTCAAGGTTTGGATACAAGTGAAATATTCACCTTAAAAAGAAGGGATAATTGTCGAGGATAATTGGTTGTTTTTAAATATTTTTTGTTAGTTAAAGTATTTTTATAAACTTGGTAAACTTGTTTGAGGTATATGGTTAGTTAAAATATTTTTGTAAACTTGGTAAACTTATTTGAGGTATACAGGGTAGAAACATCCGCACGTGGTTTTTGATTTTTAAACTTGTTATTTTATGCTTGGCTTATCGAAATATTTGTATTTGTTTTCAAAGCAAACATATGATTTTCTTGTGATGGAAATGAAACAATTTTGGAGTATATTGTTTGAATACTCATATATTATTTTATGCTAATGCTTGGCTCGAAATGTTTGTATTTGTTTTCAAAGCAAACATATGCTTTTCTTGTGATGGAAATGAAACAATTTTGGAGTACATTGTTTGATTGAATAGTCATATATTAATTCTTTTAGGATTTAGGATGGAAATGTGACATATTTTGGTTGCATCGAACGTGATAGAATGTAAAGCAAAAAAATACTAGTGGTTTTAGTTCATGCATCGTCACTTGTTCCTTTATTATTAAGGGTACAAAGAGTAAATATGAGAAATGTTTATGGCAGGGAAGGAGTTGGTATACAAATTGGCAATTGCTTTTGTGGTTTTGTTTCGTTTTAACTTTTAAGTATATTATCTCATTTTTTAATGATAATTTTGATAAATATATATTTTGAAAGTTTATAAAAAATATAGGATGATATTTGAAAATTTAAATTTATAAGAGATATAATAGTCAATTACTACTATAAAATAATGATGAAAAAATATTTAAAAAGTGTTTTGGACAAATATAACACCCGTCCTTTTACACAATGAAATACTATGATTTTTGAAAATATTTTTGTAATTTTAATCAAGGTATCAAAACATGATCCAATAAACATGAAAATGAGTTACTTTTTGTTTAAAATCATTTCACCCGGGCATACAATTGATAACACAGAAAACCATAGTGAAGCAGTAATATATATACAAATAAGAAACCATGTCCAGCCTCTTCAAAAGCTCGATGCCACTCTCCATATATATATACCAGTTATTTGCACATGATTTTGGAATACATTACATTAAATAAAATATGCATAAGACAAAAATATTCCGTGATTAATATAGGTTTAGATCTAAAACATTTGCAATATTTGATAAAATATTGTTGAAAAATAAGGAAAATTCAATTATTTTCAATCTCATATTTATTTATAACTTAAAGGGTGTAAAGTGTATAGATTGTATTCTTCTGGAGTTAAATGTTTTACAGGGAAGATGAACACGCGGGTCTTGCGGATCTTAAAGCGGGTTGGATCCGGGTTGCTAACAAATAAAAGAAGAGAGAGAGTGTGTCTGGAAAGTTCTCTCGTTCACTTCTCATTCTTGGAGCTGTGTAAGGCGATTAGGGTTTCTCCGAGTTTAAGAGTTTCTCGTTGTTAAATCGTTCATAGTTCAAAGTGTTTTGTAGTTTTGCCTTGTTGATCATTTGTTCAGATATTTAGGTCTTAATACTTACACTTTCAGATTGTGTTTTAGTTTAGGGTTTGAGTGTTATGTTGCGAGAGTAGATTAGGGTTTATGTAGTGAGGTTCTTTTGTAAGTACATGAAAACCTTCTGTTTCTTTATCCTAAAATGATACAAGAAATGAAGATGTTGGGAAAGTAGCGGTTGTACATTTTTTAACATGGTATCAGAGCTACGGTGTAATATTTGTTGAAGATCTTGGTGATTTGAAGACTGTCTTGCACAGGTTCGTCTTATTTTTTTCTTTTGTGTGTTTTTCTTGAGTACGATCATCTTCAGATCGTTTTTTGTTGATTACATTCTTTGTTAAGAAACAAGTTACTGCGAAGCTGTTTCTTCATTTGCAGTTTCAAGATATTGACCGATTCTTGAGGATCTGTGGTTCGATCTTATAAAAAAAAAACTTCTCAGCCTTTCTTGTCTGCTCATTTAATCCCTGCAAAAGGTTAAGTTCTCTGTCAGGGAACGGACTAGTGTCTGAAATAATCTTGACAGGGAACAACCCTAGGGGAGGTGAGCGGTCTTCTGCCTTGTAACATCTGTCTAAGTATCACTGTGAGCAATTTCTAGTTCCCTTCTCAACTCTTTCATCATACATGCGTGAGTTCTGACATATTTGTGCTTATTTGATTACTTGTTTTAGCTTACTCTTGTTGCTTCCTTGATTGGTCTAGTTTTTTTTATGTCTTAAAATTGTTTTCTGATTTAGACTCTGTGTTGATTGTCTTGGGCCCCGACAAACAGTGGTGACCATCTGGACTTTAAGTCACACAGGCGTCTGGTTTTAAGTTTTTTATTTGTGTTCATTGTTGCTTGGTTCTTGTTTTTTCTTGTGATTAGTCATGGCTGGTGAAACTTCTGAAGGGAGTGATACTCCCAAGGAGGTTCCTGTTGATTTTGATGACCCATTGTACATTCATCCATCTGATAATTCAGTTACTTCTATTATTACAATAAAATTGACTGGAAACGAAAACTTTCGAGTGTGGCGTAGTGCTATGACTAGAGGCCTTAAGGCCAGAAATAAATTAGGATTTGTAGATGGAACTTTAACTCGGGAAAAAATTGATAATACTAAAAGTGCTAAATGGGAACGTGTAAATGTTGTTGTGTGCAATTGGTTGCTAGGTTCAATTTCAGAGACTATATATGCCAGTCATGTTCATTCTGATGATGCTAAAAATATTTGGGATGAATTATTTGAAACTTATAATAAGGCTGATGGTTCAGTAATTTTTAATATCCATCAGCAGATAAATACCTTAAAACAGAATGGTTCTTCTCTTTCTGAATATTATAATAAACTTGACTCATTGTGGAAAGACTTTGATGGTTTGACTAGTTTAACTGAATGTGTATGTGTGGCTGCTACTAAACTTAATGATCATTCTAAAATGATGAAATTAATGCAGTTTTTGAATGGTCTTGATGATGTGTATAATCAAGTTAAAAGTCACATTCTTTTAATGGAACCTTTACCTAATGTTAAAACAACTTTTTCAATTCTTTCCAGAGAGGAATCTCTTCAAAAAAATGGTTCTCTGAGTTCTGTTTCTTCTTCAAAACCCCAAGTTTCTGTTTTTAATAGTAAAATTTCTGATTCAAAAAGGGGTCAAGGTCAAAACAGGTTTAGAAATCCAGGGTTACAATGTAAGCATTGTAATCTTAAGGGTCACACTATAGAAAGATGTTATAAATTGATTGGTTATCCAAAAGATTTTAAACCTAAGAATGATAATAATAATCAAAATAAGTCCTTTCCTGTGAATGCTTCTTCTGTTGTTTCAACTAACGATTCTGGAGTTTCTTCTGGTTCTGTTCCTAGTAGTGATTGTCACTATCTTACTAGTGAACGGTATTCTAAATTTCTTCGTCTTATAAATGAGAACTCTGCTAGTGAGGATGTATCTGTTGCTGCAAATATGGTAGGTACATCAACATATTGTTTTAATTCCTGTGTTAGTTTAAATAGTTCTCAAAGTTGGATTGTTGATTCTGGGGCAAATCAACATATGATTGCCTCAGAGTCACAACTCCAGGACACTGTGGATGTGTCTAAACTTAACCTTCTTGTGAAACATCCTAATGGTTCTTCTGCATCAATAAATAAGATTGGAAATGTTCACTTATCTTCTAATCTTACTTTGTTTGATGTGTTTGCTGTGCCTGATTTTAATGTTAACCTTTTATCTGTACATAAATTGTGTAAGGATAATGGATGTGAGGTAATTTTTTCTGAACATAACTGTAAAATTCAGGATTCACTATCAAAGAAGATGGTGGAGAATGGTAGAGAGTCTGGGGGACTGTATTATCTAGATCATGTTCCCTCAGGTAATTCAGTTAGTCTAAATAATTCTAGATGTTGTGTTTCAAAGTTAACTTGGCATAGCAGACTTGGTCATCCGGCTGACCAAGCTTTAAATTCATTAAAAGATAAGCTGAAGTTAGGAAATGAATTTCTTCCCCCCTGTGATGTGTGTCACAGGGCCAAACAGACTAGGGAATCTTTCTCTCTTAGTCAACATAGTTCAACACAGTTAGGAGAATTAATTCATCTAGATGTTTGGGGTCCCTATAGACTTGCTTCTGTAGAAGGTTTTAAGTATTTTCTGACTATTGTTGATGATTTTACTAGGGCTACTTGGGTTTTTCTCTTAAGGTCTAAAAGTGAAGTTTTTGATTCTTTTAAATCTTTTGTGAATATTTTATTGAATCAATTCAGTGTTAATATTAAGGTTGTGCGTTCTGATAATGGTACTGAGTTTGTTAATAATCAAATGAGATGTTTTTGTATAGAAAGAGGTATCATTCATCAAACTTCTTGTGCTTATACTCCACAACAAAATGGGGTTGTGGAAAGAAAGCACAAGCACATTCTTAATGTTGCACGATCTCTTTTGTTTCAATCAGCAATTCCTTTAAGGTTTTGGGCAGATGCTATTTTAACTTCAGTATTTTTGATAAACAGAATGCCTACCTCAGTTTTAAATGGGTGTTCTCCTTATGAACTTGTTTTTAAAAAGACTCCTAATTTCGATCATTTGAGAATTTTTGGTTGCCTTTGTTTTGCAGTTAAACAAAATGTTAATGATAAATTTTCTGAGCGTGCTGAAAAATGTGTTTTATTAGGATATTCATATGATAAAAAGGCTTATAAGCTTTTTAGTCTGGATACTAACACTTCTTTTATGTCCAGGGATGTGAAATTTTATGAGTCTGTTTTTCCTTACAAGTTAAAGTCAACAAATGTTGACAAAACTGTACATGTTTTTGGCTCTAGTGATCCATTTTCCTATGATGTTTTTGATACTAATGAATACTTAAATGATTCTATTGATCCTGATGAGTTGAGAATAGAGTCACAGTTGGATGGTGCTGATGCAGCCACTCACCTGGATGATAATATTTCTAATGATACTGTCAATCGTAGTGGCGAGGCAGTTGTGCCTTCTTCTGTTGGTTTTGTTCCTTCTTCTTCTGATTTTTCTGAGGAAAGTAGTCAGTTACCATTAATTCCTTCTGTTGAGCAGTCTATAGGTTCTTCTAGGTCTAGACGTGAGTCACACATGCCTGTTAGGTTTGCTGATTATATTGTTGAAGGTAAATATAAATATGGTATTGAAAGGTCTGTCAATTATTCCTTATTGGATAGTAATACAAAATGTTTTATTTCAAACTTGAATAAAATTGTTGAACCAAAAGATTATAAGGAAGCCTTAACTGATCCTAACTGGGTTAGAGCAATGAATGAAGAGATGGAGGCACTCCATCGAAATAATACTTGGGAAATTACTAATTTGCCTAAAAATAGAAAACCAATAGGTTGTAAGTGGGTTTTCAAAATTAAATATAAATCCAGTGGTGAAGTAGAAAGATATAAAGCTCGTTTGGTTGCTAAAGGGTATAACCAAAGAGAAGGAATAGATTTTGAAGAAACTTTTTCTCCAGTTGCGAAAATAGTGACTGTTCGTATTATTATTTCTTTATCTGTTCAGAATTCATGGCCTTTATATCAACTTGATATAAATAATGCTTTTTTATATGGTGATTTAACTGAGGATGTTTATATGTCTCTTCCTCCTGGTTATTATTCAGCTGGTGATTCTAGGGTGTGTAAACTTACTAAATCTCTATATGGATTAAAGCAAGCCCCAAGAAAATGGAATGAAAAACTTTGCTCTTCTTTATTTTTATATGGTTTTCAGCAAAGTATAAGTGATTACTCCTTATTTGTAAGAAAGTTTGAAGGTTCATTGACTGTGTTACTTGTATATGTAGATGACATTATTTTAACTGGAAATTGTGAACATGAATTGCAAAAGGTTAAAAATTTTATGAAAACTCAGTTTTTAATTAAAGATCTTGGAGTTTTGAAGTATTTTTTGGGAATAGAAGTGGTAAGGTTTAATGATGGTTTATGTTTAAATCAAAGAAAATATTGTTTAGAGTTATTACATGAATACGGTATGCTTGCATGTAAACCAGTAAGTACACCTTTGGAAACAAATTTTGTGTTAGATTCTGGTGAAAAAAATAAAGGAAATGCTTTATTAGAAAATAAAACGGAATTTCAAAAATTGATAGGAAAACTAATATACTTAACTGTTACTAGACCTGATATTTCTTATGCTGTTCAAGTGCTTAGTCAATTCATGCATAAACCTAACAGGTCTCATCTTAAAATTGTAATGAGACTTTTAAGATATCTAAAGAATAGTCCAGGTAAAGGAATAGCTATAACGAAATTTGACAGTTTTGAACTTAAAGGTTTTGTAGATGCAGATTGGGCTAAGTGCTTGGTTACAAGAAAGTCAGTGTCTGGATATTTGGTTTATTTTAATAATTGTTTGATATCTTGGAAGAGTAAGAAACAATCTACTGTTTCTAGGTCTTCTACTGAAGCTGAGTATAGAGCTCTTGGTTCTGTTACATGTGAAATAATTTGGGTGTTAAAAATTTTGTTTGAATTAGGAATTAAGGAGTTACTTCCAGTTTCAGTTTTTTGTGATAATGAGTCGACTATTAAACTGGCTTTGAATCCTGTTTTTCATGAGAGGACAAAGCATTTTGAAATCGACCTGCATTTTGTTAGGGAAAAAATTTCTAATGGTATAATAAAATTGGTAAAAATTTGTTCTTCTGAACAAACGGCAGATATTCTTACCAAATCTTTAACTATAAAACAACATGATTTTTTGTCTAACAAAATGGGTCTTGTAGATGTTTTTAAAAAATAAAAAATAAATATTTCGATTGAGGGGGGATGTTGAAAAATAAGGAAAATTCAATTATTTTCAATCTCATATTTATTTATAACTTAAAGGGTGTAAAGTGTATAGATTGTATTCTTCTGGAGTTAAATGTTTTACAGGGAAGATGAACACGCGGGTCTTGCGGATCTTAAAGCGGGTTGGATCCGGGTTGCTAACAAATAAAAGAAGAGAGAGAGTGTGTCTGGAAAGTTCTCTCGTTCACTTCTCATTCTTGGAGCTGTGTAAGGCGATTAGGGTTTCTCCGAGTTTAAGAGTTTCTCGTTGTTAAATCGTTCATAGTTCAAAGTGTTTTGTAGTTTTGCCTTGTTGATCATTTGTTCAGATATTTAGGTCTTAATACTTACACTTTCAGATTGTGTTTTAGTTTAGGGTTTGAGTGTTATGTTGCGAGAGTAGATTAGGGTTTATGTAGTGAGGTTCTTTTGTAAGTACATGAAAACCTTCTGTTTCTTTATCCTAAAATGATATAAGAAATGAAGATGTTGGGAAAGTAGCGGTTGTACATTTTTTAACAAATATTTTTGGAAAATCTTCGAAAAGGTCTCAAAGTTTTAGCACGGTTTATGAATTAGTTCCAAATGATTATTTTTTTCTGAAAAAGTCTTGAAACCCAACAATATATTGTATTATGACCATTTTTTACTTGTACATGAGGTGACATACCAAAGTGGAAGAGTGGTTGATGTGGCAGCTTGCTACGTTATCGTCTTTTGTTGTGAAGAAAATAAAACATCCTTAAGCACCAAGCTAGGAGCATTTGATGTTTCTTCCATTGATTCTCTCTCTCTCTCTCTCTATATATATATATATATATATATATATATATATATATATATATATATATATATATATATATATCTTTACTATCTTATAAAAGAAATCTAACTATTTCTAAAAATAGATTGATTATAATAATATTATTTTTTTAAGACGTCCAAATGATGAAGCTGATAGTACAAGTAACCATTAATAAAATAATATTAAATTTTAACCACATTTTGAATTCAAATATTTATCATCAAATCTCCTTATATTTCTCAACAATTTGATATGGTTCCCTCAAATCCCGGATTCATTCAAATTTTGAACCCTTTTAGATATCCTTAAATTTAGCATGTTGATTCAAATATCCCTCCAATCGCATATACCTCTTTGTTCCCTCCTCTGCTATAAAGTCCACCGTCCAGGAACAAAAAATGACTTCATCTCCCAAATAACACCATAGTTTGATTATTTTGTCTTCGACATGTACTTTCTTTTGTAAAATAACATTTTTGTAGAGGAAACATATCACCGAAATAATTTACACGCCCCGCCGCTTTGCGCGGGTACACTGCTAGTATATATATATATATATATATATATATATATATATATATATATATATATATATATATATATATATATATATATATACTCAAGATCAAATAAGAAGGAAATTTTTGGTAGGAAGGTAAGAATTTATTTTTCTACATATTTTTTTCGCAAACAAACAAAATGAATCATTAGATGATTCATTTGTAAGATGATTCACAAAAAAAAAATTCTCAAAAAAACATCTCGATGATTCATTTATACAATGATTTTGTTGTTATTCATTAAAATTATCATAAAAATGAATATTTTCTTAATTTACTTAAAAATGAATCATAAAGATGTTTTTTTGAGAATTTTTTCTTGTGAATCATCTTACAAATGAATCATCTAGTGATTCATTTATTTTGTTCGTCAAAAAAATATGTAGAAAAAAAAACTTCTTACCTTCCTACCAAAAAAAAATTCTTACCGGATATATATATATATATATATATATATATATATATATATATATATATATATATATATATATATATATATATATACTACTCAATTTGGGTCTTGAGAGCAACCCAAAATAACCATGTTATTATTAGAAATATTATCAATAGTTAATGATCTTAGACAATCTTTCCAACAGTCTCTCACTTGGACAAATCATGAACTTTACATAGACCAATACTTCACCAATAATCAACAGAGAATTAGTCATCCAATGCAACTACCGAACTCTTATCTAATCAAGATTCAGCCCTTAGATAAGTGATCAACTATCCTCTTATTCTATGATATATGTATGAATTAGAGACATGGATAATGGTCGATCTTAGAGTTCAAGATTATGTTTCACGATAAATACTTGTGATAACTGCATCTGATTACTAAATTGAACACATTATCGCGGGGCCCATAGATATCGCGGGGCCCGTAGATATCGCTTCTCATGTTAAGACCAAAGGAACAAATAAACTTTTACTACATAGATTTTGTCTACTTCATTATGTCACACATGGAAATACCCTTTATAACTACCAGTTACGGATAGCGTTGGAGTAAACCATTACATAACATAATCATAGAGAAAAACCCCACATATATCAAAGTTCGAAGAATATAAGATATTATCATATTAGAATTACTCGTGATAGAATCCATGAAGTAATCTCTAAGCGCGGGTTGGTCCAATACTTAAAGCTCTATTAAATACTCATGAGTGTTAGCGTAATCTCTATGATATGCGTAATCACTATGGTCAATCCACCAATACTCACGACAGTCTTAAATCACTATTTACTTCCAAGCGTATGACTGACTATGGATGTTTTAGTAAATTAATACTCAGGAAGTAGGTTCTAAACATGAAAAAGAAGAACACAGTGATAAGATAATTAAAATGACTGAGCAACATCATATATAGAGATCTCCACCTATTAATTGCCAAATCGAATTAAAACTTATACTGCTTAAGTTCTCAAGTTCAAAACAAACTAAGCTAAGAGTGTTTAAGCCAATTCATTTGCAAATCTAACGCCTCTAGACTTTGTCTAACTGCTAGACTTGTTCGGTGACATTGGCTTATGGAATGGATCGACAATATTATCTTTCGATGTGACCTATTGACTATGATGTCTTTACATTTGACTCACTGTAAAATGTGTTGCTACTTACTAAGTATGTGTTGTAACATCCCGATGATGAGGTATTTTCAATTGTAACCCTATGTAAGGAAAAATATTTCATTTTAGTCCGTAAGTATAAGAAATAGTGCAAAATGGCCCATAATGTCATTTTGGTGATTTTGGACAATGGGGTAGTACGATGGGTGTACGTTGTGTACGCTGAGCGTGCTAGGGCAGACCCTAGTACGTTGGGCGTACATGGAGAAACTCCAAACCCTACTTTTTAGGGTATGGTCCATATATAAACATCATTGTAGCCTCATTTATCATTCCCTCATCAGCCCCCATCTGAGAATTCGACTCTTTAGCAAACCCTAAGTGAGAAGAATGTTTTGAGCTCTTTAATGTGTCGTGTTGGTGTTCTTGAAGAATGAGAAGTTGGTTTAAGGACCTTGAAGCTTGGAAGCAACTTAGATATGGGATTCTCCACTTGCTAGCAACCTCCAGGAGGTAAAAGTTCATAACTTGATCACTCTACCTTGTAGATCTAGCCATTTCTTAATTTATGGCACTTTTGGTCCCAAATATGGCGATTCTTGAGCATGGAATGATCTTGACCAAATAAGTCATCCTTTCAGACCTTATGAAGGGTCTTAAGTCATACAAATGTTGTCTTGTTGCTTAGTTTTCCTCCATGCATGCTATAGAAGGTCTTAAGGCATTAAGATGTTGAGATTTTGTATATTAAGCACTTAATGGACATGCAAAGTCATAAAGTTGGAAACTTTATGACTCTTGATGGTTTTTTAGCCTTGGATCGGCAATTGGACATGTTAAGTCGGAGAAATAAGCTCTTAATAGGTTAAGAAGGGGACTGATGTGTATGTTAGGCGTACCATAGGGTACGCTGCGCGTACGCAGATCTGGCCCCGAAACCTCGGAAAACTAGTACCTCGTGTACTTCCAGAGTACGCCATGCGTACGAAGCCTAAGTTGACATTTAGGATTTGGATTAAGCCGGTATTTAGGAGCAGAGTGTTGATCAACTATTCGTCAGACTGTAAGGTGAATTTCTTCACTGCTCTTGTAGATTGAAGGCACTGATATCGGGCCTTATGGTTATGTATCCTATTATTTAGGATGTTGCTCTACAGTAGTAATATGTAGATCTGTCTGCTAGTCTATTAAATGGTTATATGATTATCTGTTGTTGGATATATGTTATTGTTATATGCATGTCGACATGGTACGGCGGGTTTGAGACTGTACTGTTTTGTGTTGTAAATCAACAGACCGGGGCATTCTAACTGGAAGGTTGTGGGTTGGGGACTTCCAACCGAAAGGTTGTGGGATGGGGTTAATCTAACCAGGAGGTTTTGGACTCGTTATGTATTGGGTATTCCAACCCATAAGGTTGTGGGCCAGGGTTAATCCAACCAGGAAATTGTGGACACGTTATTTGTTTGATTATATGTTTGTGTGGTGGTACTTTGGGCGAACTCACTAAGCTTTGGCTTACAGTTTTAGTTTGTGGGTTCAGGTACTTCCGATGATCGTGGGAAAGAGAAGGCGTGATCGTACACAACTTCCTGTTTTGTCATCGGATCTTGGGGAAAAACTCTAATTTGAAATAATACTTTAAAAATAATGACTGTTTTGTAAACAACGTTGATGGATGGTTGCTTTTCGAAAATTTTAATTTTAATTTTATTTTTTAGTGTTACAAGTTGGTATCAGAGCCTTGGTTTTAGTGAACTAGATGAGCATTTGTGTGAATCTAGACTCAGACTAAGGAACTGCAAAAGTTTTTAAACTGATTTTACAAAAAAATGTTTTCAAAAGTAAACAAGGAAGGATGTGATGTGTACGATCAGCCGGAGCAAGAAAGTATACCCCAAATTACCCACACTGTTATTTGCTATTATGTTTATGGTATAACAACATGCAAGTGATAGGCTAGGGATCTTTAGAAATTTCATCATAGAATTGCATGATAATTGATGCCTGATAACCTAGGGTTTCTTCTTGTATGACATTGACATCATTACTGTAGTTGCTTAGTGTATGCATCATATTTGTACATAACTAAGATTTTATAGCCTGAGAATGTTTGGTTTAGGATTATTTCATGTTCTTGTCTGATGAAGGGCTTAAGGTTGAATTAGGTATTCGACTGTCTATAGGATCTAGTGTTATGTATGATTAGTATACACGAGTGCTGTAGGGTTGGTGGAAATTTCATGGATGAGTTATGTGGGGTCAGCCAGCCAGTTGAGGAATGTCTAGCCTTTCTCTAGGAAGTGAGAATATGGTGTATGCATATTCTAGTGTGTGTTGTTAGGGTCATTGAGATGATATTCTGGGATAAATACGGGTAGGTGCGGAAGGTAGTATGGGCTCGTACTACTGGAAGCACAGGACCTGTACACGTAGCAGGGAAGTCACAACCCCTAAGGTTTTGTTGTAGAATTTTTTCTATGGTTTGATATGCGCCTCATCTGATAGCTTCTGTTTATTTTAAATATGGTGGTTACAAGGAGGTTTGAGTTAGGATCCGGATCAGGGGCCAGAGCGAGGGGAAAAGATAGCCTAGTGTTGTTCGAGGATCAGGTAGGGAGATGATTTATGATGAAGTTGTTTCTATTATCCGGGGGAAGATACCGGAGTTTCCTAGGTCTATCAAGACCACCATGATGTAGTTCTTTGAGGACCAATACATTGCACTTTCTGATGTTGTTGTAGCTATCGCGACTGTCGCAATTGCGAGGATTGACGTGGGGAGAGCCTTTTAGTACTTGGACTTTGACAATACGAATCCCCCGGTGTTCGATGGGGTTCAGGATCCAATTATCGTTATAAGGTGGTTGTTAGATGTTGATGGATGTTTATTTATTTGTTCTTGCCCAGTTGACCAGAAGGGCAAGTGTACTCTAAACCTTCTTTGGTCTGGAGCGAATGATTGGTGGGGATTGGTGATTAGCTCGTACATGTGACTTGGGAGCAATTCTCTGAGTCGGCTCGGCTGTGCCTTGTTGACTTGTTAATATTGAACAGTTTTGACCAAGGGTATTTCGGGGAAATGTTATTAATTTAGAATGGGTAATGTTTTGACATTTAGGATTTGGGTTGAGATGTTATTTGGGAGCAGAGTGTTGATCAACTATTCATCAGACTGTAAGGTGAGTTTCTCACTATTCTTGTGGGTCGAATGCACCAATGCCGGCTCCTTTGGTTATGTATCCTAGTATTTAGGATGTTGCTATACAGTACTAATCTGTAGATCCTCCTACTATTCTGTTAATTGGTTGTATGATTATCTGTTGTTGGATAAATAGTATTGTTATGTGCATGTTGACATGGTATGGTGGGGTTGAGACTGTATTGATTTATGTTATAAGTCAACAAACCGGGGAATTCCAATCAAAAGGTTGTGGGCCAGGGCATTCCAACTGAAAGGTTGAGGTCCGGGTTATCCAACCAGGAGGTTGTGGACCCGTTATCTATTTGATTATATGTTTGTGGGAAATCACTATGCGTTGGCTTACAATTTTAGTTTGTGGGTTCAGGTACTTCCAAGGATTGTGGGAAGGCGAAAACGTGATCGTACATAGCTTCCTATTTATTACTGCATCTTTGATAAAAAAAAAATTTTAAAAAAAAAAAACTATGATTTGAAATAATACTCTAAAAACAATGACTGTTTTGTAAACAATGTTGATGGATGGTTGATTTTCAAAAATTTTAAATTTATGTGATTTTTGAGTGTTACATGTGTCTTGTGAGCTTGTGTGACTTGGGATCCATACCCGAGGTAGTTTTACCCTGATAGTCACAAGAACCTTCGAAAGGACCATCAATGATTAAATTAACCAACTGCAATATACTCTATGTTTTTAAATCCACTATGGTGTATTACTTGGTACTCTTCCAGGCTAATACATCACCATTCAATAAATGCACAGATTCCGACTGTGAACGAAATTGTCTTTATTAGTGTGGAATTTATCATGAATGTAAATTTTGCAATGATCTCTTCCATATTTCCAATATCATTTCCTCTGTCCTCCTATGACACTTAAGAATGTTCTTGATCTTGATTCGTTGATTCTTGCCAATTTGATCTAATCCAACCTTTCATGCTCAGAGCATACAAGTCATCAGATCTGGTACATGTCATGGCATATATGATCGATCCCATAGAAAAAGCATGTGGGACACGAATCATAACCTCTAGTTCAATAGTAGAAGCAGGACACTGACATTGCTCAATGTCATGCCATATTTTATTAAGCACAAACCTATCACAACTAGAAAATTTTGGTGCCTTGTAACTACAACACTTATGTCAATTATGAATCAAAAACATGAAAGCATGCATGATGCTTACTCTATGATAACAAAATTTCAATCAAACACTTCATACAAGCACTACAAATAGTCAACAAGTAATTGGAAACCCTAGAAGTCCTTGTTTAAGTCCATTTTGGACTAGGACTTCCTTATTGGGCCCAATGGACCAATAAGCTTCCAATTGGAATATCTTAGGCTTAGAACTCTTAAATGGGCTCTAATTGGACCCACTATTATTTATTTTAATATTTTGGGCCATATTGGGCCTAGAATGAAATAAGATATTTAAATGGACCATATTGGGCCATAATTGACCAAAGTTAGCCCTCATAGGTCATAAAAAAATCATATTTATAATTATTTGGGACAAACATCATTTAACATAACCATAAAATGGGCTTAAGCATATAAGGCCCAAACCTTATCTTTTTCCCTCTCTATTCTCGGCCCAAGCCCAACCCAAGAGGAGGTGTTGACTTTCCTATGCCACCTCACAATTGTTCATGGGATAACCATGCATTATTTTCTCATGTTCCCATGCACCATATCATGTATTCATGCAAATCAATTCAAAAACCTCTCTTCTCTCCTCTCTCTTTTGCTCTCGGCCGAACACAACGTGCACACACTCACAAAAATTCACTCCCTTCTCTCTAAGTCTTCAAGAACATCTCCCTTCTTTTCTTCAAAACTTTCGAGATCTAGAAGGCTTTCAAGGATATTCTCCACAAAAACTCATCATCTAAGGTAAGATATTACTTAGATCCATAATCTAGCTACATCTTTTCATCAAAAATCATCTCTTAATCCATTCAAGTTCATGATCTTGCATCTTAGAACCCACTAAGTTCGAGATCCATCCAAGGAACTTGCTAGGGCCTAAAATAGCACCAAACTTCTACAGATCTTCTTCAAAACCGAAACCACACCCAAGGTGAGTTTCATACCCCCTTCTTTTCGGTTTTTATGAGTTTTATGGGGGGAGAATACAAGTAAATGTGTAGATCTATGTGTAAATGTATGCTATGTGTGATTTGATGCATGTATGTGTGTGATATTATGTGTTTCTGATGAATATGTTATTCAACAAGTGTGTAAAACCGAGATCTAAAACACGAGGAAGGAAATAAACAGAACTTAAACTATTTTACACTAATCAAGTCAAGAAAAATAGTTTATATGGTTAGGATGAACATACATGAACCTAAAATCCATTTTTGGACATAAAAAGTCAAAAATACAAAACTTAGGGGCCAAACCGACAAATTACCATTTTTGGAGGGTCAAAAGGGTCCAAACAGCTTGTAAAATAAATTTTCTGAACATCAACATTTTTTAGGGGCTTAAAATGTAAATTTTGGATTTAATGGGCTAAAATTGGGCTTTTCGGCCCAATAAGCTTCAAATTGCGAGATTTTCAAATTTGAGGGGCTAAGAATGCAATTGTCTATAAATCAGGGGATTTGAAGTGTAATAAAACTATTCCAATGGTCAAAAATGCTTTTCAAATTCAAAAAGGATAAAAAATGTAAAAGATTTCTATTTTGGGCCAAAATTGTCAAAGTTGCGAAATTGAGGGTTTTAGCCGAGAAAACATCAATTTCGAAGGACTAAAGTTGTTTACAAAATAAATTTTGGCTAAAAATGTCTTTTCAACAAGTTTATGATACAAAAGTGTCAAAATAATGTTCTAAGGACTAAAAATGAAATTCTTTTTACATAAAGGACTAAAAGTGCTATTTTTATAAAAGAAAGGTTGTGAAAAGGTAAAAATCTTACTTTTAAACAAACTAATTCATTATGACAAAATACAAGATCCAAGACTACCGACGAAACGTAAAAACAAATACACTCTCAACAACCAACATCGTTACAAAACGAATAGATTCGGTCTCAAATCTATAACAAAACAAAAATCAATACACCATAGTATTTCAATAAACACGTGATAACTACGAGGAGTCAACATTCAATCTTTGGGCTTGAAAATTTCAAATCGTGCTTGTTGGGCCTTGCTATCCCAATAACATGATCTTTGGGCCCGAAGGGAACACACTTACATGTTAATGGGCCTTCTATGACCCAATTACATGTAAAATGACTTTCAATAGCTCAATTGTGCTATCGGGCCTTAATGGTCCATTAGTACTGCTAGTGAGGTCAAGAAGTCAAATGTGAGTCGGGCCAAGTGCCTTTCGTATTCCCGATAGCCTTGAATAACTTATGGAAATAAAGGGGGCTTCGTACCCTCCTTTCTCCTCAGTTGTTGGGCTTATGAGAATTCGAGTAATCAGATTCATGGCGTTAATCAATAGGAGTCAGGGTGGTTGGATTGTGTGAGTAGTACGGACGACGTTTTAGAGATCGTTCGTAACATGTAGTTATAAACTAGTCATTTTCATTAATGCGTGATTGTAACCACTCACAAACCCTAGTTAATCCAATGTCACCTGGGTAATAAAAAACATTCGTCGTATCCGTATAACAATAAACAAGTCATGTAATTTGAGTATTGGGAAAACATCGGGTTTTCCCGGAAAGTTCGACATTTTCAGCTGTGTGATGTATACAAAGTTCAACAATTATACATGTGTTCAAAATCGACAAGCATATTTACGGATCTTCACACTTTTTTTAAACAAATACTCTTTTCAGAAAATATCGGATTTTCTGGGTTTTTCAAACTTCACAAAAATCATTTTTCCATAACATTACTTGTGAACTCACTAATATTTCATATGTTGACCGTTTTCAAAATAACTTGTATTCTCAGGTAACAGGTAAACCGGAGAATAAGTACCAAGTTATGTCATGATGTTTTGCTTAAGCTATCTATTAGACATTCTATGTTATGGAATTGTAACGTTTAAACAATGTACTGAATGTAAACAATATCAGTTGTAATATTCCAATGCATGGTGATGATTTGTGTTATTATTCATGTATATTCATTGTGATGGTATTCAATTTGAGTTACAAGAGCCCTCGAACGTTTCTGCCGTTCGGTTCGGGGGTGTGACAGGCTGGTATCAGAGTTCTGTTTATAATGAACTAGCATATCTAACCATACATTGATATGCAACTATAAACCAAAAAGAGGGACTAACAAAACTCTGAAAGAAACAAGTAAAACACAACAATAAAAACATCCTTCCTTGTATTAGGAAAAAGAACGTAATACCGAACCAAACAAGATAATGCTGTTGGATTAATGTCTAAGTCCATAACTATAATTGGTAAGACTTGACCCGACCCGGCATGGTCCATTTGGGTTGCATGGCATCATGCACTTGGATAGACTAAAATGAGAGAAATAGCACTTAAGGTTTATTAATATATTATAAGTTCTAATATATTAATAAGATTATTTAATTAGTATTGATCAATAATTGATTTAGAATTAACTAAGTGATCAAAAGAAGACTAATTAAATATATGAGTTGATTGTGTAAATCATCTATACTTATATAGTGGGCGGATGCTCCATCTTGTATTTGAACCCATGGATCCAAGGAAATGGAAAGCCATGACAATCAGGGTTTACCCTAATTGTAACAACTATATAAGCATCTTATTGATGTGAGAATTCGGCCACTAGATATGCGTGGAGGGCAATCCGATTCTTGAAGTGTTCTAATTTCTCTCTAAGTTATTCCAAGTGCTTATGGTGTTGTGTGAACCATTTGAGGTGTCACACTTGGGGCACTAGGCACTCAAGCTTCATGAAGACAAGCACCAACAAAAGGTATGTTATTCTAACTTGTGTTATTCAAAGTTTTGTATGCTAGAATAGAACAATACCTTGGAAAGTTGATATTTGCATGTATAATAGAGAAAACATAGATCCAAGGTATTTAGGGTTGCATGTACACTCAGGAGTGTTAGATTGCTCAAAACCCAACATTGGTATCAGAGACTAGGCTTGTTTTCTTGTTGTACTTGCTTAAACTGCTTAAAAATCAACTTTTGGTGCTGTCTACCCAGCAGACTCGCCGAGTCCAAGGCAAAATGCATCCAACTCGTCGAGTTTGTTTATGCACTCGACGAGTTGGAACCCCAGACAACATATTTTCGAGTTTTGGTGCTGGAATTGGTCTAGAATCATTACCTTTGACTGTTTTAGGCTTCTAAAACTTGTTTTGAATGTAATAATGATTATGTTAAACCAATTTCAATGCTATAATAAAAGTTTCAAGTTTATATGTGTTCATGTTATTCTTGAAAATTGTTGATTATGAATAATCATGCTTATGAGTTTTGCTAGATCATAGGAATTGCGTGCAAATTGTTTGGTGATATAATTCGTGATCTTGTTGAAAATTGTATGGAGTTCATAACTTGTCCTCAAGTTATGAATTTTCAAGAATTTTATGTTTCCTTGATTTATGAGTTAGTTTAGATTGATAATGAAAAAAGTTATGTTTTAGTTGTTTTCAATCCATATTAGTCTAAAAGAAGTTCATAAAATATGTTTTTGTAACTTGTCTTCAAGTTATGTGAAAAGTCATATTTATGAATCTTAAAAACTCATAAAAGTTTTGTAGGTTACATAAAATATAAGAGTTTTTTTCCATTAAATAGTTTAATGACTCCATAATTTGTCTTCAAGTTATGGATGTTGAAGAGACACTTCTTTAAAGTGTTTTTAAAGAATAAGGGGTTACATTAAAATGAAGAGTCTTCATTTTAATGAACCATTAAACTCATAAATTATGATTTAAAGAGTCTTTAAATAGTTTCAAAACTTGCCTTCAAGTTTTGGAATTTGAAAAGTTACTCCTCATGTATACTTTAATTCCAAATTGAACATTGAAATTTTAAAAAGTTTAAAATTCAACCCTTATACTATTATTATAATTTTAATTATATAGATATGTATAAGAGGAAGTCAATCTTACCGTTAGTAGGCCTCATTCACGAAGCCGGTCTATAAGGGGGGTATAAGGTTACTACCTATAAAATGGCAGTTTAATGGGTGTCCACTCTCACCCACCGCTTCCTTGACTGGTGGAGGGTCGTTAGCCGAACGGGTAGGAATGGACTATAATTCTCCCTTCATTAAAAGTATAATGAAAAATACTAAGTAACTAAACACTTATAAATTCCCAATCTTAGTTACTTAGGAAAATGTGAAAAGGTGCTAGCCCATAAAATTACACTTTGTACCTTACCAAGTCGTTAGTGGAGCATGTGTGGTTAACCGACACACTAACATGGACTAGTAAGAGGGGCAATGGGTAACTTGACTTTATTATAGATCGGTGAAGCGTGTGTGGTTAACCGACACATCGATTAGGTAATATTGTTGAGGGTACCAAGTCAATTTGTATGGTTATTCACACCTTGTTTGTGATCCTCGGCATCCCAGTCACAAACTTGAGAGGGCACAATCGAGATTCAAACATGCCATTGAAAGTTCAATGTATCTCAAAAGATCTAGGAGTTTCAAAATCAATAAAACCTAATAATAAAATATTTCGTTTTCATGGTGGAAATTGGTAAATCATCATTTACCTACCTTCAACTATTTTATAATTTGGATTACGGCATCCCTCTTCCAGTTATAAATAGGTTGTTGGGTTCTAGCCTTTATATTTCATATTGGGTGTTATATTAAGGACTTTAAATCAACTAACTTGAATTTCTCTCATTATAGATGTCTAGTTTAGACAGCTATGGTCTTCCCAAATCTTTAGGAACAAGCTTCCTAATGAAGACGCTATCCCAAATGGAAATCAAGGTGAAAGATCAATCCCTTTGTTGGGCATTTGTGGGACTAGAAATCATACTTCACTTCATCCACCTCCTCCAATAAATCTCCTTATCCCACAAGTTTTAAGACTTGATAAGTTCTAAGTCACTCAATCCCTATTGGCAAGCAAAGTCCATATGTGCTTAGATCTTGGGGATTAAGCCACATATTGACAAGTCGGGAGAGTCGGGTGTCGAAGTCTCGAGGTAGCTGGCTGCTGACTTGGTTCTTCAGTCACTCCCTGATATCAGGTCGCGACAAGACCCTTAAGGATCTTACCTATTTGCTTGATGATGCTAAATCAGCAATGATTTGGAGCATTAGTAAAGCAAATTGGATTGGAAGATCTACTTTCCAAACCTATTTGGACATTGAAAATGGTGACATTGGAGGTCCAGGAAAAACTTTCTCTTCCCAATGGAAAGGGATCGGCCATAGTCAACTTGGTTGACCAAATGGTAAAGAGAAAGGTTAAGTCTGTGATAGTCCCATGTACCGTTTCCAAAGAGTCCATATGATTCTGTTGCCAAAGGAAAGACATTGGTTGCGAAGCTGCTTAATTTACCTGAAACATCTTAAGGATGGTAAAGTCAATAGGTTTGACTCTACTTCAGGTAAAGTCCATTGTCTAACTCTATTAAGTTTCTATCCTGAGATTCTTATTGCATAATGTGACGAGGTCATATGTTGATTGATGTGTGTAAAACTCACTTAGTTTTAATCCTACTTTAATTATCAAATAACACACAAAAGGCAGTGAACCTATCAATTGTGGTATAGCTAAATAAGCAGGGTATCGAACACAGGGAACGGCAAATTAAATTAAAAACTAATTCTATCTAAATTACTTTAGCAAATAAGGGTTTTTCTCTAGTTTTACAATACTAGAAACTTATTAAACAAAATTAATGCAAGGCTAGAAAAGAACAAATTAACTAGATTCAATAATGGGAAAGAAACTTCTGTTTAGTTCAACTCGGTTAACTTTATGGTTGCTTTTAAGGTAATAGTGCAATGGATTAATTCTTTCGTTGGTTACCGATTCAAGTGATTAAGTTGTGTTCACTACCCTAATCCTTAGCAAATAAACTAATTCAAACAGTGGCCAATTGCTTAACTTAATTATATTTACTAGATTAATTATTCGGGTTAAGTTAGACTTGCAATAGCTAATTAAATTGTTACTTTTAATTAACCTCTTGTTCAATAGTCATCTTACAAGCTTGCACATGAATTTACTCAATTTACTTATTAATCCTAGTTTCATATTCATTAATCCTAGACATATGATTTAGTGGTCACTTATCATATGAGGTTGATAATTAATAGATGTTCATGCTAATTAACTATCTTCCTATTAACAGAAAATAAATTATCATTCATACACAAGGTTCTTTAGCAAGCTAAAATAACAATTAATCACCAACTTAGAATTAATCCTACCAATCAATCAAACCATATTGTCAACTTTGTATCCCCAAACAGAAGTATAAAGAAATTAGTTCATAACTAAGGTGAATAACAGCAAACAAATAAGTTCAAGTTGCTTAATCATATTGACAAAACAAAAGAATTAAGTAGAATGATGAAATTACGCCTTAATTACTCCCGGAATTGGATTCTAGCTTCTTTGGTCGACTTCTAGGGTTCTTCTGGCTTCTTATTCGCAGCTTAACACCTCTGAAACTTCCCAGAATTCTCCCCTTTTCGCATTAAAGAGTTATCTTTATATATGCATACCGACTCGTCGAGTCATATGGTGACTCGTCGAGTCCCTCTCACATTAGTCGTAACCTGATAACTGTCTTGACTTCCGAATGTTTATCTTTCTGAATCCGCGACCGGACTCGTCGAGTCAAGAGATAACTCGACGAGTAGAAGCTTTATTTTGGTTGTTTTCTTTCTTCTTTCCACTCTTGAGCTCTTAACCGCTTCTCTTGCTTCCTTTCGCTTCCGAGCTTCATCTTTGGACTGAAAAACACAATTTAACACTTTTAAGTACCTTTTGTCCATAATATGCAACAATTTAGCTAATATATGAATAATAAACTACACTTAATACACACTAAATATGCACATATCAAAATACCCCACACTTGTCTTTTGCTTGCCCTCAAGCAAAACTGAATTTTAACACATTAGAATCACATATAATAACTCCAATCCAACCCAGCCATTATGCCAAGACCGCAACGCATGCATTTGTGTCTAAAATTCCTAAAAACCCCCCATACTTCAAATACTCACAATCCTCATAAACATTCGCCCACTCACCCCGAACTATGCTCATTTTATGCAACCCTCCGAATCCATCCTCAGAAAACCTCTTTAACCTCAAGGTATTTTTGGTTGAGCAACCCAAGCATACATAATCTAGAATTACAACTTTTCGATACCACTTTAAAGCTCTTTGGAATTCTTCACTTGCTTGATAATTTGATCTTGGATATCTTTGAATTCACCACCTTTGTTTGATTTCTTTGGTATCTTCAACTTTT
The DNA here is from genome assembly GCF_052625555.1 of Lactuca saligna. Lineage (NCBI taxonomy): Eukaryota > Viridiplantae > Streptophyta > Magnoliopsida > Asterales > Asteraceae > Lactuca > Lactuca saligna. The sequence continues at coordinate 8,919,700 of NC_136425.1, read as the reverse complement.
TTGGATTTCTTCAGAATTTTCAATCTTCAAATCTTTACTTTAATTGCTCCAAAAACTCTTCAAACTTTTTCTTGTAATTCTCTCTTTCTTTTTTAACATGTAACTTACTTTTTTTTTCACTCAAAACCCTACATGCTTAAGCAGGGGCGCTCAACTTCAACCTTTATTGGCTAATGATAAAAATCTTCCTGGATACATTTCAGGTTTAGGCTGCTAAACATATTGCATCCCTCAGGCTGAGCAAGGTCGTGTTTTTGTCTCATGATTTCACTGAAATAAGGAAGCCACAAATGCACTAGAACGTATATAGGCTCAACTAAACATTTGGGTTGTCATGCAATTATTAACACAATTCTAACATGAAATCCTATTTTCTTACCAAAATTTCCTAAATTAGATCCTAAATAATCCTTTTGGTATGCAAAATTTTTGAAAATTGACTATTATGTAACCAACCCCCTACCCCACACTTATGTGATGCAATGCCCTCATTGCATACTATGCATAGAAACATAAAAATAAAGAGGGAATCGGAACAAACTCCCCTGGGATAGCAGTGGATAGGTTGATCACTCTCATTTAAGCTCCATCTTCAATAAACTTCATACATGGGAACAATCTCATCCATGTATCGTGTGGGTCGCTCTAAACATGCGAAAATCGGCATAAGATCTTCAAGAATGGATATGGAAGTGGAAGGATGCAAGTGGTATAAGTAGTAGCACCAAATCAGCAGTCATTCGGCTAAAAAAATGATCGACTCGTCGAGTCTGCTGATGGACTCGCCGAGTAGCAGCGCGCATTCTGAAAATATCTGGAAATACAAAGCGACTCGTCGAGTCAGCTTAGTGCACTCGACGAGTTGGCACCTGAATGAAAAATCTAGGTATGTGGCAACTGTTTGAGTCCATAACAACTTCATTAACGCTCCCTCACATGCAGACTCAATCGCTCACACTCCTAAGACCGGACTTGACACTTTGACATTAAAAACTCGCTTCCTTGACTCGCTCTCACACGTAAAAACAACCATGCTTTACCTCATCCTAAGCAATCAAAACGCAATCCTGAAAATACTTAAAACAAACAAATATTAAACAAAATAATATCTTAAAGCATACACACCAAAAATAAAACAAAATAAAAATGCAAATTGTTTAAACACAAAAACACAAAAAAATTAATCCTCATCCTCCTCATCATCGTTGTTGGCTCCACTCCCTCCCGCTCCGCTATGGCGTGCACTAATCCTCTCGTCCCACGATGGAATATATGGATAATTCCCACCATCAATATGTGGAATATTGAAGTGGTCAAAAAGTCGTATGTGGGATTGATTGCTAAAATTTAGCCCCCGCGCCATTTGGTCTTGCATCCGCCTCATCTCTATGTTGTACCAATCCATTGGTACATCTTCATTCTCTACCGGAATCACCGGCGGCTCATCCTCCATATCCCTTTCCCTTCGCGATCGCACCCTCCTTCCCGGTGCTTCAGGACCTACAACCGGGTCATCATTTGGGATGGCATAATGGCCACCACCATAGTCTTCAATAATCCGGGCCCTGCGGAAAAGAATGGGATTAAATGGGGGTGTCGGGATCAACGTCATGAGGTTCCAGGCACCACGGTTCATCAACCCGAATGAATTAGCCAAACGGGTGACAAACATGCCTCCATTGATGCGCGATGTTTTGTGATCTTTGACCGCACCAGCTGAGAGGTATGAGGCAATGCACCACGGGATGTTGCAAAAGACGCCTGGTGTGATAATGCTCCAAAGGTAGAAAACATCAAGGTTGGAAACCTTGTCATCGTCCTTCCTCTGGTTGATGGTGGAGGAAATAAGGCGGTGAATGAGGCGGTGGGTCGGGGATCGGATGCTCCCTTCTTGCGCGGACTTCGGAATATACACTTTATTCCCAATAGTGTGCCACCAACCCGTGCTAGTAACCCCATCGGGAAACACCATGTGAGTGGTTGCCAAAAAGGCCCGAAAGAGGTTCGTAGAAACCAACGGTTGATCATAGATCCCTAACCGGCAAGCAAGATCCACCACCGAGCATTGATGATACTCGCCTCCAAGACAAAATGTAAAACTTGCCGGATGATACAAATCCACTCCACCCGTAAAAGATACCGTGGAAAAGAACTCCAAGCAAAGCTCCAAATACACCGGCTCTTGCATGCGGAAGACCCGGCTCCATCCATCACATATCATTGACTCTCCGCCATGTTGAAACTCCCTTAAAAGGTATGGAGCTAATTCCTCTTCATATCGCACCGTTTGCAACCATTCCCAATCTATTCTGTTTGGGACATAAACCTCCTTCTTTTTAATATCGGCAAGCTTCTTTTTCCACTTCCGCATTGTTGAAGCGGACTCGATTTGCGGGAAGTTTAACCATGGAAATTCCGCTTGACTACCCCTTGAAGATTGTCCTCTTCTAAACATGATTCCTGCAAAACATATAAACCATACCCAGAAAACACAGAATGTTAAAAAGCCAAACTGTTTCTGCATCTCGACTGGACTCGTCGAGTCCATGCCCGACTCGGCGAGTCGCAGGACCTGTACGAGTCAGTCGACGGGTTTCACCAAATTGAACCATGTAATCTCTAAATTCTTGAAAGGGTTTTGTTCAGGGACTTCCTACTAAGTACCAAGGCCATAATAAACATTCAAAACAACAAGATCCATGATAAAATCAAAAACCTAGAATGGAGTCACTATTTCAAAAACGGGTTTTTTTCATGAAATTGCAAGTGTAGATGGCCTTAATATCACTTTCTATCTAGAAAACAAGAAGAAAGTTGTTACCTTTTTAGTTTAATTCTTGAAGATTTGGAAGAGAGGTTGGAGAAGTTTTGAATGCTTGAGAGAGATGTGTACCCGGCGAGTGTAGTGTGAAAATTGAGCTTTTAGGGTTAAAACCCTATTATATGTAAAAGTAATTTCGAAAATGTTTATTTTTTTTCTGTAAATAAGCTCGACTCGTCGAGTCAGGGTCAGACTCGGCGAGTCCCAGCGAGCAGTTAAAACTTTTTCTGAGATCAGTATGTACTCGTCGAGTCATGGTCAGACTCGGCGAGTCGTTTATAAAACATTTCTAATTTTTGAAATTTTGTTATTTATTCAAAATATTCTCACCCCACTCTTAAGCTAGGCGCTCCCTTAAGCAGACAAGTTCGATGATTTGGAAGATTAACATTAAAACAAAAACAATAAATAAAAAAAACTAAAGAGTAAAAGAAAGCAAACTCTAACGACGGGTTGCCTCCCGCCAAGCGCTTCTTTTTGAGGAGTCATTAGCTAGACTCCTTCCCATTTACGTTTTGTCGCCTTCAAGCATCGGGAATGTGCGCCGTACTTTTTGCGGTTTATACTTAGTCTTGTAGGCGTGAATCTTTTTCTTGTAAGCCCTTTTCAATTCGTCTCTTCTCTTTTGCGCTGTATCATCCTCAGCTGGTTGGGCCTCTCTTTTCTTCTTCTTCTTTTTCAACCCATGCTTCTTCACCAATTTTTGAACCTCCTTTTCTTTAAATTTGATAACTTCATACTTCATATTGGTTCGTGCTCTAGGTTTAGTGGTGAATTGGGGATCAGCTTCCGCTCCGCTTCCATTTATGGCTTCATTCTCTTTTGTGCTCGACTCTTTTCCAAATGGCATCATATCAAGGCATGCCACGTTGGCGTGTTGGACCTCCATTCCTTTTACTTTTTCTGCAGATCGTTCTTCCAAAGAATCACTCACAGCAACTGAATCCAGGGTATGTGAAGAACTGTCAACAAATAAATCAGCTTGAGTTAAGTTTTTCTCCCAATCGACTGGACTCGTCGAGTCCATTATGTCGACTCGGCGAGTCGGGTCGGGTTTCATTAATTCTGGATTGTTGTCTGAGTCGGCTCCTTCCAGTAGCTTTTCTAGCTCCTCCAAGTCTTTGTCAGCATCTGAAACTTCTTCTGAGTGTAGCGTGAACTTACTTGGGTCTTCTTTAAATAAAATATCAAGCTCTTTTTGCAATACCTCATCATCTAATTGGATAAATGAGATTTCTTCTCGCTTTTCTTCTTCTTGCTTGATCTCTGGATTAGCTTTAAACATCACCGACTCATCACCCACTCTTAATGTCAAAGTAGACTCGGATATGTCAATTAGGGCACATGCGGTGTTTAAAAATGTTCTGCCCAAAATAATTGGTATTTCGGGGTCTTCTTTCATCTCCACCACCACGAAGTCTACTGGGAAGATAAACTTGTCTACTTTGATAAGGAGATTTTCACATATGCCTTGTGGATGAATAATTTTTTTATTTGCCAAATGGATTCTCATATTTACCGGCTTTGGTGCTGGTAAATTTAGCTTCTTAAAGAATGAATAGGGCATCAAATTAATGCTTGCCCCTGAATCAGCCAAAGCTCGTGTAGAAACATTATTGCCAAATTGGCACGGAATTACTATCTTACCCGGATCACCCTTCTTCTCAGGTAGCTCACTCATCAATATCTCCGCGACTTCAGCAAGATCTTTCCTGGCAGCAAACAAACCCTTAAGCAAGTTAAAGTATTTGGGAGTTTGGAGCATTGTGTCCACAAATGGCATATTGACTTGTAAGGCTTTAACATGCTCCATGAAGGTTCTATAGGCTTGAACTTTTTCTGAAGGAATGGCTCTGGATGGGTATGGCAAAGGAGGGTTGTATGTCTTCAGAAAACTTGCTTTTTTATCCTTCCCGACTGGACTCGTCGAGTCCATTATGTCGACTCGGCGAGTCGGGTCGAGTTCTTCTCGTTCTGGTTCTTCTTCCTTTTCTGCCTTCCCCTTTGAAACCCTTTGTGTTTCTGCCAATTCTTCTTCACCGCTGGAGGTTATAACGCTCACGTTCTCGTTCCTTGGATTGGGTTGGGTGTCGCTCGGAAGTTGGCCCGGTCTTCTTTCGTTTACTTGATGTGCAAGTTGGCCCAGCTGTTTCTCTATGTTGAGAATAGAAGCTTGCTGATTCTTCAACATGTTTCTGGTTTCCTGCATTGCCACATCATGATCATTATGTCTTTTCTCGGACGCGCTGATGAATTTTGTAAGTATATCTTCTAAGTTCGTCTTCTTGCCCGTCACCGGTTCTTCCTTTTGATAATAACCCCTCTCCCTCTGCTTATATTTTTCTTCCTTCGCCTTCCTGTACTCTTCGTATGGGAGCCACTCCTTCTTTGATTTCCTCCAGTCTTCATCATATCTATCGCCGCTGGAGTAGCATACTTGAGCCTTTTTATTACCATTCTCGTCTCGATCACATTCCTTAGTAAGATGAGGACCGCCGCAATGTTCACATCCAACTCTAATAGCATGGATCGTTTGATCCATTTTCGTCATTCTTCGGTCTAGGCTATCGAGTTTCGCTATCACCGCCGCCATACCATCGTTTACCGAATTTACTGCTCCGCGACTCACTTCATTCCTCGGGTTGTGGTATTCTCTAGAGTACCTAGAGAATTCTTCAATTAACTCCTTTATTTCTCGAGGTGTCTTTCGAGTGAGTGGGCCTTGTGAATCGAGTAGTTGCCTCGTGGTGACATTCACTCCATCATAAAAGATAGAGACCTCTTGTTGGCTGTTGAGATCGTGGTGAGGGCAATTTCGAAGTAGGCTTTTGTATCTTTCCCAAGCTTCATATAGGGATTCGCCGGGTTGTTGCTCGAAGTTGGCAATGGCTTTCTTTAGCTTGGCTATTTTGGAAGGTGGGCAGAAGTGATCTATGAACTCTTCTTTCATTTTCGCCCATGTAGTAACTGATCCGGGAGGGAGTGACTTCAACCAATCCTTTGCAGCTCCTTTGAACGTGACAGGAAGCATGCGTAGTAGCTGGACCTCGCGGGGCACATTAGGTACATTGAAGTAATCCGCCACGTCATTTACTTCATCTAAGTGCTTATAGGCGTCTTCATGATCTCTCCCGTGAAATGGTATCTCCTTGAGTTGAGCGAGAATATGGCCCTTTAGTTCGAACGTAGCGGTAGCGGGGATTGCGGGTTGCACAAGTCCCGGGCCGGTGTCATCACGCATCCTTTTCTTCCACTCCCCCATGGGGATCTCGTCAATATTAGCCATCGTGGTGGCTAAGTCTTCTTCAATATCGGATGTGTGCTCGCTTTCTTCTTCGGTCTCGTATTCGGTTTCTTTCGGGATCGGATCTTCGGTTGACAACGACGCACTGGATGCTCCTGCTTTGCTGCTCCTCTTCTTGCCAAACACGGATTTGAAGTTTTTGAGTGGTGAGTTCTTTGAAGAGGTGGTTTCTCCAACGGTTTTGCCCTTGTTTCTTCTTAATGCGGTTTCCGGATCTTCAAGAGGAGGAATTAGAGGTGTAGAAGATCCTCGGGTCATGAACTAACTGCAACTTAACACAAAACAGAACGCGTAAAAAGAACAAAAATTTGATCTGATTCAGCGTCAGACTCGCCGAGTCGGGGCGAATGCACTCGGCGAGTTCACGTGAAAATCAGTTTTTTTTTTTTTTTTTTTTTTTTTTTTTTTTTTTTAAACTTAAACAAAAATTGAACAGAAATTAACTTTGCGTAAGATGAATCTTACACAAAGGGTCGATTGAATTAGAATTTAATGCTAATTTTAGAACCGTTCCCCGGCAACGGCGCCAAAAACTTGATGTGTGTAAAACTCACTTAGTTTTAATCCTACTTTAATTATCAAATAACACACAAAAGGCAGTGAACCTATCAATTGTGGTATAGCTAAATAAGCAGGGTATCGAACACAGGGAACGGCAAATTAAATTAAAAACTAATTCTATCTAAATTACTTTAGCAAATAAGGGTTTTTCTCTAGTTTTACAATACTAGAAACTTATTAAACAAAATTAATGCAAGGCTAGAAAAGAACAAATTAACTAGATTCAATAATGGGAAAGAAACTTCTGTTTAGTTCAACTCGGTTAACTTTATGGTTGCTTTTAAGGTAATAGTGCAATGGATTAATTCTTTCGTTGGTTACCGATTCAAGTGATTAAGTTGTGTTCACTACCCTAATCCTTAGCAAATAAACTAATTCAAACAGTGGCCAATTGCTTAACTTAATTATATTTACTAGATTAATTATTCGGGTTAAGTTAGACTTGCAATAGCTAATTAAATTGTTACTTTTAATTAACCTCTTGTTCAATAGTCATCTTACAAGCTTGCACATGAATTTACTCAATTTACTTATTAATCCTAGTTTCATATTCATTAATCCTAGACATATGATTTAGTGGTCACTTATCATATGAGGTTGATAATTAATAGATGTTCATGCTAATTAACTATCTTCCTATTAACAGAAAATAAATTATCATTCATACACAAGGTTCTTTAGCAAGCTAAAATAACAATTAATCACCAACTTAGAATTAATCCTACCAATCAATCAAACCATATTGTCAACTTTGTATCCCCAAACAGAAGTATAAAGAAATTAGTTCATAACTAAGGTGAATAACAGCAAACAAATAAGTTCAAGTTGCTTAATCATATTGACAAAACAAAAGAATTAAGTAGAATGATGAAATTACGCCTTAATTACTCCCGGAATTGGATTCTAGCTTCTTTGGTCGACTTCTAGGGTTCTTCTGGCTTCTTATTCGCAGCTTAACACCTCTGAAACTTCCCAGAATTCTCCCCTTTTCGCATTAAAGAGTTATCTTTATATATGCATACCGACTCGTCGAGTCATATGGTGACTCGTCGAGTCCCTCTCACATTAGTCGTAACCTGATAACTGTCTTGACTTCCGAATGTTTATCTTTCTGAATCCGCGACCGGACTCGTCGAGTCAAGAGATAACTCGACGAGTAGAAGCTTTATTTTGGTTGTTTTCTTTCTTCTTTCCACTCTTGAGCTCTTAACCGCTTCTCTTGCTTCCTTTCGCTTCCGAGCTTCATCTTTGGACTGAAAAACACAATTTAACACTTTTAAGTACCTTTTGTCCATAATATGCAACAATTTAGCTAATATATGAATAATAAACTACACTTAATACACACTAAATATGCACATATCAAAATACCCCACACTTGTCTTTTGCTTGCCCTCAAGCAAAACTGAATTTTAACACATTAGAATCACATATAATAACTCCAATCCAACCCAGCCATTATGCCAAGACCGCAACGCATGCATTTGTGTCTAAAATTCCTAAAAACCCCCCATACTTCAAATACTCACAATCCTCATAAACATTCGCCCACTCACCCCGAACTATGCTCATTTTATGCAACCCTCCGAATCCATCCTCAGAAAACCTCTTTAACCTCAAGGTATTTTTGGTTGAGCAACCCAAGCATACATAATCTAGAATTACAACTTTTCGATACCACTTTAAAGCTCTTTGGAATTCTTCACTTGCTTGATAATTTGATCTTGGATATCTTTGAATTCACCACCTTTGTTTGATTTCTTTGGTATCTTCAACTTTTTTGGATTTCTTCAGAATTTTCAATCTTCAAATCTTTACTTTAATTGCTCCAAAAACTCTTCAAACTTTTTCTTGTAATTCTCTCTTTCTTTTTTAACATGTAACTTACTTTTTTTTTCACTCAAAACCCTACATGCTTAAGCAGGGGCGCTCAACTTCAACCTTTATTGGCTAATGATAAAAATCTTCCTGGATACATTTCAGGTTTAGGCTGCTAAACATATTGCATCCCTCAGGCTGAGCAAGGTCGTGTTTTTGTCTCATGATTTCACTGAAATAAGGAAGCCACAAATGCACTAGAACGTATATAGGCTCAACTAAACATTTGGGTTGTCATGCAATTATTAACACAATTCTAACATGAAATCCTATTTTCTTACCAAAATTTCCTAAATTAGATCCTAAATAATCCTTTTGGTACGCAAAATTTTTGAAAATTGACTATTATGTAACCAACCCCCTACCCCACACTTATGTGATGCAATGCCCTCATTGCATACTATGCATAGAAACATAAAAATAAAGAGGGAATCGGAACAAACTCCCCTGGGATAGCAGTGGATAGGTTGATCACTCTCATTTAAGCTCCATCTTCAATAAACTTCATACATGGGAACAATCTCATCCATGTATCGTGTGGGTCGCTCTAAACATGCGAAAATCGGCATAAGATCTTCAAGAATGGATATGGAAGTGGAAGGATGCAAGTGGTATAAGTAGTAGCACCAAATCAGCAGTCATTCGGCTAAAAAAATGATCGACTCGTCGAGTCTGCTGATGGACTCGCCGAGTAGCAGCGCGCATTCTGAAAATATCTGGAAATACAAAGCGACTCGTCGAGTCAGCTTAGTGCACTCGACGAGTTGGCACCTGAATGAAAAATCTAGGTATGTGGCAACTGTTTGAGTCCATAACAACTTCATTAACGCTCCCTCACATGCAGACTCAATCGCTCACACTCCTAAGACCGGACTTGACACTTTGACATTAAAAACTCGCTTCCTTGACTCGCTCTCACACGTAAAAACAACCATGCTTTACCTCATCCTAAGCAATCAAAACGCAATCCTGAAAATACTTAAAACAAACAACTATTAAACAAAATAATATCTTAAAGCATACACACCAAAAATAAAACAAAATAAAAATGCAAATTGTTTAAACACAAAAACACAAAAAAAATTAATCCTCATCCTCCTCATCATCGTTGTTGGCTCCACTCCCTCCCGCTCCGCTATGGCGTGCACTAATCCTCTCGTCCCACGATGGAATATATGGATAATTCCCACCATCAATATGTGGAATATTGAAGTGGTCAAAAAGTCGTATGTGGGATTGATTGCTAAAATTTAGCCCCCGCGCCATTTGGTCTTGCATCCGCCTCATCTCTATGTTGTACCAATCCATTGGTACATCTTCATTCTCTACCGGAATCACCGGCGGCTCATCCTCCATATCCCTTTCCCTTCGCGATCGCACCCTCCTTCCCGGTGCTTCAGGACCTACAACCGGGTCATCATTTGGGATGGCATAATGGCCACCACCATAGTCTTCAATAATCCGGGCCCTGCGGAAAAGAATGGGATTAAATGGGGGTGTCGGGATCAACGTCATGAGGTTCCAGGCACCACGGTTCATCAACCCGACTGAATTAGCCAAACGGGTGACAAACATGCCTCCATTGATGCGCGATGTTTTGCGATCTTTGACCGCACCAGCTGAGAGGTATGAGGCAATGCACCACGGGATGTTGCAAAAGACGCCTGGTGTGATAATGCTCCAAAGGTAGAAAACATCAAGGTTGTAAACCTTGTCATCGTCCTTCCTCTGGTTGATGGTGGAGGAAATAAGGCGGTGAATGAGGCGGTAGGTCGGGGATCGGATGCTCCCTTCTTGCGCGGACTTCAGAATATACACTTTTAACACTTTTAAGTACCTTTTGTCCATAATATGCAACAATTTAGCTAATATATGAATAATAAACTACACTTAATACACACTAAATATGCACATATCATTGATGTTTTAAGAATCAAAGAAAATGTGAAGAAACTTAAAGGAAGTATATGTTGATTTTGATCGCGAAGATGGATTTCGATCGCATGGTTCGGTGATCAGAATTTTGAGTTGTTACTTAAAAGTTATGTGTAACATCCCCCTCTGGCACGTGAAGTATATGTTGATTTTGATCGCGAAGATGGATTTCGATCGCATGGTTCGGTGATCAGAATTTTGAGTTGTTACTTAAAAGTTATGTGTAACATCCCCCTCTGGCACGTAAGGGAAGGTATCCACACCCCTTATAAGGAATGCTTAGTTCTCCTTCCCAGCCGATGTGGGATCAGATCTAACCCACTTTCACCCCCCATTATAGGGTTCGACATCCCTGTCGAACACATCGACCCGTGCCCTGGCTCTGATACCATTTGTAACATCCCCCTCTGGCACGTATCACAATATTGTTCGCTTTGGGCCACTCGGCACGAGGACTTCCCAGGGGGTCACCCATCCCGGTACTACTCCCGCCCGAGCACACTTAACTGCAGAGTTCTTATGGGATGTGCTGCCCTCACGGCTTTAAAACGTGTTGTGATAGGGAAGGTATCCACACCCCTTATAAGGAATGCTTAGTTCTCCTTCCCAGCCGATGTGGGATCAGATCTAACCCACTTTCAATTGTAACGCCCGGGTTTCAGGGCTAAGCATTTTTGTCAATGTAATAGTCTAGGTCAACTATTGTAACTCTTTTTGAAGTAATAAATATGAAATATTTGAGTATTATGTGAATTATGTGTGTTTATATGTTTATTATTTAATTATAAATGTATAATTAATAAAGAATAAAAATGAGCGTCAAAATTAAAGTGTGAGATAATCCCGATATCTCTACACAAAGTTGTAGAATATGTCTCAGGGTTTCCGTAGATATAAAGAATGCCGAAATCCGAGCTATAACGAAGAAGTTATGACCCGCCGAAGTTTTACGGCAAAACCAGCACGGCACCGGGAGACGTAAATAGTGAATTTACGATAGAAGACTTTTTAGCCTTAGCAATCTAAACAAAAGTCGTATAATATGTTAAACTAAGAACATCGATAAAAAGAACGCCCAAATCTGACTTCGTATGAAGAAGTTATGATTTTTCTAAGATTCGGCTTAGCAGTGCACGGCCCGAAACTCGAATTTTAGTTCGAGCGGTTTTTGGCTTATGCGACCTAAATGAGAGTTGAAGATCTCATTCATAGGAACTCAACGGTAAAAAGACAGACAAAAACGGAGTCCGTATGAAGGAGTTATGAACTCTTCGCGGTCATTTAACAGTCTAAACGCGTCCTACTGTTAAATTTGAGATCGGTCGAGAATTAGCCGACGGAGTCTAAACGAAAGTTGTAGATCTTGATTTTACCTACGTGTGGATATAAAGAATGTCGAAAACGGAGCTCGTATGCGAAAGTTATGATTTTTCTAAGTTTGAGGGCTGATACGCGATAGGGGGTGACGTGGCACCACCAGAATTGGACACGTGGCACCACCAGAAGGCCACCACATGGACCAACTCGGCGAGTAGGTCCCCCCTACTCGGGGAGTACATCAGAATCCTCCCCTATAAATAGAGGTGTCGGGTTCCCTCATTTCCTCACCCCTCACCCCTCTTCTTTCTCTCTCTAAACTCCCTCTCTAAGCTCCCTAACCCCCCTAAAATCCTAGGTAAACCCCCTAGCACCCGAAGGAAGCCCCAAGGCTCCCGGAGTCCCGAGAAAAGAGCCTTTCGGCTCGGGAACGCTGCTCTAGCGAAGCCCGGTTTTCGAGAAAACCCGCTGTAAGTGAGCTACGCCTAACCTATCTTTAGTTTAGCTTATGTTTTAATATAGGAATGTTATTAGGTCCTTAAAATAATTATTTGGGCTATTATTATGAGTTATATAGAGTGTTATCAACGCTTATATAATAATAATAATAATAGTCAGATAATTAATTTGTCGCGGTTATCATTAGACTAAACCCTAGTGGTATCGATACTAGGTTTTATCGAAGGAATATCATTTTGAGAGTATCGAAGCGTTGTCCGAGTGCTGAGTCACCACCTAATCAAGTGAGTGCATAGTTACTTTCAACTTACACATAGATATGAAGTATTTTATATAAATTACGTGCTATGTGTGCATATTATCTGAATACTTGCTATCTATGCTAGATGAACGTTGTTATACATGTTTTCAATGATTTAAACTGTATATGTATTTTATATCTATGAAAATGTTGGGGTAAAACATGGGTAGATGTAATAGGTGATGTGTGATAAAATGATGAGAGGCCTCGATGTTGTTGTTGTTGATCCAGTCATCTAGCGGAGTATAGATGACGACCACGGACTCTTCTAGACAGTCCAGTGGAACACTAGCAGGCTCGCAACCTGTAGGTGTTGTGAACGATGTGTTCACCGGTGTACTCCATCCCCCACATGGTTGCCTATTAGGATATTTATTGCTGAGGAATCCCCTTAGCAGTAGTGTCTGTCCCGATGATGATCCTTAGGCTAGGTCCCTTATGATAGGTGTTTAGGGACGTAAAGTGAGGATAACGGGAACGGGTAATTGGGTTATTGTTGATTGATGAAATTAATAAACTTATTTATTGTGGGTTGAAAACCCTATGTGCTCACCAAGCTCCCAAGCCTGACCCACTCAGTTTTATGTATTACAGGTAGTGGCGCATGAGCATAGGTGTGATGTTTGGACGAGGGATTACGGATATAGGCCTATAGATATGAAATAATGTAGTAAGGCTTATATTGTACTGTTTATACTTTTGATCTGTACGAACATGACATCCCGAGTCTTTTAATGAAATACATTTCTATGGAAGTGCTTTTGATAAATCTTTATCATATTATTGTTTTGGGACAAATTCCGCAACCCTTTTATTAAAAGATAACTCTGATTTTGAAATAAAGTATAAACAAAACCGGTCTTTTATGGCCGTGATTTTGGGGATGTCACATTATGATATATTGCTTAGGAATAGATAACAACAAGTTTTCCATATGGATTCTAAGGATAAAATTTTCCGCAAAGTTTTAAAATAAAAGAAAAATGGTTTTGATTTTATTTATTTTAAGTATCCTTACAATGGCATTTGTGAAAAAATTGTTGATTAGATGTTTCCATTGATAAGCAATATGGGTAAATGGATTTGATTTTTTCATTAGTGGAAGTGTCATAATTTACCAAATAAGAAAAGATTCTCATCGCCCAAGTTTTAAATGGATAAAAACTTGGAATCCTGCAACTTGTATTGTATGATCATGAGAATTTTTATATATTTGGGGAAATTAAGTCTAATTCCTTGTTCACATGTATATGTGAATCAAGTGAAGGACAAAGGGATCGGATACACTTGGGTGTGCGCTGATCAGGTCCACCACAAAGTTGATAAGATTATTCATTATGATTTACTAAAGTTTAGTAAATGTGGTTATACTTACAAGTTTAAGTATAGTTCTGGATCATTGGAGAAGTTTCAATGATAGACATAATGAGTAAGAAGAATCAAATAAGGCAGAAAGATAAAAGTTTCTCTAATCCGAAGAGATGGGAGAGTACTTGAGTATCTTGTTTTATGATTATCTTAGTGATTATGAAACCATGTCACAATTGATCCTCTGAGGACACCTTAGTTCATTTTGTTTGACTAAGGAGAGGAATCGTGAATTGTTGAAATGGTTAGATCAAAAGATAAATTATACTTCGTTCCAAAATTAAATCTTAGAGTCATACTCCAAGATTAAGCCTTGAGTGACATAATCTTAAGAAAGGTTTAAAACACTTGTTAAATGTAGAGTAAAATGTGTTCTTACTCTTGTACATTTGAAATTGGTAATTTGTGATGTTTTGGATAAAACAAATACCAACTAAGACCAGTTGTGAGAAGTGTTTAACGTGATAAGAATCTGCACTAATTCTTGAATATTCGTTTTTATCAAGGAATAGTTCTTGACAAAGAGAATCTTATATGTCAAGAGGTCAGTGGGAGTCTTAAAAGGATCTTAAGATAGATTCAAGAACTAATCAAGGGTTTTGTTAATCACTAGACCACGACTTGAGGTTTGTAACCTATCGTGTTGACATATTCTGTGCCCATTCCAGTTAAAGTTGGTTTTGCATTGGAGTTCTGAGAGTTCTCAACTGGTTGCATAACAACTTGGAAGCAATGGCAGGCCCTTGTGTTACCAGGTGGCAAGAAATTAAGACTGCACAAGTTCAGTCCATATGAATTTGGATTTGTCATTAACCTTGTCGTGTGATTATGGTTATGTCAAATTTACATGGATAGGAACACATACACCATCAAAATCTAAGTGTCATAAGGTTTCTCTCCGATTCATGAAAATGATAGTGAGGAAACTCTTTCACTAAGTAGATTTAAGTGGATAGCAAGTGTGAAGTTTGCATTCTCATGTCGTTAGTGGAACGTGTGTGGTTAACCGACACACTAACTAATGAGAATGGCAAAGGTTTTGACTCACATGTGAGTTATCTAAGGAAAGGGTTAGACTCCAGGTGTATGATTTGATAAAGTCTTATCAAGGAAATCTAGTATCTGAAATCTGATTGATTTCTAGGTATATGTCAAAGCTAGTGGGAGCATAAAGTGTTATGCTAGTTAGATAATAATCATTATGCTAGTGGGAGCATGATGATTATGTTGCAAGTTAGCAATGTTAATTATAGAAAACAAAAGTTTCAACTCGCTTTGAAAAGTTGTTTTACTATAATAAAGGGAGAGAAATTTATACTTCAATCTAATTCTACAAGCTTAGATTGAGATTTTAATCAACTTTAGTCAAGAATATATATGAATGTTATGTTGGAATGGTTCAACATAAGGAATTTCTATATATGTTGCTTTCTCAAAATTCGATTATGATTACGGCATCCCTCTTCATAGTTCGAATTATGAGAACATGGCAAATAAAAATTTTATAGCATGAATCGTATCCCATATGCTTCGGATATAGGATCGATTGCATGTGTTATAATATTCATCCATTCTAAATTTTCCTAATGCTTAGGGCGTTAAAAAGGGAAAAGGGATTAGAACTGGATATGACTAAGATGATTAAGCAATTGTCGAGAACAATTTGGGGTTTTCCAAAGTTTGGTTAATCATGGACAATTGGAAGTATAAAGTAAGGATCGTATTGACATATTTTGGAAAGAGGCAACTCTTGTTCAAAAGTGATGGTCAAGATGGGAATATGGAATTGTTTCTATAGGTGGAGGTTATTCTTTGAATCTGTGTAAGATTAAAGAACTTAATGCAAAGAAGGATGTTCAAAGGAATGTACTTTGAATTTGAGACTTCATATCCATGGAATTGTTTTCCATTGGAATACTTTGTAATGTTTGTTGCCAAGTCTTTGTGACTTGTTTGAATATCATTACAAGAGGATCATTGCATAGATTACGGTAAATGACAAGAACTTGGTATTCTTACATTTACAATAAGGATTGGGACTGTGAAATGAGAATCATTGAAGTCATGTTCAGTTGATATACATTTCACAAAGAGATGACCATATGTAAAGAGTATTGCATAACTATTGTTTAGAGAAACATAGTATGCATGCTTGGAGCATGGAATCACTACTGTTTAAATTCAAGTATTAAGTTGATTAATCGAAACATGAATAATGAGTGATCAATATGGTGCTTAGATAAAAGGTGTTTTATTTACGCTCAAAGTGTTGAGGCCATATAGGACTAGTATTATTTTGTGTTTCACTTTGCATGTTTTGACTTCCAGAATAACTAGGTCATTCTCCCAAATGACCAGGTTATTCTGATGGGTTTTGGTCATAAGACATCCTATGTGCTTATACAAACCCTAATGCTTGGATCTAGGTTTCTCTATTGTACATGCTTTGAATCCAAGACTATAAACCCTAATACTAGCATACAAGTAATCATATTATCATGAGAATAAGTTTATAGTGTTACCTTGATTGTTATGTAGCAATAACAATCCCAATTCCTCCTTGAATTGACTTTGGAAGGCTTAGAGTCACAAGTGTCACTCCTCTAATGGCTCACAAACACCATAAGCAAGAGGATGAAGAGGAGAAAGGATGGAGGCTGCCAAAAACGTGTAGAAACCCTTACAAGAAGCTTAGCCACGTTTTTTGAGCCTTAAGGGGTCTTTATATAGTTGGGCTATTAGGGTTATCTAACAAGGAAACCCTAATTTGGATACTTAAGCCCTAAGCAACCCATAGACTCCTTTAATTAAGCCCATGGACGATTTCCTTATGGGTTTCCCATTAGAATTCGTCCATCCCTTAATACAAGGCAATCCATGGCCCAAATTGCAATTATCTTATAATTACAATTCCAGTCTCTTAAGTTTAATTAATCTCTTTTAGTCACAAAACTAATTACCAATTAATTATTGACTAATATTAATTAAACAATATGATTTCTCCTTTAATATATTATTCCCATAATATATTAATAAATCATATTTAATCCTTACTCTCCATAATTCATCCTATCAAGTTGCTTTGGTGAAGGCAACCCAAAAGGACCATGCACCATCGGGTCAAGTACATACCAAAATAGTTATGGACTTAGACACTAATCCAACAGTCTCCCACTTGGATAAGTCTAACAACTATTCTGTGTATGACTTCAGATCCTGATCTGCAATCGTAGCTTTCCAAAGCCGGTGTCAACTCTGATCATATCAGATACGCGTGTCCTTAGATAAGGGATCATATATTCCTCCATTCTAGATATCGTATGAGATATGATTTCTAATCATTCTCTTTGTACTACTTCTTGATTTCTGATTTATGACGACAGACTAATTGAACAAATCAAATTAGCCCTAGCCCGGTCGAGCATTTATGTATGTCATCACTAAACCATCGAGGGGCCCAAAGATATCGCTTTTATCCTACTTTGGATAAAAGGAACGGATAAACTTTGATACAATGCTCGCTTGCACTCACTCACCGAATTACACACAACAATATGTTTTATAACACCAAGTTACTGGTGCGTTTACATATTATCAATGTGCAACCGATTCGCAAGATACAACTCACACATCTTGGTTTCAAGAATATAAGATGTTATCGTCTCACTAATCACTCGTAATACAATTCATGGAGTGATCCAAGTGAGCGTGGGTTTAATCCAATGCTCAAATCATATTCATAAGCACTCATGAACGTTGCAACAAACATTTGCTTATGTCTAATACTCTTCTAGACAATCCACACACCAATTCACGACAGTCTTCATTCATATCTACTTCCAACATATGAACGACTGTGGCCTGTTTGAATAATTCGATTATTCTTAATAAACTCAATTATTCTGGAAGTCAAAACATGCAAGGTGAAACACAAGAATAATACTAATCCCATATGGCCTCAATCCTTTGAGTATAAACAAAACACGTTTTATTTATCACCATATCGATTACTCATTATTTGTCGTTTCGAGTAATCAACTTTTTACTTGAATTATTACACTTGTCCCATGCTCCTAGCATGCACACAATGTTTACCTATGGTTCTTACTTTTGTGAAATAGACAAATTGAACACATTTCCAATCATTCTCATTTTACAACTCCAAATCCATTTTCCTAAGTGTAAGAATATCAAATTCTCGCTACTTATAGAATATGCTAGATTCTAACACTTTATGCAACGATCCTTTCGTAATGTCACTGCACCAAGGTCACAAAGACTATTGCCAATGATATTTCAAAGTCCTCTATCGGAGATTGTTACAAGACAATTCCTTAGATACGATGTCTCTTACTCAAAGTACATTCCTTTGAACATCCTTTTGCATAAAGGTTTCTAATCTAGACATAGATTTTCAATATTTACTTCCCAATATGGACACGCTTCCATATTTTCCATATGACAACTAATTTCTTAATAGAATCTTATCTATTCGTAATGATGTCGATATTGTCCATCCAATATGGAAACATTTCCATAATTTCCAATACTATACTTCCAACTACTCACAAGTGACCAATCCTCGTCGAACTTTGGATTGTCCTTTGATAGTTGTTTAATTATTTTAGTCAAAACCGATTCTAGTCCCTTTTCCCTCTAAATGCACTAGACATTTGGAAAATTTTAGAATGGTAAAACATTAAATCATTTGCAATCGATCCTATACTCGAAGCGTATGGGACATGATGCATAATGTTTTATTTGCTATGTTCTCAAAATTCGAATTGTGAAGAGGAATGCCGTAATCATAATCGAAATTTTAAGAACACACTATGTACCCTTGACTAAATCTATTAACATTCCACAACCTAATCCTTTAGATTTGAAATGAAGCATAATATTCTCTCCCTTAATTATAGCAAAACAACTTTTCAACTCTTATAACTTTGCAAAGTATGACTCTTGTTTTCTATAATTAATATTGCCAACTATGCAATACGTGCCTTAATAATCATACAATCATAACATTTATGCTCCCACTATCAAGATGATTATTATAAAACATAACACTTATGCTCCCACTAGCTTCGACATGTATTCATAAACATCTTAACTTTCAGAAAAACAATACTTATTGAATTTCTTAAGTTCATGTTTCTAATACTTAGTGCTTTGATAATCTTTTATCAAGGCTTCTTGAACTTGTACACCTTTGCCTTTGATAGTTGATATGTGTGTCTAAACAATTAAGACTAATTGCCAAACTTCACAATTCAAATTATGGAAAGGGATACCGTAACCATGATTGAATTCGAGAATGCAATTTTACAATCACTATCTTTTAAAATCTTTCTTAGTGAAAGCATTTCCTCACAGTCATTTTCATGAAGGAGGAAATCTTATGACACTTAGATTTAAACGGTGTATGTGTTCCTATCCATGTGAATTTGTTAAAACTAAAGTTTACGACAAATTCAAACTCGTATGGATCGAACTTCCTTAATCTTGATTTCTTGCCTTATGGTAGCACAGCTGCCCACCACGTCTTCCAAGTAGTTAAGCAGCTCACCTTTTCCTATCAATGTACTTTCCATTGATTAAGGTCCTTGCCTTTTATGCATTCAAATGAGAGCTCATAGGACTCACATGCATAATTAACTCGATTGGATTGGCACAGAAACAAAATAATGTCTTCACGATAGGTTGTAAACCTCAACTCGTGTGCTAGTGATGATCAATAAGGTTGATTTGATTTGTTCTTGAAACCTTTTCAAGACCATTAAGACTCCCACTGACTCCTTGACATATAAGATTCTCTTGTCAATAAACATTTGTTGACAACCAAATATTCAAGAGTTAGTGTAGCTTTTATCAAAACATTTCATAAATTGGTCTTAGTTGGTCTCTGTCTTATCCACGACATCACAACTTTCCACAATTGATGAATGTTATAAACCTTCTTAATACTATTCACCCAATGTCACAATCTTGACTTTAAGACTTGTTTTGGAACGAAGTATGATTGACTTCTTGATTTGACCATTTCTTCAATCTTTGATTCCTCTTCTTGGACATACAATTGTACCAAGACTCACTTAGAGGATCAATTGAGATATGGTTCTTAATCATAAAGACCTATCATAAAGCATAAAAGGTACTCTCCCTTCTTCTTAGAATGGATAAACTTTTATCTTTTTGCCTACTTGATTCTTCTTATTCGTTCTACTATTGATCTAAACCCTTTAATCAATTCAGAATTACACTTAATCTTGTAAGTGTAATCATATTTACTAAGCCTTTAGTAAATCATGACGAATATCTTTGTTACTCTTATGGTGAACTTGATCAACACACAACTTTGTGTACTTGATCTCCTAGTCCTTCACTTGACACTTTGTCAATGAGTTAGTCTAATTTCCAAATACGTAATTTCTCATTCATTGTGCAACCAAGTTGCATGATTCCAAGTTTCGGTCCAATTGAAACTTGGGCGATGAGAAACTCTCCCTATTTGGTAAATTCTTGACACTTCCATAAATAACATAACTAAGAATCATATCCATTCGTTGTAGAAATATGCAAACATCAATTTTCATAACAATTTCATTGCAAGGAAGTAAACAAATAAATAAGTCAAACAAAATTTATTTTATTTATAAAAGCAGCGGAAAAACATTTGTCCTTACAATGCAAAATCTATTGAAAACTATGTAAAAGAAAATTTCTAACAACTCCATCATAACTATCTAAGCTCAAAATCCAATCTTCAAGTCCATGAGATCGAGATCCATCTCTTGTGATTAGATTCATCTTGCTCTCTTATCAAGCTTCCTTTCTTTTCACCGATCCTTCAAAACATTTAAATGCAATCTTATCACATCATGTATTAAGAATCAATGAATAGGAACTTAATGGAGTTAGATAGTGGATTCTTACCTAAAGCATAGTCATACTTTTGACTCTCCCATCTCTTAGATCTCTTAGGTAAATAGGGCAACTTCATCTCCAATGCCCCTTCTCTTGGCAATAAAAGCAAATTGACTCTTTTGGAACAACACATGGAACTACTTCAGACATCGCCTTTCTCTTATGATCAAACTTTTCGATTAATGCATGTCTTTCATTGCCATTGTCTATATCCATAAAGGTCTTGAAGGCAGATTCACCAATCAACTTTGCTTTTCTATTGCGCCAAACCATTGTTGGTTCAGCAGCAATAAGCATGTAGGTGAGATCTATAAGGGTCACGTCGTGGTCTATCATATAGTACTCTCTTGCAAACTCACTACATGAGTTAGGAAGTGACTGAAGAACCCAATCAACAGCCATTTCCTCACAGACAACGGATCCCAACAGTGTGACTTCATCCCTAGGACGTGTGCACACACCGACTTTCCTTCTTTATGTTCACTTGCCAAAAGGGCTTGAGTGATCTTGAACTTTTCAAGCCTTTGAACTTGTGGGTTAGGGAGAATAATTGGAGGAGGAGGAGGAAGTGAAGCATGATTTCTTGTTCCTCGATCGAATCGTGGAATATCATCTTCATGTGGAATGCTTGTTCCACGGGATTTGAGAAGACCATAGTTGTCGAACTTTGACATCGGGAGAAAAACGAATTCAAGTTAGTTGATTGATTGAGTCCTTGGTAAATCACCCAAATGAAATTCCAAGGCTAGGACCCAACACAATATCCTGCAACTCGGGAGAGGGATGCCGTAACCCAAATTGCAGAACATTTTAAGGTAAGTGAATGACGATTCACTAGTTTCCACCATGAAAAAACGAAAAAGAAACTTAAGTTTTAAATCTATGAAAACTCCTAGATCCTTTGAGATTCATTGAACATTTCAATGGCATGTTTAAATCTCGATATGCCCCTCTTGTTTGTGACTGGGATGCCGAGGATCACAAAGCGGGTGTGAATAACCATGCAAACTACATGGTGCCCTCACATGTTACAATCACCTATTCGATGTGCCGGTAAACCACACACGCTCCACCGAACTATGACAAACATTGAGTCACCCTTTGCTACCTTTGCTTAGAACCATTTAGTGTGCCGGTAAACCACACACGCTCCACTAACGTCTTCGCAAGGGCACAAAGTGTAATTTCATGGAATTGCATCAATTCACTTTGCCTAAGTAACTAAGATTGGGAATTTAAAAAACAATTAGTTACTTGGTATTTCATTATACTTATAATGGAAGGTTTCGTCCTATCCTACCCGTTCGGCTAACGACCCTCCACTAGTCAAGAGTGCGGTGGATAAGAGTGGATACCCATTCAATCGCCATTTTATAGGCAATTTCCTTAAACACCCCTTATAGACCAGCTTCGTGAATGAGGCCTACTAACGGTAAGACTGACTTTTACTCATACACATATATATATATATATATATATATATATATATATATATATATATATATATATATATATAATGTTAGACTTTTAATCTTATATATAGTATAGGGTGTATTTTATACTTTTAAAATACTATGTGGTTAACTTTAATAATTACACTTTTAATTCAATTAAATTGTTAACCTAAACTTTTATGGATTTATTAAACCTCTTTTAATTATACTCCTTAATTAATTAATAAAACCATAAAGGGGTGATTTGAACTTTTCAAAACATTACTAGAGTTTTAGAATTTAACATTTCTAATTAACCTTTTAATCAACCTTTAAATTCCAAAACTTGAGGGCAAGTTTTGAAACCTTTCAAACCATAAGGGTTTAGAATTTAAATATGCATCAAAATTAAACTATTCAATCAAAATTTAAATTCCAAAACTTGAGGGCAAGTTTTAAAACCTTTTTCAAAACATTAGGGTTTTAACTATTTAAATTTCAAAACAACAAAACTTTTGGGGTTCAAATTTAAACTATAAAACCTAAAGGGATAAATTGAAACTATTTCACAAGATAATTCAAATCTAAATTACAAATAATCAAACTTTATCTAATAAAACAAGTGATTATCTAAATTTTGACAATTATCTTCTATTTAGGTAAGGATAATCACATAATAATGAAAAAATTCGGATTTTATCACAAAAACGAGTTTATGGTAATTATCCAAAACCAAAACAGGAAAAAAATCGCGAAAACGAGCTGTCAGACACTTTGACTCGTCGAGTCGGGCTTGGACTCGTCGAGATCAGCTGACTCGGCGAGTTCACCAAGTGACTCGGCGAGTCAAACCTTCAAAACTCAAAAAAAAAATCGATTTTCAGTGCTTATTACGATCAAATATGCATCAATACAATAGAAACCAATCAAGGCTCTGATACCACTGATGGGTTTTGGTCATAAGACATCCTATGTGCTTATACAAACCCTAATGCTTGGATCTAGGTTTCTCTATTGTACATGCTTTGAATCCAAGACTATAAACCCTAATACTAGCATACAAGTAATCATATTATCATGAGAATAAGTTTATAGTGTTACCTTGATTGTTATGTAGCAATAACAATCCCAATTCCTCCTTGAATTGACTTTGGAAGGCTTAGAGTCACAAGTGTCACTCCTCTAATGGCTCAGAAACACCATAAGCAAGAGGATGAAGAGGAGAAAGGACGGAGGCTGCCAAAAACGTGTAGAAACCCTTACAAGAAGCTTAGCCATGTTTTTTGAGCCTTAAGGGGTCTTTATATAGTTGGGCTATTAGGGTTATCTAACAAGGAAACCCTAATTTGGATACTTAAGCCCTAAGCAACCCATAGACTCCTTTAATTAAGCCCATGGACGATTTCCTTATGGGTTTCCCATTAGAATTCGTCCCTCCCTTAATACAAGGCAATCCATGGCCCAAATTGCAATTATCTTATAATTACAATTCCAGTCCCTTAAGTTTAATTAATCTCTTTTAGTCACAAAACTAATTACCAATTAATTATTGACTAATATTAATTAAACAATATGATTTCTCCTTTAATATATTATTCCCATAATATATTAATAAATCATATTTAATCCTTACTCTCCATAATTCATCCTATCAAGTTGCTTTGGTGAAGGCAACCCAAAAGGACCATGCACCATCGGGTCAAGTACATACCAAAATAGTTATGGACTTAGACACTAATCCAACAATTCAAACCATCCACAGTCAGTCATATGTTGGAAGTAGATATGAATCAAGACTATCGTGAATTTGGCTTGTATGATTTGTCTAAAGTGCTTTAGATAATGCAATAGTTGCTACAACATTCATGAGTACTCATAAGGGCTGAGTATTGGATTCAACCCACGCTCATTTGGATTCACTTCATGGATTTTATCACGAGTGAATCATGAGACGATAATATCTTATATTCTTCAAACCTAGAGATATGAGTTGTTGACTATGAGTTGATTATACATTGATTGCACGTAAACGCATTGGTAACTCGATGTTATAAAACGTGCCTTTGTGTATGATTCAACAAATAGTTGGTACAAGCATATGAGTCGAAGTTTATCCATTTCTTTTACCTTCGGGATAAAAGCGATATCTGTGGGCCCCTCGATGATTTAGTGATGACAAAAGTAAGTGCTAGGTCGGGCCTGGACTGATTTGATTTGTTCAATTAGTCAGTCGTCATAAATCAGAAATCGGGAAACAACAAATGGACAGAGAGAATGATTATAATCCATGTCTCAGTCCATATGATATCTAGAATGGAGGAATATATGATCACTTATCTAATAGGCAAGTCATTGACAGAGGTCAGAGTTCATCGACAAGGTCAGAGATCGACAGAAGCTTTTGAGAGCTACGATTGCTAGTCGGGTTCTGAAGTCATACTTGAAATAATAGTTTTAGACTTATCCAAGTGGGAGGCTGTTGGACTAATATCTAAGTCCATAACTATAATTGGTAAGACTTGACCCGACCCGACATGGTCCATTTGGGTTGCATGGCATCATGCACTTGGATAGAATAAAATGAGAGAAATAACACTTAAGGTTTATTAATATATTATAAGTTCTAATATATTAATAAGATTATTTAATTAGTATTGATCAATAATTGATTTAGAATCAATTAAGTGATCAAAAGAAGACTAATTAAATATATGGGTTGATTGTGTAAATCATCCATACTTATATAGTGGGCGGATGCTCCATGTTGTATTTGAACCCATGGATCCAAGGAAATGGAAAGCCATGACAATTAGGGTTTACCCTAATTGTAACAACTATATAAGCATCTTATTGATGTGAGAATTCGGCCACTAGATATGCATGGAGGGCAAGCCGATTCTTAAAGTGTTCTAATTTCTCTCTAAGTTATTCCAAGTGCTTATGGTGTTGTTTGAACCATTTGAGGTGTCACACTTGGGGTACTAGGTACTCAAGCTTCATGAAGACAAGCACCAACAAAAGGTATGTTATTCTAACTTGTGTTATTCAAAGTTTTGTATGCTAGAATAGAATAATACCTTGGAAAGTTGATATTTGCATGTATAATAGAGAAAACATAGATCCAAGGTATGTAGAGTTGCATGTACACTTAGGAGTGTTAGATTGCTCAAAACCCAACAAATGTTAGTATCTCGGTTAAGCCAGAACTGTTCTTAGTCGTATCAAGGAGTGGATGTAGCCTGATCAACTACATTTCCTCCATGGTATAACTATCACATGTCCTGAGGAAATCGTGATAGCTAGGGAACCTAAAAACATAGCCCTTTATCACCAAGAAGAGAACATCCGTTTAGTCTATACAATAGTTGTAGCGTCTTAGGAATAATGTTAGCACATTTACACCCTCTCGCAGACAGCATGGCTGGTTTCCATCACCCCGGAGATCCTTACTTCCCTAACCACGGAATAACAGATGGTTGGACGAAGAGCCTGAAGAAGATCCTGAGGAAGACCCCGAGGAGGAATCTGACGGGGAACCGAAGGCAGAAGTCAAGGGCGAACCTGCTGAACCAAAAGAAGAACAAGATGAGGAAGAAGATGAAGGAAGCTTTGAGGAGGAACCCAGCGATAACGAAGGGGGTGATTCGGATGCGGAGTCCGAAGTCATTAACCCCCCTTACCCGATTAGGGTGTCCGCTTACCGAGTGGGCCCCACTGGTCCTACACCCCCCTGAGGTATTGATCTTTGGAGGTGGAGCAGACAGCAGCGATAGCGACCCCCGTTCGGCATGTCACGCGAGTTCTTTGACCTAAGGGACGGAGGACCGGCCGATCGAGCCCTTCCGGTCATGGTGAAACGGTTATGGAACACCGGCGACCTAGCTCAGAGCACCGCCGACCAGGTACACCAGATGTGGGCTAGGGTTGAGTGTGCAGATCAGGAGAGACGAGACGTTCTTCGAGAGTTCCACATGAGGCAGGTGAGGTGGGAGTCTCGACTCTAGGATGCAGAACGATAGGTGGCTCGTCTTCAGGGAGCATCCACTTCCTCTGCACCACCCACGGACACATCTCACCATGACTAGGGATAACAATATCAGTTTTTAGTACTATGTTATTAGGATCTATGCTATGTACCCTGACTCTATGTTTAAGTGACTACACTACTCATAGAGTCGTTATGTTGTCAAACTAGTACTGCTTATGTATGCTCTTTCGAGCAAAATTTTCATGTATCAAAGTGCGGGTAATAGTAATGAAAGATTTTACATGTTTTATTATGACATTATAATATACTATGTGTTACGTATCCATGATTGTATGCTAAATTGTAGAAGTACTTAAGTTTGTGCCACGCACCTAGTCTATAGGATCACAAACTCACAAAAACCACATACACTCAACATCTTTCCGATCTATGACAGAAATATGCCTCCACGACCCGCTCGTGGAAACCCTGGACCAACCCCACCCGAAGTCGACTCAGCTGCATTCCAGGCAGCTGTATCTGCTGCAGTCACCGCAGAAATGGCACAAATTCACCAAGGGAACAATGGAGGATTCAACGGACAAGGGGCCGGAAGTTCGAACAACGGGATGAATCAAGGACCCACCAAAACATGTTCCTACAAAGACTTTACAAACGCCAAACCACGAACCTTTAACAACACCGGAGGGATGATCACCCTGAAACGATGGATCGAGAAGGTGGAATCGGTATTCGAGATATGCGACTGTCCTGAGGAGATGAAGGTGAAGTTTGCCGCATGCACTCTCGTTGACCAAGCGCTCACTTGGTGGAACGGACACGTGGAAGCCATGACACTCCCCGTAGCCAATTCCATGCCATGGGCAGAAATGAAAGAAATGTTGATGGCCGAATACTGCCCTTGTGGTGAAATTCAGAAAATGGAACAAGAGCTGTGGAATCTCACTGTCCAGAATGTTGATATAGATGCCTACATATCAAGGTTTAGCGAACTGTCTCTGTTATGCCCTGGTATGATTACCTCAGAGGGTAAGAAGATCGAGCGATTCATCTGGGGACTAACCTCCCCGATCCAAGGAAACGTGATAGCTGCAAATCCCGAAACTTTCGACAGTGCCAAGAGATTGGACAAGAAGTTGTATGACCACAACAACAAGAAGGGTGAGAAGGCAGTAGAGACTGAAGTTAAGAAGGAAAATGATAGCAAGAAGGGGAAGAACAACAAGAGGAAGGGACGTCAAGGCTCCGAATCGTACAAGAAGCATCAAACAGTGGCAGTTAATGCTGCAACCACTCAAGTTCCGTCCACACCACATGCTCCAACCTCAGCTGCTCCAAGTGCTCCTAGACCTTATTTCGGTAATCTTCCCAAGTGCAACAAGTGCGGTCTCCATCACAATGGAGAATGCAGAGAGATGCAGTGCACCAGTTGCAATCGGAAGGGGCACACGACAAGGTACTGCAGGACTTACCTGTTGGAAATGGTGTCTAAGGTTGCAACTATATTAGGCAAGTATTTGACCCGATTGTGCATGGTCCTTTTGGGTTGCCTTCACCATAGCAACTTGATAGGATGACTTATTATGAGAGAATAGATATTATTAATATATTATGAGAATAATATAAGGAATAATAATATTGTTATTTGATTAATTTAAGTCACAGATTAATTAGTATTAATTTGGTGACTTAAAGAGATTAATTAAATAAAAGGGTATAAATTGTCAATTGTTTGATAGTTACACTTTGGGATATGAATCCTTAAGAGATAGGGTTTGGACGATTTATAGGGCTAGGATAAGCCTCAAATCGTCCAAAGGGCTATCTAAGGAAAGGATTAGGATTGCTTAGAGTCTAAGTTATCCAATTAGGGTTTAAGGGTAAAACCCTAGGAGCCTTACAAGTATAAATAGACCCCTTGGGATAGGGAAATCGACAACTCTTCTACAGCAAGAAAACCCTGGCCGATTTCCTCCTCTCTCCTCTCTCTCAAATCATTCTCTTTGCTAGTTGGTGTTTGTAAGCCATTAGAGGAGTGATAATTGTGACTCTAAAGCTCTAAGAACAAGAAGATCAAACAAGTGTTTCAAGGTAAGCTTCTAACTCTGGTTTTGTATTGTTCTTATACCTAATTAACCATTATAAGTCTTGGATTCAATGCATGTTTAATTAGAGAAACCTAGATCCAAGCATTAGGGTTTGTATGTGCACATAGGAATGTTCATATGACCAAAACCCATCATTACCCTCCTCAGAATCAACAACAGGGAAGCAACAACAATAATAACCGCAACAACAACATCACCAACACTGGCGAAAACAATGCAAGACCTAGCCACACCTGCTATGGATGTGGAAGGACTAGGCATTTCCGTCGAAATTGCCCCAACAACAACAATCCCGGAAATGGAGGAACAGGAAGGGTACTAACCATCGGTCAGGGAGAAGCGATTCAAGATCCCATTGTTGTTACCGGTACATTTCCCCTAAACCACACTTATGCATGCATCCTATTTGACACCGGAGTGGAGCGAAGTTTTGTGAGCAATAAGTTTAAACATTTGTTAAAACAACAACCCCAGAAGCTCAATGAAACCTTTACGGTGGAAATGGCCAATGGGAAAACTGAATCCATTCGGGAAGTCTACATCGGATGTACCCTAACTCTAAATCAACACGTCTTCCGAATAGACTTAATGCTTGTTTCCATTAGGAGTTTCGATGTGATTATTGGCATTAAGCCCCCACCATGCTGAAATTATGTGTCACGAGAAGGTCGTTCGCCTTCACCTTCCCGATCACGAAACCCTAGTTATTTATGGAGACAAACCTAGCACGAACCTTCGCCTCATCTCCTACGTCTAGGCACAGAAGCATCTGCGAAAGAACAATTTGACGTTCCTGGCGCATATAGTGGATAAAACCACGGAAGAAGTTAACGTTCGAGACATTCCCGTAGCACATGAATTCCCAGATGTATTTGCTGAAGATCTTCTTGGGGTACCCCCAGAGAGACAGGTTGAATTCCGAATTGATCTTGTTCCAAGAGCAACTCCTCTCGCTAAATCGCCTTACCGACTAGCTCCTACTGAGATGCAGGAATTGTCCAGCCAACTCAGCAAACTCCTGGGCAAAGGATTCATCCGACCCAGCTACTCGCCGTGGGGAGCTCCGGTCCTCTTTGTCAAAAAGAAGGATGGATCTTATAGGATATGCATCGATTACAGGGAGCTACACAAGCTCACTGTCAAAAATTGCTACCCACTCCCACAAATCGACGATCTATTTGATTAGCTCCAAGGAGCTAGTTACTTCTCTAAGATAGATCTACGATCTGGGTACCATCAACTCAAGGTCTAGGAACAGGATATTCCTAAAACCGCTTTCCGAACTCGTTACGGACATTATGAATTTTTCGTAATGCCCTTCGGTCTAATGAATGCCCCTGCCGCATTCATGGACCTAATGAACCGAATCTGTCGGCCATTCCTCGACAAATTTGTTATCGTTTTCATTGACGACATTCTAGTCTATTCCCGAAGCGAAAAAGAGCATGGCCAACATCTCCGACAAATCCTGGAAACCCTGCGAATGGAGAAGCTATACGCAAAACTCTCCAAGTGTGAGTTCTGGCTCCGTAGCGTGAACTTTTTGGGTCATGTTGTTAGTCAGGAAGGAATACATGTAGATCCTTCTAAGGTCAAAGTCATCGAAGGATGGGCAGTTCCAACAACACCCACAGAAATCCGCCAATTCTTAGTCCTAGCAGGTTACTACAGGAGATTCATTCAGAACTTCTATAAGATCGCCAAGCCACTTACCTCGCTTACACAAAAGGGCGTACCATTCAAATGGACGGACAAACAAGAAGTTGCATTCCGAACTCTGAAGCAAGCACTCTGCAGTGCCCCGGTACTATCTCTACCAGAGGGAACGGAAGATTTCGTGGTCTACTGCGACGCGTCAAATCAGGGTTTAGCTTGCGTTCTCATGCAGCGCGGAAAGGTGATAGCTTACGCATCCCGCCAACTAAAGACACACGAAATGAATTATACAACCCACGATCTGGAATTGGGAGCAGTGGTCTTCGCTTTGAAGATTTGGAGGCATTACCTCTATGGTACGAAGTGCACCATCTTTACGAACCACAAGAGTCTCCAACACATCCTGAATCAAAAAGAGTTGAATATGAGGCAAAGAAGATGGGTTGAACTATTAAACGATTATGAGTGTGAAATCAAGTACCACCCAGGCAAGGCTAATGTGGTAGCTAATGCCTTGAGCCGGAAAGAGTACTCAAATCGTCGTGTGAAAACTCTCTCTATAACCATCCAATCTCACCTAACTACTCAGATCAGTGCAGCCCAGTTGGATGCCATAAAGGTGGAAAACAGAGCAAGTGAAGCATTACGCGGAATGGAAAAGAATCTAGAGGTAAAAGAAGACGGAGTATACTATTTCATGAATGAAGCTCATAGGACGCGATACTCCATCCATCCAGGTTCGGACAAAATGTACTTGGATATTAAACAACATTATTGGTGGCATAACATGCAGGCAGAAATTGCCACATATGTCAGCAAGTGCCTTACTTGCGTCAAAGTAAAGGTGGAATACCAGAAGCCCACAGGGTTATTACAGCAACCAGTAATCCCCACGTGGAAATGGGAAGGGATTTCTATGGACTTTGTGACCAAGCTACCCAAGACGTCAAATGGATTAGACACTATATGGGTAATAGTTGACCGACTGACGAAATCCGCCCATTTCCTGCCAATAAAAGAATCCTACAAGATGGAGAGACTGACAAGAATATACATTCGAGAAATCGTGAGGCTTCACGGAGTGCCAGTGTCTATCATCTCAGATAGATATAGTAGGTTCACTTCACGCTTTTGGCAATCACTACAAAAAACACTTGGAACCCATCTCAACATGAGCACCGCTTATCACCCACAAACAGATGGTCAAAGCGAACGAACCATCCAGACGCTCGAAGACATGCTTCGTGCATGTGTGATAGACTTTGGGAGGTCCTGGGATACCCACATACCCTTAGTTGAGTTCTCATATAACAACAGTTACCATTCGAGCATCAAGGTCGCTCCTATCGAAGTGCTATATGGACGTAAGTGTAGATCACTGTTGTGTTGGGCTGAGGTGGGCGACACCCAGATAGCAAAGGAACTAGCATCGGACAAGACGTTAACGGGACCGGAGATCATACGTGAAACCACGGAAAAGATAGTTCAAATCAGAGCTTGACTACAAGCCTCGCGCGACCGACAAAAGAGCTACGTTGATAGACGGCGAAAGCCCTTAGAGTTTTAGGTCGGGGATCGAGTGCTGTTAAAAGTTTCTCCCTGGAAAAGAGTCATTTGCTTTGGAAAATGGGGAAAACTGAACCCACGATACATTGGACCTTTCGAGATCCTTGCCCGAATAGGTCCAGTGGCGTACAGACTGCAGCTACCCGCTGAGCTCAGCAGTGTACACCCCGTGTTCCATGTTTCTAATCTAAAGAAGTGCCTATTCGATGAAACTCTCGTCATTCCCTTTGACGAAATTAAAATCAATGAGAATCTCTTGTTCGTTGAAGAACCAGTCGAAATCATGGATAGGGAGGTGAAGCGTACTAAGCAAATTCGCATCCCGATCGTGAAAGTACGGTGGAACGCGAAGCGTGGGCCAGAATTCTGTGGGAATGCGAAGACCAAATGAAGCAAAAGTACCCTCATCTATTCTAGCATTCTCAGATCTAGCTTTCAAAAGAATTTCGGGATGAAATTCCCTCTAACGGGGGGATGATGTCACAACTAGAAATTTTTGGTGCCTTGTAACTACAACACTTATGTCAATTATGAATCAAAAACATGAAAGCATGCATGATGCTTACTCTATGACAACAAAATTTCAATCAAACACTTCATACAAGCACTACAAATAGTCAACAAGTAATCGGAAACCCTAGAAGTCCTTTTTTAAGTCCATTTTGGACTAGGACTTCCTTATTGGGCCCAATGGACCAATAAGCTTCCAATTGGAATATCTTGGGCTTAGAACTCTTAAATGGGCTCTAATTGGACCCACTATTATTTATTTTAATATTTTGGGCCATATTGGGTCTAGAATGAAATAAGATATTTAAATGGACCATATTGGGCCATAATTAACCAAAGCTAGCCCTCATAAGTCATAAAAAGATCATATTTATAATTATTTGGGACAAACATCACTTAACGTATTTGAAGTAACATTGTGATTTTAAAATATTTTAAAATAAATAACTAAGTTTTACACTAACGTATATTGTTAAAACTTGTTTTAATAAAAGAAAAAATTTATGTTAAAATCCCAACGTTACATTTATCCGGTATCTCATCTTATTCAAAACTGGAGTTTATCCAATATTAGTGGTGGCAATTCAAATTCAAATCCGATGTCGTTTATCCAGTATCACTTTCGATT
Source organism: Lactuca saligna (assembly GCF_052625555.1). Classification (NCBI taxonomy): domain Eukaryota; kingdom Viridiplantae; phylum Streptophyta; class Magnoliopsida; order Asterales; family Asteraceae; genus Lactuca; species Lactuca saligna. Next base: position 8,886,940 of record NC_136425.1, on the reverse strand, counting down.
CAAACCAAGAGGTTATCAAATCTTTTGGGAGGCTTCAATAATATTTTGTCTTCTTATCCATAGAGTCAACTCTAGTCAACATGTTGATTGGGTTGATCCAACTAATCTGACCCGAACTTTCGCAAAATAAAACCTCATCAACTCTCGGAGACCGATAAGGTGAATTCACACCATTTTGCGGACTCGTATTTGCGACATGGCTAAGCACACCTATGGGTTTGGCACAACCCTTCACCTCAACTAAAGTCTTTGAAGGTTTAAGGAAAATGAAACCATTATAAACCCACTTAGATTTCTTTCCTTACCAACATAATATTAAGAAAAAGGGAAATTGAGTAATCTAACCCTTATAAATGACCATTTAAACGACAATAACCAACATTTGTTTTGGTAAAAGGACTGCGTGCTCTGGAACATAGCATTCCGGAGTTGTGGTCTCCGTTCCGAAGTTTCTTTCCGGAGTTCCTATTCAAGATTATAACCTTAGTTTTTTTCGTCTCCTATATATATATATATATATATATATATATATATATATATATATATACACACACACACACACATATATATATATATATGTGTGTGTGTGTGTATGTGTGTATGTGTGTGTGTCTACATCTGCTTAGAACCTTACTTTCAACCAAGTAATTCGTAATTTTCTCTTATAATTGCTTCAAAATGAGTTTCTCTGGGAGTCGGCACGAAGAAAGCTTCAACAACCTGCCTGTTTACCTTCAAAGCGTTAGACGAACTAAACCGTATAGTTACACTCACATCAAATTTGATTTGATGGATCGTTTCAAAGATTGTTTTGTAGCTATTGGATGGGTGGTATATATGTTTTTTTCACTTTTCTACTGTTTCTTTAAAATTGATAATGTTTCTACATCTAAATTAATTCGTTTTTGTTCCAAAAAAATATATAGGTCCATGCATTCAAAGGTTGCTTCTTGTCTGCCATTTTCATAGGTAGTGTCCTTCTTAGAGGGGACTACCTAAAAACAATATTTGTAGCGATTGCTATCGATGGGAACAACCATACCCTCCCTATAGCATTTTATGGCCGTGGAAAATAATCTCTACTCTTCTACCTGGTTCCTTATGAGGTTAAAAGAAGCTCTGAGACAGGGTAAGGAAGTATTGTTCATAATAAATATGGACGGTGTCGTTAGTTCTTGTATAGAACATGTATTTACTGATTCTTATCATGGGTATACTTCTAAAAGTGTGTTCAAGTATATGCGCATAAGAGACGTATCCGGTAGAACATTACAACCTTTGTTATGGATGACATCCAACTCACATGTTATGTATAATTTTGAAGAAAACTTTCATCGGCTGACCCTTGATGCTTATGAAGTGCTTGCCAACATCGTTCATGTGAAATGGGAAAGAGCATATTTCCCTAACATCCGTTGGATAATAGTCAAAATTGATGTTCCCCAATTTTTTTCGGTGTTTTTGGTAAATCAACGCAATGTACCGATAATAATGCTTACCGAGGAAATTCCAGACTACATTCAACGGACTTTCGTTGAACGCAGTTTAATGGCAGGTAAAATACCAGGTGAAATATTAAATATATATAATTACTTGTACAAGAACCATATTTTATCATATTTACTTTTTAGGGGGTTTGACTACCTGACTCACCCTATATGCTGAAATGTTGCTTCATAAAATGATGAAAAAGTCTGTTAGGTGGCAAGTAATAAAGATCCCGCCAGAGATCCCATCTCCGCTCCCATTTGACATTTATCGAGTTTTTGATTTAAAAAAAACTTGTGTTGTTGATCTGAACCGTCATACATGTTCATGTGGGAAATGGCGCAGTTTGGGTATAGTGTGCGATCATGCTATTGCGGCGTCACATCATTCAAACATCCATGAATTACATGAAATGGTTCAAATATATTATCGGGCTGATGCGTTTCAGACTGCTTACCAGATACAAATTGTGCACCGTCTTTCCCATCCATCAGAATGGGAAATACCAGACCCTTTTATGCCAGTTTTATTACCAATGTAATTGCAATTGATTATGTTTGTAATTGATTTGCAATGTGTCATGAAAAATATTCTTATTGCCCTAATATTTGTTACATATTACATAGATAGAAAAAACATAATTTACAAGTACCATAGTCATACTAACAAACAAGTTGTAACATCTCAAAAATCACAAACAATTTAAACTTTTCAAAACAACCCATTTAATTATAAAGGTGTTTACAAAACCATTGTTTCCAAAACATTATTTATAATCGGAGTCTCCCAAGACCAACAACATAAAATCCAAGGTTGTGTACGGTCACATCTTCGCCTTGCCACGGTCCTCAGAAGTACCTGAAACAAAACTAAAATTGTAAGCCAACGCTTAGTGAGTTCCGCCAAGGTACCAACACACAGTACACATATCGTATACAAACAAGCATGTTGGGTCCAATCAGTCATTGGACTGGAATACTCACGGGTCCACAACCATCAGGCTGGATTACCCGTTGCCCAATCAATCATCAAACTGGAATGCCAACACACATGTCCACTCAGTCATCGGACTGGAATACTAATGTACAACGGGCCCACTCAGTCATCAGACTGGAATACCCTCGGTTCCGCTCAGTCATCGGACTGAAATACCCTCGGTCTGTTGACTCATGCAAATAGCAGTAAAGTCTCAATCCAACACAATATGTCGACATATAATATATAACAAATATATTCAAAAGATAGATAATCGTATAGACAGAAATCACAGGTAGTCATGCAGATCTACCGGTCTACGCATATCAGCAGTTATCATATAATTATATAGATCTACCCCATACTCAGCATATCATCAATCAAGGTATATCATGATAACATTACAATTGGGCCAATCTTGGTGCCTTTGACCCACGAGTACAGTGAGGAAAACTCACCTCATAATCTAACGAATAGCTGATCAGTACTCTACTCCTAAATACCGGCTTAACCCAAATCCTAAATGTCAAAGCATCATCCATTAACAATATTTTCCCCAAAATACTCTTGGTCAAATCAGGTCAACGGTCAAAAGTCAAGTCAACACCTAGTTGAGTCAACCAAACAGAGCCAAGCCGACCGAGTCGACCCAGCTGAGTACGTTGGGCGTGCTCGGTTTTTGACCAGATTACGATATGCTGACCGCGTACGCACAATGAACCACTTGGTACGCCCAACGTACGCGTCAATTCAGACATTTCCCTATTATGAGCTTAATACTCCAAATATCCATGTCCAAAGTAAGATCCAAAGCCAAAATACACTCAAGAGTCATAAAGTTTCCAACTTTATGACTTTGCATTCCCATGAAGTGCTTAATACACAAAATCTCAACATCTTAATGCATTAAGACCTTCTATAGCATGCATGGAGCAAAACTAACCATAAAGACCACATTTTTGTGACTTAAGACCCCCTCATAAGGTCTGAAAGGACGACTTATTAAGTCAAGAGCATGACATGCTCAAGAATCACACTATTTGGGACCAAAAGTGCCATAAATGAAGAAATGTCTAGATCTATAAGATGGAGTGATCAAGTTGTGAATATTATACTACCTAGAGGTTGCTAACAAGAAGATAATTTCAGATCCAAGATACTTCAAAGCTCCAAGCTCTTCTCACCATCTTCTTCTTCTTCAAGAACACCACCAAAACACTCTAATAAGCTCAAAATGTACTCTTCTCACTTAGGGTTTGCTTGGGGTCGTTTTTCACAGAGGGAGGCTAATGAAGAAATGAGAAATAAGGCTATAATGGTGTTTTAGTATGGACCAAACCCTAAAAGTAAGGGTTTGTACATTCTTCACGTATGCCCAGCGTACGAGGTGTATGCCCAACGTACTCGGGCGAGCATACGCCTAGTGTACACAATGTACACTCAGCGTACTACTCCTGGACAAAATTACCATATTGCAACTATGGTCTATTTTGCAATCCATTCAAACCCAAGGGCTAAAATACAATATTACTCAAACATATGGTTGAAATTGAAATTACCTCGACATCGGGACGTTACACAAGCAAACATTACATATTAAAAATATTAATAAGCGTTACAGAAACTTAGCTGGTGAACATAAAGCTTACAACTTGTACACAACAATTCCAAAAAAGTAAATCTAACTACAAATTAACGTTATCTTCAAGTGCATATTTTTGGTTTTAATTTTCTTCTACGATCGAAATAAGCTACTGATTATCAATGAATTATTGTATTTTGCTTTGTCAACCCAACAGATAAACCCACACCGTGGTCCCTGAAAATTTAAGATCAAACACATGACATATATTGTGTAAACTAATAATAATTCAAAGAAAAATAATAAAAGGATAACCCACATACCTATTTGGGACAAGCATAAAAAAGTCGTTCATGGTTATTTCTAGTCGTTGATGTCATTATAATACCTTGAGAGCCACAATCGTAGTATGTCATTTCTTTGGATTATGAGAAATTAATTTTGGTAGTAATTAACATGGTAAAGAGTTTGGATGCTTGAATTCCTTTATATAATGACATTTACTATGGTTATGATTCATGACACTATTCGAGAAACACATTTTGGAGCCACATTCCGAAATTGCTATTTCGGACCCCAAATTCGGAACAATAATTGTCATTGATTCCTAACATATGTGTAGTCATTCTGAATAGTAAAAGTTATAGATTCGTGACATATGTGTAATCATTCCGAACGTTAAATGTCATAGATTCCTGACAATATTTCGAACACTCATTCTGGAGCCACGTTCCGGACCGACTATTTCGAACCCTTGTTCCGGACATTGCTTTTGTATGTAACCGTCATAGATTCCTGACATATGTGTTGTCATTTCCCACCAGTAAAAGTCATAGATTCTTGACAGTATGTGTAGTCATTCCGAACAGTAAATGTCATATTCCATACAGTATTTCAGACCCTCATTTCAGAGCCACTTTCCGGAATGGTTGTTTAAGACACTTGTTTCGGACATTGCTTTTGGACGTTAAAATGCACGTAGCATGCATCCTCAATGTTGAAAAAAATTTGGAATGAGTTCATGTCACGATGGCCTTTGGCATTGTGAAAAAGAAGATCGTTATGTTTGTTCATATAATAACCTGTTTTCAGAAGGCCCAAGATTTCACACTCCCCGATAAAATGCCTGATGATGTTTTTGAAGCTATGAAGGCTGCTTAAGAACCAAACAAAAGGGACTCTGAAAGAAGTCGCACGCTAAATCAACGTGCAGACGATCTAGTGGAACAAGTAAATGAAAAAGAAAAATGGGTTGTTGATGTTATAAAAGAAGTGTAACAAGTTAAGAAGTGGATTGAAAATGCAAATGTAGAGATCAATAACCTTCATGCAGAACAAGACCATCTAACAGATGTTAGAATGAGGGGATATTTTATTGATCGGGAACAAAATGTGCATCCCTTACAATTTCCTAATTTGTGAAAACTAATCTAAGTATGTATTAGGATTTTTAACGCTCTTTGCAATAATGTTAATTAAAAAAAGGATAATAGTCATTTTAGATAATCATACCGTTCATTTTACATAATTCAGTTTGAAAAAAAAAATTACAATATCCATATTTAAAATTAGATTATATTTATGGCCGATAACCAGAAACTTGCATCCGATGCAAACTTGTAGTGTCTACATGATTTTCAAACAATTCCATGTAGGTCCCGATTAGTTTGAAACCATTATCAGTCAATTCGACTCGATCTTCTGTTATTAGAGTTATCCTACGTGTTTCTTCAATAATGTCCATTGTGTTCACAATTGTCGTATATCTTTAGACATGGTAATGGGGAGCATTTGCATGTTATACGATGCAACTTCTCTCCGTTCCTCAGCCGGTGAAGGCGGTAATGGGATTTCCAATATTATCATTCGTCGTTTAGCATTTTGATAATTACAAATCATTTCTAATTCATTCATATCAACAAGTCGTTGTTGCTTGTCTTTAAGACGTGGTATAACATACTCTATATGCAACTCATCATTGTCATTCGAGCCACTAGATGTTGGAGACTGAAAATAGAATATACCTAAATTATATTAATATGTTGTTTAAAAACCAATGTACATAAAAGTATTTAATAATAATAATAAATACTTGGTGAAACATGTCCATAACCAAAAAAAAAACACACACACACACATAATTGCAACTAGTCTATCATAACAATTTTTTCTGTATTTGCTATGGTGTTATCTTACGGAGTCCTATCTGCTTTCAATTTAAGTTTTAACATCGCTTATGATATATTTCTTAATTTTAAGAGTGCCTTTGTTGGTTTATTTTTTATCTTATTTTGAAACTCAACATCTTCGTATTTTATTTGCAAAAACACAATTCCAAGAACATTTTAATACATTACCGTAAAAATAAACTAAAATTATAAAGTTATTGTTTTTCGATTTTACCTTTACCAGCCGCAATTCCAAAAGCTTGGGGTGAGCATGGTGCGGTTCGGTGCGGTTATTGGTCAAAACCTCACCACTGACCGCAAATGCGGTTAATCCATTTTCAAAACCGCTTGGTACAATTATTTTTACGGTGCGATTAAGCGGTTACTTTTGCGGTGTTGTTTTGTTTTTGTGGTTTCGATTATTAACCGCATGGATTTTGTGTGGTTTTTAACCACACTTTAGAGTTCAAACAATTTTAATAGTTTAAACATATTACTTGTAATAATAAAAAGCCATAAGGTATAAAACAATTAACTTAAATTACAAACAATTAATATCTTAAAAACTTTAAATCACTAGTAATTAACAATAAATATCTTTAAATTGTCAAATTTCACAATTTTCCAAAGTTAAACATATGAAAAAAAAATTAACACTTTTGTCTTCTAGAATTTTATCATTCTTTAATTTAATTCATAAAACTTATCTTATTTTTAATATTTAATATATTAATAAATAACATATATATATATATATATATATATATATATATATATATATATATATATATATATATATATATATATATAAATATACAGTGCGGTGCTTTTTTTTTTTTTTTTTTTTTTTTTTGCGGTTTTGAAAACTAATAATCGCACCGCATCGCAAATTTGCTGTTTTTGAAAAACAGAGAACCTCATCATCGGTTTTTATTACGGTTGCGGTTAATCGGTATGCGGTTTTCACGGTTAATTTTAGTTGTGGTGCGGTTTTTGCTCACCCTTACCGAAATCTCATATAAATGGAATACACCTTTGTCGTTTGTAAAACCCATTTTTTTAACATCCACGCAAACTCGTCTTTGGACTGACATGAGTTATTAAACAATACTTAGAAAAAAAAATTATAAGTATAGTTATTTCGGGATAGTTCATCAGGTTCCGAACCTACATTACCATTCTGGAACCCTTACAATACTTAATTCTGGACTAAAACAACCGATCTGAAATACATTACAAGGTACTTACATGATATTCATACACGTATAATGGTAAAAAGACTACAAATAAATAATTCGGATATTTCAGAGTTGTTCCTCATATTCCGGATCATTCTCGACAATTCTAGAATAGGTAAATCGTTTTAGAAAATCAAATGCAAAGTAACTTAGAGTGTGAAACTTACTTGGTTTGACGAAACTATGCTGAAATTTTGATCCGAAATACGGGTAGATCGTGTTTTGGGTCTGCAAATTCCGGAACGCAAATTCCAGATTTTTTATGTGTGAGACCCATATATATATACATTTGGGCTACGATATTGGGTTTGGACCGGTTTTCGAGTCTGAAATGACCCATTCCGAACCAAATAGTTAGTTTTCATATATATATATATATATATATATATATATATATATATATCTAATATATATATATATATATATATATATATATATATATATATATATATATATATATATATATATATATATATATATTAGTTAGTTCTTTAAAAAAAACCCAAAAAAATTATTAGATTACTTAATTTTCCCTCGTTTCCTTGAGAAAAATAGACAACCTTGCTATTCCTTAATTATTTCCAACATAAACTATATTGGTAAAATTTAGAAACCATATAGACCAAAGCATAACTATTTTAATAGTTATTTTCAGTATACCATTTTTTGCTTACCACGTATACCGAATCTGGTTGTAATAGGGTCTATATTAGACCATCCGCTATGGTCTTCACGACCACCACCGTCTTCAACCTCCACGTCACCACCACAACTATTCCTCAACCTAATGGGATGGTCACTCCCTCATGGTCTGCAAGAAAGAAGAATTCAAGAAGATAGGAAGAGAAAAGAAGTAGAGAGGAGAAGAGACCTGATTGGTCGTCCGCCTTCGTCGTCCCCAACATGAACCGCCACGACCACAAGCCACCACGAGGCAGTGGTACGGTGTGCACGAATGTGGTTCGTGGCCAGTTAGACCACGGAAGCTTTTGTTCCGGATGTACCAGACGGCCTACGTAGAGGTCATACGACTGGATTGATCCTTTTTTTTTCGAATACCAAACATAAAACAAAGATAGTCGAATCCTTTATATATATATATATATATATATATATATATATATATATATATATATATATATATATATATATATATATATATATATATAGGTCTGTTGGGTGCATGGATGCGTGAAATACGCGCCTCGGGGTTCGAATATCCAACATTCCCAAAATAGGTTAATGTTAACGAAGCAGCTCCCTTACAAACCTCGGACTTGGAGATGTTTTCTCTTAAAAATCATTTTTCTTACTTTCTTTCTCTTTTATGTCTCTTGGGTTTTGTTTTGTCACGCACCACCCTCTAATCCAAATTTATCCTCCCACTCAGATCACCCAAGCGTGTACCTCAAACAAGATTTTAAAAATAGTCAAAAGGAAAAGGCTCCAACTATCATTTAGGTGCTGTTTGATTTTCTGAAGCAAAAATTCATGAAGTCTGCGGACCACTTCTGCAACCCTCTGCAGTAGAAGAGGTGGACCAAACGGCTGCAGACTATAATAAGAAGCGTGTTTGTATTTTTAACATCTGCAGATATTAAAAAAATAAAATAAACTAATTTTATAAACCGAAAATAGCTTTTTAATACGTAAAATTTAATAATGTATAACATTTCGGTAAAAATGAATAATATTTCAGTAAAAAAGAATGATATTTCAACAAAAAATAAAGATATTTTCAGTAAAAAATAATGATATTTCATCAAGAAATTATCATTATTGAATATAAAAAAAAATAAAAAATAAATTCAATAAGAATAAACGAAAAAAAAAGGGAAAAAAATGTGAAACAAAATTTTAATAACATATAATCAAAATTTTAACAATAAAAAAAGAAGAAGAAGAGGTTGGAAGAGGTTGGAAGAGGCAGTACAAGTGTTGCGCCAAACAGAGCACGCGCAGAGGTTTTTGACTCAGAAGACTTCTAAAAAACAAACAGCTGCGAGATGAAAAGTGCTGCGCGTGTGCTGCGTCGCGTAGCAGTAAGAGGTTTGAAGAGGTTTTTTCCGAAAAACAAACAGTACCTTAGAATTGACGTGCGATGTGTTGTTAAGTGTTAAATTTAATATAGTAAATTAGATCGCACAAAATAACCAAATTGAACTGTCATAGTGGTATTATTGGCTCGGCGCAAAAAATGAAAGATACACTCATCATTTTGAACCCATATATAGTAATTTTAAAATGGTTTTTCTTAAAAACAAATCAGTTAACACCTATATTTTAGTCATCCAAAGGGGATATTCATATACACTACTATTCTAGTATCTCTTTGTGTCATTTAGAAATCATTACATGTAATATACAAAATGGGTCGGTTAAAAAGATACCATATTTTTCCATTTAGACATCCTATTTGATTTTGCATTGTTTTCGGAAAATTAAATTATAAATAATTTATTATAGGTTGACTTTTAATAAAAATGTTGATAAGGTGTCTAAGACTTGTCTTAATAACAACACCCTATATAAAAATGATAATCCTACAAGTGCTAAAGTTAAAGTAATCAATTGAGTAAATAGGTTCTCTCCGGCCACTAACAGAACCAAATTAGTTTCGTTTTTCAATATTTGAATAATACTAATTAAATTGATATATATATATATATATATATATATATATATATATATATATATATATATATATATGGTTTTGACTTCCCGAATAATAAGATTATTCAAACCCTCCACAGTCGCTCATACTTTGGAAGTAGGTATGAATGAAGACTGTCATGTTTCGTCTGTAGATTGTCTAAAGCCTTTAGACATAGCACAAGTTTGTTACAGAGTTCATGAGTGCTGCTATAAGATTAGAGTGTTGGATTAAACCCACGCTCACTTGGATCGCTTCATGGATTTTATCTCGAGTGATTGGTGAGACGATAATATCTTATATTCTTAAAACCGAGATGTGTAAGTTGTATTCTGCAAGTCGGTTGCGCATTGATAATATGTAAACGCACCAGTACTTGTTGTTATAAAACATATTATTGTGTGTGATTTGATGAGTAGGTACAAGGACTCAAAATGCATAAAATAGCAACATAACTAAATCTAGCATCATGGATCATCAAGATGTGAGATTTTTACCTCAAAAAGCTTGCAAATGATGAGCTAACTGCGGATCTTCAAGCTCAAGACACTTCTCCAAATGGTATTCTTCTTCTTTTTCTTATCCTCCAGAAATCATCAACAAATACTCTTTAAGACTCAAAACTCACAAACACACACTAGGGCTTCGATTTCTAAACAAAGGAAGGTGGAGGCTGGCTAAACATGACCAAATGGGGCTATCATAGGTTTAAATAGGGTGCGAACCCTAAAAATTAGGGTTTCACTCAAGTTATCATACGTCGTGCGTACTCCACGTACTCTCTGCGTATGGGATCAAGGTCCGCAATCACAAAGAGAGTCAGTACGCCCAACGTACAAGGAGTACGCCCAACGTACTCCAACTTTTTTGAAGTTGGCAATTTTGTCCCCTAGGAACCAATTCTGCAAAAGATTAACACACCAAGGGTCCAAACTGGAAAATACTTTGAATCGGGTGTTACGCATTTTAATGAACATGATTCTTTAAATGAACATGATTCAAAATGTGATATATACTTGCACCATATTCATTTGAAACCCCCACAACATCTTACCTTTTAACCAACTAATAATAAACACTCAAAAGTCTTTAACTTATATCTAATAATTACTTACCCAAATGAATTTCATGTTCGTAAAATTAATGTTATTTACTAATGACATTTTATTTTCCCTTTATTTATACATTTCTAGCCATATTAGTATTATATAAGTAAGATTGTCTGTAAAAACATTCATATGTTTGAATTGGTTATGATCAAATATGAAAAGTTGAAGAGATACGAAGATTTGAAGAAATATGTTTTGTTGCATAAAAAAGTGAGAATTTTATTATATTTTTAATGTATCAAATATATTAAGCGTATTTTAAGTTCTATGTATTATTTTGTATGGTTTTATGAGTGTTTAATATTCTTATTGAATACAAATTTTAAAATATAATAGGTTTTAGTGTTTTTATGTTTATAAAACTTATAGTATTTTCATATTATTTGTTATTTGTCATATATAAAAATCAATATATATATATATATATATATATATATATATATATATATAGAGAGAGAGAGAGAGAGAGAGAGAGAAAGAGAGAGATATCCATATGTTCTAGCTATCTATTGTTTGGATGTAAGGATTAAGGTGCGTCAATCATTTCACAAAGCTAAATAAGGTTAAAATTGTAATCTTACCTATTAATTAATTTTGGTAGTTAAATATACATTTAATTAATCCTTTTAATTAAGGCACGATGGTTTAATGATTTAAAACCCTAAGCCAACACATAAAACACGTATCTCATTCTTTTTCCTGCACCTCACCTCCCTTACATAATCTCGACATTGTTGTTTCGTCCTTCTCCCTTTCCACCATCGACAACCGTAATTCATCATCGGAATATGTGTGTAGATGTTGCCATACGCCAACAACACAAGCATCGGGACAAAAGCCTAACCTAGGTATGCTCTTCAACCGTAATATATAATTTGATGATTACCATGGAATAAACAATAAAACTAATTGAATGGTACTTCAAAACGCAAGAACAAAGTTTTGGAAACAAAATTGAGTTCTTAGAACAGAGAATACATATCATAATTTGTATTTAAATGTTTCTTTTTGGAATAATAGTGCATACTTTATTTTACAACCTTCGCTTTTCTAAAAATTTACAATTCTAAATATATTTTGTATATGAGTATTTGTCTTTGGCTCAATTTTCTGTTTCCATAAGTGTCTATTTTTTGTTTGATTGGGAAAATGTAGAAACCGGTGAAGTGTCCTCCTCTATTACTCCTCTATTATGAATGTGCTTGCAAATATTATACTCAATTTCGTGGTTTTTTTAATCATACAATCCATATTCATAATCAGTACATCTGCGTTTGATTTTTGATGATAACCTAATTATTTTTTCTCAATGTTTATCACTAACAATCCAACTTTTATGGAATTTGTAACCCAAGTAACTTATCTTCTTGTTGAGTTGTTCTTAGTCTTGAAGGATACCCACCAACAACTCGTATGTTTATTTTTTAATGTTACTTCTCATAATTTTGCCATTATTTAACAATATATATATATATATATATATATATATATATATATATATATATATATATATATATATATATATATATATATATTGCAGAGACAGGTGTATTTGCAAATGTTACATAATAGAGATAAATATATTTTCACATAATGGTATTTATACAAAAAAAATCATTCTTACCAATGTTATTCTCATAGAATGTCATTTTCGTAAGAATTGACCATTGAAGATGATCAAATGTGTTCAAAAATTATATATTTCAGAATGCTATTTTTTATGAAATTCTGTTGGAATATGTGTAATTGTATTAAAATATATACGATTACTATTCTGTAAGAATATGTATAAATTCATATATATATTCAAATTCTATGAATATATAAATATATTATTATTCTTCAACTAATGGTTCAAGTATATTGTTATTTTTTCCGAAGAAATTCATTTAAGCAAAATATGTATTCCGTCATAAATATGCATCCTAGCATTTTTGTAGAATATCATTTTAAAACAATATTATTTTGACAGAATAAAATCAGGTAAAAGTAAAAATTACATTACAATTAAATTTTAATTAATAAAAAAATCATAATTTTAAATCATGAAAATTAATTATCCCCAAAATATGGAATTTCCTTTTTTTTTAAATTTATATTAATTGACTAAAATACCCTTATAATGAAATTAGATGATATTTTTCAATTATGTTTAATCCAATAATATATATATATATATATATATATATATATATATATATATATATATATATATATATATATATATATATATATTAATCACGTTCTTAAAATAACTAAAATGATTAGCTCACAATAATTTCTACATCCACACAATAATTAGTTAAAACACAATAATATATATATATATATATATATATATATATATATATATATATATATATAACAATAATAGTTAAAATGTAATAAAAAAAATAATTTAAATCTACATCTATCACCATAACTAAAAGATGGTTACATAAGTAATTTTAAATTAATCAATCATAATAATTATTAAAAAATAACACTTAATTGAGAATAATATTCAATTTTATTTTAACGCAAACAACGGTTAGAGATCATTGAGTGAGTTCAAAATAAATGATCATATATATATATATATATATATATATATATATATATATATATATATATATATATATATATATATATGTATGTATATACTAGCCGTTACCGCACCAAGCGACGGGTGTGACAATGGTAGTTAAATGCTGAAAGATAAATTAAACCCTAGAAATGAAAACGTTAGCGATATATATCTAAGATTTGTGAACAGAAATTGCGAGATTTGGGGAAACATGGAGATAAGGAATGAAACGGGTCAAAATAACCTAAGAATAGGGGATAAGAGATTTGACCTTTTCAACTGTTGACCATATGTACTCTACTCTTTTTGTAATGCATAAATTGATTGTACAAATGCATTGTATGTTTGTACGACTTAAAATTCAGCATTTGACCAAAAATGTTTTATAAGGTAATTAAGATATCTAAGATTTGTGAACAGAAATTGCGAGATTTGGGAAAATACGGAGATAAGGAATGAACCGGGTCAAAATAGCCTAAGAATAGGGGATAAGAGATTTGACATTTTCAACTGTTGACCATATGTACTCTACTCTTTTTGTAATGCATAAATTGATTGTACAAATGCATTGTATGTTTGTACGACATAAAATTCAGCATTTGACCAAAATTGTTTTATAAGGTAATTAAGATATATATATATATATATATATATATATATATATATATATATATATATATATATATATATATATATATATATATATATATAAACTTAATATAAAAATTATTACGTCAATGTTAATGTCAATAACATAACAATTTTAAACAACATATATTTTTTAATATTTACTTGTACCATATTGCTTTGAAACTTTAATATCTTTTCAAATTCTTTTTAATGAAGATTTTTAATTTAATTAATTATCTCCTAATTTAATATTATAACTCTTCAAATTTTAATTAATTACTCACTACCATTCAAAATAAAAATTCCACTTATGATCATTAATTATTTGATCTAGAGTTATATATAAATAAGTTGCTAGGGTTACTAGAATAAGATGATGGAAAGAAGATTAGGGAACATATAAAGATCGACATTGAAGATGAACACTTTCTATCGAACAAGGAAACGAGAAAGTTATATATGTCATTTTGAAAGATGTAAATTTATACAAATCAATTCATTTGTTAATAATATTTGTAATGATCTTATTCACTTTATTAAAACTTCTACTTAGTTGTATATTGATTATATATAGTTTTTTATTTATTTATTTATTCGAATATAGTTTATATGTTTAAAATGTTTTATGTAATCTATGAAGTTTTTCAAAGATAAAAAAGTTAATGAGTATCTAAGGTTTAATTTTTGACAGTTTTTATTTCATTTTAATATTTTATTTTTTTTTAAGGTTCTAACATTCTCATTATCGTTTAAAGAGTAAATAATTGGCATTAGATCTTATCGTATTAACCCTTTAGATGTCTAAAAGTAATTATTTAGTCCTAAAATGTCAATATTTGACATTATATATAATTTTATTTTTATTTTGTTTATGTTTCTACTTTTAGGTTATATCTTTGTAGTTTTTCTTTGTTTTTGTTATTCAATTTGATATTAATTAAAATATTATTTAAATTGAATTAAACGCTAAACCTTATGAATAATAATTTGGATACATAATGAAATTCTTTTGTTCTTTTTAATATGTTTTACATAACTAAAATTAGTACTATGTTTATTTTCTCTTGCATTTTAGATTTTGAGCTTATTAATGTAAATGAGTTTCCTTATGTTTTAATGTTAGCTTAATAAGTTAATTTTTTTTATCAACTAACCATAAAATAGTTTATATATATATATATATATATATATATATATATATATATATATATATATAATTTAAGAATAGAAGCCTTCAATTTAATAATCAATTAATTTTTTTTGTATTTAAATTCTTATTGAAATATTAATTATATAGGATATGTTTTATCCCTATTAAAATAATTTATGAGTTCGTCTCTACTTACAATTTAAAACATCATATGAACCAAACACTCTATAATTATTTTGTATAATATATACATTTAACATTTTAACCATACACTCTAATTTAACTATGTAATTAATTTACTAGGAATGCACGAAGATTCCTCTAGTTGATTTATATAAGAAAAAATTCTATGTCAAACATGCTATTAATTGTTTGTAATTGTTATGGTCATTTTATTGAGTTTTAGATTATTTTTTTTCTAAAGTGTAAACAACCTTTCAGTCATTTGTGTGAATAAATGAGTGAACTATTAAGTTTTAGAGAACTTATACATATAATCGAAATATATTTAGAACTAATTTTGTAATTATATTTCACATCAACAAAAAGAAGTTGAAATATCTTAGGGCATGTGCCTAACGATATCAAGGTATTTGGAAATGTGTTCATTTCCTAATAGGTTTATGGTTTGTGTGTACATTGAAATAGTTTGAAATAGAGAAAATTACAATATAACATAATCTCTTAATTACTTTGTGGAAAATAACAAAAAAAAAATCAAATTACAAAAACAACCACCAAAATCACAGATGGATTCAGTCCATCTGCGATTTTACTTGTCCATCTGTGATTTTACGTCCGTATGTGATTTCCTTTTTTTCAGAGGTATAGTACTTTAACGACTTGTACGTTTGCAGATGGACTCAGGTACCGTTTGATAGTTTTTGTCTGGAAGCAGTCTGGTAAAATGCTATCTGGGAAAGTTTTCTGACTGGGAAAGAAACCATGTTGTTTGATTGTACATCTGATTGACTATGCTGAATGATGAAAAAAAGTAATATTTCAATAAAAAAATAAATTTAAAAAAAGTTATTTAAAAAATTAATAATCCAATAAAGAAAGAAAGAGGCAGGGTTTGATGTATAATTGTCTTTCCAGCCCATTCAGGCAGAAAGATATGATTTTGGGGCTTTCTGGGAAAGACATATCTTACCGGGAAAGACCCCTTCTTTTGTGCAAATCAAACAGTCTTTCCGGTCCATTCAACCAGAAAGATCTGTTTGAACCTGAAAAGATGCATATCAAACGGGGCCAATCCATCTGTGATTTTCCCTTTTTCATGGATATAAAAACATATTTTTTTTCTTTCATATTTCAAACTTTTTGTTGCAGAACTCTGTGGAGACAATATAGACGATTTTATTTTTCAAATTTTTTGTTGGATAATTCATTTTATTAGAGAGATTTTAAACAAAATTTTCAAAATAATAACAACTAAAGTAATATTTTTTCGCAAAACTTTATATATAATAAAGTTGTTTCGTAGTCAAATTTTATCGATTTCGTAATTAAAAAAAAATGCAAAATTACAGGTTAGATAAGAGGAAATCACAGATGAAATTAGTAAGTTCATCTGCGATTTTAGTTAGAGTTGAGGATATTTATACGAAAAAAATAAAAAACACTAAAAAACCACTAGCGAACATACAAATCGCTAAAGTACGACTGTGCTTTAGCGACTTGTACGTTCGTAAATTGAATGCTAAAATCGTATATGAGCTTAATTCATCTACGATTTTCATAGTTATATTTGTAATTTTGGTTTTTCTTGGCTATTTTTCCACAAAATAATTAAGAGATTAGACTATATTTATAATTTAGAAAAATATATCTTAGCGGTTAAAAAAAATAATCAAAATACTTGAAGGCAAATGATGATCCTATATATACCTAACACCTCTTATGTTTTACAGCAAGTGTGATAACCAAATAAATAAATTTCCAAAACTACTTGCAATAACCACAAAATCTAATACTTATTGAATGTGGTCAACGATAATTTTAATGTTTTCCTCATTCATTTGATAGTTAAAGATTCTTATTATATTATTATATATTAGGTGTAAGACTCATATGTTATACGGGTTTGATAAAATAAAAATTAAATATAAAAATTTAAACAAAAATTTATTTAAATTTAAAATTTTAGATTTGAAATTTAAAATTTATAATTTTAATTTAAAAGGAAATATATTAAATACTATATGAGTACTAATATTGTAATTTATTGATTATTTTAAATTAAAACAATTATTGATTGAGGTGTAAATATGATGTGTTAATTAAAAAAATATAAAAAATATAGAATAAGAAAATGATAAATGAACAAAACAATTAATCAAAAATACCAAAAAAATAACATATTTCCAAATTAATGAGAGAGTAACATTTGATAAAATTATTTTCATTTGTTGGAGAGGATAAATTGAATAACGCTTTTGAATAATATATTTATTCATTAGTCAAACTGAATTATGGTTTTTCCTTAACAAATTAAGAATAAACAAAACTAACTAAAAATGTAACATATTAAATAGGTCAAATATACTGTCTTACATAATTAAAAGTTTCCTTAAAAAGGATTATCGCTAATATAATAAAATTGAATGGATCTATTTACTAAAATGACCAGGCTTTTTTTTTAACGTAATCACAAAATAACCATTGATAAGGAATAAATTAAATGGACCTATTTATTGCTTATTGCTAATTGCAAAATTAAAATTTCAATTGTATTAACACAAAATATATTTATAAATTAAAAAAAAAAAAATTGTGAAAGAGTTAGATGTTACAAATACAACGATATATTGCAAATAAACTATTAATATACTGTGAAATGTGTCCATAGATTGCAAAATACGATCATATATTAAGAAGCATGTGATTTTCGTTAATTTTTTAGTCAAAGTACAGTTGGTAATTTGCAATGGGATCCTTTAATTCATGTTAATTTTGTGAAAAATAAAATAAAATATTTTGTTAAATGACTCCATTAATTATATATAGTCCCGTGATTATATCTACTTCAAATGCAAACAATTACAAATATCTTTATTTACATATTTATAATTATATTTACATATTAATTATTTATTAAACATCTAAAGTTTTAGATAACGGTGTTTGGATATTGGAATCATCCCAAGTTCCCAACTTGGCACTACATGGACAAAATTTTGTAGTTTTTGACCCGTTATTCCCTT
The DNA here is from genome assembly GCF_052625555.1 of Lactuca saligna. Lineage (NCBI taxonomy): Eukaryota > Viridiplantae > Streptophyta > Magnoliopsida > Asterales > Asteraceae > Lactuca > Lactuca saligna. Next base: position 8,868,175 of record NC_136425.1, on the reverse strand, counting down.
TGATCGGTCTATTTGGAACTTTTTATATAATGTCTTTTTGATAAATAAATCATTTTAATTTAAACTTAATACAAAAAATAAACAATACTATGTATTATATATACACACGCATTAAATTATTGTACCATATTGCATTAAAAGGATTGTACTTTAAGGTGGGAAAAGCTGCAAAAACGCGCGTGTTGTACACACACAAATGGAAGAGGGAGTAGAAGATTATTATAATATTATGAGTAAACCAGTCCATTCCCCAAAATCCATTTCACTTTCTCTTTCCCTTGTCTTGTCTAGTTTCCATACATCACCATCTCCCTATATCTCTCTCTCTCTCTCTGGGCACCCAACCAACCTGTTGTTATTTTTCATCAGTCATCTTTCTTCTTGAGCCACTCCATTGTCGTTTTGGGTTCTCTGTAAAAAAAAAAAAAAACATTCTTTTCCACCATTTTCTCTATCTATCTATCTAAAATAAAAAGTAGAAGAACAAGTTTGAATCGAAGAGAAGAATGAGTAAAGAGAAGCTTGTAGTGGAAATGCTGGGGGCCCACAACTTGATGCCTAAAGATGGAGAGGGTTCTTCTTCTGCCTTTGTTGAAGTTGAGTTTGAAGGTCAAAGGCAAAGGACTCAAGTCAAATACAAAGACCTTAACCCTGTTTGGAATGAGAAGCTTGTGTTTCATGTAAACGACGTCGCTGACCTCCCTTACAGAACCATTGAAGTCAACGTCTTTAACGAGAAACGGTCAAACAACAGCCGAAATTTCTTGGGTAAGGTTAGGGTCTCCGGCACCAGCATTGCCAGGGAGGGCCAAGAGGACCTCATTCCACAGCTTCACACGCTTGATAAAAGGAGCCTTTTTTCTCACGTGCGCGGGGAGATCACATTCAAACTCTATCTGTCTGTAAAAGAGCATGTCAAAGGTGGTGGTGGTGGGGTGGTGGTTTCTGGTGGGGTTTCCAAGAAAAGCAACAAGTTTCAGCAGCAAAATGCCAACACGGTGGTTCAGAACCACCAGCAAATGGGTGGGGCTGGCGGTGGGGGTCAGGAAAACAAGAAAATGACACATCCAAACCAGATGACCAACAAACCCGACCCGAACCAGGGTGACCTCAAGCCAGTTGTCATCACTACCATCCCGGGTCCACCCATCCCCGCCATGAACGTGGCTGTACCAGGTGGCGGTGTTGGTGGTGGGGGCGGCGGTCGTGTAGGGTTGTTTTCCGGTGGGTCAAACGAGTACTCCTTGAAAGAAACAAATCCGCATCTTGGTGGTGGTTTGTTGAACAGGGACAAGACAAGCTCAACCTATGACCTGGTGGAGCAAATGCAGTATCTTTACATAAGGGTGGTGAAAGGCCGTGAAATCCCGGTGGTCGGCGGTGGAGAGCTGGTGGCGGAGGTGAAACTTGGAAACTACAGAGGAATCACAAAGAGGGCTGCTTTGAACGACGCAGAATGGGACCAAGTATTTGCATTTTGCAAAGACACGATACAATCATCCATGGTGGAGATATTTGTGAAGGAGAGAGACAAAGATGATTTCTTGGGTCGTGTTTGGTTTGACCTGAATGAAGTACCTAAAAGGGTCCCACCAGACAGTCAACTAGCACCACAATGGTACAGAATGGATGATAAGAGAGGGGAGAGAGGGAAAGGTGGTGAAGTTATGGTAGCAATTTGGTTTGGGACCCAAGCGGATGAAGCTTTCTCAGAGGCATGGCATTCAAAGGCTGCGAATGTGCATTTAGATGGGCTTTGTTCAATTCAATCCAAGGTATATCTCTCGCCTAAACTATGGTACTTACGGGTTTCCGTGATTGAAGCACAAGATGTTGTTTTGGGTGAAAAAGGGACATCTTTAATGAGGTACCCTGAGCTTAATGTCAAAGTACAAGTCGGAAACCAGGTTTTGAAAACCCGGGTCGCCCCGGCCATGGCCAATCGCAGCCTCTCAAACCCGTTTTGGAATGAGGACTTAATGTTTGTGGTGGCTGAGCCGTTTGAGGATTATGTGATGTTTTCTGTGGAGGACCGGGTGGCTCCCAACCGTGAGGAGGTTGTGGGTTGGGTCATGCTTCCAGTTTCTGTTATTAACAGGAGGTTGGATTCAAAGGAAGTGGCTTCAAGGTGGTATAATCTAGACGGGCATTCGAGTAACCCAAATGAGTCAAAGTCGGTTGTTCGGTTTGCTTCTCGGATCCATATTCGGGCCTCGCTCGATGGCGGGTATCATGTGCTTGATGAAGCTACAATGTATAGTAGTGACGTTAGGCCTACAGCTAAGCAGCTATGGAAGCCTCATATTGGTGTTCTTGAGATGGGTATTCTTGGGGCTTCTAATCTTATGCCAATGAAGATGAAAGAAGGTAAAGGTGGGTCCACGGATGCTTACTGTGTGGCGAAATACGGGCAGAAATGGGTCAGGACCCGAACCGTTGTGGATAGTTTGGCTCCGAAATGGAACGAGCAGTACACCTGGGAAGTTTTCGATCCGTGCACGGTTATCACAATTGGGGTTTTCGACAATTCGCGGGTTGATAAGAACCCGACTGGTAACGGGGCGGGCACCCGTGATTCACGGATCGGAAAAGTACGGATCCGGTTGTCTACACTTGAGTCGGACCGGGTGTACACCCATGCATACCCGCTATTGATGCTGCATCCTTCTGGTGTTAAGAAAATGGGTGAGCTTCATCTGGCTGTTAGATTCTCTTGTGCTAACATGCTGAATATGCTTCACATGTACACAATGCCTTTGCTGCCTAAGATGCACTACGTACAACCTCTGTCTGTGAGCCAGTTAGATAGCTTGAGGTACCAAGCCATGAATGTGGTGGCTTCGCGGCTGAGCCGAGCCGAGCCGAGTCTAGGTCGGGAAGTGGTGGAGTACATGCTGGATCATGATTCTCATATGTGGAGCATGAGGAAGAGCAAAGCTAATTTCTTCCGGCTCCAGAGAGTGTTGGCTTGGCTTGTGTTTGTGAACCGGGTGATTGATGCGATGAGGAACTGGAACATGCCGGTTTACTCGAGCATGTTTGTGGTTACTTTTATGATTCTGGTACTGATGCCGGAGCTTATTGTGCCATCGATTCTGTTGGGGTTTGCGGTTATTGGACTATGGAAATACCGATTACGCCCCCGGTACCCGCCTCACATGGACACACGACTGTCATATGCGGAAAGCGTTCACCCGGATGAATTAGATGAGGAGTTTGACTCTTTTCCAACGAGCAGAAGCGCGGAGGTTGTGAGGATTAGGTATGACAGGCTGAGGAGTGTGGCGGGGAGGATCCAGACGGTGGTTGGTGACATGGCGACTCAAGGGGAGAGGTTCCAGGCGTTGCTGAGCTGGCGAGACCCGAGGGCATCCTTCTTGTTTGTGGTGGTTTGTTTCTTTGCTGCTTTTGGGTTCTACTTGGTGCCCATCAGGTGGGTGGTGGCGATTTGGGGATTGTACTTTCTGAGGCCACCCAGGTTCAGGAACAAGTTGCCATCCGGTGGTGTATGTTTTTTCAAGAGGCTGCCTACAATGGCTGATAGCATGTTGTAGATGTTTTAACTCTTAACTTTTAATTAAGTGGTGTAATTCTGGGTAATCTATATTTTGGATCATGTTTTGTGTCGTTAGTTAGTTAGATGTTAGCAAGACTAGAAGGTGGTGGTATTGTAATGATTAGCAGCCTCAGTTGTTGGTTAAGAACAAGACAATTTCCTATCTGGGAAACATCAGACCAATCATGTTTTTTAATGTACAACTCTGAATGCATTAGATACAAGTCAAACTAACAATGAATTGTATTGTATATGTATACATACATGCATGAAACTTAGTTTACCTGTAACAGCAGTAGTTAATGTAAAAAAGGTGCTAAACGAGAATCTGTGAGATGTGGACCCCCACGAGCTCCTAAAGCTCGACAAGTGATGGCTGCCTGTGATTGTTTATGCAGGAAAATAAGGACACGGTTTTCTGTGAGTTTGGGCTTGGTTAACATCAATATTATCATCAAACGTATCATATTTTATTAGCTGAGAGTCACTATGACTGAATTAATTTACAGTTTTATTTACAAAATCGGGATAATGCATACAAAGTTAATCCAAGTATTGGCAATTTTCATCTACAACTTTTGCATAAAAGGATAAGCTAACAATATAGCTAAAATACATTTGAATATGTTGGTGTTATCAAAATAGGATTTTCTGAAATAAAAGTTGGTAGACTTGTAAATCCAAAAAGGTTGATTTTTTTTTTTTTTTTTTTGTTGTCCCAGAAGAATCTAAGATATGTTTGATGATACTTTGAGTGGTTACATGTAAATTAGTTGAATGTAGTTGGTTTGTGAATTGTGAATATACTAACCACTTGAGCTGCAAAAGGTAACATTTGTTCTGGTGGCTTGTTGGTGCAAATGCCTACAAACAAATATACGTACAACAGGAGTTGTCAATTTGGTGAGTTGCTTTGGACACTTATAGGCTGGCTATGTGTCCCATCTTTTAGCTCCTTCATTCCATTATTCAATTCCTACTTTATCAAGTCAAGTCAACACAAATATTCTTAACTTTTCAGTTTTCACCTCTATAAATATTCATTTATTTATCTACCTTGTTGTCTAGATAAGAACATTAAAAAGCAAGATAAATAATAAAGCAAAATAATGGAGTGACTTCAGTGGTCATATAATTATAATTTATAATTTATAATTTATAAATACGTACTACTTACCATACAGGACTGCTCCTATGAATGCGTCTCCAGCACCTGTTGTATCCACCAGCTCCGACTGTGGTATCTTCTCAGCGGTGCCAATGAACAGCTTTCCACACACATTACCGATTCCCTTTGCCTGTAATCTTGTAATCTCCTGAAACATAAAGTTATAAACTAAAATATATATATGAAGCACCCACCATCATGATCATCGACATCCTTACAATTTCATTTTTGAATTCAGGAAAATGCATGTTAACTACCGATGAAATGCATGATGGGGCAGGTGAAAAAAGAGTGCTGGATTTGCGTTTCAATATCTCTAATAAATCATCTACATCCATTTCTTCAGCTTCGACATTTTCTGGTGGAAGTGAAGTTGATGATAACAGAGGTTGTGTTAGCAATAAATGGCATATTGCAGAGTTTTTTTTTTTTTTTTTTTTTTTTTTTTTTTATATATATATAGAAATTAATTAAGGGTAGGTAAAAAGAAAAGGACCAGATATGTTTCTTCTGTCGAGCATTATGCAACCATCTGGACCTAAAGTTACGATAACAAACTTGAGTTTTGGCAACCTTAACAGCATAGAAACAAGTGCGCTTGCAACAGATGGGGCTCCAGTCCATGTCTGTACAGTACGTCAGACTCGGTTATATATACAAAATAAATTAATTTCAGACGGTTAGTAATTAAACTTTCGATTCAACAGTTATGATATATGATATATATCATTAATAAGAGGTATACCACATTTTCTACTGCTAACTTAATTAGTAGCTATTGCACTTTTTGATGAGATGTACAACTAGATGACAAGCCACGTGGTTTGGCTAACACTCAACACCACATCAGCGACCTAAATTAACCGGTCAATTTTTGACTGAGTGGCATGGGACAAAATTAGAAAGTGGAGGAAAAAAAGTTAAGTGTACATCATATAATTCTAGTTTTTAACATATTTTAATCAATTTAAAGTTATATATAAAATAAAACGAAACGATACCATTTTTGTTTTTCGTTGGTTTTTAAATAAAAGATAACCAAATGAAACCTAAAAAATCATTTTGTCTAAAAACCAAACCTAAAATTTGGTTTATATAAAAACCAGAAAATTGGTTTTCAAGATAGGTTGGGTTTTCTTTCTACAAGCGTAACGGGGAATGGGTAATAGAAAGATAGGTATAATTAAGATGTAATTAAAAAGAATGACAAGCAACAGCAACAGCAATAGCAATAGCATGCCTGTGGAAGTTTAGCCGAGCACACAACATAGTCTGATAAATTTAGAAGATCATCGAGGCCTTCCCTTGGCCTTTCAGCATCAATTAGAATAGGTATTTTCCTGCGATTTGCCTGCACTGGTGAAAGTAGAAACAAATTTTTTATTAATTTGTATACAGAGAAGTGGAGTGAGGCTAAACAAGAAGGGAAGGATTAAGAAGATCGAAAATCATATCGCCTAATTAATGGTTACCTCATGTGCTACAACTAGAGCCGTTTCAGGCAACCGTACATCAAAATAAACAAGCCTCACTCCAGCCAATGCACTTAGTAAACATGAACTGGAAAGCTCATCTGGAATCATTGGAGGCCACCCTGGTGTATGAATACAAGTTCGAGTCTTCCTGGACACAATTCACACATGTATTTCCTCATTTTCATGCTGCTTGTATATAAAAGGTGCTGTTGAGGACCGGACCTTTGCAAAGTTGATAGGTGTTCTAGTCTTCTATGTACGTAGGTTACTACCATTTATTTCTTACAAGTTACAGTTTGCCAGAAATATTTTACACCATCTCAAATTCAAGAATCAAGACCTGGGTACTTTAGTATTTTGTCTGACTTGCCAATTGAACAAGTTCAAATTCACTTGAGAAAATAAGAAATGCTTTTCCAATAGCCGAAAATAGTTGATCATAGAGTCAAACATAGCCATCTTCGACATACGTAAAAAAAAATACGAGAAGAAAGGAACTGGAGTGAAGAGAATAGAGATGCTTACGTTTGATCGTCTACAATGACATATGTAAATGGTGAATTACCCTCTTCAGAAACCTGCAACCAAGAAATGCGAGCTTATATGTATGTGTAAAAAGAAAATTACCCAAAGACAGATATGCTACCTACAAAATTCTATAAAAGAATTTGCATAATCTGAATTTTGTCAAAGAGAAGAGATTTCCTGGATAGAACACAGAGGACAAAATTCTCTTCAATACTGTTGAAAGATTCTACTTTTCTACATGTTCATTACCGCAAAAAAAGATACATCTACACCATCAGCTTCTAGTTCCTCCAGTATTCCTCTCCCTTGAGCATCATTGGCAACCTGTTAATAAGGTAATACATGACAACATCTGAAACACTTCAGAATAGCTCAGTGAAGAAATTTAAAAATCTACAAGCTCATACAATAGACCAACATCTATAAGAGGACAGATATAAAAAGACATGAACATTTATACACACCAATAGAGAAATATATTCTGACTTGTACATTTAGATCTTATAATATAAGTAAGGTGTTTTGTTCTCTTCAAGATCACCCTTTTCTCTGTATGTTGTCAGCAGTAGCTTAAAAATTGCTACTCACTATGTGATAGAACGATAATAATAACAACTGATGTCAAGTATTAGCATACTGCATGCATACCTTGGATATTAACCTTGCATTCAATCCTAAACGAGCTGCACAAGTTAGAGCATTTCCTGCATTACCACCTCCTTGTACCTATCAGGAAAGAAAAAAAAAAAGTGTGATTTAGGATTATGATTGTCACAGTGTTACTGAGATTCAACTAATTTTTACAGCAACGATAGTAACAGAATGTACAAAAAGAGAAGATTGGATTTTCAAAACATACTTGACATCCAAAAAAAGCAACCCGTTCATTAAGTAAGGGAAACAAAACAACTAGTTTGACAATTCAACATTATCAGCAATCCCATACTAAAGAAGATGATGAATCTACATTTAAACCTAGATTGGAAGTAATGATAACACAACCATATAAAAAAACAGAGTACCCTTGGCCAAAATAAAAAGAAGAATGATAAAGTGTTGAGACCACCATTAGAGGAACTAATCAGTTTCTCTATAAAACTGTTAACCAGGACCACAGAAGATTGTAAAATCTCAATCATATAGGAAAGGGGGAATAAATGAACAATATAATCAACAAGGCAATTCTTCAATCATAGTGATTACAGATAACTTTGAGGTCTTGATATATTCTACACCACAGATCTGGATACTGTGAAACTTCTATTAGGAATCATAGAGGAAGAGTTCATTAAAACAACAGCCATTCATTCTGCAGTAATTACAGGTAAAATATTCACAAAATTTTGAATTCTTTCTTAAAACTCATGCTATACAATCAGTCACAAAACTCGAAATCATAAGATTGATAATCCAACTATAGGATAAAGCGAAGCTGTAATACCAATACTAACCTAGGAAAAATAATAAAATCGTCAAGACCGAGTACCTTTAAGCTGGTGCTTCGAATCTTGTCATCCGGGTTAGGGAACGTAGCCACAGTAGCCAAGAGATCCACCCCCACACCACCAAATCCAAGCTGTATTGTTAACAGTTAACACCATAACATTCCACTTCCAGTCATATATATCAACTGTATCACATAATTATGTGCGGGAGTTCTCTCCGCCACAATGAGGTTATTTTGACATAGTTCTACAATCTCAATTCAAATTTGAAAAAACGCAGAGAATTACATACCACAATTGGACTTTCAGTCTGAGTCACCGACGACAACATTTTTGTCCTGAATCTTTGCACGCTAAGTGTAAACAAACAAAGGCATATTAAACGTTTCGGTAAGAGAAACAAATGAATTTGAATAACGTAATGTGAACATCGAAGAAAATCACCTGGCTGTAGTGGTCACGGGAGTGATGGAGATACGCGATGAGGAGGAGATAAAGCTCGGGAGCATGGCACTGGTAGAGAGAATGGCTGCCATCGGTGCACCGTGCGTAGTTGGCGCGTGTCAAACACTGCGATTGTCTCCGGCGGCCGGAACCGATTTTTTCTGCGATGGATCTGGATAGGGAAGCGGATTGCATGCCATAGTTTAACCGTTTATTCTGTTCCAGAGCTTGGTGGGATCCACCAATCCACGATGTGAATTGTATATTTGCTACCACTTGTTTCAAAATTTTACATTCTAACCACCAAATATATTTTTTAAAGTGTAAATTACACGAATAGTCCTTTTGATTTGGTATAATTTGTATGGTTTTTATTTATTTTATTAACTTCGACAGTTCCTAATCTAATCTTTTATTGAGTTTTTTGTCCTTATCAGATGTAAAAATAAGTATACTGACATTATGTATTTACTTCTGATATTTTAATATTTTTATTTATTTTTAAACTTTTATTAGTCACAATTACAAAAAAAAAAGGTATCTTTTATAAGATACGTCATTAATATGTGGCTCTCTCGTCGTTCTTCACACCCTCACCGAAGGTTACTACACCATAACCTCCCACAACCTCTTGTTGCTCTCTTTTTTGTTGGTGACACTTATGTTTTCCTGATCGAGCATGATTTCAAGTTCATCTTTTGGATTGACTATATTTGGATTTTTAGTTTTGTTAAATTGAAAATTTTGGATTAAATGTATTTGGGTTGATTGTATTTTACAACGAAAGAAAGAAGAGGGTGAGTGTAACGCCCTAATTCTGGTATGTTATTTAATATTATTATTTATTCAAGTTTCAAGAGAGACTTGACGAGTCAGTAGCCCGACTCGTCGAGTAGAGACGGGATTTCGAGCACGTTTGAGTTGGCGACTCGGCGAGTCCATCAGTCTGAATGAAACCCTAAATCCTCGGGTTTTGCACCCTATTTAAGCCATGTTATGAGCCCCAACCTCGTCCCCTTCACCCTCGGAGCATCATTTAGCAAATCCTAACCTTTCCTTGAGCATTTTGAGCATTTACTGTGTGAATCTTGAAGTTTTGGAAGAGAAGAAGTAGCTAGATCCAAGGGAGTAGAAGAAGGTGCAAGATCTTGCATCTATTGCAAAGTTATTGAGGTATAAACCAGATTCCCTCTGTTGCTATGATTGATTCTCCTTCGTTGAATCACATTTAGACCATTTTATCCATTCTCTCCTTAGCTTATTTATGGTAGAGAAATCACATTGGGATGATTGGACTCCGCGTCTAACCATGTTTCAGTCCCAAAGTTGTGGATCTAACACCTTTATGGAGTCTTTTTGCTTGAAAGCCCTAGATCTATTTCTTTAAGTTTCTTTTTAGCCTTTAAGTCCATTTTCATGCATTTGTACACGTAAAGTTGGAAACTTTACGTGGTAGCTAAGCTTTATGAACCCAGATCTATAAGTTGTATGCATTAGATTTGAGCAGAATCATCAGAGTAGTGTTGCATGCAACCGACTCGGCGAGTTGTTCTTCAGACTCGGCGAGTCGGGTCGCGAGTCCCCGAGTTCTTCCCCTTTTATGTGTTATGTCGAGTGGAATCAGTGAGTTATGGGAGGACTCAGTGAGTCGGAGATCGGACTCATTCATGAAGGGACTCGACGAGTCAATGCCCTGACTCGGCGAGTCCAAGGCAATCTTCATACCTTAAGAATAGACTCGACGAGTTGTTCATACAACTCGGCGAGTCACAGCCAGAGTGTTCATGTGTTGAAGGAGGAGTCGACGAGTTGTTCATACAACTCGACGAGTCGGATGCAGATTGACTGAGTGTTAGTATTGAAGAGGAACTCGTCGAGTCTATGCCAAACTCGACGAGTAGTAGCGAGCAGAAGCAAGAAAGTGAGAGTAAGGACTCGACAAGTTGGTGACCCAACTCGACGAGTCAGGTCAACTGAATGTTGACTTTGACCAATAGGTTGACTTTGACCAGGGGTAAAATAGTCATTTTACCCTCCATATAGTTATCAGTGATTGATTGAGTGTACTTATGGAAATTGTAGCTAAGGAGATACCGGAGCAGCAGCTAGGGATGAGCATGAGTCAGTTTGGGTCGGTTTTTGGCTAAAACCAATCCAAACCGTAGAAAGTCGGTTTTTCGGTTTTTAAAACCATATAGGTTCGGTTTTTGCATGGGTCGGTTTTTCGGTTTTCCAGGTTGGGTTTATGGGTTTTCGGTTTTAAACCGTGGGTTTATGAGCTCCTTTTTTTTTCTAGTTTTTGAGTTCAAACCTAGTGAAAATACGTTGCGATAAATAATATTGTATCTACTTTAAATATACTAAAATAAAGAGTACGAATTCCAGTATTATAAAAGCATAAAAGTGTTCAAAATATCAAAGTTTAAGTGTTTAACACCATTAACAGTTTGTTGAAAATAAACATAAAGTATTAAAGAGATAAAGTCTAAAGTCTAAAACAAAAAATTTAAATAATAATATAAATAATGTATATGTGGTTCGGTTCGGTTTTTATGGACGGTTTTATACGTCAAAACCGAACCAAACCGTTATTTTTCGGTTTTTATAAAATTCAAACCTAAACCATCGGTTATTGCTTTGGTTTCGGTTTTTCGGTTTCGGTTATGTCGGTTTTTTTCGGTTTTTCGGTTTTCGGTTCGGTTTCTGCTCATCCCTAGCAGCAGCAGACAGTTTCCCGAGCAGTTCATTCAGTAGCCAGATTACAAGGTGAGTTTCCTTCCAGTAGAAACGGGTCTACAACCACAATGTCGGTCCGATTAGCTAGCAGTAGTTTCCGGACTTCGGTCTGATGCAGCAGATAGTGTGTTTGATGCCTTTGTGGCTCAAACAGGATTTATGTGTAATGTGTTTCGGGCTACGGCCTGATGCAGTATGCAATATATGTGTTTATGCTAGATGATATGTGTTATGCTAGTTGATATGTGTTTATGCTATGCTATGATCAGTTAGTTCCAGACTTCGATCCGATGCAGTCAGTTCTGGACTTCGGTCCGATGCAGCTAGTTCCTGACACCGATCCGATGCAGGGGACAAGGTCCCAGTCAGTTCCGGACTGCGGTCCGATGCAGTTTCCGGACTTCGGTCTGATGCAGTGGGCAAGGCCCAGTATGTGATTTATATGTATTGTATGGTATGTGGTAGTTTGGGGGAGCTCATTAAGCTTCGTGCTTACAGTTTTAGTTTTGGTTTCAGGTATTTCTGCAAGTAAAGTGAAGAGATCGGGATGATGGCATCGCACACACCACAACTTCAGTCTTTGTCATAAGAGGTTGTTTTGATTCATAATCTGATTTGATACAGTTGTTTCATGACACTTTATTATGATTTGAGATATTTTACGTATGGTTTTATGATATGACGTTCAGTATATGATTTTTATTATTATTAAAACAAAAAATTTTAGGTCGTATTTTTGGATGTTACAGTGAGAGGAAAGGAAGAAGATGGTGAGGGGTGGGTTGAGTGGAGTAGTAATGGGATGGTGGGGTATGTTAGATTTTGATAATTATATTAGATATAAAGAAATAGCAAAGGTCAAAATGGTTCTTTTATGGGAAAATGACTCTTAAGGGTAGCTAACTGTTGCGTTTGCTTTCATTTGTTTTTTTTTTTTTTTTTTGCACTCAATATACCATCGAACTTGTTGTTTGTGTTCATAGTAACCCTTTTAACCGACTTTTGACATGTGATAGCCGGTCAAAGGGTTATGGTGAACACAAAAAATAAGTTTGATGGTATATTGAATACAACAAAAAAATAATAATAATAATAAAGGGACCAAATGAGATCAAATGCAACAGTTGGTTACCCTCCTGATTTATTTTCCCTTTACTCATTTACATCAAATCTCACGTTATCTCATGTTGATATTAATCATGACTTTATGAGATTCATTCTTACTTTTCTTTAAAACATAACCCACGAAAGAACATTATTCATATATCTACAACTTTGTAATGCACTTGAATATTTATTAGGGGAATCTTGATGAAGCATATGCATTTCATGACTACATTTACATTTTCAATCAAATGATTTATCGTGTCGTGGATTTTAGACAAGTTTACAAACGAATGGAATCACAAGTGTTGTGATTTTTAAGTCTACTTAGCTTTAAGATCGAATTCATGGGATAAGATACAACATCAATATGTACAATATCATGCAGCTTTTCCTAACACACCACAATAATATACCTTGAGGTAAATATTTATGTTGATAAATATACCTCTCATACACAGTCATATCCTTTTGTAGAAAGGTGTTAAAAGCTAACCACAGTAAGCATAACATAGACCATATTTTAACGAAGTTACCCCTCCAAAACGCTCTTAATATATGTTATGGCCAAAGAAGGTTGCAGTCCTTGATAATTTTGCAACTTTAATTTCATTTAACTTTTCAGAGAAAATAACTCAGAAGGGTAACCAACTATTGAGTTTGTTCTCATTTGGTCCGTTTTCTTTAATATACCATCGAACTTGTTTTTTGTGTTCACCATAACCCTTTGACCGGCTATCACATGTCAAAAAGCCGGTCAAAAGGGTTATGGTGAACACAAACAACAAGTTCGATGGTATATTGAGTACAAAAAATGAAAGGAACCAAATGAAAATAAACGCAACAGTTAGTTACACTTAAGAGTCATTTTGCCTTCTTTTATTTCTGAAACCAAAGTCTCAACAAAAAAAATACTATAGGACATGTTCAAGTTAAAGAAAGATATATGGACCAAATGTACATAATACCCAAATCACAAGGACCATTAGTGTAATTTACTCTTCTCTATTTTAAACCCAATGCTGAAAAACTATTTTTCTCATCTCTTCTTTCATCGGCGCAGGTAGAGGCCAAGAGTCGTGCTCAATTTGAAGCCATTTATTAAGAAATAGGTGTGAGACCCATGTATTACATGGGTTTATTTAAAAGAAAAACTAAATACAAATTTCTAAACATTTGAGAAGTATGAATTTATAAGAAAATGAGAAAATATTGAATTATAAAAATTAAAATGTTTCTTTTTTTCTCTTGTAAATTTAAACAAATAATTTAGATAAATAAATAAAGAAAATTAGAGAATCTTTAATTTATTAATTTTGAAATTAGAAGAAAAGTTAATTAATGAAATTGATATGTATTTATTATTGCATTTAAATATTCTTTACAATTTAATAAAATGAAAAACATATAAAATGACATGTGGAATAAAAATTAATTTAAAATAACCACAAAATTACATGTGGCAAAATAAATAAGAATATGATGTGGCAAAAACATCTTTATTTATTTATTTATTAGGGAGGGTTATAGGCTTATAATATGTTTTAAACTAAAAGGGTCACATTAAAACAAAATATTAAAGAAATTTAAAAAGAAAACAAGTCAAACGAGTATGAGAATCAATCAAAATGTATTTTAAATGTGTATAACCTTTTAGGTTGTTAAATTTATTATGAAAATGATATTAATATTGCAATCAGAGTTAAAATACTAATTGTCTGTAAAAGATACTAAAAAAAGTACATTAGTTAACAACAAACTGAAGGACGAGTAAAACGGATAGGTTGTAGATAGTAGATGTTTATTGCTGAGTAAACTAGAAATCAAAGTACATTAATTAACAATACAAGAAAGAAAATGGGCGAAAAACCCATTAGGCCATTACATAAATAAATATTTATAAAAATATGAAATTCGTAATCAGGAACATTGAAGATGTCGAAGAGAAGCAGCAAAATGATTGTAGACAGGATCAACAAAAAATATAAATCATCTTGAAACTTGATTTCTTGTTAATGATTGTTTGAAAGAAGAGAGAAATGGTTGTGTGATGAAAATAAACATAATAAGAATGCCTATTTATAATCAAATTATTGGATTAACGAAATTGAAAATATCACTTATTGAGTTATAGTCGACAGACTGGCAAGCTGTCAATAAAAACCTAAAATAACAAGTTTAGTAAAGATAAAAAACTCGTTAAAATTTTGAATCAACGGAATTGAAATTGAGTTATAGTCGATAGACTAACAGACTGACAAACTAAGAAATTGTTAGAAAAAGACCTAAAATAATAAATTTAGTATAAGATAAAAGTGTTGTTACAAAAAATCTCTAAATTAATTTTGGTAGCATTGTAGATAGTCAATTTGGGGAGGCTAAAAATGAGTGGTGGAGACTAGAGACCGCATATTTTAACAACCCAAAAATATAGTCCAAAATTTGCGTTTTTAAAAATCATTTAAGAAAACCATAATCCATCAAACATCACAATAAAATCGTAAGTTATGTATCTCAAATCATCATACAAAATGTTATCACAAAATATCAGAGTCTAAACATCCCAGTCTGCAAGAATGGTGTGTGCACTGCAATCATCCAAAGCTCTTCCATTTGCTATCGGAAGTACCTGAAACCAAAACTGAAAACTATAATCATGAAGCTTAGTGAGTCTCCCCAAACTACCACATATCATACACATAATAACATACATTGGGCCTTACCCACTACTTCGAGCCCCGCCCGGCATCGAACGAATCTGGCATCGGGCCCCGCCCGACGTCGGAGCGAGTCAGGCATCGGACCCCGCATGACATCGGACCGAAGTTTGGTATACATATAACATATCAACAAGCATAAACACATAACATAAACATATAAGTTAAACCTTCATCATGCTTGCCTGACATCGAACCGAAATCTGGAACATATAACACATAGCATATAAACTAAACATTTCTTGGGCTTGCCCCGACATCAGACTGAGTCCAGAACACATAAATAAACACATGCAAGAATCACAAAGACATCAAGCATAGAAACATTCCTTGGGTTTGCCCCGACATCGGACCGCGAGTCTGGAACATATAATCTACGTCGAGCTAACCCCGACATCGGACTTAGTCCAACATACGCTAACATACATAAACAGGCCGACATTGGTGCCTTCGACTTGTTCCTACTGGAGAGAAACTCACCTCTTAAGCTGGTTGCTGAAATCTCGAGTGAGGAATCTCTGATGGCTGCTCCAACGACTCCCCGGCTATAAGTTTTCACAATAAACACTTAGTCAAAAAACTGAGAATCCTTCTAAGGGTAAAATGACCATTTTACCCTTGGTCAAAGTCAACATTCTAGGTTGACCCAACTCGCTGAGTTGCTCCATCAACTCGCCAAGTCCTAGAACCCTGAAATCGCGATCTAACTCGTCGAGTCACTTCCATGACTCGCCTTGTCCCCTGTCTACTCATAGTCGTGATTTGGCGAGTCAACTTGTCGAGTCCCTTCATAGACTTATCGAGTTCTACCTTAAGCTGAAACAGGACAATACGACTCAACTCATTGAGTTCCTCTATGGAATCGACGAGTTCCCCTGTCTGTTTGGGCCACCTTAATAGGTTACACCCCTACTCTTCAGATCTAAGCTTCTTACTACATTTACACACTGGAAATGCCCTTTTAATGGTAAAGTTTGAAACTTTGCCCGCTAATAATCCTTCTTAGTGGGTTTAGCCAAAACCCTAGTTCCTTAGGAGATAAATCTTTGTCCAAAAGCCTTAGTGGTTTTAGCTAAAACCCTAGTTCCTTAGGACATATATCTAGGTCCTAAATACCCAATGAACACGTAAAGTCTCAGACTTTACTTCCATGCATGGCCTTTTAGGGCTTAAAAGGCCATAATAACATCTTTAAGCTTGCATGGGGCTTCCATGGTCATAAAGTTTGCACTTTTATGTCATGAAACCCCTTCTAGATCCCAGATCTGAAAGGTAATCCAGTTGGGACATCCATGTCCTAAAAATCAAGATTCTTGAACCAAAACCCTCATAAAATGGAACTAAGGAAATCTAATGAACTAATAGCCAAGTTAGAGACTTGATTACTAGAAAATGATGAGGGTGGAAGGAAGTCTTTGGATCTACGATCTTCTCCTTGAACCTTCTAGCTCCTTCTTCTTCTTCAAGCTTCAAGAACACACAAAGATTACTTAAGAATGGCTTACACACTCACAAAATGCTCTAGGGTTTCGTGGATTAGGGTTTGGGACTTAAAGGCTGGAAATGAGCCCATAAAGTGGGGATTAAGATGCTTAAATAGGGTGCAAAACCCTGAAATTAGGGTTTCACTCTAGCAGACCTACTCGTCGAGTTAAGGGCACTCAACTCGTCGAGTAGATTGCTTAAAACCCCGTGTCCAATCTCGTTTCTACTCGACGATTCTGGGGCACCCAACTCGTCGAGTAGCTCTACAAAAATAAATAAATTATAATTAAATGCGTACCAGGAATCAGACGTTACACATATATTCGTTAAACCAATGATTTCGAAAACAAAATCATTTTAAAGGGTAAGTATTTGTAACATCCTAAAATTTATAACTAGTTTAGATAGATAACGTAAGATATTTTAATAAGTTTCTAAGTGTATGTTTAATACATTTAAAATAAATATTATTAAAAACGCATACAAAACAAGTTTTACAGCAAATCCAAGAGAGTAAAAATAGATAGTAAACCATGAAAATAGTTTTTATTACAAGTTTAAGTAATCTTAGGAAAAATTATCAGACTATGAAAATGTCATTATTATGATTTTAAATGCTTGGGTTAATACAATGGTATTAGGATATAATGGATCATTAATTTTTGTTGTGATACTAATTGATATAGTTATAAGGACAATATCTAGAGAAACTTTTATATTTAGTTGATAGTCAAGTAGTATTACATTGGAATTAATGAAGAATTTAGAGAAACTTTTATATTTAGTTCTTAAGCAAGGACAATTATGATAAGAATAGAGTATCAATATTGTGTAATTACTACTTTAGGTTGAAAGGAATTAAGCAATCAATGTGAAAAATCATAAATAAGTTCGGGTGAGTGGTGATTTTTTCCATTTTAGGAGACATGGTAAATAAGAATGTTTTATGCATATGTATATAAATGTTTTGAAGCATATTGTATAATATGATTATGAAAATGTTTCTACTCTAATATGCGTATATCATAGCACTTGTGCGTGATTGAAACGTCAAAAGACAAGTGGTGATCATTTATACATTGAATGTGACTGCTAAATATCAAGTAAGGTCCGAACAGTTATAGAAATTAGATCAAAGATTCTACTGGGAATTGTATCTCCTTCACGAAACAGTTGTCTATATATAAATCAGAGAGCCATTATAGATTGATCCATTCTTTCTATTTTGGTAAGACGTTACACAGAATAACATTGTCTTTTATAGACCAAGGCAAACTAAGTTAAATTAGTCGGATTTTATTTTCATATATGATTATAAATGAATTATTTTCAATAAAAGATTAATGTTGAAATAAAAAGCAATGATTTTGATGTGTCTAAACCTTAAGTAGCTTACAAGACGTTTTCGTCCTCCATACTATATTTTATACCATATATTTAGGAATCAGGTTTGAAGATATAGAAGGTCTTTTACGGATATTAGAATACTGGACTTTTAAAATGAGTATGCTTAACATGGTTATGTTTAATATGAAGTTGTGACACCCACACCACGTTATGACTTTGAAACAAAAAGTTTTTATAAAATCATATTTTTGTAAAAAGACTTAAAGTTGTAGAAATGTTTTGAAAACCATAGTAAATAACTAAATATCGATAAATAAGCCATTAAGACTCAATTCCTTAGTTCAAAGGTTGCACACACATTTGTTATTTGGTTTATATTACGAATGGATCAAAATTCGGACACACTTCTCGATGAATCAAAGGCATGGCCCACGGCATGATGAAAATTTATTGATATTTCCAGATAAACCAAAAACCATAATCTAACCCTAAAAGGCTAAAACAGACGAAGAGAAACCATATCACACAACACAAATTGTACAAAGATGAATAAAATTGATCAGAAATCAACATATACACCAATCACCACACCTACTATACTATCCAGCTTCGAATTGTATTATAATGAAATCAAGATTGTCAAAAACTACAATCCCCATTTTGTCCCTCCCCCTTTTCCTCATATATAAATAAATATAAGCCATCAAACCTGACTTCATTTCATTTCTCATACAACAAACCCCTACCTACACTTCTTACTTGTTACTCAACTTCATCATCAAGGCCCTTGGCTTTTGGTTCTGTACACTTGAAAATCAAACAACACAACAGTCTTTCTTTCCCTTTGGTTAAAAGGAAGCTTCACTCCAAAAAGGCTTTGAGAGTAGTCCACCATGTTCACTCATACTTCCCTTGGATCTATAAAACAAGGGTTTGCTCCTAACCGTCCTAAGCGGGCCCGACCTGTTCCCGTGACTAATGGAGGACCCCAAACCGACCCCACCATCAAAACTCGAAGCTGAAAACGCTCTGTTATCCATCTCTTCAAGTGGGCCCGAGCTATAATCCATTGTCATGAACGAAGAAGTTTGACCGTAAGTCAAGCGCGGGGTGGCACCACCGCCGGCGTTCCACCAACTGCTGTCGGAAGGGACTTGATCGCCGCCGCCCTTGAAGTCCGACTCCACCACTGAAGAATCCCTTTGCGTGGTACTGTCCCCACACACTTCATCTTTGTCGTTGTATATGAGCTTCAAGGCTTGGACCACTTCACCCATGAAAGGCCTTTGAGTTACCTCTGGGTGCACACACATGGAAGCGATTGCTGCCACTTTTGCCATGTCATCGAAGTCATAGGTCCCGGATAAACTCGGGTCCACTAACTGCTGTAGTCCTTCTCGGGTTGTGAGAAGCGGGCGGGCCCACGTCACGAGGTTTTCTTCGCCTGGTGGTTGCGACATGTCCACGGGTTTTCTTCCGGAAAGAAGCTCCAGAAGCACAACACCGTAGCTGTACACGTCACTTTTCACTAGCAGATGCCCCGTCATCGCATATTCAGGCGCAACATAACTGCAGTGCAGATTAAAACAAAAATGATTAAATAACAGAGAAGTAAATCCAACTGCATATTTGAAATTTGAATAATATGGTACCCGAAAGTTCCCATGACACGGGTAGAAATATGACTACTCCCTTCTGTGGCTTCTCTTGCCAACCCAAAATCTGATACCTTGGGAGTAAAGTCATCTTCTAGAAGAACATTGCTGGCCTTAAAGTCACGATGAATTACACGCGGATTTGAATCTTCATGAAGATAAGCCAAACCTCTCGCTGCACCAAGAGCAATCTTCAACCTACCATCCCAATCAAGAGGCCCTCTCTCCTTATCCACACCTGAAGCATATCCACATCACATATTACCAAATTTCATATAATATTACAATAATAATAATATCATTATGGACATACCATGCAAATGAGACTCAACGCTGCCATTAGGAACGAGTTCGTAAACCAAGCAGCGTGTGCGGCCTTCGATGCATATACCGATGAGTTTTACGAGGTTACGGTGATGTAAGCGGCTTAGCATCTCCACTTCTGCAATGAATTCACGATCACCGTTTTGGTTGTTATCTCTATTCAGTAATTTTACAGCAACTTCGGATCCATCTTCTATGATTCCATGATAAACACATCCAAATCCTCCTTCACCCAAGATCTTCTTGGAACTGAACTTTTCAGTGGCCTTGTCAAGTTCGGCTAGTGTGAAGGTTTTCACAGAGAGGAGGGAGGTAGGCATGGCAGAGACAATGGATAACGTGGAGTTTGAGTATGGATCACCTGATAACATTGCTCCAAGTCCTACTTCACCAAAAAAATTATCATGCTATCGCTAACTAACTGTAATCATCAAATCAAACTCAAACTAACAAAGTGAAATGTATTAGATATAGACTTACCACGTCTTTTGCTAGATGGGGTTGCGAAAACAGGACCCACAGCATTTGATGATCTGCCAACCCTTCTGTACTTTAAGAAGACAGAAATCGCAGCAAGGCAAACAACCAAGAGTACCACTGCAGATAAAGTAATAACAAAAATGGTTTTAGGGTTCATGTTCTGAGTTTTTCCTACAAAAGTTGCAGTGAGAGGGATCTGTCCGTTTCCAGGACTTCCATTTGGTCCACTCCCGGGGTGATCTCCATCTCCATATGGCGGTGAAGAAGGAAGCCCTGATATAGTAGTAACTTTATATAATTAGAAACCAAGTGGTAAAAAAACAACAAGAGAAATAGTAAAAAAGGAATCTTTACCTGGATAAGTGATATACACGACCTCATAATCTCCAAAAAGGGTTCTATTTAAAGAAAGTTTCTTGCGCCAAATCTTATCGTATGTGAGTAAAGCAGTGGTGTTATCGAATTTTTCTCCTAATGGAACTAAGTTTATATCGACTGCTGTTTTTTCTTGATTTTGACTATCGGCACTGGCACCTGTTATGACGACTTGGCTTTGTGTTAAGTAAGTGCCTGTTGCAATCTCGATTTCAAGCTCATTCACAACGGGAAAGACCGCGTACACAGAAACTTGTAAAAGCAGCCTGACTTTCATTGGAAAAACACAACCACATGGCGATCCAATGGGAGTTGAAGTCAGTGGCTCAGAACAGGTTTGATCGCAACCTGTCAGGTATCATATTACAAATTATTATAGAAATTATGAAAACTTAAATTATAGATAACGTATGATGATTCATGCCTGGTACAGGGGATGGAGATGGAGAGACTGCATGGGTGATCCTCCCATTACGAAAACGATGGTGATGTCGCCTTCTTGAGCTGCCAACAGGAGGGCTAGCAACAGGGCCTACATATGTTATTTTATACAAAAAATTAAACTTTATACAATATTCAGTTGAAATAACTAGCACTACACATGAATGATGATGAAACCTGGCTACAAGTACCTTGAATTGTTGGAGAAGGAGAAGGAGCAGCAGGTACATTTGAAGGTTTTGTAAAGGCCACAGGTGGATCATGTATATGTGATGCTATAGATGGAATTGTTGCACTCATTGACATGAACCTCACTGAAAACAAAAAAGTTAAAAGATCATTAACTTAATGCGGTTGTTCTACTAATGTAATAACAGTTTTGCAATTCATATGCCTTGGTTAACACTGTAGCCAACATGTATACAATTAAAATTTGATTTTACATTAGCATGTTTCCAAATTAGAAAACTATATCTCTGTGCTATTAGAGAAACAAAATAAGTACCCGAAAACTTATCATATGAACATCACCATTTCAGTAATATTGACATATAGTATCTAATGTAATCTTTGCATGATATTATTCATTTTGCAATAAGAGGTGGTTAAGCATAAAACAGTTCGTTCATTAAGGCTTAATTAAACAAGATGGAAAAAGGTATGGTATGGAAAGAGCAAAGATGATTACAAATTGTAATTTTCTAATCATAATATTTCCATCTTTGAAGAAGGAATGAAACTGATACCTTTGAGATGTTCAAAATCATGTTTCCTCACAAACAGAGGCTGGCTTGGCAGTAGAGAAGGAGATAAATTGATGTTCAGGAAAGGAATGCCTGGAAAGGAAGTAAACAAACTTTCCTGATTAGAGGACATAACATTCTCATCAATCATTAACACAGGTAGATGATGATACTTCACTCTTTTCCATCGAGTTATCAAACTAGTCGTGTGGAATCTATAATAGACAACTATTACATTCTTCATCAAAAAGGAAATCATTAATTTACAGGAACTTCAATTTTCAAATAATACTTTCTCTTGCTTATACCGTATTTACTAATAGATAGGGTAAGAATATGAGAAATGCAGCAACTAAACAAGGCTGGCTGGAGGTGAATCTAGCTTTATGAAGATATTTTTATATAACAAAACAAGAAAGGTTAGAGCTTTGAAATGCATTCAGTAGGCTAGTTTTTTCAAAAGATCCCATTTTCCTGGATTACGACACACATATGTTAGTTATTTATATCACTACGTGTTTGACAAATGCATGGTGCACTTCTTTCATCAGTTAAATACATGCAAACTTTTATGCGTGTTAAAATACATGGAATTTCAAAGGCAACTAAATTTCATCAGCCTACCAAATTAACATACTCATTGGGTTGTGGATATTGCAATGTAGAAAGGAAGGTGTTCGCAAACAAGCACACTTATAGAAAGTGCAATCTAAATAACCTGCAAACGTCTTTGTAGTAATCCAACTTTTCAACCAAAAAAATAAAAACTTCCATGGAAAAATAGCAAATGATAATAGTCAGGTTAATATACAATCAGTACTGCCAATTGGATATAAAGCATTGTCTTAACCCACAACCACCCTACAGGGATATTTAACCATGAAAACAATTATGTATTCATATTGAAAAGAGGTGCATTTTGACTTTAAAAGTCAATTGGATTACTGTAGCAATCAAAAGTGATACTGAATTTCAAACCACCGGAATAATGTTGATAGCCACATAAATTCTTATAACAAGTCAGGCACACCACATAGTACAATAATGATTTTTGTAAATTATTGATACAATCAACAACAATTGTGCAATTTATGCATTAGGTTGACAGCAAATCGTAACCTACTCTTGTTCAAGGAAGTGAGGGTTCGAAGAGAATACTATTCCCAAATTAAGCAGGTTCCCACGAAACATACAATAAGAACATATGATTATGTCTAAACAGATAAGCCGCGATTTTCACTGAGAGATAAGCAATCAACTGTCGGCAGAGCCAAAGTGCAGTCAATTCGCGATTTCTATACACAGCTCTAGAATTCATTTGGCAATTTTTTCTTCGGCGTAACTCTGCTAAGGACTAAATAAAAGTATGGAACCCTAAATAATTAAAAAGGACAAAAAGAAAAGAAGCCAATTCTAGCTTTATTACCGTAACAAACTGTAGGAGAACCGAGAGTGAGAAGAGGAAAAATAAACAACAGCATCACAGTAGTAGACATTTTGTAATCGAACACATAAACACCATTGTCAAAACGCTAAAGCTTGATTTAACAATGCAACACTGAACTCCAGGCTAGGGTTTTGCTCTTGTAGTGAATTCCACCGACAAAGACCTCCAGCAAGTCCTTCAACAAAACGTAAATACACCATTATTCACTTCACTTCCAGAGTAATATCAAGTGAAAACTAAGCTCAAATACCGCAATGTAGATCCATAAAATGCGGCCAAAATCAGAAGCAAATGAGTTGTAGATACAGAAACCGAGTGAACTAGAGAAAGATACGGAGATCTAATGAAAAAAACAGTTGTTAGATCTTGAAGAAGATTGAAGAAAAAGGGTTTTTAGAATGTGTTTTGCGTGTGTGTGAGAGAGAGATGACGAACAATGACAGCATTCGGCTGGAGGAAGAGGGATAGAAGAAGCAGGGAGATGAAAAGAGGGAGGGGTCTGCGAGTGATGTGGGGTCGATTTATTATTGCACGCTCCAGCTCTAGCAGGCTACATAATGAGTGTCTGGCCGACGCGCTGTATTTAAGCGCGTGTATAAACTACTGAAAAGGAAAAGACTGAACGCGGATTAAAATAAAAGAATAGAAACCTCTTTTTTGTTTTTTGGGATAAATGGTTAATACACCTTTAAGACACTTTTGTTGACTTTAGTCTTCTATCGTGTAAGACTGTAAGTAAGATACACTAATCGGTTGGATGTATTTTTATGTATTGAATTATTTTATGACAAAAACCGTTTAGTTAGATAGATATTATTATTTTTTTTATTGTAAAGAAAGACATTGATTAAAGTAACCTAACGAGGCAGTTAACAAAAATATCGATCATTTGAATTATTTTTTATAAGACAACCCCATATTTTGGAACCAGTCATTCAAGAGTATCATTTTGCATTTCAGATTTGGAGATTGTCTGAGATTTTATTTTGATTCTATGATAAAATAATTTATTGACTTGTGAGGATAGAAAATTGAGTTTTTAAAAAAATATTTGAATTAATTTTTATGGTGAGGAAAAAACAATAAGTTAGTTTTTTTAATGTTTGCCTTAGCTTAAGGGTATTTTAAGGTAATATTAATTTTTATAACTCAAAAGTCATAATGAGTTTATAAAAATTACAAATTCTAACTATTTAAAAAAATTTTAAGGGTTAAAAGAGAAATTGTTTTAAAAGTTCTTTTCTTTTTTCCAAACAGTTTTTTTTTACTTGTTGACTTTTTAAAATGTTAATAAATCAATAAGTTATTTTGAGATGAAATATCAAACACCCTCTTGATCATTCCACAAATAACTACATTTTTAATGAAGTCTAAACATACACTCAAGTCATCATCATCTATGTTACACATCATATATACTATCCCTTATAGTGGAAATTAGCAATGTCCTTTGTTGCATTAAATTGTTTCCCAAATGAACGTGTTTCGAAGAGATGGATTGAGAGCACAACACATTTCAGATGCTTTATGTTGAGAAGGGTCGTTTGTAGCCATATATCTCTTATACGCAATCACTACAATGGTTAATTTGTGGTTAGGGGAAGATATCCATTGAGTTTAGCAAAAATGTGTTCCTCTTACGACGTTTCTAAAACCTGACAATGGAATATGACATATTACATTGGGCACTATATTGAGGTATTAGTTTCTAGTGTTGGTAAAGAAATGACAAAAATACATTTATGATTTCCACTTTCAAGTGATGCCGAGGTCGTGTTAATTAGTATTGATAGGGTGTTGAATGAAAGTCATGCTAATGAGTGTCTTGCAATGCTTACAGTAATGCATTTAATCTGGTGGACATATCAATATTACTTCATAAGGTCAAATTGAGGTGTCATTATATCTCTTTATCGGTAGAATTCTCATATAAACATGCATCGAGGTAGTTTTTTTTTTTTCGGGGGGGGGGGGGGGGGGGCAAATACAAGCTTTTATGCATGGTATCTTGATGATTTAACAGTCATTAGGGATCCAAAAAAGAGTGAAAAATGTTAGACATTATTAAAGAGACCGGTCCATAGTTGGATCTTGAACAGAATATCAAGAAAATAATTTTATTTTAGCCTTTATATGATGATAGAAAACTTTGCAAGGGTTTATTCTATATAAACATTAAGAGATGGTTATTAGGGTTGGAGCTTCGTTGGGGGGTGTTACCAATGTCGGTCTAACCATACTTAGGGCACAGGCCAAAATCAAAATTGAGGCCCCTCATATTACAAAAATTATGAGACAATTAGAACTTACCGCAGACATGACATTAGATATGAGAATGTCGAGGCTTAGAATTAGGGTAATGGAGTAACTTTGGTGAATTATAGGGTCTAAATCCCTCACTTGTATGTGTTTGTACGGACTATGTTTTATTTCTTTCTATTGCTTCCTTATTCTCTTTCAGCATGCATGATATATATATATATATATATATATATATATATATATATATATATATATATATATATATATATATATATGCTAAAGATTTATGGTGTTTTTGTACATTGTCTTCGACCTACCACTTGTTTGTCTCTTTTATCTCGGGATGACGTCTTTTATGTAGGGGTATTTATGCAGAAACATTCAGAATGGACATGATCACTACTT
Organism: Lactuca saligna; assembly: GCF_052625555.1. Lineage (NCBI taxonomy): Eukaryota > Viridiplantae > Streptophyta > Magnoliopsida > Asterales > Asteraceae > Lactuca > Lactuca saligna. Next base: position 8,842,038 of record NC_136425.1, on the reverse strand, counting down.
TCATTATTATTTTATATAGTGATTTGTATTCGTTTTATTTTGTTTTTACGAAAAGTCTTCTACATAAACAGTTTTCTCAACCTTACGGTTGGGTCGTCGACCATCCAACCTCTCCCTAACCCATTTGTATGGGAATGGGGTAATATTATTGTTGTTAAAAAACATTAATGGCACGGTCTTAATGATGTAGGAAATTTAAGCTTAGTTAGGTGAGATGGTTACTACATGCAAGCCTTACAATTTCTACTATGTAATAATTTTATTTATCTAGATTCTTGTTGGTGTTTATAAATTGTTGTTATAAAAAAGAAAGCTTTAAAGACATTAATGACATGAACAACGTCTAGTAAAGCACTTCAATGTATGCTAATCGATACTTATATACGTAATCGGGTATGTATATTTCCAAAACAATTGTGACTTTTTTTTTGGTTCACATAGAATTGAAGGAATTCAAACCTATTACACATTTAGATAATAAAAATGAAATAGAATTGGAATGTCACCGATGACAATTAACACAGTTACCATTTAAAGATTTTAAAATTTATATATATTATGAATTGTGGTCGGTCAAAAATCACTCCCACAACCATAACCTTTTGATATTCCTCTTTTTTTCGATATTAGTCACTCTAATTACCTATTTATAGTTACCTCTTCCCAAAACCTCTCTCGCATCATCTTCTTCTTCCCTAAGTGGTTGTTTGGATCGAGGAGGAGGAGGGCCCAAGTGGCTGTTTGGATCGAGGAATTGCGTGAGTTGGGCGTTAGGGAAAATTCCCAACTTTGTGTTCGTGTCTTCTTGGTGTCAGCTAGCTGGCTTCGAGAGGGGGACCCAAGGCGAGGTTCCAGTCATGATTCGAGTTCAGATGAAGAGTTAGTTAGGTGTGTGTTTGAATATGGACGAAGTTTGGATTAATAGATTAGCGGTAAGGCATTGGACGGTGGTAGTCGCAACGTGGAAGTGTTATAAGATTGCGGGGTAGCCGCAACATTCACTAGTGTCCAATTAGGGTGGGAGTGTTGTAAGACTGTGGGGTAGCCGTAACATTCACTAGTGGTCAATTAGTGTAAGAGTTTTATAAGACTGTGGGGTGGCCGTAGCATTCACCGATCTCGGTTCAACGGTGGGATTTCAGCAAATCTGTGACTCGCTCACGAATTCCTTCAAATGGTTTAGGCCAAGACGGGTCTGTTTGCAAGGTTGTGGAAGGGAAACAACACATTTGAAATCAAGGATTGGTAGGTCGTGGGAGACAAGGTATGAAGTAAGACCACATGTAACATCCTGTTTCGAATCATCTGTGATTTAGGGTTCGTGGGATGCAACTCGGGCATGAGGAAGCCTTAATGTAACATCCCAATTTTTAAGGCCAAAAAATTTGTTTTTAATTAAGTCTCTTATAAAATAGTTTACTGAAAAACATCATCGATATCATATTATTCCATAAAACCATAATCACATGTAACGCCCCGTTCTTAAAGTACTTAATTATGGGCTCCCGAGATCAAGAGTAAGGGCGTTTCGGTCTTTTATGGGCAATGGGTTTTATTCGAGAAGGTTTCTGACTGGTGTATGTTGATAGAAGCATAGGGCTTCTCACCACCCTCGTGTGAATGTAAAGTTTATCGGGAGCGGGTTTAGAGTAGAGGAGTTACGGCATTTCGAAGATAATATCGATTATAGCTCTTAATGGGAAAAGTGGAAAAGAGAAGACCAAGTATGAAGAAAGGGGACACGCTGGGTACGCCTAGCGTAAGCTGGGTTACGCCCAGCGTAATTGAGTAAATGAATGCGGGTTGTGGGGGGCGTACGCTATGTACGCCCAGCGTACGTCCAGAGCCTTTAAACCCTAATTTAAGGGTAAGCCACTATATAAGGAACATAAAGGTTTCCTCCTCAGCCTCCATAAACTCGCTCTTACCCTCAGAAACCCTATATATCCTTCTTACCTCCATTGTTGGGTGTGTTTGGCCTTGGGAAGCTTGGATTAGCAAAGGAAAACATAAAGGAAGAAAGGAGAAGTTGTCAAAGAAGGAGTTGAGTGGCTGGAGCTTGTAGATCTGGAAAGACATCACTTTTTGAGGCTCTTTTGAGGTAAAAAGTCTCTAGCTTGGCATTTATATTGAATAAATCTATGTGTTGTGAGGTTTTGACACCATTCTTGTCCCAAAAGTCCTCATTGTTGCATGTTTCGAGTTGGTTGAGATTATCTGTCCTTTCAGACCTTAGGAGAGGTCTTAAGTGAGAAAAATGAGGTCCCAAGGGTTGAGGTTGTTCCATGTGTGAGATAAGTAGGTCTTAATGGATTAAGACCTTGGATTAAGAGCTTTATGGACGTCCCAGGTGATAAAGTTTGAGACTTTATGAATCCTAAACATATTTGGCCTAAGGATCTGAAGTTTGGGCTTAAGAGCTTAAGCCATTAAGAAGTTACATGGATTTGTTGAGCAACGAAGTTACGCCCCGCGTAACATGGGTGTACACCCAGCGTAGCAGGCCACTGCCCTGATCCCAATTTGCGAAGCATCGTGTACGCCCAACGTACCAAGAAGGGTACGCCCAACGTACCCCCCTCTGTTGCAATTTAATTTTGGGCCTTACTTGTTAGGCTGTCATTGGGCTAACAAGTTTGGGCCTTGATTGAATAGTATGTATAGAGTATTTTGGGCCCAATTATTATCAATGACCTTGGATCTAGGCCCGGTTGTAAAGGTGGACCCAATTTAGTAAATTGGGACAATATTGGGCTTTGTAGGAGAATTGGACTTTGGCCTTGGCCCAATAAGTGGATATATGTTTGGCCTAATGATTATTTTGTTATGTTGGCTAGTTCGGGATTTTCGGTGAGTCGGTGATTCGGGAGTCTGCTTTTCAAGTTCAAAGTTTCGACAATTGCGAGGTGGGTTATCCTCACTATATCAACAGGGTCTAAGGCACCAAGGCCGACCCTTTATCAGATTGTAATCCGGGTATCGTTGTTATGTTGTTGCCTTAATATGTTTGCATCCGGGTATTAGGATGGTATATGCTAGTGACCTGTTAGGTCGGTATCCTATTTAGAGTATGTTATGATACTTGATATGCTAGATCGGTTTGATTGGATGTGAATTATTATATGATTGTATGTTTATGTGCACATGGTTGTTTGACTGGGGTTGGGTTGAGGCGGGTCCTGCTTTGTGCTGTAGGCCAACATACCAAGGGCGGACCGGTTATTCCGAAGGCCCAGCGAGCGGTTCGGATAGGCTGTAGGCCCCACGAGGGCGGGCCAAACGTGTCGAGGCTCGGAGAGTGGACCAGGCCGACTGAAGGCCCGATGCGGGCGGACCAGTCATACTGTAGACTCAGAGAGTGGACCAGGTGGGTTGAAGGCTAGGTGCGGGCGGACCAACTGTTGGATAAGGTGTCTAAGTCCATAACTTATTTGGTATATACATGACCCGACCGGCATGGTCCATTTGGGTTGCATCTCATCCAAACTATTATGGATAATTTTATGAGAGTTATACACATATGTTTATTAATATATTATGAGTTATAATATATTAATATGAAGTTACGTTATTTAATTAGTTTTAGTCTTAAATTAATTATGAATTAATTTAGAGATTAAAAGAAAGACTAATTAGATTATGGGCTATTTGTTTTATATAGTATGGGCTAATACTCATTTGTTAATGGGCTAGGCTTATGTGGAAGTCCATGGATGATCCATGGAGCTTTTAACCCATGGATCCTTGGAAAAGGAAAAGACATGGGTTATTAGGGTTTCACCCTAACCATGCATACTATATAAGCATGCTTATGGAGCATGAAATGGAGCCTAAGAGAAAACTAGTGAACTAGTGTGTGTGTGTGTGTGCATGTGTGTGGCCGATTTTATACAAGGGGGTGTACTCTCTCAAAGTTTTCCAAGAGTTTGTGGTGTTTGTGATTCCATTTGAGGCATTCACACTATTGGTGCTTGGCCCTCAAACTCCTAAGAACCAAACTCACCAAAAGGTATGTAATCTCTTCTAACTCTTTTATGTTGAAATGTTCCCCATGCCATGTTAGATAGGTTATAAACCTTGGAAAATTATTATTTTGCATGTATTTAGACAAACATAGATCCAAGGTTTATTAGGGTTGCATGCACACTTAGGAAGTGTTAGATTGCTCAAAACCCAACACCACCCACACTGCAGACTCAAGGGACATGACTAGACTCGGAGGGTGGACCAGGTTGACTAAAGGCCCGATACGGAGGACCAGTCACATAGTAGACCCGAAATGCATGGTTGTTCTGTGATTTGTTATGATATAGCATGTTATGTGTGTATGGGAGTCAGCTACTAAGTGAATATAACGATAGTCATGAAGTAGATGGTTGACATAATGATGAGTTCTTCAGCAGCCGATGACAGGTAAGAGTGAGAACTTGGGAGAGAATACGGAGTAATTTTAGTGTGATGAGTACGCTGTTTAGAGGTGAGTATTCTCTGGAGAGCGAGCGTGTGTAAGGGGATGGGTGATCGAGGAGGTCGAGTAGCTACTTAGGAAACCTGGGATGATCCATGTGGAAAGTATGGGTATATGTGGCAGGTAGTATGGGCCCGTACTATTGAAAATAGAGGACCCATACTTGAAACAGAGAGAATTCCAGAGGTTCTAAGTAGCAGATTGAGGGGAGATAACGTGGTTCGGGTACCATGATCTGTAGCAGAGTGTGCTTCCATATTTACCAATTATCCCGATGTGCTTGTTCAGACTGAGAGTGGATGTGGTAGATTGTAGGGCTAGAGGGCCATGTCGGTCGAGCTTCAATGGGGGTGTACCTTGCGAGGAAAATTGAGTTAGATCCCGAAGGGTCTGACTTGAGAGCTTCCAGTTGGAGTTGCAGGACTTAAGGAGAATTGGAGATAATGCCTTGTGGAGGATTGCGATATGGGTTGAGTGATCGCCCTATGGATGAGATGTCACTTTCCGTGACGAGAATTACACTATTTCCACTTCTCATGTGGAGTGAAAGAGATAACGACCTTCCATTTTCAGAGTTTGGAGGTAATCCCCGTGGGATAGCATATAATTGCGATATTTTTACCAAAGTATTTTGTAGTATGTTTGCTGCGACGTATTTCTTATACCGTGTGTAACGACCCAAATTTTACAAAAAAAAAAAAAAAATCATTTTTAATTAATAAAACACATTAGCATAAACCATGAAATCCAAACATAATTATTTTTAGAACAACATTCATTACATCTTTATTTAAATCATCAGAGTATCGCCAAACATCTCAGTGAAAGAGAGAGATAGAGTGTATGTCGTGCCATCACGCCTTGCCCTTGCCCTTGGGCTCAGATGTACCTGAAACAAATCAACAACCTGTAAGCAAAATGCTTAGTGAGTTCCCCATAACATACCACACAATACAGATATACATATCCTGCTAGCTAAATAAAGCTACACACATATCACATAAGCCATGCATACACAAAACTTTTAAAATTGCCATGGGCTACCCCACATGGTCTTTACATAGGATTGCCATTGACTACCCCACATGGTCTTACATCCAATGCCATGGGCTACCCCACATGGTTTTTACCTAGGACTGCCATGGGCTACCCCACATGGTCTTACATCCAATGTCATGGGCTACCCACATGGTCTTTACCTAGCACTGCCATGGGCTACCCCACATGGTCTTACATCCAATGCTATGGGCTACCCCATATAGTCTTTACCTATGACTGCCATGGGCTACCTCACATGGTCTTACATCCAATGCCACAGACTCCCCCCGAGGTCTTCATGCAAACCACACAATTACATATCATACAAAATCACAAAATGACTAACACATATATCATAATCACATAATGGGCCGACCTTGGTGCCTTAGACCCATGGGTATGGTGAGAAGACTCATCTCTGTCTGCCGAATACAAAAGATGCTCTCTTAACAGTTCGAAACCTCCCCAACAGAATAATAATAATAATCAATGTTAGGACCCAAGATTAGTCAAAAGGGAAAACCCAAACTCCAAATCCATCCATAAGGCCTAATTATCTTTCCCTTGCTATTGGGCCTAAAATCCAAGTCCACAAATTATAATGGGCCTCTTGGCCCAATAAGGACCAACTAATATATCTATAGCCCATAATTCACAGAATGCAACCAATCCCATTACCAAAATGAAGCCCAAAAGCTCAAAGGCCCAAAACAGATCCGACCTAACATTCTTCCAGATCAAGCACTTTCTCCATTAAGTGCTTAATACCCGATTCCGTTACGTCTGAAAGCCAGATCTGAGTTGTTTAATACGTCCTAAGGCATAAAGTTGTCAACTTTATGCCTTTGTATACCTCACATACACCCAAAACCTTCATTAAGACCTTTCCAGGGTCTTTAACCCATGCATGGGACCAATACTTCCACCAAGGCTCCATTTTTATGTTTCTAAACAACCAAGGGATCTCAGATATGCCATTCTCCTCTCATGGAGTTACTTAACTAGCCAAAAGAGGTCCAAAATCCAACAAAGGAACAAAACTAGAAAACCCTAGTTAGATCTAAAGATTTAAATGGAAAGGTGCAAGTTTTTTTTACATCCAAAAGCCTTGCAAGATGACCCAAATGTAGATTCTTGAAGCACCAAACTGATCCAAGCTTGCTTAGCAACTCTCCTTTTTGAAAGAACTCCAAAATGGCCACTAAAAACCTTCTTCTTAAGCTCCAACTCTCACTCACACACTAACTCAGCTGCAGGAAGACGAAATGGGGCTAAAGAGGCTGATGGGGTTTGGTCCAAGAGGCCAAGAGACGTTTAAATAGGGGTCAAGTCCGGAATTTAGGGTTTGACTTTCTGTTGCGTACGCCCGACGTACCTTTACGTACGCCCCGCGTACGTAAGGTCCCTCCGCGATCAATCATGAAAAGTACGCTAAGCGTACCCATAAGTACGCCCAACGTACTTCAAGGGTCCATTTATACCAAAAATGGAAATCTTCGAGGGTTTCGAGTCATACCTGATTTAGGGTGTTACACCGTGAAGGAGTCATCAGAGGAGACTGGGATGGTTGAGGACAAGGATATACCTTATTTGAGTATAGTAAGGCATATTTTAGCAACAATTATAGTTAATCAAGAGGAGTATATTAGGGTGGTGGCCCTCGTTGTCTACGTTGTGTATCGACGGTAAGGGTCGAGAGTCGTAACTAATTCTGGACAGTCAAGATGTCTGATGGTGTGGCGGTAGAAATTTTGGGTGACTAGAGGCAGTCACATCGAGAGGACTCCGAGGTTTTCATTTGAGATTTGGGATACTTGAAGCTATTTGGTCATTATCCGGAAGGTCATTGAGTATTATGTGGTACGTTCCATGAGTCAGGAATGGTACATCTGGTGAGCCAGTCTGTAGTGTGGTCTATTTGGTATGTCCGATGGTTCGAACTCTAAGTGGGGGAGAACTGAGTATTATGTGGGGAGGAGCCTCAATCTGATGTGGTACAAAAGTTTGGATTATGTGGTCATGTGGTAGTCAAGGCAACGTACAGAGCGAGATGATGCATGTTGCACATGCTCAGGAGAGCATGAGTGTTTTCACGGCAGGTGGCCGTTGGACAGGAATCCGATTAGGGTCCATGTTTCTTTGGGTGTGTCAATGTTGAGTTTCGAGACAGTTGGGTTGCTGAGGTTAAGATTCGACTGCTGAGAGATTGATAGTTTGGCATATAAATTGTTACATGTACTTCTTGAAGGGCAACAACTGATTTGTCAATCAACTTCAGAATCATAATGAGTAGTTTCGCATGGGCGTGATCAGAAGAGGATGAGGCTTTGGATTGTCGTTAATGTGTTCTTAGTCATGGACGTTTCCTCCATGCTTCAAATTGTAAGTTGGAGTACTTCAAGGGTTCGACTTGGTTTCCAAAGAGGCAGAAGGAAAATGGGAAACGAAAAGGAAAGAATAGGGTTGAATGTGTGGTTGAGGGGGTGGGTATTTATTTATTTATTTTTTAATTCTAAAAATGATAAACAAATAATAAAAATATAAAAAAGAAATTACTAAGAGTAAAATAGTCATTTATGTCTTTAGGGACTTATCAAGTGAAAAAAACATAATACATGGACAGTCCGATTTAATTTTTGAAAATAAAAAACTAAACATGTTTTTTGGCATGAAAGATGATTGAGTATAATTTAGTGTTAAATCTTTTTTAAACCATTAATTCATACTTAAACAAAGTTATAATCACTTTTTTTAAATGGGGCTTGGGGACATGTTGGTCCCCTTGCATCTCTACCAACTACCAAGTAAAATTATCCAAATAAAATAAAATTAAACAAAAATAAAAACGCATCTGATAAGTGATAGCCCCTCTTTCCGTCTCTCACCCCCGGCGACTGAAAACTGCACCGATCTCACTTTCCCCCACCGGATTTTCTTCTCTATTAATCACCACTGTCACTTAGGGTTTTACTAATCTCATTCAATCAACTATTAACGCCATTGATTTGATCGAATTCAGTGGAATCTGTAAGTTCGCACGTCTAACATAATCCAGTCGACCACGAGGTACTTCAATTTAATTCTATTTCGTGTCTCTTCGTTTCGTTTCTTAATCGCTGTATTTCTCAATTTCTCGGTTGTTTGTTTTCAGTATTGGTTCCCAACTTGTTTTAACTCAAGTAGAATTAATTTACTCGATAAGGAATTTAAAGTCAACGAGCAATAATCATCTTAAGCTGTCTATCTCAATCTTCAATACTCTATTGGGTTGAAATTCTCCCTGTTGATTGTCAACGTTGAAAAAAAACTTTGGATGTCGAGGCTAATAAACGTATATGTGTTTGTGGCATTGTTGGTTTGATGAGAGTCTAGGATAGTAGGATTCCACATGTATAAAACCTACATACAAATTGCATCTAGCCAGATATAGAAATTCTAATCTTTGTGTAATCGTCATAAAGTTGATGTTCGTTTTTGTTTTTCTTTAATTATCAGTGCCATGACGACAGTTGGGTTGCTGCATATTCTGGTAAATGGCAAGTGAAAGGTATGAGAATCTTGGAGCATAGAAAAGGACTTATTGATTCATGGAGAATTTAGCGACAATGATCGGCTCAAAAGGGTTAGTTAAAAGGGATGAGTTCGTAAGGATTCTTATCCAGTGTCTTTATTCTTTAGGTTATGAGAAATCTGCAGCTTGTTTGGAATCAGAATCTGGTATTTCATACAAATCGGTGGAATTTAAGTTGCTTGAATCTTCAATAATTGGTGCTGATTGGGAGGGTTGTATTGATAGCCTTTATGGGATCAAGAACATGACGGATGAACAAAGAGACACAGCTTTGTTTCTTGTTTCCCAACAGTGTTTGTTGGAGTGTTTGGGCCGAGGGGATGATTCTTTAGCTTTGTCCCTTTTGCGTAAACAAATCTCCAAATTGCAAGTGGGAAGAGAGAAAGTTCACAAGCTTGCTTTTAGTTTGTTTTCACTTGGGGAGCTTGGTTTAGATAAAGTTCATGATGATTGTGATGTTTTTCAAGAACTGAGAAGGAATCTAGTAAATGAATTGGAGAAATTGCTTCCACCACCAATCACTGTACCTGATAGAAGATTGGAACATCTGGTTGAAAGGGTGGTTGGTTCCCAAATTGATTCATGCATCTACCACAATTCTCTGGATCCAGTATCAATCTATAAGGATCATTCTTGTGGTAGGGATCAGATCCCTACAGAAACCATTCAGGTGTGTTGGTTTCAAATTGTAAATAGTTCATGCTGATCTTTTTTAATGGAGTAATCTCTTTGAAAAATTGTTGCAGATTTTGTCCGACCACAAGAATGAAGTTTGGTTTGTTCAGTTCTCTAACAATGGGGATTATTTAGCATCTTCATCAAGTGATTGTACAGCAATTATATGGAAGGTAACTATTATGTCCTTAACAAAATCGATACTCTAGAGATTCTATTCTTAGAATATTTGTTGAATTATACGTTACATATAAAAGCAGCGTAATCAAATGGGATAAGATACGAATGCATAAGTAGATTCTTTCTTCATGCACCAGAATTAGGAGACTGATTTTAAAATCCATAACACTTGTCTGTTCCATTGTTCAGGGAAGTTAACCTTCTTAACTATGCACAACAGGGGAGTTGGGCACTTAGTCTCATAGTGGCTTGAGTGTCTCCAACTGCCATTTCAGGTAAGACATATATATACATATGTCTTGAGGGAGATCAAACTTTCATGACTTTCTTGAATCTTGACTTATATCTAGGGAAATCTAAATTTAATGATCATTTTGGAGGTGGGTGCTTTTATTATATGCATAACTTATTGCTTGTATGTCCATGTAACATGTTATGTTTACTTCTTACAAAGTTACAATCCATAGAAAAAGCATGATTTTTTTTTTCCTTTTCCGAATCATATTCTTGAAAGTTTTGGTACAGATACAAGAAGATGGGAAGTTAGTTTTGAAACATAGATTATCCAGTCATCAAAACCCGGTTTCTTTTGTAATCTGGAGCCCCGATGACACAATGGTGTTGACATGTGGGAACTTAGAAGTCCTTAGGCTTTGGGATGTGGAAACAGGTACATGTAAGCACACATTTGGTGATAACAGCTTCCTTGTTAGCTCCTGTGCTTGGTTTCCAGACTCAAAGAGACTTGTGTGTGGGAGTTCAGACCCTAAAAAAGGCATCTGCATGTGGGATTGTGAAGGCAAGGAGATCAAAGCATGGAGAGGAACACGGATGCCAAAGGTGTTAGATATTGCTGTTACTCCAAATGGTGAATATCTGATTACTATTTTTTCAGATAAAGATATTCGGATACTAAACGTGGCTACAAATGCTGAAAGAGTTATCTCTGAAGAACACCCGATTACATCTCTTTCGGTTTCTGGTGACAGCAAGTATTTGATTGTTAATCTTAATAGCCAAGAGATTCATATGTGGGATGTTGAAGGGTTATGGGAAAAGCCTTTGAGATATAAGGGCCATAGGCAACATAAATATGTCATTCGTTCTTGCTTTGGTGGGGTCAATAGCACCTTTATTGCCAGTGGCAGCGAAAATTCACAGGTGAATTTACCTAACTATCCCTAACTTTCATCAGCTCATGATATCCTTAAGTTTATTCTCTGATAATTGTGAGAGCAGGTGTATATCTGGAATCGAAGTGGTTGTGATCCAATTGAGGTGCTTTCTGGTCATTCAATGACTGTAAACTGTGTGAGCTGGAATCCTAGGAGACATCAAATGCTAGCATCAGCTAGTGATGATCAAACCATTCGCATATGGGGACCAAATCCCTCACAGAAGATGCATCTGAAGGGGCTCATATGAGATATATGTAATCATAACTTGTAATTATTATCAAGTCAGAACATCTTTTTCCTCTCTGAATGTGTTGTTGACTTATTTTGGTTCTTGTGCTCTTCATGTAAAGTAACCATTTTTGCTACCTCTTTGTTTTTTTTTACTTGCTGTATCTTCTATACGTTTTGTAGTTAGACATCGATTTGGAATTTCTGGTTTCTGTGTTCACAGAACCAAAACCCATATATGATTTTAGTTACTGTTATACTAATCTGATGAATATGGATTTTTGTTGATAAACTTTCTTCATGTTGTCATATTAAGAGGTTGTAGAGTAGACCTTCAAATTGCTCGACTCCTTTAAATCTCAACTAAGCTTTTAATTTTACATAAAAATGAATTATTCAGTTTTGTATTAAAAACAACTAATTACTTAAGTACATTCAATGATGCTATAAAAATGTTTCAACTTTATCTAACGAATCATATTTACTTGTAGACTATGCAATCAAGCACAAAAAGACAGTAATTTTACTAGTATGAACGCAGTGTTGAACATGAATTCATGATCTATATTAGAGTGTTACCATTCAGTCAAACATTCACTCACTCACATAAGAGAAGGTACACCAAGCAATTAACAATATTTTATCATGAAAAGGTTTTTATATGAATTCATGATCTATATTAGAGTGTTACTATATGTGCGATTTAAGAATATCATGTACCTCTTACTCTTAGTAGTTCTTGTATCTCTTAACACTTCATGATCTCTTTCTTTGACAGTTGTGAACAATGATGAATTAAAAAAAATAGCAAGTTAAAGTTTTATAAAATAGGAATCTTAAATGATAATCATAATTTTATAATTTTTAATGTACCATAAATATAAGGATCTTAAGCGAGACAATATTTAATGACACAATGTATGTGTGTGTTTTCATGTTTCTTTGGCTGTATCCCTGACATTTGGATCAAGGTGACACAATGGACACTTGTGCACAAATCAGGCATGGGGGTTTAGAGGGGGGGGAGGGGGGCAAAGTGGGCAGCTGCACAGGGTCCAATTTTTTTCATTATATATTTTTATTTAGAAATGCAAAATTATAATAAAGATAAGGGTATTTTTTTTCTTGTTCGTCCTGAGCCTTTAAGAATATTTCATTTTTCAGGACCGGCCCTGAAATCAGGCATTGCCCTTGTCGATTAATTCTCTCTTGGCCGCACCAATATATTCGAGAAGATCAAACAAAGCAAAAAAAAAAAAAAAAAAAAAAAAAAAAAACTGTTGGGTACAATCGTTTTTGAAGGACTATGATTCATTTAGAAAGCAAGGATGTAAGATTTAACAATTAAAGATGAACACCTACAATGGTATTTGAAGCTTAGTAACTATTATATTCTTTTGAACGAAATATAGGTCGAAGCTTAGTTACATTAATTGGGATGTTTGGATTATATTCTTAAACTTTTTTGTAATATCATGCTTCTTCGGTATTGTGGTTTTAGTTGGTTAATGGTTGATACTTGATGATGTTGAGGCATCATTTATTTAATCATGTAAGTATATTTGTGGGTTTGAAGATATTGCGACATTTATTATCTATTTTTTACCTTTTTAGGGACGATCGATTTTTAGGATGGAATCCCACAAACCGGCACGAACCCGACCCGTTTCCATTTATACAGTGTGTTTGCGAGTTTGTGTATATATAATAAATAATAAGTCGAGTCTTGTTGAATGTTTGAGTGAGCGAGAGAGAGAGAGAGAGAGAAGAAGAAGAAAGATTTGTCCCCTTTGTTTGTTTGTTGCATATCATTCAGACATCGTCCGGATTTACCTCTCTCGCTCGCTCGCTAGGGTTTCTCAATCTAAATTTCGATTCTTAAATCCAATCATAGAGTAGCCAAGGGAGATCGACTGTTAAAACCAGGGTTTCTATGTATTCGATTTCTCTGCTCCCTGTGTCTACTTCTTAAAGAAGACATCTTCAAGTTAGATTTATATGAATGGATATCATGAAGACAAATTCATACCTAGATGATCTATCATCCTCACCTTCACCAATCCATCACAAGTGAGTTCGAATTATATTTCTCCTCATAATTATATGTTAATTGAATTCAGTTTTCGTTTCTTGATGTGAAATTTTTAAGAATCTAAATTGATTGATGCTGAATTTTGATATTTTAATCGAATAGTTGACAGTAGGATATGTTGATGTAATCTGGTCGTCTGGTTTGCTTTCAACTTTTGCAACTAGGAAAGGTAGGGAATTATTGCCAGTTGGTGTATGTAATTCTTAGAAATCCAGCTAGATCTTTTCAAGGAGTGTTTGGATGTGCGATTTCAAAGTAAATATTGCTACTTTTAGAAATTCACCTGATTATTCAAATCTGATTTTTTTTTCCCCTAAATAATCAGCACACTTGAGATTGGTTACAGATTTACAGTCAGTTTAAGCTCACATCCAAGACTCCAAGTAGCCGCATGATCATGTCTTGGATCACTGGTGCTATATGATCATGTCTTAGTTGTTCCTATATTGATCTAAGTAAACTGTGATCCCTGCTATCTTTTTCTTGTTCCATGGTTGGGTTGTTTGAGGGTATAGTCTCAGATGAATTTGCTCTGTCAAATCAGCCAGTTGGAGGCTTCTTTTATTTCTCATAACTTTTGCTTGATGTTTTTCTATATAGGTTCTTACTTCTAGATTTGCATATCTTGTGTTCTAACTTTAAAACAAATGAATTGTGTATTGATGTTTAAAAATAGCATCGTGCAAGATTTGTTAGTGGTGGAATTTTTTGGATATTAGACATCTAACAGGTATATGTTCTCAGTAGTAGGAATGTGCTCCAAATGTTGGTCAAGAGAGAGATAGCTCCAAGAATAAAAAAGTATTTGCCAAGAAGACAGGGGAGTGGAACTTCTGAGCATCACCACCGGTCATTTGTTAAGCCCAAAAGTGAAAGTGCAAGGGACTCGAGGCGTGAACTTCATTCATGGTATGTCTTTTTGATGTCAACTAAAAAAAGTCAAAGTGCAAATGTATCATTTTTAATTACTAACTGTGTTTATAGGGTGGAGGCTGAGTCCTTACAGTGTTTATCAGCCAAGTATTGTTCATTAATGCCTTCACCAAGGTCGACTATCGCAGCAGCATTTAGCTCAGATGGAAAAATTCTTGCATCTACTCAGTACGTTGTTAACTGTCTGTGTAATTGTAATTTGTTTCTAGCTCCTTTTATTGTTATATTAATTGAAGTTGCTCATTTTGGGGTTGACAGCGGTGATCATACTGTGAAAATAATCGACTGCCAAACTGGGAAATGTCTAAAAGTTATGAGTGGACATCGAAGAACACCTTGGGTGGTAAGATACTAAGATAACAAATGCATCAACTCCTTTTTAGTTTTTACAGTCAGTTTCTGCTAACTTGTTCTTTGAAATTGTGACCTAATTAACTTAACATTTTACTTTCTTTTTTGTTTTTTACAGGTTAGATTCCACCCGTTGCGTCCAGAAATACTCGCGAGTGGAAGCTTAGACCATGAAGTTCGCTTATGGAATGCCAACACATCAGAATGCATAGGATCCCGTGATTTTTGTAATTACTAAACATTTTGTTTCCCTTGAGATATTGATAGACCTCCCTCCTAATAGATCAAGCAAATATAAAAAATATTAGAGGTTTACCATTTAGGATATACTGATGCATAGTCACATATAAGATTAAATATAGCACACAAAATCAGGCTTGTTACATATATCTCTTATGTCTGCTTGTCTTTGTTTATTGCAGACCGGCCTATTGCTTCCATTGCATTCCATTCAGAAGGAGAAGTGCTTGCAGTTGCTGCAGGCCATAAGGTAATGTCTGTACAAAGGTTTTTGTGTTTAACTATTTTTAATTATTTTGTTATTTTGTAAATTTAAGAGGCATAATAGTAATACTGATGGGAGTTTTTCAATTTCAGCTGTATTTATGGCAGTACAGCAGCAGAGGAGAGACCTCCTCACCTGCTATAGTATTAAGGACAAGGCGTTCTCTACGGGCTGTGCATTTCCATCCACATTCTGCTCAACTTTTGTTAACTGCTGAGGTATATATATATATATATATATATATATATATATATATATATATATATTTCCATGGGTTTGTAATTAGGGTTGATACACTATGGTCGTGCTTTCAAAAAGCTACCCAGTTATAACAATTTCATCCCAATACAAAGAAAATTACATTACTATAATTGAGTAGATAGAATGTCCTAATAATAATAAAAAAAATGAAAGTACATTGCTATAGCCCTTCCCTTGTTTTAAATGGTTTGCAGGTGAACGATCTTGACTCCTCAGATTCTTCAATGGCACCCGCAACATCTCTAGGTTATCTGCATTATCCCCCTCCTGCTGTATATATGGGCAATATGCATCGCATAGACCGTTTAAGTTTAGCAGCAGAATTACCATTAATGCCCTTGCCTCTCTTCTCCTCTCCTTCAACCACAAGACTCGATTCAAGAAGGCCACAATCCTCTTCTGATCAACATCTGTTCCATGCAAATGCAAATGCAACAGTAACACAGCAACAAGTGATGGATTCTTCTTCATCTTCTATCCACACCAGCAGCAGCCAGCATAATGATAATGATAATGATAATACTGTAAATAATAACCAAGTCCAAAACATGGATATTTCGGATGTTGAAGGTGTTCCGATGTTGAGAGAGCGTGTACGTTGGGAGTTACCCTTCATGCAAGGATGGTTGATAGGTCATAACCAAGCTGCAACTGCCACGTCATCGGGTTTCCCTCTGAGATCAGGGGCAAACCCTAATCCAGAGGCTTTATACAACATGAATCAAAATGGTGGTCCAGTGGCAGTGAATGAGTCGATAGCAAACGAAGGAGTAGGAGTAGGACAGGCTGTCCCTATGATTGGTCGAATACAGTCTCAACTGTCTGCATCACTTACTGCCACAGCTGCTGCTGAGTTGCCTTGCACTGTAAAGCTAAGAATTTGGTCTCATGATTCAAACAATCCATGTGCCTCTCTCAAGCCTGAACGATGTCGCTTAGCAATACCGCATGCTGTCCTTTGCAGGTAACATTTTTTTTTTTTTAAATAAAGAAAATAAAAATAAATAAGGAGCCTGGCGGGGGTTGATGTTCGTATTACTGTATGCTGTTGCAGTGAAATGGGTGCTCATTTTTCAGCATGTGGGAGATATCTAGCTGCTTGTGTTGCGTGTGTGCTTCCTCAGTTTGAAGGCGATTCAATTTCTGGGGTACAATCACAACTTCATCATCAAGAGGGTAGGGGGCCCGGAACATCTCCTACACGCCATCCTATCTCTGCACGCCAAGTCATCTATGAACTCAGAATATATTCACTTGAGGAGGCAACGTAAGAGAGGACTATTCTTTCCATTTCCATTTCCAATTTTGTATTGTTATCATCAAAAAAAGTATGACAATTATTGATTGTACTTTGTGTAGGTTTGGTTTGGTACTTATCTCAAGGCCAATCAGAGCTGCCCACTGTTTGACATCAATCCAGGTGACATAACATGTAGTATATATTTAGTATATTTAGTATTTACAATTACAATGTTGATTGATGATTTGATGGTGCAGTTTTCACCAACTTCTGAGCACATCTTGCTTGCTTATGGGAGGCGTCATAGCTCTCTTCTGAAAAGCATTGATATCAATGGAGACGCATCTTTATCCATTTACACAGTTTTGGAGGTAAATAATAGGGTTTCAGTATTTTTGTAAATAACTGTGTTGAAAAAAAAATAGAAATGATTGAGGTTTTGAATGTTGTAGGTATATAGAGTTTCGGATATGGAAGTGGTGAGTGTGCTTCCCAGTGCAGAAGACGAGGTGAATGTCGCTTGCTTTCACCCTTTCTCTGGGGGTGGTATTGTCTATGGCACAAAGGTCTCTCTCTCTCTCTCTCTAGTGATTAGACCATTATATTCTATTTGACCATTTAAAATAGACATTTTTCCCACCATTTTTTTGATTTAGCCATTGTTATAATAATCGTAAAAAAATTATTAGTTCACTGCATAGAATGATGAAAGTAGTTTGTGATTTTTTTTTTCTTTGAAGTTTGAACATTTGGTTGACATGCATAAGGGGGTGTGTCATGTGTGTGTTGGCAGGAAGGGAAGCTTAGAATCCTTCAATTTAATGGAGGCGATGGGATGAAAATTAGCAGCAGACCTGATCAGTCGGTAGAAGCACACATGGTTGACATACAACAATAATACTACACGACATGCATGCAGGTTGTTACTTGAATACTAACTCCACCATCTTACCTTACTTATTTTCTCATTATTATTGAACAAGATAAGATTTGTTTATGTTTATGTTTCAGGGTGGATGTGGCTTTAAATGCTTAGTATTTGATATCACATCCAGCCTACGTAAGGTATGTAAATGTACCAATGTTATCATCATTTAAAAAAAAAAAAAAGAGAGAGAAAAATGTGGTGATTATTTGATGTTGGTGTTACAGGAACTTAGTTACACCAGCTCTCCTAGTCCTAACTGTTGAAGATGCAGATGAAGCTTAGCTATAGCTGGAATCGGTTCCTGTGGTCCCCTGCACCTTGTCTTTTTTCTCTCTCACACTTACTTTTGACTGTTTTGTTGTATGTTTGACCTTGACCTTGACCTTGACCTTGACCCTGACCATGTGTGTACTATATATATAGTCTCTATTATGTTTGTTAACAAGAGACATCTGATCTGAGCAGTGGCTACACTTGACTCGGTAGGTTTGGTTTGGTTTGGTTTTGTTGTAAATTATGGTAGCTCTAAGTAATTAAGTAAGTTGTACTGATTCTAGAGATTTCTTTCTTCCTCATGTATTGTATTATTGTATGTATGCTGTTTGTTCTCTTCTCTTCTCTTCTCTTCTCTTCTTTCTTTCATACTTGTATACTATAATAATACACATCATCTGCTACAACTGACTTGACTGGATTTTTATGCTTTCCTTGTTTGTCAAGGAATTTTTGTTAGTTTCCCACCTATTTTAGGTATTTCAACATTTGGTCAGTTTGTCATAAGCATTTACTGTAGATAGAGAGGGTACTAAATAAGTGACAACTACCCAAAAGCCTAGCCCTACAAAATATTTATATAGCCAACCACCTAATAAAATCTACACTTTTTAGATGTTTGACCTTCACCATTTCTCTTGGGATTTGTTTATTTTGGTACAAACTCAATTTTTTTTTTTTGTTTATTAGCTCATCAGGTGCCAAAACTGACTGATTAGTTTATACGTTAACAAAATGCAATTAACAAAAAAACATTAGGTTGCAACTCATGGGTTTTTAGGATTAAAATATCAGTAAAATGGTAAATCGGCTTACATACATAAAAAATATTTTCAAATAAGTAAAATGATTTATTTAAGCTAATAAATATTTTTTTGTTTACTAGCATCCAAACACTCAAAAGTGCTTATCCACGATAGGAAAATACATTTAACTAACAAACACATCAAATAAAGCAATCTCCCAGTTAAATCTTCTAGGTTATTTTAGAAGGGCAATAGATACTAAAATAGTGTTTTAATTGCAAGAAAACATGTCTTATTGTAAGTGCTCATCAAGGAAGAGGTTTTGTTTTGACATTTATTTTAGAAATATTACTTAATAATAAATCATTAAAACTGATACTTGAAGTTAATAAGGGGATCGTTTGGTTGCATTTTTGTTTTAAAATCAAATAAGTTGTTGTTTGAGTATATAATATTCTCAACTTATAACAATATGAAAGAAGAAACTGTTTGTGTCCCTCATCAAGCAAGTACGTCGGAGTTTTAATATACTATTGGCTGTTTCCAAAAAGAAAGAAGAAAGAAAGAAGAAACTGTGAGTTTATCAAATGAGTATAACAGAAATAATAAATTAGCAACTGTATTTAATTTTGTTGTTAATGATATGAGATTAGATATGACTCCAGATAATCACTCATTCAACAATAAATAAAACTTGTTGAACCACCCAAACTTTAAGAACATTGGCATTAAACACGAATACAAAAGTATTTTATAATGAGAGATTTTGATTTTTGATTAAATGTGACTTGACTTGGTTCAGGATGGAAGGGACCAATTCCCAGATTTGAATTTCTTGTAGAAGCTCTTGGATCTTTTTGAAACAGCAAAAAACACTGCAGCCACCATTACCAGAAAAAGGAAACTAAATTAAAGATTAAAAATAAAATATGGAAGAACACAAAAAAGAAGTTGGGTTACAAACCAGGAATCCCAGGGATAACAAATTTGTCTTCTTTGAGAACCGAATGAAGGGTTCTTCTTTCGTTCACTTTCACCCATTTTGAACCACCTTCTCCCCCTAAAGTTGAATAATAATTACAAATCCAAACAGAAAACAGTTGTGACTATATTTTTCAGTCAAAATAAATAAATAAACATACCAACTGAAGGTGAAGGTTTAACTGCATCTGTTTCATCATCATCACCAAATGTCTCAAGATGGGAAGCAGCTGTACCCTGTAAGAAATTGCTAATAATTTCCTTCTTGGACAAACCTACCCCTGACCCCGCCTGCCCACCAAACCAAAGATGTTAAACAACAAAATCATAGTACGCAGGACAAGACCAAGACACAAGATCTAACCTCATAGTACAACTCAATGGCATCACGAGTGTAAGCACTCTCTTTATCCCATGGCAATGGTGCACCACTATCTGAGAACATGTTTTCAAGCGCTAAGGATTCCACTTAACAGAATTATTAAATAAATTGTTTTGTTTTGTTGTAAGAAAAAGGATATGAGGTCAAGGTGAGGTGAAAACATATCAGTCTCACAGAAGTCCTCAATGAAGTCGCTAGACATAACCTCTGCATAAAGGAGAATAACAGGCCAGTGAAGTATACGATCTTTATCTAATATCGGCTTTTTCAGTCCTGTTAATTCTTGGAACATTGCCTTTCCAATCTTCAATCCTCTCTCTTCAATTGCTGACACTAGATCCTACACATACATAATAAACTCATGTTACAGAAAGATTAACTTTTTAATTATATGAACATCAATCAACACCTTAGCTGCTGTCAAAGCTTTGGAAACTTGGGCCTCGTGTTGTTGGCGTTGTGATATTTGTGAATCAATCACCTCACATAGCTTCTTAAGTTCTACATTATCTGGATTCTCATCGACTCCTTTTACACAAAACCTTCGTGCTTCAACCAACTTATTCAAAGATAATGATGCTTTTGCTGCTCTGTAAAAAGCCTAACAACAAATACAGAAGAAGAATAAGATCATCATCCTATTAATGTCAAACTGAACTGTGTATACAAATACAAGTAGAAACAGAAAGGAGACTTTGACATTTGTTGGGGAAAGCTTGATGGCTTCCTCTGAATCTGAAAGAGCACGCCCATAATTTCCAACTTGTAGGTTTACATGTGCCCTATTAGAAAATATCATTGAGGTCTCCATGTCACTTAAGGCTTTCTGATTTATGGCCCTTGTATAGCAGTTGATAGCCTCTGAATAATGCTTCTTTCCCATCTTCACATACTTGTTACCTTCTTCCTGCATTCCCAATCAAAAAAATTACAACCAATTTGTTTTCCTCTTAGTTATCAAATCAGTTGCTGTGTTTTCACTTCATATTTGATCAAGAGTAATTAGAGTTAGCATCTAAAACATTATAACTACCTTACTAGATTAAACTTCTGGGATGAAAAACTGAAAACCTAAACCATATTTTTTTGATCTGATAAAGTACCGAGGGTTATTTTCTTCTCGTTACAGCTTTAAGATCAATCCAAACATACAATTAACCCAAACAATCAAATTCGTTAACCAGGATAATAAGAAAGCAGATGCTGGAGCTAAACTTGTTGTATTCAAATAACTAGAGAAATGGAGACAGAGATTTACTGAGTTCAAGAGTAGCGGCCTCCGATTTCTACTTTTTTTTTTTCCAGATTATTGTGGTTAAGCATGACACACTAATATCGATATTAACATATAGAAATACAGTGCAGCAATACAACTTTAAGATCAATGAATACATAAGGTTATTCATTTATCGAGTCAATAAACTAGGGGTATAAGAAACCAGATTCTGAATTATCGAGGTAAATATGTTGTGTTTATATATAAGTAGTAAGTAGAGAGAGATTACTTTCAGTTCAAGTGCAGCGGACTCCTTGAGAGCAGAGATAGCATCAAGGTCTGCTAATTCACTCTCCGTTTGAGGTTCAGCACCCTTCTCCATCAATAACGCCATGGCTTTCTTCCTAGCAGTTGCAACACCTCACCGGCGACGGGCAGCAAAACAATTGAAGCCAAGGGAAACAAATTGGCGCTCTTTAACGGGCCGTATAATTCTAAATCATATTATTGGGCTTTTTCACCAACCGGATTGTAGAGGGGCACCAACCAACAACGGTTTTAAACGGTTCGGTTATTATTATTATTATTATTATTATTATTATTATTATTATTATTATTATTATTATTATTATTATGAGAAATCTTTAGAAAAGTTTTAATATTTCTAATTTACAAAAAAAATCTCAAACTAAAATTTGCTTATGAAAAAGTTATAATTATCGGTAAAAATAACGATTTGACCATATTTTCCCTATTTACCGGTTTCATTACTTAACTGGTTTTAATAAAGTCCCATTATTTTACCATAATTTACGAACAAGTCCCAAATTATGGTAAAATAATAGAACTTTAATGAAAGTTATGGTAAAATAATGAGACTTTAATGTTTCTGGGTAAGTAATGAAACCGGTAAACCGGGAAAATATGACAAAATCGCTATTTTTACCGAATTTTGGGATTTTTTTCATAAACCAATTTTAGCTTAGGACTTTTTTGTAAATTAGGGTAAAATATTGGGATTTTTCCAGAGATTTCCCTTTTATTATTATTTTTATAGTTATATAAAAATCGGTTTCGCCTGGTTTGATTTTTTCATTTTTTTAAAATGAAATTTTGTTTAAAAATCGGTTTTTTGGGGTGTTTTTGAAAGTGAAATTTTGATTATCATCACATGAGTCTTATTGAGGCTCAGTATAAATTTTTTGAGAAGGTATTAGCGATTCGGACAACAAATACGATCATCCTATTATTATTTGTGAAGAGTCGGATGTTGTTAAGGGTCAAAAGTTTTAACATCTTGTAAACATAATGCATTAGCTTTAGTTCTTGAAGTTGAGTGGAAACTTAGATATTTCTGTAATATATATATATATATATATATATATATATATATATATATATATATATATATATATATATAGGGGAGAGTTCATGCGAAAATGCAAATAATTTGCGAAAACGCGAAAACAAGAAAAACCAATGATATTGTGTCACCTCAACATTATATTTTGGAAAATAATTCATCCAAACTTTGAAATATATGATGATAATCGATGATAGATGATAAATTGTTTCATATTAGCAAAGTATGATTTTTAATATTTTTATTAAGAAAACATGAATTTAAAAATGATTAAGGACGTAAAAAAATATAATTATCAAAACCGTCTTTAAATCTATATTACCATAACACCGTCCAATGTAAACTTACTATATTTAATTTATTGCTAATAAATTTATTTTTTTATAGTACATGTGCTTGATTTTCACAAGATAAAATCTGTTTTCGCGTTTTCGCAAGATATTTATATTTTCGCATGAACCTACTTCTATATATATATATATATATATATATATATATATATATATATATATATATATATATATATATATATATATATATATATATATATATATATATATATATATATATATAAAGATTTGTTATTCATAATTCCAATAAATAACATTAAGACGATACATAATCAAAAAAATAACTAGAAGATGATATATAATAATAAAAATACGGTTGAATTTTTTAAAAATTATGATAAAACAATAGACAAAATGTTCATTTTGATCCGATCAACATGTTCATTTTTATGTCCAAAAATTAGGAACCGAATGTGGATATGAACCTGAACCTGATAAGCCTCAATATGTTCGATACAACGTCCATAATCGATCCGATTCAAATATTCATCCCTATCCAGTGTTTTGAAAACCAGACCGGTTCAACCGGGAATCGGTCGGGTCATCGGTTTTTTATCACCCAAAAACCGGCTGCTATTCAAAACGTTAAAAACCGTCGGTTTTGCTAAGAACCGGAAAAAACCAGTTTGATTCAACTGGAAATAAAATCGGTTCATTGCAGAGCATTGGCTCTCGTATCTGCTCAAAAGAGCAAGCCGACTCAAAGGAGCCAGCAAATTGAAACGAGACTATAAGCAATTCACTATGGCACACATAATACTCCCTTTTATAGATGGAGTTTACATTTTGTTTTAGTTTCACCCATATGCTCAATACTTCCATTTTCTTTTACAATTTGGGAAACGTTTATTTTTACAATTTACACATTAAATATGTTTATACTATTTATTTTTACACAACACACATTCATATTATATTTGTTTTTTACACAACTATGTATGCACTTCATATATTTAAAAAACACATATTATATATATATTTAATATAATATATACATATAACTAACATATATATATATATATATATATATATATATATATATATATATATATATATATATATATATATTTATGTGCCGGTCCAACCGGTCAAACCAATTGAATCATCGAACCACTAAGATATCCGGTACGATTTTCAAATCTTTGTACCTATCTAATACAATAGAATTTATGTATTTATGTGCATATAAACCATTCTATTCAAGCTATGGTTCTAGATAATAACAACCCACACCATGAGTGGATGCCATATAAAAT
This sequence comes from Lactuca saligna, assembly GCF_052625555.1. NCBI lineage: Eukaryota > Viridiplantae > Streptophyta > Magnoliopsida > Asterales > Asteraceae > Lactuca > Lactuca saligna. The sequence continues at coordinate 8,817,823 of NC_136425.1, read as the reverse complement.
TCACAAAATATAGCAAAAAGTCATAAATATTTATTGGCCTGTCGAAGCTTCTTCAATACAATCTATCTGTAAAAACTAAATATAAAATTTTCAATTATCTGCAAAAAAAAATTCTGTTTGCTTTTTTACTTTTATATTATATTAACCATTTGATAAAGTATCAACAAGTCAAGATGGCCGAGTTGGTCTAAGGCGCCAGTTTCAGGTACTGGTCCGAAAGGGCATGGGTTCGAATCCCATTCTTGACAATTTTTTTTTTTTTTTTTTTTTTTTTTTTTTTTTTTTTTTTTTTTTTTTTTTTCAATTCATAACCTTTTGTCCTGAACTATACCACCAATGACGAACCCATTCTTGACAAGTTTTTTTATTTTTTTATTATTATTTCAATTCATAACCTTTTGTCATGAACTATATCACCAATGACAAGTTTGGCCCTTGTCCTTTAGTTTAGCATACAATCACATTTTCAACCTCAAATATGCAACGGTGACATTTTTAGCGCTTAGAGCATCTCCAACCCACTCTCATTATTCATTCCCCCTCCCTCCACCCCTCTATTCTTCTCCAATCCTCTCCTATTTATTCCCCTATTTTGGGGGATATGAATAGTATTACACCAAATATGGTGTTATACTATTCATTTTTCCAAAATGGGGATGAACTTTGGTTTCAGATACATCCAACAGCCATGGAAAAAGCTCGGGATGACTGCATTGCAAACACCACAGCTTTTAACCTGTGATGATTTATTCTGATGTTTGATATGATACTTTGATAGTGTTTTGAAATACTTTGATTCATATTGGATGAAATGTTTTGATAACTATGGTTTATTAAATGGTTTTAAAACGAAATTTTTGGTTTATATTTTTTTTATGTTTCAAAATATAAAACTGTAGGTTTTAGGAAACTTACGGTTTCATTTTTTTTCCAAAAAAAAATCACGGAATCAACAATATATACAAGTGTTTATTGTTTATAAACTTTTTTTTAATAAAAAGCCCGAAAAAAAAAACCGCAGGGTGTTTGGAAACCTACGGTTTGGCAATTTTTTTAAGTGTTTTGAAAAAAAATCATAAAATAATAACATATATACAATTCCTTACACGTTGCATCAAATTTAAAAACAAAACAAAAAAAAAGTTCGTACGGTTCACACGAAACCGTAGGTGTACACATCGACACTGCACAATCTTTGATTTCACACTTGTACACTGTAGGTTTCGTATGAAACCTATGAGTTTTTTTTTTTCCGGTTGTTTTAAAAAAAACTTAGTCTTATATATAAAAACTATTCATAATCAAGAATACAGTAAAATTTTGATAAAAAGTAGACAAACCTCGTTATTCGGGTGCTTCATGGCGAGAAAAAACTAGGCAAACCAACAAAACAATAGTAAAAAATGCACTAATTTGAAAATTTTAACATAATATACTTTGAGCTAATGAGCCACGAAAAAGTAAATCGGTTATAAAACAGTAGTCAATTACCATGAAATATTAGATTTCTAGCATTGACTGTAGTCAATGTCCGTTGACCGTAGTCAACAGTGTCGAAATTACTCTTTAATGAACTATTTTTGGCTAATTTGTTTTTTTATTATTTTTGAAAAAGCAATTAAAGATTTTGACTAGCTTTATATCACTTTAATTTACGAAACTTAAACATTCCACCATTTAAACACATTACTACCATTAATGCAAAAGCGTGATATTAGACCACCATTGCGTGAAGCGAGGCCCATCCTCTACAAGGTGCCCATACTTCTTCAAGGTTTCAACTACAAGGTGCCCATATATATATATATATATATATATATATATATATATATATATATATATATATATATATATATATATATATATATATATATATATATATATATATATATATATATATATATATATATATATATATATATATATATATATATATATATGAAAATGATTAAATGAAAACACTTAAAAGGTTGAGAATGCGAGAACAAATATATTTATTTGTGATTACATATATTCATTTGTGGAGAAATGATAAATTTTTACGGACAATCAATATTAATATGCTTTTTCTTTTCAGTTGAAATTAAAGGCGTAAAAATATATAATTTCTTCATAAATGAATATATGGAATCACAATGCATATACTTTGTTCTCGCGTTCTCAACCTTTTTGGTGTTCTCATTTGATCCTACTCCTATATATATATATATATATATATATATATATATATATATATATATATATATATATATATATATATATATATATATATGTATATATGTATATATATATATATATATATATATATATATATATATATATATATATATATATATATATATGAAAATGATTAAATGAAAACACTTAAAAGGTTGAGAATGCGAGAACAAATATATTTATTTGTGATTACATATATTCATTTGTGGAGAAATGATAAATTTTTACGGACAATCAACATTAATATGCTTTTTCTTTTCAGTTGAAATTAAAGGCGTAAAAATATATAATTTCTTCATAAATGAATATATGGAATCACAATGCATAAACTTTGTTCTCGCGTTCTCAACCTTTTTGGTGTTCTCATTTGATCCTACTCCTATATATATATATATATATATATATATATATATATATATATATATATATATATATGTATGTATGTATGTATGTATGTATGTATATGTATATATATATATATATGTATATATATATATATATATATATATATATATATATATATATATATATATGTATATATGTATATATATATATATATATATATATATATAGGGTTAGATTTTTTTGTTTTTACTAACTACTGTGTGCCAGAATGCATAGATCTGAACCATCAGATGAAATATAATCAAATGTCATGATATGAGGGTCTATGATAGTAGAATAGGATAACATGTACCATATAATCACACAAATTTCAGCATAAGGACATTTTAGTCAATTAACCTATATTAAAAAAGGAAATTTTCTGATTTTTAGGGATAATTAATTCCTTTATTTTTTTTAAAATCTAAATATTTTAAATTAATTCAAATTTAAAAATCTGTTTTTATTCTGTCAGAATGATAGAATGATAGAATGCGAACCATAAACTAGTAAATATATTTTTCGATTTTATTCTGTCAGAATGGTAGAATGTCAACCATAAACTAGTAAATACATTCCGAAAGAATACACAAATCAATTTTTGAACTAATAATATAACAAATAATTAAATTGTATGATTGTGATTCATTGAATAATAACAACATTCTGAAAGAAAAGAAAAAAAAACATCAAAATCTAACAAAAACACTAATCTATTATGAAAGAATATTATTTTTAAGCAACACTTTATACATGGTAGCATAACACATTCCGGTATAATACATCAATAAATATTCTTACAGAATAAACTATTCTTGCAAAATGGTTTTGAATATTCTTAAAGAATTTGTAACATTAAAAAAATCATTTGTGGGGGATTGAATGATTCAACTCCACTAATACAAAACATAACCCTGAATTCTTTCAAAATCGCTATTTTACACTTGTTTATTGTTTTTTACATTCTAAATCAAAATCGAATGACATTGATACTTCCATGAAAACAAGCCTTGAGCAAGCTATATTTACAGACTTCAAAAACATATTACAATCTTATTCTCCAATGGAGAAAGAAAAACACCACTACATGATGTGTTTATTAACAGACTATTCACAAATATCAAACAAATCAATCATATGCAACTCCATTCACATGATTCTATGTAGAAAAAGAATCAATGAATAATAACAACTTATATTCTCAGGAATTGGATCAGATTTATAGAAAACTTTAAGCTTTTCTTCAAAAAGCCCTCCCCCAAAGCCTGGCAATTTGATACAAAAAGGACATTAAGACATCAAGAAACACCCAATCAGATTCTTACATTGTTAATTGAAGACCATTGTTAATTTTAATACCTTACGGTTTTCAAAAGTCAAATCTTGGTCAAACACGAATTTCTTCCCATCTTTATTTCCAGTATATCCAATAACCTGGTTAAGACATCCAATATTTACATTTCATTTTGCAAAAAGTAAAAAAAAATGAAAAGAAGAAAGATGGATAATGGAGAAGTGTCTTATTAGTGGAGCATCTCCTGTGATGCCAAAATCATCTCCAACCGGCTTTCCAATATCTTCATTGTCCAATTAAACATATACATAGATAACTCCTAAGAATCTCAAACATTGAATTAAATTTGAATTTGAGACGTAATTTGTTTGATCTTAAAATTAAGCAACTAAACTTTACCTTAACAATAACACGATGATTGACGAACACGAGTCCTGACCGAATGCTTGATTGAACCCTAGATCTACTAATGCCATTTATCTAATTACATGATGATTGACCGAATGCTTGATTGAACTTTACCTTAACAATAACACAATGATTAACGAGGGAGTACATCAACAACATTTTGCAGATGTGCTTCAACCTAATTACTGCAATACCTGAAGGTGTGGCAATGTCAATTGTGGGGCAAGTGAGGGAGTAAATTGACTCTGACAGTGACATTGATCGACTGCGATGAAGATGATGATAGTTGTGGTCAGCAACTGGAAAGACAAGAAGATGGTGGTGGTCGTTGACAATGAAGATAGGATACATGTGGGTCGATGTTTCTTTAGGTTTAAAGATGAGGGATACATTATGTCGATGGTTATAAAGAAGAGAAATTAGGTCAACATGTATTTATTTTGTTTTCTTAATTGCAGGTGCAAAAAACCAGAAATACCCTTTTTGATTTAACTAATTGTTTAATTATTTGCTAATTTGTGATTAGTGTATTTAGGAACACAATAGCTGCTAGAAACATTTGAACCTATCTATCTCTCACTCTCTCTCTATCTCTCTCTCTCTCTCTCTCTCTCTCTCTCTCTCTCTATATATATATATATATATATATATATATATATATATATATATATATATATATATATATATATATATATATATATATATATATATATATATATATATATATATATACACACACACTCCATCCTTTCGTCCATCATTTTTCTTTATTAATTTATATGCATGACGCATTACCTACTGAATCCAACCCGTCTATCCTTTTATCATATCGCATTCACATATATATTATATAATACTCAATCCTTTGACCCATCTCTTTTTTATTAATTTATATGCATGACACATTACCTATTGAATCCAACCCGTCTATCCTGAATAGTCACCCTAAGCTGACATTTTCCAAAACCTTAAATGTCACAAATTGGAAGATATACTTTTTTGAACAATTAACCCCTTGAAAAACACAAGGTTGTTTTCCAAAAAATTTGATGTGTTGGTAAAGACCGAAACTTTAAATGGCATATTGAACTTCCTTAATTGCCCATCTAAATAATAATGAACAGCAATTTGAATCCTTTTTACGTATTGAAGAGTCTTAATCTTATTAACATCCCAAAAGCTGAATCCGTCAATTGACTAATACGATTGAAAAATCACTTGGACCACAAGCCGCATCTTGCCCACCAATTTTAACAACTTTAATGTTAGTGTATCTAATATCCGTGAACAGTTTTAATACAGTCTTATAAACGATTATATATGTCAGAATCTCATTTCTTTCCATAAGATCAATATATAATTTTGGACTCCACGCTATGAATATATTTGATAACCAAGATTAATACTAAAAAATCCATTTCTATCGACTTTTTTGAACGTAGTTTTATAAAATACAAGAAAAGGTTTTGCAGCAGTTATATTCAACTCCAATCAAATATGTATTGTATTATATTTGATTATAAATAGACTTTTTTTTTGGATACCAATTTATACAAATAGAAACAATATTATTAGGCAAACTTATTCCAATCACAAATTTTATCATCCATTCCATCATCATTTAGTTTGTTCTCATACATCTTATTCGAAACGGATTTGAGATGAGAACTAAACAATATAATTATATAAATTACCAATTTGCAAGATTAATTAGAAAATGTTTTGAGAGATATGGTTAATCCAACACAATCAACACCTAACTACTTGCTTCCGGATCCAAATCTAAAAAACTATTTGTTTTGCCACCTCTAACTCTTCCCTTAATTGTTGGATTCGTTTGACACTATCAATTATCACAATGCATGTGGAGGAATTTGGCTTTTTAAACCAGAAAGCATTTGTGTATGTGTAGTGGATAGTTATTACATCATATTGATCAGGTTTTTTTAGGAACACGATATACCATCCTCAACAAACATACGAAGCTTTTTGTTAAATTCTAAAAAACATACCATTTATTATTTTAATTCATAAGGGTTGCCTATTTTTACGTAACATATAATAATAACCTATTAAATATGTAAAGTAAAAATATATAGGTAAGTCTCATGATCTGATTTTTGACGTTTTCTGTGTTATTTCATTTTTTTTATAGATAGTTTCCTTTATTTTACATGTTTTTGTCATCAACACAAAAGAAAATTAATCACGACATTCAATATTGTACTTATGCATCAATTACAAGCATATACCATGTGATCGTCCATGTTCATATCCGAGAAGATGAACTTATTCATCATATATTATAATTTGACCGAGCACATAAATTAATCAAACACTGTTTTTGATAGCCGCACTGTATCCAGTTTGTTGATCATAGAAGGTGTCCCACAGCATTACCCCGCCATACTTGGGAGAAGTCTTGATGAATGGAAGAACAGTAGAAGTAAGAACATCCGGTGGAATGTACCCACTGCGGGCAGCTCCGGGAGCTGCGGGCAGACCCAAGAAAATATGAGTGGAGTTGATCACCTGAGTAGTCCAGCGGTTCCATGCAGCTAATAAAGCAACAGCATTCGCTCCATACTCGCACTGCCGATTGTTATAAAAACGCACCCAGACGTAGTCGAACAGCCCAGCACCAAGATGAGCGTCAGCTGGGAATAGGCACGGGACTGCAGCAGATAAGTAGAGCTTTTTCTGCAGCTGGGATGATGATGAGCTGTGCACCTTTAAAGAGGTAGCCACGTCAGCCCAAAACTGGTCTGATCCTGATCCGGCCTCGATATCAAAATTGATTCCGTCAAAAACAACGTCACCAAACGGCCGGGAATTCGACTGGCCACCGAGAAAGGTGTTCCATATGTAATCGGAAAATTGTTGTGCATCTTGAGAGACAGAGTAGCTACCGTCTAAAGAAAGAAACACCTTCACACCTTGGCTCTGGCATGCTCTTATGTCAGGGATTACGCCGGAGCAAGTGGAGGTGGAACCAGCAGCAGAATCACGGTGATCAGTGCCGGCTAGGTTTTGGAGTGATGTAGTTTGGAGGTTGGAGGCGGGAATATCGACTCGGACGACAGCAACTGAGAAGACGTAGACAAACAGCCCTTCGTTGTCGATTCCGATGGATATGTTGGGGTTGGATTGTGAGAGTGCTGTAAAGAAAAAGAATGCAAGATTAATGGAGATAAGGAGTAGAAGTGCATGTGCATGCTTGGAATTAATGGAAACCATGTTTTCAGATTTAGTACTGTTGTTGTTGTAAGTTGTTTGCTGCGGGAGAAGGGTTCCCTTATTTATAAGCAAGCAAGCATACGTGGAATAAGGAGTAAACTACATAAATGGTCCCTATGGTTCGGATTAATTTGTAAGTTTCACCTCTAATTTATTTTGTAACTTGAAAGGTAGCTAGTATTTGTAAGAATCACGTGTTTGTAAATGTAGTTGTCTAAGTACATTCTTAGAGTGATTCTCGAGCATGAGTTTTTTACAAGAAGATAGTAAAAGAATTTAATGGAGATTATTACAAAAACGTGGTACTTAAAGAAATATAAGCTCAATAGCTTATATTTTATTATCAATATATTAAATGGTCTAACCAGTCTATTTTTAATCTTTCTTCTTTCTTTAGTTCTCATTTCTCATTTTTTCACCGGAAAAACTTCTTTCCGTCAAGATATGGTTGGAATTTCACCGTTTCTTTTTCGTAGGCAACAACCAACAGTGTTCAAAAGATTATAACCTGAGAACTCGACGTGTGACATGTCTAAAACCAAGCATCTAAAAATATCATGGAAAAGAAACAAGGCTTATATATTTTTTAACTAGGTAAAATCAAACATCACAGGAGAACTAGTTGTACGAAACCTCTAAAAAACTAAAACCATTAGTCAAGAATTTTCCGATTACTCCAGAATCACTCTAAGAATGTACGTAGACAACTACATTTAACTTAAGATTAAGATAACTAGACTCGAAATTGTTACAAAACACAAATTTTGGAGAAATCTCATATCTCAGATAATTAAATGACAAGTTACAATTCGATAATGGTCGTACAGAAGAAAAGCAAGCAAGTAGGAACTCCCACTAAGAGCGAGGATGCCACAAAAACTGAGAAACAAAAGCGACTCATGGCAAGGTCTTAAGGTACCGAAAAATGTATTAGACTAAGATGCTCCAAAGATTGTTGATCCAAGTGATTACCTGTATTATGAGATAAACCCACTTGCTTTAAGTGATTTCAAGTGCAACAAACTATCCCGCCAGTTGTTGTGTCGTACTATTATGATTTTTTTAATAAAAAATACCAGCACATCTTCCTAAAGAGATAGGTGCAAGGAGGGATGGAGTTATTCTCCCCTTGTGTATTTATTATCCACCTATAGGGGGAAGGCGCTCCATATTAATGCAAAAGTGGCAGCTCCGACGAGAAAGAAACCAGAGTTTCGACGATGAAGAAAACAAAAAGAGTAGACAGAAAGGGTACATGTTAAGTCCACTTCAATTATTTATTTTTTAATATAAAAAAAGACTCATAATTATTTTACTATTCTTTGGTAATTACTTTTCAAACTACAAGTACTTAGTAAATATCATAAACTCCATTTTCCATGGGAATACCATAACTCCAAACGTCACCTGCACCATTTTAAAACTGTATCTATTATACCAAACTATCAAGAGTCCACCTCGCCTTGGCATTCTAATTTTTTACATCATTGCTAAACCTGTCCACCCATTTATTTTTATTACCGTTTATGTTCATTCAAAACCTTGTTAACTATTCACCCGACTATGCGGTTTTTTTAACACAACAATGAACACAAGTCGGTGCAAACATCATATAGGTACCGAAGAAAACAAAAACCACTACTACATTAACACCCTGTGGTGATGATATTTTTTGAACATGTGATGACAACATGTTGTCGGGATAGGGTATACCAACGACATGTCATCGGCATAGGACTGTCGGGATATGTCAAAAAAATCATTGGCATAAGTGTCGTTAGGATAGGTTCATAGGTTCATCCTACATTGGCGATATTTTGTCGGTACATGTTCCGTCGGGAATGATTTTAAAAAAGAAATTAAAGTTTTATTAATTACCTGTGGCGACTGCATATCGTCGGGATAGGTACACCTATAGCGACGACATGTCGTCGCTACAGTTTTTTCAGTTAGCTATAGTGACGATAAGTCATCGGGATAGCCACCGAATGTTTTTTAGTTTTTACGGATCCTGTAAATTTACCAATCCTACATTTTTAACAAATCCAAGCATTTTGCAGTATATATCAAATGAGATACAATAACTAGCTACCATTGTTCAAATTCAAAACGTCAAATTCAAGTTTAATATTACATATCAAATTAGATACAATAAGTAGTTAACATTGTTCAAAATAATACAAAACATCAACCGTCATTATCATATTCTTCTTTTTCTTCCATCCTCTTGGGCTCAACAATTTTTTGAGAGGTATTTCCTTCCGAGGTACTTCATTATGTATTGGAATTGAATAGAAAGCTAGGAAATGGTGGTGGTTGGAAATTAGGAATATATGTCATCAATAATGCATTATATTGTTTCAAGTATTATTGCATTTGTTGTGCATCAAATTGGGATAAGATTTGGATTAAGATTTGGAAAATGTGTAAGTGGAAGCACATTCATTCGGAATTAGACTGAAGTTGGCGGTTGGTCTCCTACCCAGTCTACGAGCATGTTCGTGTCTCGTCCCGAGGGTACGTGCGAGACATTGTTCCTCATCTACTTCTCCGCCTTCCCCAGTCTCGCTTTGCATTTTCTCATACGCATCTTGAATCTTCTCCTAAAATAAAGAAAACAAAAAACATACGGTAATTAAAACAAACAACTAAATTTAAACATTAAAATAATAATAATAATATACCTTAAAAAAACTATAATTAATAATAATAATTGTAACGTCTAAAAAATAATGACATAAAAGTTTTCGTTTTTAGATTAATAAATCATTACTACATATCATTTCCATAAATTCAAGGTAGTCACGTTTTTTCAAAACATCATTAAATTAGAGTATATCACATAATACGGAAACATGCGGTGTGTGCTCTGCAATCATCCCGAGATCTTCCATTTTTGAAAACCGAAGTACCTGGAATATAAAATGAAAACCGTAAGCACAAGTTTTAGTGAGTTCCCCAAAATACCAATACCATACATAAATAAATAAACACATAATAGGCCCCACCTTGTCATTGGGTCCCGTCCAACATCGGACCCCATCCGACATCGGGCCACGCTCGGCATCGAGCCTCGCTTGATATACATATATGTCAGTCCTCAGGCCCCGCCAGGCATTGGGCCCCGCCCGATATCTCTCTTCCTAATAGAAGACTCTTTAAGGAGCCACATGTCTCCTTTCTACACCTCCTTCATTCCACGTGTCATAGCTTCAGTCATCATATGAATTGTTTTCCCGCTCAATGCTTCTTTGAAGAATTGACATCAACTTCCTTGATCATCTCCTACTAATTGGGCATTCGGTTACCAAATTCCCCCTGCATTTAAAACATTTTAAGTATCATATATCACCAAATCCCTTAAATTCAGCAATGTTTTTTAATTGCTTTATCTTTTACCATCTATACCTGCATCATAATAGGAATGAAATAAAATAATGATTACAATATTACATTTGCTTATTGATTTCGTTTATATAAACCGAACCCCTAAAATGATTTCCAAGATTTGCCGTCTTTCTCATATGATTTCTTCCTACTTCTTCTCTGCGAATCTGGTACATCATTCTCCAAACAACTATCGATCACTTTATTATTTTTCTTTATTTTCCTTATTTCTATCTTCTTCTCCTTATCTTACGGTTCTTATGTACCATCTTATAGGCATCATGTTTAATAAATATATGTGTTTTAAGTAACATGTGTTTTAGACTCCACAATTCCTATTTAATGTTAGCTCAGGTAAGGTAAAGTTGTTGGTTTTATCAAAATTTTAATATGAATGTTTATCGGTTAACATTGTTGGTTCTATTAAAACCTAATCATATTTACATTGTTTGTTGTACCAATGTTTTCTAATATTTTGTTTAATGTTAAATAAGTTTTTAGAGTGCCTAATTTGGCTAATTCTTTCTCACTTTCTCACTTCCTCTGTTCTCATAATCTGATTTTTTCCTTCTTTATTTTATTGATTTTAATTTTTTATTTTAGTGATGTTTTTATATATTGATAAAGGTATAGTAGTAGACTTTTTCATGTTTTATAAATGGAAGTACAGACGAAATGTCATCCTACTTTAAAAATGGCTACTAGGATGTACTTGAAATGACATTCTATTTTAAAAAATGATTTTTTTTTTTTAAATATGTCTACTCTTAGTAATAATCGGTCTATGCAAGGCTTTTCAGAAAATATGTATTACGTTTTAGGGACATACACCACTATACTAGACATGGTAAGTTTTTTTTGTAAAGGTTTATGAAATGGTAAAAACTATATACCCAAGCTATAATTTCTTCGGTAAAAACTACTTATTTATAACATTAAGCTTTCGTATTTCTTATTAATGTATTCTACTTTAAACAGTCTATTCGATTATTACAAATCCATATAGAGTGTTTGAAATAGATAAGGCATCCTAAGACATAACAATCTACACAATTCATATATAAAAAGTACATAGCTATTTAATGTATTTATAGTGGTTAAAATAGATAGAGAATCCTAAAACATAAGAGTCTCTACAATTCTATCCTTTTTATATTAAAAAATAACAACTTTGTCCTTTTATATTAGAATCTAACAACTATGAAATTTTATATTATAAAAATGACAAATATATCATTTTAATAGAAAATAGCTATTGTTAATTTTCAATCGGCTATATTGTTTTTTAGTTATGTTTTTACTGTCAAATATATATTCAAAGCTATCATTTAGGTTGAAAATGACAATTCTACCCTTTAATATTAGAAATAACAACTCCGCTATTTTATATTAGAAATGACACCTATGCCCATTTTATATTAGAAAATGATGACCATGCCATTTTATATTATAATAATGACAAATATGTCATTTTAATAGAAAAACTATCATTTATCAATTTCGTTAGCTATATTTTTAGTTATGTTTTTTACTGTCATATATAAATTAAACTTATCATTTAGGTAGTAAATGACAATTCTGCCCTTTTATATTAGAAAATGACAACTATGCCTTTTTATAATTAAGACAATAAATTTGGAAACTTTATGACTTAAGAAGTCCCTTGAAATCAGATCTGGAAGTTTGGATTGAGGTCTTAAGGTATTAAGAAGTCCCTTCAACTTTATGGATTAAGTCGCTGATATGAAGCTATGAGGATTTGGATGTTGGACTTAAGGTATTAAGTCGTTGGTGTGATTTTTGGTCAATGGTCGGGAACGTCGTGTGTTCATCTCGAGAATGTGGCACGTTCAAGCAATGGGTACCGATCTGTGGTCTAGCAACAAACATCCTGCGCTCCACCAACGAACGCAACACTTTCGGTTATTCAGTGGGCTTTTTGGGCTTTTGGTCATTTGCCTGTTTTGGGTTCTTTCATTTTGGACTTGGTGTTTGGGCCTTTAGGCCATATGAGATTTATTTTTGGATAAGGAACTATTGGGCTTTAGGATAAGGCTCATACGAGTTGGGCTTAATTTGTAAAATTAGGCTATAGTAGGCTTATAGATCTTATTGTTTTGGGGATTTTGATTTTGGGCTCGGGCCTCAGTTTTGGTTCATGTTGGGCCAGGGATAAAATGGTCATTTTACCCCAAGTATGGACTATGGACCATAGTTTGGAACCAATTGCGAATTGTGTGTTATTTTGGTATTGATAGCTCGAGAAGTCGTCAGAGAAGCAACTAGGGATTTCTTTCAGTGAGATTCTGTTGGATTAGGTGTCTAAGCCCATAACTATAATTGGTATGTACTTGATCCAATAGTAGCATGGTCCATTTCGGGTTGCCTTCACAAGAACAATTTGATAAATGGGTATTTCAGAAAGAGGTTATTTGTTATTTATTAATATATTATAAGAATATTATATTAATTGAGAAATCATATTATTTAATTAGTATTGATCAAGAATTAATTTGGAATTAATTTAGTGATCAAAAGAGACTAATTAAATTAACGATGACTGATTATGTAACTCAGTGATACATATGGTTTGGGCTAATGATCCATGATTTGTAATGGGTTAAGCTTATGAGTTAGTCCATGAAGTGTTAGTCCAAATCAATTGTTGGATCATAAGCTTAAGTGTAAGAATTAGGGTTAAACATACGACTCTTGGAATTCTACACTATAAATGTATACCCTAAGCCCTAAAATCAGACACCATTGTATTCTAAGAAGAGCTAGTCAATTTTAGAGTCTCATAAACCTCTTTCATATTCATCTAATTATTTATTGGTGTTTGTGACTTAGTTGAGGCATCACACTTGTGGTGCTAAGCTTTTTCAAGTCCAAGATTCTACAAGCTACTACACAAGGTAAGCTTCTAACTAGTTTTTATGATTCAAATATTACCTTTGGACAAAACTATAAATTTGGTCCTTGTGGTTTGCAAAAACCTTTGGATAGGGTCCAAAAAGTTTCCGGCTTGCACCGAAGGTCCAAAATCAAGGTTTTTCATTGTTTTTGGTCCAAAAAAAACTTGAAAAGTCGATTTTACCCTTTTTAATTTCTTTTTTCTATTTTCTTTATTGTTTTTGGTATTTAAATAATTAAAAAAAATAAAAAATAAAATCTTACCCAACACACATACTCTCTCTCTCTCTCTCTCTCTCTCTCTCTCTCTCCCCCTAACCTAACCCAGGTTTATTCTTATTCATCTTCCACAAATCCATCGAAGGTGTTTTCTTGTGCGTTCTTCTGTCCTGATTTTCGGCAGAAGGAACTCCGTCGGAGGTGTTTTCTTGTGCGTTCCCGGTGAGCAAGGGAGCTACAAACCCCCTTCGTTCTCCCTTCACCTTTTCATTGTTCCTACCAAATCAAAAAGAAGATGAAGCAAGGAATTAACGGAGAAAAAAGGCCCTCGCATACCTCCTGTTGGACATCGAACAACCAAAGTCATTACCATTGCTGCTTGTCTCGCCCTATCGAAGACCTCCGTCCCTTCGCAGCCTCTTGGCCGTCGACCCAAGAGACAATCCTTCTCACGACCGATCAACGAATAATCGCGCCCTACGAGCCATCATGGTTCCCTTTTATTCGTTCGTCTGCTTCGTTCGCAGCTTCGTATCCGTCTCTCTTTTGCCCGATCAGTCAAAGTGACGAGGGAAAAAGCCCTAAATCCTTTTCAACTTGATGAATTGTCAAAATAATCCCCTACTACAACATTCCCTTTTAATATAATTCCCAATGGAGACGAGATGGGAAGTTCTTCAGTTGAGAGAGAGAGAGAGAGAGAGAGAGAGAGAGAGCTGGGTAAGATTTTATTTTTTATTTTTTTTTTAATTATTTAAATACCAAACTAAATAAAGAAAATAGAAAAAAGAAATAGAAAAGGGTAAAATCGACTTTTCAAGTTTTTTTGGACCAAAAACAATGAAAAACCTTAATTTTGGACCTTCGGTGCAAGCCAGAAACTTTTTGGACCCTATCCAAAGGTTTTTGCAAACCACAAGGACCAAATTTGTAGTTTTGTCATTACCTTTGCATGCTAGTTAGGCTTCATGCTTTGAAATGAATATTGCATGTGTAATTAGAGAAAAATTAGATCCAAAGCATTAGTGTTGTATGTCAACCATAGGGATGTTAGAGTACATAAAACCCAATAGTGGTATCAGAGACATGAGTGTTTTCTTTTATATAGATGCAATTGTATGGTTTTCAAAGTTAAAAAATTATGAATTTTACCAGTTTAACTATTGGACTCGTCGAGTCTCATCATGGAACTCAACAAGTTGGATGATTTGACCATGAACTCGACGAGTCCATAGCCTGGCTCGACGAGTTGGATCATCAGTTGGAAGAATTTTCGAGTTTTTGGCCTGTTTTGGATTAGGATCATTACCAGAAATTGTTTTGGTTCATAAAATTCATTTTTAATGATATGGTAATGGTTATCCTCATCCAATAACATGATAACTGTCAAATTTTAAGATAATTACTTAATTTTGTGAAAAACTAATTATTTGTAGAATTTGAAATTATTTTGCTATATGACTAGTATTTGATCAAATTGGTAAATGATAAATTATATGATAATTGTATTAGTTAAATTTGATCTAAATGTTTCTTGAAGAGCTTCATAAATTGTCCTCAAGTTATGGAATATGAAAAGTCTCATTCATGAAACATTAACTTTTTAAGTTATAAAATTCCAAAAGTCTTGAAGAGTTTCATAACTTGGCCTCAAATTATGGAACTTGTAAAGTCTCATTTATGTAACATAAATTCTAAAAAATCATAAGAGGTTTTGAAGAGTTTCAAAACTTGTCCTCAAGTTTTGGAATTTGGAAAGTCTCATTTATGAAACTTTAATTCTAAACTTTAGAATTTTAAAAGTTTAAAATTCAACCCTATACTATTATAATATTAAATTTTAACATATATATATATATATATATATATATATATATATATATATATATATATATATATATATATTTATATGTATAAGACAAGTCAGTCTTACCATTATATGTATAAGGAAATTGTCTATAAAATGGCGATTGAATGGGTGTCCACTCTCACCCACTGCTTCCTTGACTGGTGGAGGGTCGTTAGCCGAACGGGTAGGATAGGACATTAATATTCATTAGTAAGTATAATGATATTATAATGTAACTAAACTTTTATAAATTATCTATCTTAGTTACTTTAGGGAAAATGTGAAAATGGTGTTATTCCATGAAATTGCACTTTGCACCTTTTTAAGTCGTTAGTGGAGCATGTGTGGTTAACCGACACACTAATTTGGGACTAACTAGGGTGACAAAGGGTAACTTGATGTTAATCATGGATCAATGGAGCGTTTGTAGTTAACCGGAACATTGATTAGGTGATAAGTAACATTAAGAGTACCAAACACATTTTCATGGTTATCCACACCTTGTTTGTGATCCTCGGTATCCTAGTCACACACTTGAAAGCATAATCGAGATTTAAACATGCCATTGAAAAGTTCAATGAATCTCAAAGAATCTAGGAATTTCAATTCATTTAAAACTTAATCTTCATTTTCGTTTTTCATGGTGGAAATTGGTAAATCGTCATTTACATACCTTCAAATATTTTGCAATTGGATTACGGCATCCCTCTTCCGAATTGTAGAATATTGTGTTGGATCCTAGCCTTAATATTTAATTTGCATGTTATATTAAGGATCTTTATCTAATCTAAACTTTTTCTTTCTTTTCAGATGTCTACTTCAAACACTACTTCAAACCCAAACTCTTCCGACTTTTTCTCCCTCATGAACTTATGTGGGAGGGTCATCTTTGATGGATAAAATTTCAATGATTGGATTCGAAACATCTGCATGGGCATTCACTACGAGGACAAAGAATATGTTCTCAATAAATAGTTAAAGGAGATTAATGAAAACACTGCTACTCCCGAACAGATTGTTGAGTATAAACCTCATGAGAGGGACGAGACAAAAGTGTTGTGTATCATGATTGCTACCATGACCGCTAAGCTTCAGAAGTCCTATGGGGACTTTTGGCCTTATGAAATGCACCTAGATTTGATGTAAAGGTACCATCAAAGTGCTCGGAAATGGAAATGTATGAAATCATTGTCTCCATGATCACAACCAAAATGAAGGATGGAGAGTCTATTGTTAGGTTATGGGCAAAACAACAATCCTATGGTGCACATGCAAACCCTAAAGCTTTGGATCTAGGTTTTTCTATTTGTGCATGCAATAATCATCCAAAGCTCTCAAACCCTAAACTAGCATACAAAAAAATCGAAATCTACATCTAATGAAGAGTTAAGATGATACCTTTGATTGTAGCTTGAAGATCCTTAAGCTTTTGAGAAACCTAGCACCTCAAATGCGATGCCTCTAATGAATCACAAACAACAAAGCAATTGGATGATCTTGAAGAGAGAGAGAGAAGGCTCAAAATCGGCTCTATGATCTATAGGGTTCAAGTGATAGCCAAATTTGTGAAGCCAAGTGTTGCTTATATAGGTGAGCTGCTAGGGTTTCAGTCAAAACTCTAATTAGATTGCTTAGTCCTTAAGAAGTCCACATGATCCTTCCAGAAGGCCTCCTATGGACAATTTCTATGTGGGATTCCCCATAGAATCCGTCCATCCCTTCTTTAGGGTTACCTAGCCCATATTGCAATTATCACATAATTACAATATCAGTCCTCTTAAGTTAATTAATCTCTTTTGACCATAAAATTAATTCTAAATTAATTTTGACCAATATTAATTAATAATATGATTTCTCTTTTAATATATTATTCATATAATATATTAATAAACCATAATAACCTCTTTCTCTATAACTCATCCAGTCAAGTTGCTCTGATGAAGGCAACCCAAAACGACCATGCTACAACCAAGTCAAGTACATACCAAATATAGTTATGGATTAGACACCTAATCCAACAGTCTCCCACTTGGATAATTCTAATAACTATAAATACATGTATTAATTCAAAATCCGATTAGCAATCACAACTCTCAAAAGCGACTGTCGAACTTTGATACGTCCTTTAGATAAGGGACTGTATAGTCCTTCGTTCTCAAGATACCATGTGGAAAATTACATGGAACATAGTCATACTTGTTGTCCAACAGTTTGTTTCTCTATCTCTGATTAGTCTGACATAGAGCTTAATTGAACACATTAATTTAGTCCTGACTGGATCCGACACATAAGTCAAAACAAAATCACCGATGGGCCCAAGATATCACTTGTACCCTCGTAGGATAAAAGGAACAGATAAACTTCGACTTAT
The DNA here is from genome assembly GCF_052625555.1 of Lactuca saligna. NCBI lineage: Eukaryota > Viridiplantae > Streptophyta > Magnoliopsida > Asterales > Asteraceae > Lactuca > Lactuca saligna. The sequence goes on along the minus strand of NC_136425.1, from coordinate 8,799,544 downwards.
ATGTGTGTACTATTTACTCATCAAATCGTACACAACGATGTGTTTTATAATATCAAGTTACTGATGCATTTACGCATTATCAATGCACAACCAACTCGTAAACAACAACTCATATATCCAAGTTTAAAGACTATATGATATTACCATCTCACAATCACCCGAGATTAATTCCATGAAGTGACTCATGTGAGTGCGGGTTTAATCCAATACTCAAATTATATTTCATAAGCACTCATGAACATTGCATCAAACTTTTGTTATGCTTAAACACTTAGACAATCTACAAGCCAATTCATGATAGTCTTCTTTCATACCTACTTCCAACGTATGATCGATTGTGGATAGTTTAAATAATCTTATTATTTAGCGAGTCAAAACATGTAAAGTGAAACAATAGTAAATAATTGACATAAGACAGTAGCATTACTTATAAATAATACACCTTTATTTAATCATCAAAATGTCAATTACAATTTATCTATTACAAGTTTCTAAGGCTATCTAATCACTAAACCTAATATCATCCTTCAACCCAATGCTCCTACCGTGTTGCAAGTGTTTAACACTACTCAATCCCTTCATAAGGCAATCTGTTGGGTTATCCTCTGACGATACCCTCATAACCACGAGGAGCACCTCTTCCATTCGATGTCTAATGAAATGATATTTTCTGTCGATATGCTTGGATCTGCCATGATCCATTGGTTCCTTGATCAAGGCAAACACACCTTGCTCGCTGCTATGTACTCTGATTCACACGTTGAATCAACTACAGTCTCCTACTTGGAACTTTTCAAGTTACTGCTCCTCCATTAAGGGTAAAGACCTAGCCCGACTGTGAGTAGAAATTATCCCAGTCAGTCTAAAAACTAGCATCACTATACCCTCGCACCATTAAGTCATCACTCCCACCGAGGATAAGAAACCATTCCTTAGTCCTCCGAAGGTACTTAAGAATATTCTTGACTACGATCCAATGTCCTCTACCATGGTTCCCTTGATATCTGCTGACCATGCTCAAATCGAAGGCCACATCAAGGCAAGTACAAGTCATAGCATACATGATTGTGCCAACTGCAGAAGCATAACATACTCTACTCATTTCTGCTATCTCGGCTTCGGTACTCGGGGTTTGAGTCTTACTTAACTTGATATTGCTTTGGATTGGTAACTCCCCTTTCTTGTAATTTTCCATACTAAAACGCTGTAGTACCTTATCCAAGTAAGTACTTTGACTAATTAGTATTAGTCTTTTACTCCTATTTCTCACAATCCTCAACCCAAGAATATAGGCAGCTTATACGAGGTCCTTCATAGCAAAGCACTTCCCAAGCCATGGCTTAACCTCCTGTAAGGTTGGGATGCAATTTCCTATGATCAGTATGCCATCCACATACAGAATGAGAAAGCTAACTATACTCCCATTGGCTTTGACATATACACAAGACTCATCCTCGCTTCACAAGAAGCCAAACTCTTTGACTTTCTCATCGAAACAAAGATTCCATTTGTGAGATGCTTGTTTCAATCCATAAATGGACTTCTCAAGCTTACACACTCTATTAGGGTGTTTCGCATCGACAAAACCCTCTGGATGACTCATGTAAACATCCTCAGCCAACTTCCCATTAAGGAGAGTGGTTTTGACATCCATCTGCCATATTTCATAATCATGAAACGCAGTTATGGCTAGCATAACCCTAATAGACTTTATCTTCGCAACTGGCGAGAAGGTCTCATCATAGTCAACTCCGAGAGTTTGAGTAAAACCCTTTGCAACCAATCGCGCCTTATAAGTGTGCACTTTCCGATCCATGTCGGTCTTCTTCTTGAAGATCCATTTGCACCCGACCGTCTTACGGTCCGATACATTGCCAACCAAGTTCTAAACTTGATTGTATACATGGAATGAATCTCGCTGTCCATAGCCTCATTCCATTTCGCAGACTCCGGGTCTGCCATGGCTTCCTTGTATCTGTTAGGTTCATCCAAATTTAATAGTGTACTATCTCTAATAAACGTATCACCTTCACTTGTTATATGAAAACCATATAACACAGGCGGAACACCAACTCTACTGGAACATCTAAGAGGTAAGGACTCGTCAATCGGTTCAATAGGAGTTTCATCCTCGTTTGACTCTTGAAGCTCTTCAAGATCAATTTTCCTCCCACTGACCTCTTGGATTATGAGTTCTCGCTATTGGAAAACCCCTCTCCTCGCAACGAAGACAACACTGTCACTTGGTCTATAGAAGAGATTGTTGGATTAGTGTCTAAGTCCATAACTATTTTGGTATGTACTTGACCCGATGGTGCATGGTCCTTTTGGGTTGCCTTCACCAAAGCAACTTGATAGGATGATTTATGGAGAGTAAGGATTAAATATGATTTATTAATGTATTATGAGAATAATATATTAAAGGAGAAATCATATTGTTTAATTAATATTAGTCAATAATTAATTGGTAATTAGTTTTGTGACTAAAAGAGATTAATTAAACTTAAGGGACTGGAATTGTAATTATAGGATAATTGCAATTTGGGCCATGGATTGCCTTATATTAAGGGATGGACGAATTGTAATGGGAAACCCATAAGGAAATCGTCCATGGGCTTAATTAAAGGAGTCAATGGGTTGCTTAGGGCTTAAGCATCCAAATTAGGGTTTCCTTGTTAGATAACCCTAATAGCCCAACTATATAAAGACCCCTTAAGGCTCAAAAACGTGGCTAAGCTTCTTGTAAGGGTTTACACACGTTTTTGGCAGACTCTATCCTCTCTCCTCTTCATCCTCTTGCTTATGGTGTTTGTGAGCCATTAGAGGAGTGACACTTGTGACTCTAAGCCTTCCAAAGTTAATACAAGGAGATTTGGGATTGTTATTGCTACATAACAATCAAGGTAACACTATAAACTTATTCTCATGTTAATATGATTATATGTATGCTAGAATTAGGGTTTATAGTCTTGGATTCAAAGCATGTACAATAGAGAAACCTAGATCCAAGCATTAGGGTTTGTATGAGCACATAGGATGTCTTATGACCAAAACCCATCAGTGGTATCAGAGCCTAGCTTGGTTTCAATTGTATTGATGCATTGTATAACTGGAAAATCGTTTTTTTTTTGGGCTTTATGGCTGAGGTACTCGGCGAGTAGACCTCAACTCGGCGAGTACAGTGTGGTACTCGGCGAGTTCGAGCGTCAGATAATGCTTATCTCGAGATTTCTTGCTGTTTTTGCATATGGATAGTTACCTTATCATGTTAGATCAATATAAATCCGATTTTATGATATATATGACTATATTCTTGATCTAGTTAAAGATAGTTATCAATTAACAAGATAATTGTTTCCTTATAAGATAATTGATTAATTATTTTGAGTAAATTGATAAATTGTTTTGCAAGAAATCATTAAACAAATCAAATATGGATAATTATGTGATTAAATGTTAATTGAAAATTATTTGTTATTTGATCATTGTTGTTATGAAAAGTTTCACATTTTCCCCTTTAGGTTTTATAGTTTAAATTTGAACCCAAAAGGTTTTGAAGTTTTGAAATTTAAATAGTTAAAACTCTAATGTTTTGAAATGTTTCAAAACTTGCCCTCAAGTTTTGGAATTTAAAAGTTGATTAAAGGTTTAATTAGAAATGTTAAATTCTAAAACTCTAGTAATGTTTTGAAAAGTTCAAATCACACCCTTATGGTTTTATTAATTAATTAAGGAGTCTAATTAAAAGAGGTTTAATAAATTCATAAAAGTTTAGGTTAACCTTTTAATTGAATTAAAAGTGTAATTGTTAAAGTTAACCATATAGTATTTTAAAAGTATAAAATACACTCTATACTATATATAACATTAAAAGTCTAACATTATATATATGTATGAGTAAAAGTCAGTCTTACCGTTAGTAGGCCTCATTCACGAAGCTGGTCTGTAAGGGGTGTTTAAGGAAATTGCCTATAAAATGGCGATTGAATGGGTATCCACTATTACCCACCGCACTCTTGACTAGTGGAGGGTCGTTAGCCGAACGGGTAGGATAGGACGAAACCTTCCATTATAAGTATAATGAAATACAAAGTAACTAAATGTTTTTCAAATTCCCAATCTTAGTTACTTAGGCAAAAGTGAATTGATGCAATTCCATGAAATTACACTTTGTGCCCTTGCGAAGACGTTAGTGGAGCGTGTGTGGTTTACCAGCACACTAAATGGTTCTAAGCAAAGGTAGCAAAGGGTGACTCAATGTTTGTCATAGTTCGGTGGAGCGTATGTGGTTTACCGGCACATCGTATAGGTGATTGTAACATGTGAGGGCACCATGTAGTTTGCATGGTTATTCACACCCGCTTTGTGATCCTTGGCATCCCAGTCACAAACAAGAGGGGCATATCGAGATTTAAACATGCCATTGAAAGTTCAATGAATCTCAAAGGATCTAGGAGTTTTCATAGATTTAAAACTTAAATTTCTTTTTCGTTTTTCATGGTGGAAACTAGTGAATCGTCATTCACTTACCTTCAAATGTTCTGCAATTTGGGTTACGGCATCCCTCTCCCGAGTTGTAGGATATTGTGTTGGGTCCTAGCCTTGGAATTTCATTTGGGTGATTTACCAAGGACTCAATCAATCAACTAACTTGAATTCGTTTTTTCTCCCGATGTCAAAGTTCGATAACTATGGTCTTCTCAAATCCTGTGGAACAAGCATTCCACATGAAGATGATATTCCACGATTCGATCGAGGAACATGAAATCATGCTTCACTTCCTCCTCCTCCTCCAATTATTCTCCCTAACCCACAAGATTGTAAAATTGAAAGGTTCAATATCACTCAAGCCCTTTTGGCAAGTGAACATAAAGAGGGCAAGTCGGTGTGTGCATACGTCTTAGGGATGAAGTCACACATTGATAGATTAAGAATGATGGGATCCGTTGTCGGTGAAGCAATGGCTGTTGATTGGGTTCTTCAGTCACTTCCTAACTCGTATAGTGAGTTCGTAAGAGAGTACTATATGATGAACCACGACGTGACACTTATAGATCTCACCTACATGCTTATTGCTGCTGAATCAACAATGGTTTGGCGCAACAGAAAAGCAAAGTTGATTGGTGAATCTGCCTTCAAGACCTCTATGGATATAGACAATGGCAATGAAAGACATGCCATGATCGAAAAGGTTGATCATAAGAGAAAGGCGATGTCTGAAGTAGTTCCATGTGTTGTTCCAAAAGAGTCAATTTGCTTTTATTGCCAAAAGAAGGGGCATTGGAGACGAAGTTGCCCTATTTACCTAAGAGATCTAAGAGATGGGAGAGTCAAAAGTATGACTACGATTTAGGTAAGAATCCACTATCTAACTCCATTAAGTTCCTATTCATTGATTCTTAATACATGATGTGATAAGATTGCATTTGAATGTTTTGAAGGATCGGTGAAAAGAAAGGAAGCTTGATAAGAGAGCAAGATGAATCTAATCACAAGAGATGGATCTTGATCGCATGGACTTGAAGATTGGATTTTGAGCTTAGATAGTTGTGATAGAGTTGTTAGAAATTTTCTTTTTACATAGTTTTCAATAGATTGTGCATTGTAAGGACAAATGTTTTTCCGCTGCTTTTATAAATAAAATAAATTTTGTTTGACTTATTTATTTATTTGTTTACTTCCTTGCAATGAAATCGTTATGTGAAAATTGATGTTTGCATATTTCTACACCGAATGGATATGATTCTTAGTTATGTTATTTATGGAAATGTCGAGAATTTACCAAATAGGGAGAGTTTCCCATCGCCCAAGTTTCAATTGGACAGAAACTTGGAATCATGCAACGTGGATGCACGATGAATGAGAAATTACGTATTTGGAAATTAGACTAACTCATTGACAAAGTGTCAAGTGAAGGACTAGGAGATCGAGTACACAAAGTTGTGTGTTGATCAAGTTCACCATAAGAGTAACAAAGATATTCGTCATGATTTACTAAAGGCTTAGTAAATATGATTACACTTACAAGATTAAGTGTAATTTTGAATTGATTAAAGGGTTTAGATCAATAGCAAAACGAATAAGAAGAATCAAGTAGGCAGAAAGATAAGAGTTTCTCCATTCTAAGAAGAAGGGAGAGTAGCTTTTATGCTTTATGATAGGTCTTAATGATTAAGAACCATATCTCAATTGATCCTCTAATGAGTCTTGGTACAATTGTATGTCCAAGAAGAGGAATCAAAGATTGAAGAAATGGTCAGATCAAGAAGTCAATCATGCTTCGTTCCAAAACAAGTCTTAAAGTCAAGATTGTGAAATTGAGTGAATAGTATTAAGAAGGTTTATAACATTCATCAATTGTGGAAAGTTGTGATGTCTTGGATAAGACAAAGACCAACTAAGACCAAAATTATGAAGTGTTTTGTTTTGATATAAGCTACACTAACTCTTGAATATTTGTTTGTCAAGAAATGTTTTGATAAGAGAATCGTATATGTCAAGGAGTCAGTGGGAGTCTTAATAGTCTTGAAAAGTTTCAAGAACAAATCAAATAAACCTTATCGATCATCACTAGCACACGAGTTGAGGTTTACAACCTATCGTGAAGACATTATTTTGTTTCTGTGCCAATCCAATCAAGTTAATTATGCGTATGAGTCCTATGAGTTCTCATTTGAATGCATAAAAGGCAAGGACCTTGATCAATGGAAAGTACATTGATAGGAAAGGGTGAGCTGCTTAACTACTTGGAAGACGTGGTGGGCAGCTGTGCTACCATAAGGCAAGAAATCAAGATTAAGAAAGTTCGATCCATATGAGTTTGAATTTGTCGTAAACTTTGGTTTTAACAAATTCACATGGATAGGAACACATACACCGTTTAAATCTAAGTGTCATAAGATTTCCTCCTTCATGAAAATGATTGTGAGAAAATGCTTTCACTAAGAAAGATTTTAAAAGATAGTGGTTGTAAAATTGCATTCTCGAATTCGATCATGGTTACGGCATCCCTTTCCATAATTTGAATTGTGAGGTTTGGCAATTAGTCTTAATTGTTAAGACACACATATGAACTATCTAAGGCAAAAGTGTATAAGTTCAAGAAGTCTTGATAAAAGATTATCAAAGCACTAAGTATTAGAAACATGAACTTAAGAAATTCAATAAGGATTGTTTTTCTAAAAGTTAAGATGTTTATGAATATATGTCGAAGCTAGTGGGAGCATAAGTGTTATGTTTTATAATAATCATCATGATAGTGGGAGCATAAATGTTATGATTGTATGATTATTAAGGCAAGTATTGCATAGTTGGCAATATTAATTATAGAAAACAAGAGTCATACTTTGCAAAGTTGTAAGAGTTGAAAGGTTGTTTTGCTATAATTAAGGGAGAGAATATTATGCTTCATTTCAAATCTAAAGGATTAGGTTGTGAAATGTTAATAAATTTAGTCAAAGGTACATAGTGTGTTCTTAAAATTTCGATTATGATTACGACATTCCTCTTCACAATTCGAATTTTGAGAACATAGCAAATAAAACATTGTGCATCATGTCCCATACGCTTCGGGTATAGGATCGATTGCAAATGCTTTAATGTTTGACCATTCTAAAATTTTCCAAATGTCTAGCGCATTTAGAGGGAAAAGGGACTAGAATCGGTTTTGACTAAAATAATTAAACAACTGTCAAAGGACAATCCAAAGTTCGACGATGATTGGTTGCTTGTGAGTAGTTGGAAGCATGGTATTAATGGACCATATTGACATTATGATGAATAGAAAAGATTCTATTAAGAAATGAGTTGTCATATGGAAAGTATGGAAATGTGTCCATATTGGGAAGTAAAGATTGAAAATCTATGTCTAGATTAGAAACTTTTATGCAAAAGGATGTTCAAAGGAATGTACTTTGAGTGAGAGACATCACATCTAAGGAATTGTCTTGTAACAATCTCCGATAGAGGACTTTGTAATATCATTGGCAATAGTCTTTGAGACTTTGGTGCAGTGACATTACAAAAGGATCGTTGCATAAAGTGTTAAAATCTAGTATATTCTATAAGTAACCAGAATTTGATATTCTTACACTTAAGAAAATGGATTTGGAGTTGTGAAATGAGAATGATTGGAAATGTGTTCAATTTTTCTATTTCACAAAAGTAAGAACCATAGGTAAACATTGTGTGCATGCTAGGAGCATGGGACAAGTGTAATGATTCAAGTAAAAAGTTGATTACCCAAAACGACAAATAATGAGTAATCGATATGGTGATAAATAAAATGTGTTTTGTTTATACTCAAAGGTTTGAGGCCATATGGGATTAGTATTATTCTTGTGTTTCACTTTGCATGTTTTGACTTCCAGAATAATTGAGTTTATTAAGAATAATCGAATTATTCAAACGGGCCACAGTCGTTCATATGTTGGAAGTAGATATGAATGAAAACTGTCGTGAATTAGTGTGTGGATTGTCTAAAAGAGTATTAGACATAAGCAAATGTTTGCTGCAACGTTCATGAGTGCTTACGAATATGATTTGAGCATTGGATTAAACCCACGCTCACTTGGATCACTATCTCGAGTGATTAGTGAGACGATAACATCTTATATTCTTGAAACCGAGATGTGTGAGTTGTATCTTGCTGATCGGTTGCACATTGATAATATGTAAACGCACCAGTAACTTGGTGTTATAAAACATATTGTTGTGTGTAATTCGGTGAGTGAGTGCAAGCGAGCATTGTATCAAAGTTTATCCGTTCCTTTTATCCAAAGTATGATAAAAGCGATATCTTTGGGCCCCTCGATGGTTTAGTGATGACATACGTAAATGCTCGGCCGGGCTAGGACTAATTTGATTTGTTCAATTAGTCTGTCGTCATAAATTGGAAATCGAGATATAGTACAAAGAGAATGATTTGAAATCATATCTCATACGATATCTAGAATGGAGGAATATATGATCCCTTATCTAAGGACACGCGTATCTGATATGATCAGAGTTGACAGCGGCTTTGGAAAGCTACGATTGCAGATCAAGATCTGAAGTCATACGCAGAATAGTTGTTAGACTTATCCAAGTGGGAGACTGTTGGATTAGTGTCTAAGTCCATAACTATTTTGGTATGTACTTGACCCGATGGTGCATGGTCCTTTTGGGTTGCCTTCACCAAAGCAACTTGATAGGATGATTTATGGAGAGTAAGGATTAAATATGATTTATTAATGTATTATGAGAATAATATATTAAAGGAGAAATCATATTGTTTAATTAATATTAGTCAATAATTAATTGGTAATTAGTTTTGTGACTAAAAGAGATTAATTAAACTTAAGGGTTTGGAATTGTAATTATAGGATAATTGCAATTTGGGCCATGGATTGCCTTATATTAAGGGATGGACGAATTCTAATGGGAAACCCATAAGTAAATCGTCCATGGGCTTAATTAAAGGAGTCTATGGGTTGCTTAGGGCTTAAGCATCCAAATTAGGGTTTCCTTGTTAGATAACCCTAATAGCCCAACTATATAAAGACCCCTTAAGGCTCAAAAACGTGGCTAAGCTTCTTGTAAGGGTTTACACATGTTTTTGGCAGCCTCCATCCTCTCTCCTCTTCATCCTCTTGCTTATGGTGTTTGTGAGCCATTAGAGGAGTGACACTTGTGACTCTAAGCCTTCCAAAGTTAATACAAGGAGATTTGGGATTGTTATTGCTACATAATAATCAAGGTAACACTATAAACTTATTCTCATGTTAATATGATTATATGTATGCTAGAATTAGGGTTTATAGTCTTGGATTCAAAGCATGTACAATAGAGAAACCTAGATCCAAGCATTAGGGTTTGTATGAGCACATAGGATGTCTTATGACCAAAACCCATCAGAGATATCCAAAGGACTTCTGCGGGTAGCCAATGAAAATACACCGCTCACTACGAGGTTGGAGCTTGTCGTGAGTCTCTCATCTTATGAAATCCTCACAATCCCAAACCTTGATATGTTCCAATGAGGGAACTTTCCATGTCCACATCTTGTGAGGTGTTTTGACAACCTTCTTGGTAGGGACTAAATTAAGGATATGGGTGGCAGTCTCTAAGGCATACCCCCAAAATGAGATAGGTAACGAAGCACGACTCATCATGGAACGAACCATGTCTAACAAAGTTCGATTGCGCATATCAGCTACACCATTCAACTGCGGTGTCCTAGGTGGCGTCAATCGCAAAACAATTATGCATTCCTTGAGGTAATCGTGGAATTCAAGACTAAGGTACTCACCACCTTGATCGGATAGAAGCATCTTGATTTTCCTACCCAACTGATTCTCCATTTTTTTCTTAAACTATTTTAACTTTTCAAAGGTTTCTAACTTGTGCTTGATTAATTAGATATACCCATATCTGCTATAATCGTCACATAGAAGCGGTTCACATCCCTTGTGGTGGATCTAAGGGTCCCACACACATCGATGTGTATGAGATCTAATAAACCCTCACCCCTTTCACAAGTACCAGTAAAGGGTGACTTGGTTAGCTTTCCACGTAAACAAGACTCGCACACGTCATCATCCCTTAGGTCGAATGACTCCAACACTCCATCCTTTTAGAGTTGGGCTATGCGCTTCTTGTTGACATGTCGAAGACGAGAATGCTATAAGCATGCCTTATCCAAACTATTAGAAGAATTGATATGCAACACATCATTTCCTAAGTTGTCTACAACCATCACAGTTTCATATATTCCATTACAAGGTAATGCTTCAAAATAAAAAGAACCATTAAAGAAAGCATTTATAGAACCTTTTTCATTATCAAACGAAAATCTAAAACCTTGTTTATATAAAACATGAAAAGAAATAATGTTTCTTGTCATTTCTGACGAGTAACAATAATTACTCAAATCTAAACCTAACCCACTACTAAGCACTACAGAGTAAACTCCAATCTTGGTGACAGGCGACGCTTTCCTATTCCCCATGATCAAGTTTATCTTCCCATGCTCCACATCCCTACTTTTTCTTAGGCCTTACACATCAGAACAAATGTGAATGCCACATCCTGTATCAAGGGCCCAAGACATAGCATGTGATGATTTTTTAGAATGAATAGTATAAATACCTGCGAAGGACGAATTTATCTTCTTATTCTTGATATCTTGCAAGTACTTCAGGCAGCTTCATTTCCAATGCCCTTTCTCATGGAAGTAGTAGCACTCTGTATCCTTCGGGTTGGAGGAGGGCGCAGTGGTAACAACCTTGGTTCCACTTGAAGAGTTACCATCATGGGAATTTACCTTATGGTGGCTCTTAGAAGGAGCCTTCCTCTTCTTACCCTTCCCTTGCCTAATAGCCAAGACGGGGGCGGTAGTAGCAGGAGTTGATGCAACAGATTTGCTTTTCAAACTACTCTCAGCAGTCCTTAGCAGGCCTTGAAGCTTGCTTAGAGTGACCTCTTCCTTGTTTATGTGGTAGGTCATCCGGAACTAGTTGTAACAAGGAGGTAAGGAGTGTAGAATGATATCTATGGCCAGCTCCTCATCGAAGTTAACATTTAACTTCAGCAAGCGGTCCACATACCTTTGCATTTTCTGCAGGTGGGCAGTGATGGACTCTCCATCCTTCATTTTGGTATTGATGATCAAAGTGATAATCTCGTAACTTTCCTGCCTCACAATTTGATGGTACATATCCATCAAATCTTGATGCATCTCGTAGGGGTAGATATCCTCGTATGACTTCTAGAGTTCAACAGTCATTGTCGCGAGCATGATGCAATGGACTTTCTTAGTATCTTTCTCGTGAGCTTCAAACGCAACAATCTCTTTACGAGTAGCAGTGTTGGTGTCAACCTCCTTTATCTCCTTATCGAGAACATACTCCTTCACCTCATAGCGAGTGATCATGCGGATATTACGGATCCAATCATTAAAATTGGTCCCATCAAAAATCACCCTCCCACACAAATTCATGAGTGAGAATGAGCCAGCAGGGGTTGAGTTAGAAACATTGTTCTTTGAATTAGACATCTGAAAAGAAAAGGAGACAAAGTTTGATTAGATAAGAATCCCCAATTAAACACCCAAATGAAAATAGGGCTAGGACCCAACACAATTATTCAAAATTTAGAAAAGCGATGTCGTAATATAGAATGCAAATATTATGAATGTAAGTGAATGACGATTCACTAATTTCCACCATGAAAAACGATAAAGAAATTAAGTTTTAATTGTATTGAAACTCCTAGATTCTTTTGAGATTCATTGAACTTTTCAATGGCATGCTTAAATCTTGATATGCCCTTCAAGTTTGTGAGTGGGATACCGAGGATCACAAACAAGGTGTAAATAACCATGAAAATATACTTGGTACTCTCAATGTTACAAATCACCTAATCAATGTGCCGGTCAGCCACACATGCCCCATTGATCTATGATAAACATCAAGCTACCCTTTCCCACCTTTGCTAATCCTAAATTAGTATGTCGGTTATCCACACACGCTCCACTAATGATTTGGCAAGGGTACAAAGTGTAATGTCATGGAATAGCATCATTTTCACATTTTTCCTAAAGTAACTAAGATTGAGAATTTTATAAAAAAATATTTAGTTAATTTATATAATCATTACACTTTTAATGAGGAATTAGTTGCCATATCCTACTAACGGTAAGACTAGCTTGATCTTATATACACACATACACACACACACATATATATATATTATTAATCTTGTAATAATATAATAGTATAAGGGTTGAATTTTAAACTTGTAAAATTCTAGGGTTTAGAATTTAAATATTTCAAAATTAAACTTTTAATCAAAAATTTAAATTCCAAAATTTGAGGGCAAGTTTAGAAACCTTTCAAAACTATCTAGATTGCAGATAATTTAATTAAACAATTAATTAATGAGTATGTAAATTTGACCTAATCCAATTACATGGCAAGATAATGCAATCAAAAAGTTAAGGATTATCATATAAGGCAATAATTATCTAATTAAATTGTAATTATCTTCTATTTTGATGAGGATAATCATATCTATTTAATAAAAATTGGATTTTATTAATAAAAAATGTTTTTGGTAACTATCCCAATCAAAAATAGGTCAAAATCCTGAAACTTTTGCTCCCTGACACTCCGACTCGCCGAGTACATCTCACTCGTCAAGTTCATCTGGTGACTCGACGAGTTAAGTTGTCATAGGGCAGGATTTTCGATTTTTGCAAGCAATGAATGATCAAACAATGCATCAAATACAATAACTGATGGGTTTTGAGCATTACATCAATCATATGGTGCACATGCAAACCCTAAAGCTTTGGATCTAGGTTTCTCTAATTAAACATGCAAATCGTCCAAATCTATAAACCCTAGATTTAGAATACAAAATCTGAAAATAAAAACTAAAATAAGTTTCGATGATTACCATGATTATTGATTGCAGATCTTGAGCTTTTGAGAATCTTAGCACCTCAAATGTTGTGCCTCTAATAGATCACAAACACCAAAGAAAGTTGGAGAATAATAGAGAGAGGGGACGGCTAAAATTCGGCTCCTAGAACTCTTAGGGATACGGTGTTGCCGAAAATAGGTAGCCAAGGGTCCCTTTATGTTAGTGAGGAATTAGGGTTTCAGTCAAACACTTATCCGGTTGCTTAGGCTCTAAGCAGCTCATAAGAATCTTCTGGAATCCTTACCTTCGACGAATTCTTGAGGCCTTATCCCCAAGAATTCTTCCACCCTATCTCTAGGGTTTCCTCAGCCTACTTTGCAACTATCTAATAATTACAATATCAGTCCCCCTAGCTTTAATTAATACCTTTTGATCACAAAACTATTTCCTAATTAATTACTGGCCAATATTAATTAAACAAATGTGATTTCTCCTTTAATATATTATTCATATAATATATTAATATACAATAATAACCAGTTTCTCTATAATTCATCCAGTCAAGTTGCTTTGGTGAAGGCAACCTAAAAGGACCATACTACAACCGAGTCAAGTACATATCATATATAGTTATGTACTTAGAAACTAATCCAACAGTTTTTATGATTCAAATATTACCTTTGCATGCTAGTTAGACTTCATGCTTTGGAAAATGAATATTGTGTGTATAATTAGAGAAAACTTAGATCCAAAGCATTAGGGTCGTATGTGCACTATAGGGATGTTAGAGTACATAAAACCCAACAACTTCTACACTCGAGGTGAGTTTCCTTACTGGGTTTAGCGGGTCGAAGGCACCAATGTCGAACCATGTTTATGCTATGTTAGTATGCTAGTTGTCTTCATGACTCTTGCATGTGTATGTGTTCATATGCTTTCCGGGCTAAGGTCCAATGTCGGGCGGGGCCCGATGACTATTTGTATGCTATGTATCTATACTTCATGCATATATGTTTATTGGATATATGTTATATGCATGTTGGGCGGGGCCTGATCTATTACCGAGCTCAACTCGATGACCGAGTGGGGCCCAGTGTCGGACAGTGCCCGAATCCGAGTGGGGCCTGTTGTATGTTTATTTTATGTTTGGTATGTGGTATTTGGGGAACTCACTAAGTTTTGTGCTTACAGTTTGTGGTTTATGGTTTCAGGTACTTTCAGTTCGAAAAGGAAGGGTCCGGCTTGGTCGCAGAACATACACTCGTGTTTTCCGCAATATGTGATCTTTGGGAATGAACTCTGATATTTGTTTTATTTTGAAATGCTTTTAAATGTTTGGAGAAAGTTACAATAGTTTTTTTAATATAATAAAAATGAACTTTTTACCCTTGTTTTTCGGGATGTTACACCGCTAGCTTTTCTTCTTCCTCTTTTTTCCTTGGTACCTTTTCTTGGATAGTGGGGTGGGCCGTTTTTTTTCCTTTTTCTTTTTTGGTTAAGGTGGTGGTGGTGAAGGTTGTGTTTCGGAAACAAAATATGGCGAATGAGGTGGTTGTAATTATGAAAGTGGTGGTTGTGACAATTGTGGATGGAAATGTTGTTGGAATTTTTGAAATTGGTGTTGAAATTCCGATAAAGGTTGAAAGTGCTATTGGAAAAATGGTGTTTGTTGGATAGAGGAACCTATTTGAAGCAAATTGACAAAACCACCTTGAGGTTATTCCATGATCGGGAATTGACGAGGGGTTGTATCTAACGCAAAGCGTTATTGGGTTTGTGATTTCTAAAGTTTAGGGGAGGGTTATTTTGGTTGGGATCCATGCTTTTTTGTTGTAAAATGGTAATATAGAGAAAGAAAAGAATAATGTAAAGAAATGTGGATGTATAGTGTGGTTATTATAAGTAAAATTTGTTTTTAATTTTTTTTTTTAAATTAGCCGTTGAACGGTCCTTCGACAGTCAAAATGAAAAAAACCACTCCTATTGGTTGACTAACTTCGTTGTGGGCGGCATAATTGAGCACACCAATGGCAAATCATGAAGGCTCGGGCTAGTGTGCACGAGCTATGGTCGTGGCCAACTAGAGCACAAGACCTTTCGTGGTTCGTATACCAGAAGGCCTTACTCTATTTCACAACCCTATGCATTTCCTACTCTGACCGAAACAATAAAACCCTCCATTCACCTTTACCATCTATTATTGTTGGTTCACCGGAACCCTATCAAAGCTTTTCGACTTTTAGCACCATCGACTGCTTCTTCTGCCACCATGAACCACTACTTACTTAAACTGATGCAATCAAGATGGTGATGGTTCTACCTATCCATAGACCTGATTTCTCAAGCCCTGAAGATTCAAAAGTCATCGATGAGTTCTCCATCTTCGTGCAGTGAATTCATAAGGTAAGTCAGTAATTAGAGGTAATTTGTCAAATTAGCTTCATGCATCCACCAAAATCTATCTCCAAGCTTAATACAAAAGCTCAATTTGCTATTGGTTGAACTAACTGCACAATTGGGATCTTATTTGCTTTCGATGTGGGTAATATCACAAATTTTCTACCACTTCACCCTTCTAAATCGATTGCATACTCTTCCTTATTTCCTTGTTTTTTTGAATTGCAGATGTGGGTTGTGCAATTAGTGATGAAGGCTACTGTGTGGTGGTTTATAGAGGTGTTTGATGATTGATAAAGGTGGGTTGATGGTTGAGAATTGGTGGTTAAAGGTTGTCAAATGAGGGCTAAGAGAGGGTGATGTTAGGTGCGTGAACATGGGAGAAAGGTGATGGTATCGGGTTGCCTTTGATATTGATTCGGTGGTGATAAACGATATGTAATGATGGTGATTGATGGTTGATTTTATGCATATAAACAGAAGAGTATGATGGTGGACGAGGGTGGAGTTAGCAGTTGGTGGTGGTATAATTAGGTTGTTGAACCCAATCATTTACTCGTGTGGCCCTATAAATAATGTTTATCTATTAGCAAATATTTGATAGATGTTTTATAACTTTGAATCTCCATATAAGCCGTTTCCATACTTAACCCCTAAAACATATAAAATTGATAATTCCTTAGGCTATTCAAAATACTATTCACGATGGGGCTTTGTTGCCACGGTGGCAGACCATTACAACCGTATACATCATCTTGTGTGTGTCGTGGTGTTGTGGCATGTGGTCACCACCACATTTGAGAACATGGTTCATTATCTCTTGCAACCATCTTCTTCTTTTTTTTCTTTCTCTTCTCTTCTTCACAATGGTAAGTATATAGATTGTGCATGTGGTGGTTTATGGTGGCATGTGAAGTATAACGTTATATAGATTGTATCACCATATCAAAGAAAATATATTTATTTAATATTTTAATTTTAGAATAACGTAGTATTTTTATTATTATACAATTCTTTTAAAGTATAACTCTGTTTTTAGTATGCAATTAACTATCACATAATTTCAAATAATATTCTGTCATAAAAACTTGCTAAAAATACAATTAACATATCTTATATATATATATATATATATATATATATATATATATATATATATATATATATATATATATATATATATATATATATATATATATATATATATATATATATATATATATATATATATATATATATATATATATATGGAAAGTGAATATACCCTCAAGGGTATATAAGCTTAGGTACCCAAATCCATTATAATACGTGATTTTGTTTAATATATTCATTATAATGTTCTTAAGCTTCAACCCTTGACTTGATTACTTTCAAAATTTTCGAAATTTCATTATTATCTTCCTTTTACATCACATCTTTTTGCCGAACACCCACTAGGCTATATATATTACAGTTGAAAATGAAATTATGTAATAAGAATATAAATGTGAAATTGATAAACATCTTGGAAGTAAATCAAGTTAAAGTTGAATTATAAAAACATTGAACCATTAAAATGTATATAAATGATACAAAACGATGTAGTATAGTGAGTTTGGGTACCTAAACTTATATACCGTTAAAGGTATATTCACTTTTCCCATATATATATATATATATATATATATATATATATATATATATATATATATATATATATATATATATATATATATAGGTTCAGGTTCATTTGAGACCATTCTAATTTTGTAAGACCGTGAGACCAAATCTAAAAATAATTTTAAAATGCAAAATAAATTGAAAAATCTAAAAATTCTTTTTTTAAATATTATTTTCGGAACTTGAATTAACTAAAAAAAATATAAAAATATATAAAAAAAATATAAAAAAATAAAAAAAATTCCGTTTTTTTTTTTTTTGAAAAATACGTGAAATATTCTAAATAGAATATTACACTGACATATTCTAAAAAATAATTTTAAAATGCAAAATAAATGGAAAAATCTAAAAATTCTTTTTTTAAATATTATTTTCGGAACTTGAATTAATTAAAAAAATAAAAAATAAATAAAAAAAATTCTATTTTTTTTTAAAAATACGTGAAATATTCTAAATAGAATATTACACTGTATATATTCTAAAAATAATTTTAAAATGCAAAATAAATGGAAAAATCAAAAAATTCTTTTTTTAAATATTATTTTCGGAACATGAATTAACTAAAAAATAAAAAAATGCGTCTCACGGTCTCACAAAATATATATATATATATATATATATATATATATATATATATATATATATATATATATATATATATATAGGGTTAGGTTCATTTGAGACCACCTATATTTTGTGAGACCGTGAGACGCATTTTTTTATTATTTTTTTATTTTTTAGTTAATTCATGTTCCGAAAATAATATTTAAAAAAATAATTTTTTTTAAATATATATATATAATTTAAAAATATCATATTTAATATTGGACTAATTCTAAAACTCATAATCATCTTTTTAATATTATGTGTAGAATAATTTCCGGGTTTTATGTTAAATATTTAGTAATTTATGTATAAACCATGTTTTCCATTTTTATATACATTAAATAGTGTAAAATCAAAGTTGATTTGTGCTAATTATTCATCAACACTATTTTTTGCAATATAATTACAAATTTTTTTAACAAGAAAATAATATTTTGTAGTATGGTCGGTAGGAATTGTTTTTATAATTAAAAATATATATATATTTAGAGAGCATTGCATTAGTTTCGGATTTTATTTCCAAAACACAAACAAAACATCACAAAAATAATATTTTACAGTCTCGATGAAGTTGTTTTTAGAATTAACAGAAGAAATATTCAGAGACCCTTACAAAAATAACATTACAAATAGGTCCAAAAAATCCACAAATAAAAAAATCGACTCTGCTGGGGATCGAACCCAGAATCTCTGGTTCCGTAGACCAGCGCCTTATCCATTGGGCCACAGAGTCAATTGTTTGTTTTACATACTTGATAAACCTTATATTTATTATACCAGTTTAATTGGTTTTATAATTTTGGATATGTAATTGTTGTTTATCTAAATAAAACTAATGTTATGTATTCGATTATTTATTTACTATATAAAACATATTTTTAGATAACTAATTTTTTCATATTGGTTTTGTATCTATCTATTGAAAAAATAATAAATAAACAATTATACCTTATCTAAATTAAGAGAAGTTACAAAGACAACTTTTCAAATACCCAACAAACTATATTCTTTCATATCCTTCTCACTCAGAACATTACACCCCGTTTCCGAGTTCAATTTAACGAGAGAAACGAAATAAGAAGAAAATAAGAGAAATTGATGTTCTCGAGTTTCATTAAAGGAGAAGAGTGGAAGGAAGTGGGGGGAAATGACATAATCGCTTTCCCTCCTAACTTTCCTTCCGATTTTGGGAGGATTTGGAAGGAAATAACAAAATGATTCATTTTCTTTCTACTTCTCTCCAACTTGGAAACACAAAAGAAAATTTTGTTTTCTTTTCCTTTTTCTATTTTTCTCTCATGCTTTTTTTTCTCTTTTTTTCTTTTGTTAAACTCGGGAATGAGGTGTTAGAGCAAGTCCTTTGGTGATCATCTCGAATAACCACATGCTCTAAATTATATATTCCCTCTTTCTCAAACCACCACTAAACCTTCGCCCATCCCACTCAAAAGTATGAACCCACCGTCTACCACTATCTTCCCCCTCTTTCTTTCTCGATCATTATCTCCGACAATCACACACACTGAAACATCCCAAAAATACAAGGCAAAAATTTCGTTTGAAAACGTTACTAAAACCATAATATGCAAATGTCATATAAAAAAACATAAATCGTGTGTCTCAAAATGTCATAAAATATGTCTCAGTTCAAAACTGATGTCAAGATCATGTCAAAAATATCAGAGTCTAACTCCCAGGCTAAAATTGTGGTGTGTGACATGCCATCATCCAGAGCCCTTCCCATTGCTAGTTGAAATACCTGAAACTGTAAGCATGAAGCTTAGTGAGCTCCCCCAAACTACCACATACCATACAATAACATATAAAACACATATTGGGCCTTGCCCACTGCATCGGACCGAAGTCCGGAACTGACTAAGGCCTTGCCCTGTGTATCGGACCGAAGTCTAGAACTGACTAGGGCCTTGCCCTCTACATCGGACCGAAGTTCGGAACTGACTAGGGCCTTGCCCACTGCATCGGAACGAAGTCGGGAACAAACAAGGGCCTCGCCAACTGCATTGGACCGAAGTCCGGAACTAACTAGGGCCTCGCCCACTGCATCAGACCGAATTCCGGAACTAACTAGGGCCTTGCCCACTGCATTGGACCGAGGTCCAGAACTAATTGAACATAGCATAACATAACCATAACATATAACAGTAACACATATATTGCATACTGCATTGGATCGCAGTCCAGAACACATAACACATAGACATGCCTGAATCACAAAGACATCAAGCATACTGAACTACTTCTCGGGACCATCCCGGCATCGGACCGCAGTCCGGAAATACTGCTATCTAAACGGGTCAGCATTGTGGCCATAGACTCGTTCCTATTGGAAGGAAACTCACGTCACACTGCTGAAGTCCCGTAGACATAATCCCAAACTGCTGAAGTCCCGCAGACTCAACCCCAGCTGCTGGATGACAGATTCTCGAACTGTCAACACCAAAATATCACCCAATTAATAATTGGGTCCCAACACATAACCATAAATATATACTTGGATAATTACTACATTACCCCACGGTTGTCTTTATTCAAGCCCAAGGCCCAATCCATAGGCCCAAAGTCAACTATGAATCAAAGCCCAATATATGGCCCAATTTTCCAAATTGGACCCAAATCTTTGCATGGTCTCATTCTAAGGCCCAACAAAAGGTCCAGTCAATTATTTGGTATTTTTAATGGCCCAATATCTCATAATCACAAAGGCCCAAACTATAGCCTATCTATGGCCCAATTTTCCAAATTGGGCCCAAACCCTCATATGGGTCTTACCCTAAAGCCCATCAACATATTATAGTCCGTAATATTATTATTAGATGGCCCATTAATAATCCAATCATCAAGGCCCACTAAAAAGGTCTAATGAATCCTTTGTCTAACAGCTCTTGCAGCTATATAGACAACTCCTGCATCTTAGGAGGAGCCAACCGATACGGTGCCTTGGATATCGGAGCCACACCAGGAACTAGGTCGATCCTGAACTCTACCTGCCTCTCCGGAGGTATCCCAGGAAACTCCTCGGGGAATACATCTACGAACTCTCGTACCACTGACACATCGCCCACCGTCGCCTTACCTTCCTCCCGGGTATCCATAACATAGGCAGCATATCCTACGTAACCCTGCTATAGGTAGCGCCTAGCTCTCGCTGCTGAACATAAAGTTGGTCCCTGCTGTGGCCTCCCGCCCTGAATCACTAGCTCTCCCCCACTTGGGGTCTTGATCAACACTAAATGTTGCGCGCAATCGATCACCGCCCTATTGAGGCTCAACCAATCCATCCCTGTGATAACCTTGTTCCCCCGCAAAGGTATGGGAACCAAATCTACCAAGTAACGCTCTTCGTACAACCTCAGAACACAATCTTTGAAAACCTCCGACGCCCGCACTGATCGGTCGTCTACAATATCAACCTCTAGGGGGCACTCTAACATGCCCGAAGACTCAGGAAACCTTTTGCTAAGCACAGGAGAAACAAATGATCAAGTAGCACTTGAATCAAACAACACTTGAACTGGAATACCATTCACATGGAACGATCCCATCACCACATCAGGTGCGACACGTGCCTCCTCGACTGTCAACTGAAATGCTCGACTCCGCACCACTGGAGCCTCTGCCTTGACCTTCCAGCCATCCGCAACTCGTGCTGTCGCTGGAGTCCGCACGACCACTGGCGCTGCTGCTGCTGATGCTGTCAATCTAGGCAGCTGGCCTTTTATGGCCCCTCTTATTGAAATGGAAGCAAATCAGGTCTGATGTCTGAACTATGGGGGCGAGGGTAGTACAATCCCTGCTAAAGTGCCCCTTCTTGCCGCACTTATAGCAGTCTGACGATCCCGCTCTACAAGCTCCATCATGCGGCCTGCCACATTTCCTGCAGCGACTCTGGCTTGGCTGGCCCTTCGACCTAGCGTCGGATCCCTTGGGTTTCTTCCCCGAAACCCCAATACTCTTCTATGTCTCTGCTTTCCTCTTCCCGAGGTGCTCTAAATAAATCTCTCTCTCCCGCGCCCTGGAAATCATGGACTCTAGGGTCGGGTAAGCTGAATAGCTGACATGCTCCCGGATATCAGCCCTCAACATATCATGGTAGCGGGTCTTCTGCATCTCCTCATCCCCCGTATACTGAGGTACCAACAAGGCCCTCTCCCTGAACTTGGCGGTGATCTCCGCCACTGACTACGTAGTCTGTTTCATATCCAGAAACTCCCTAGCCAGCTGCTGAAGCTCCACAACTGGCGCAAACTCAGCCCTGAATCTGGTCACAAAGTCTGACCAAGTCATAGCCTCAATGGTTGGGGCTCCCAGCGAGTCACCGAATGACTCCCACCAATCCCTGGATCTGTCCCTCAAACAACCCGCAACAAAGTGGACCTTTGACCCCTCCGAGTAGAAGCTCATCAACTGTGCAGACTCAATGTCTGCGATCCATCTCCTTGCAACAATGTGGTTCTTCACCCCGTGAATGTCCGACGCACCACACCCTCGGAAGTCCTTGAAGGATAGTGTACGCATACTCAACCGGCTATACGCCAAATCACTCCTGAATACCCAAAAGCGATCCTCCACCAGTTCCATAATCCCCTCCTTGATCGACCCGATAATGATCGGGGTCGCCTCAAGGATAGCTCTCGTGATCTCAGATGCGATGAAATCACGTAACCCGTCATCAACCTGCTCAAATCCTACGCCCGATCCTAACCCTGATCCTGACCCAGATCCTGCTCCACGTCGCATAATCACCATACTGAAAACAAATACAATGATGTCAGGGTCATACACACTCACGAGAGATCACATACTCTCCTAGTTTCCCGTTTCTATCTCAGCCTTCCTTGATTCGAGTACGGATCCTCTACTTCCAGTAGTACGGGCCCATACTATCTTCCACATCTATCCGTACTTTCCTCAGGAACGACCTTGACTTCACCATGTCCCTTTCTACTAATACAACTCTTCACACTAATCTCATCCTAGGCTTAACCTAGGGCACTCTCGAACCTACTCTCCGCCATCAGCTGCACAAGGAGTCCCTACCATCCTTCCCTAACTAGTTTGTGAATACTATTACATATCCACTTGCTAGTTAGTTAAGGCTAGCTAGGATCCCCATAAGCACAAAGCAAGTAGCATTCGTGTATTGAGTAACCAAATCAGACATGACCTAATCAGGCTTTCATACTGTTGACTAATAGCCCTAGCATACAGCTCAATAAGCTCATACAACAGGCATATAAGGCACCCTTCTAGATCCTTAGCCCTAATCTAGCATACAGTTCTCAGAATCATATAACAGGCATACAAGGCATCTTCCTAGATCCTTAACCCTAATCTAGCATGCAGTTCTCGTAATCATATCATATAACATAACGTAACAAGTATGGGTATCTTGGGGGAAAACTTACTTGAGCTCGGCCGGTCGCACGCATCACACACCTTGTTCTTTCTCAAAATCCTTTAACTTAAATTTTAGAAAACTATTTTCTCATAAAATCCTTCAAGCCCTCGATTTGAGTCCAGACACCCCCGAAGGTGTGTCCGAATTCCTCAAACCAAGACTCTGATACCAACTTGTAACATCCAAAATTTCGTGTCCAAAATTTTTGTTTGTAATTAAGTAATTTATAAATTCGTTTCCTGAAAACATTATCAATATCATATCAACCCATAAACCATCATGAAAAAGTCTAAAAGTCACAGCATCGAACAGTAGTATAAATCAGAGTACAATCCTAGACAACTCAATGCAGAAATCAATGTGTGTGTGTGATGTGCTGCTACACCGCCGACTCCTTCCCCTTTGGATGAAGAGGTACCTGAAACCAAAACTGAAACTGTAAGCACAAAGCTTAGTGATTTCCTTCATCATGCCACATACTATACAATCATACATGTTGCCAGGAAATTCTGGGGTGCCCGACCTACCCACGTCAAGCCATTATGGGGTGCTGACTACCCGTGTCAAGCCATTCTGGGATGCCGACTACCCATGTCAGGCCTTTTCGGGGTGCCTGCCTACCCTCCGGTCTATCTCACCCAGTCACGGGTATTATTTCTCCCCTACTACTATCACATAACAACCTATCATACATGCTGTCAGACCTATCTGGAGTGTCCGACCTACCTTTCGGTCCTAACAATCGATTGGGGGACTATTCCCCTCTTACTACCACTATCATATAAAACATAGCATACTGACACATAGAACATATCAAGTAATAGCAAACCAGACTCTTATCACAAAGACAATCATCTCAACTGTAACCAACTACTAGTGGGTCGACCTTGGTGCCTTAGACTCACTTCTATTGGAAGGTAACTCACCTTGAAGCCGTGTAGTGTCTGCGCTGACCTCAGCGTGGAATTCGACTTTCCTCAACTCCTCAATACCTACACAACGATATTTCTTGATCACTATGCATACTAATAAGCCTTACAGGGTCAACCCAAACCCAAGTCAAAGTCAAAGTCAAAGTCAACCTCCACTTGACTCGGCTCGCCGAGTTGGCCCGCCAACTCGTCGAGTCCCTATACCATTATCTGCCCCCTACCCGACTCTACTCGTCGATTCTAGCAAGAATTCGGCGAGTTATTATTCAATCATAACATCAAGACAATCTTCAACTGACTCACCGAGTTCTTCCTTGAACTCGTCGATTCCAGCTTCCTCATATGAGCTTGTCTAGTCTGTGACTCGCCGAGTTGTATGAACAACTCGGCGGGTCCATCTTCATGAGTTGGAAGATTGCCTTGGACTCGCCGAGTCTATTCATACACTCGTCGAGTCCCATGATTTCTAGGTCTATAGTCTCGTCTAAATTTGTTGAGTCCTTATCTAGACTCAACCAGACCACTAAAACAACAAACGTTGGGGAATCACTATCTAACTTTTCGAGTCCCAAGAACAACTCACCGAGTTCATGTCCATAAACTCGATTTCTGCCAAGCTCTTCTCATCCAAAGGGTAGATCTGACCTCCTAGGGTGGATATAACACGTAAAGCCACAAACTTTATGTCCATGCATGGGTCTTTAAGCTCAAAAGGACCAAAAATGAGACCCACAAGATGCATGGGGATCTCATGGCCATAAAGTTGGCACATTTATGCCATGAGAACCCTCCAAAGACCAAGATCTGAATCCATAACTCTATATTACACTCCACAACCCGAAAATGGCTTAGAAATGCCTTAAAGATACCAAAATACAAGCCCTAAAGTTGATCTAACAAGTAAGAAGTCAAGGTAGGAGATTTTTACCTCAAACAAGCTGGAAATGCACCTCACTTTCTGGATCTACTGACTTCGTCTTGAATCTCCAAGATCCCTTATTCTTCTTCCACTTCAAACACACACAAAACAGGCCCTAAAAGCTTAAGAACACACAATAGTGGTGAAGGGTTTCAAGCTAGGGCTTCTCTGAGTTGGGAGAGTGATGGAGGATGGTTTGGGGGGAGATAGAGGGATTAAATAGGGTGCAAACCCTAAACAATAGGGTTTTGTCCAGACATCCCCTACTCACCGAGTCGGCCTTCCGACTTGTCTAGCAGGTCACTTAAACTCCCGATGAAGGACGAGTCTACTCGATGATTTGGGCCTCCAACTCATAGAGTCCCAAGGTAAAATATGAAGTTCTTTTGAATTAAATACGTACCAGGAATCAGGTCTTACAACACACTTCATCTGTCCCCAAAGTGTTTCGCGTCATAAGACCCTAATCATTAGTCCAGAAAAAAAGTCAAAACTGAAAAAAAAAAAAAAACTAAAAACTGAAGGTTTGTTTCTTCCACGTACAACTTTAAATATCACAAGTTCTTTGGCTAAATCCATATTCCTCTCCTGCAATTTAAGGCACTCCAGATCTGATTTATAAAGTTTTTGTCACATGCTTAAATGTGAGAGACACACCTTCCTTAGACAATGGTTATATGTAAGAAATAACAATGTTCTTTCATTTATTTGTTTATCATAGCATCCCACGTCCATTTCTTCCTATTACATCTTTTTACTTTGAAAATCTGCTGATCATAGCAATTTTATTCAAATACAAATGAATTTTCACTAACATAATTAAGTAGAATTTTCAAAGAATGATGTCCTAATAAGAAAAGGTTAAAACTACAATCAAGCTGATTCCTAGAGCCAAGTTGATTTTTGTAGCCACATTGATTCCATAACTAAGGTTTTATCAAATATTCGATCCCTAATTTTGTTGTTACACTTTCCCGTTCCATTTTCCATACTACATTAAAATGAATTCCACTCTATAAAAAATAAATTGATGCAGAAAATGATACAAAATTGAAAGTTGCAAATTTGATAATAATAGCCTGATTTACACCATATGCATGCAGCATAAAAAATAGAGTTAAATTACAACACATCATTGTAATTTGGATATATTTTCCGAATTACAGTCCTATGATTGGAGTCCTTTGGTAATCCAAGCATCAATGTTTGACTCATGCACTTTTTACTTGTGTCAAATTGTCAATATCACCTTATATTATTATAAGTTGAACCATACAATATGTGGGAATCATTCATAAACATCAAAAGTGAAGTTCCTTACAGAATAAATATATTTTTCCAATTTATAGCATTTTCATACCGGCAGTCACTTTTAGATGTACTTTTTATGTAACACCCGGTCTCAGGTATGCATTTAATTCAAGTCAAAGTTCATATATTACCCTTGGACTCGACGAGTTGGAGGCCCAACTCGTCGAGTAGGATCGACTTCGGGGTGGGGAACTAAGTGACCTACTCGACGAGTCAGAAGACAAACTCAGCGAGTAGGAGCTTTCTGATGGAAACACTAATTTTTAGGGTTTGTCCCCCTATTTAAAGAAACATAAAACCCTTGTAGCCTCCTTATCAGTCCCTCAACGTCCAAAAAATCCTAACTCGCCACCTTGAGCCTTGTGAGTGTTTGAGTGTCATTTTTGAGTAATCTTGTGTAATTTGAAGTTTGTGTGAAGAAGAGGAAGAAGGAGGACTTCAAGAGAAGATTGTAGATCCAGGAACAACAAAATTTTCTCCTCACTTTTTGGTATTCAAGCTTCATACTTGACTTGTAGTTTCTTAGATCTCCTTTGGTCATTTTTATGGAGTTTTAGGTCCAAGAAGCTTGATCCTTGAGACTTGGACGTCCCAAGTTAATATATCTTTAGATATGGAACCTTGGAGGGTCCTCATGGCATAAAGGTGCCATCTTTATGGCCATGAGAACCTCATGTATGAAATAAACCCCATTTTTGGTCCTTTGAGCATAAAATTCCCATGCATGTACGTAAAGTTCACGACTTTACGTGTTATATCGACTTAAGGATCCCAGATCTACCTTTTGGATGAGAGTTGTTCATCAGAAATCGAGTTATGGACTTGGACAATAGTCGACTCGATGAGTCGTTCTTGGGACTTGACGAGTCCAGGGGTTTGGTTCCCCCAACCTATTGCGATTCACAGGAACCTAATTGAGTTTAGAAGGGATGTAATTGAGTCCATAAGAAGGACCCAACGAAATAGACATAACTGTGGACCTGGAAGCCATGGGAACTCGACGAGTCCAAGGCTATCTCCCAACCCATGAAGATGGACTTGACGAGTTGTTCATACAACTCGGCGAGTCACAGACTAGACACGTTCATATGACGAAGATAAACTCGACGACTTCAAGGAGGAACTCGGCGAGTGAGTTGAAGATTGTCCCGATGATATGATTGAAAGAGAACTCATCAAGTTCTTGCTAAACTTGATGAGTTGAGTCGGGTTGGGGGACAGATCAAGGGATAGGGACTCGGTGAGTTGGCGGGCCAACTCAGCGAGTCGAGTCAACTAGAAGTTGACTTTGACCAGGATATTGACTTTGTACTGGGATAAGATCGTCATTTTACCCTAAGATCAGTTACCAGTTTTTGACTATGTGTCTTTATGGAAATTATAGTCGGAGAGTCGTCGGAGTAGCAGACAGAGATTTCTCACTAAAAGTTGCAGTAGTTAGTCATACGAGGTGAGCTTTCTTCTAGTAGGAACGGGTCTAAGGCACCAATGTTGGCCCATTTAAGTAGTAGAGTATATCGGGGCAAGCCCGATGTCGGGGATAGCCCGATGTAGTTTATATGTTACCGGACTTCGGTCCGATACCGGGGCGGTCCCGAGAAGTAGTTTTGTATGCTTGATGTCTTTGTGATTCGTGCATGGTTATGTGTTATGTGCTATATGTTCCGCGCTTAGGTCCGATGTCAGGCAAGCCCGATGCAGTATATGTGATATGTTATATTCCATGTGTGATGTATTTTGGGGCAAGCCTGATGTATGCTAGTTTATGTGTTATATGTTATTTGTTTCGGGCTTCGGTCTAATGTCGGGGTAAGCCCGATGCAGATTATGTGATTATGTTATGTATGTGCTGGGGTAAGCCCGATGCCAGGGTGAGCCTGATGCCCGGTGCGGCCGGATGTCGGGGTGAGCCTGATGCCAGACAACATTCTGATGCTGGGATTTGTCCCGATGTAGTTGGGAGCAGTCCCATAGTTATGTCATTTGTTATATGTGCTTGTATGGTTTGTGGCAGTTTGGGGAGCTCACTAAGCTTCGTTCTTATAGTTTCAGTTTTGGTTTTAGGTACTTCAGCTAGCAAAGGGAAGGGCTCGAGCTGATGGCATGACACACACCACATTCTAGTAGCCTGGGAGTTTACTCTGATATTTTATATGATACTGTGATATGTTGTCAGATTTATGAGATTTTGAAATACATGTTCTATGATTTTATACTATGGTGATTATATTTATGTTTATTAAATGATTTTGAAAATGAAATTTTTGGCTGGTATTTTTGGGACGTTACATTTTACCTACAAAGATTACAACTTTCTACCTACTTCATGTTTAGACAAATGCCACAATGAAAAACACAAAGTCAACAAGGTAATGCTCCAATTAAACAGTTGTCAACATGATATATATATATATATATATATATATATATATATATATATATATATATATATGAAATATAGAAAATTAAGCAAATAAAGTGAAGAAAGTACCACCAAAGTGATGATCCTGGGCAATTATCACAAATAACCATCCACTCTTCCCCTGCTGAACTTCTAATTGTAACCTGCATGTAAAACACAACTATTATGTAATAAATTTTCTTCGAAAAGGAACTAATCTGCAACTTCCATCAGAATTATACCTCGGTTTTCTTGATGCAGTTCTATAAATAACAAACATAAAAGATAGTTAGGGCTTCCTACATGGATCATTGATATGAGGAGCGAACAACTTCTTCCAGTCTAATACTCATCCTATTAGTACTCTCATTTTGATACCTCTTAATTACAATAACAAAAAACCCTAAGAATAGATTCATAATAATCATGACAATAAATCGTGGAACACCAAAACCATTGCCTTCACTTGTCAAGAACGACTCTTGATCATGGGTCAAGTCCATTTCATGTATCTAAAACAACACATCGACTATTAATCAACAGAAGCGAGAAAAAAAAAACAATTAGGGTCCCAAGATTTTACTATAGCTTCAACATAAGAAAAGTAAGTTATTTCACCATCACTATCAAAGTTGTTTTGATATGATACATGACAATCATCCATTGATTATGGATCAATCAGTTTAGCAATGCCAACTTTTAAAAACAATCAGATCCAATTTCATCAATTTGACACTCTTATTTTGATACATCGCAACTACAATTATAACAACTAAAAATCAAACAATATATAAAGCTATAGATTGGTAATAATCATGATAAGAAACTACGGAACACAAAAAACATTACCTTCAACACGCTGCATAATGGAACATATAATCCAATTCCTTTGATTGTGTTAAAAATTAGAAAAAATTGCAAAAATGGTCCCTGTGGTATATAATTTTTTGAGGTTTTAGTCCAAACTACGATTTTTTAGATCGATGGTCTTTTTGATGTAGTTTGCTTGTGATTTTGGTCATCCGGTAAATTGAAAAGACTATATTGCCCTTATTATACTTATTTTCCATTTTTTTCCTATAAGTATTTATATATAAAAAATAAAAATATAGGGACCTCTCTCTCTCTCTCTTGAATTTTGTTGCTGCCATCAAAGAGTAAAACAACCTTTCTCCTTCCTCCATTTTTCCTTTTGATCAGAATAACAATCCAAAGACCCCCAATTCGGTGTTGCTTCCATTCAACATCCTTCTCCAATCTACACAGGACTGAAGTCCTTCCTCCTCCTATATGAGTTGTTCTTGATCTCGTAAAAAAAAGAAAGTAGTTGCCAGAGCAGCCATTCGATGTCGGCTCGCCTCCTAGTGAGCTGCTAAACCACCACCGGACCACCTCTTTTTTTTAGTAAATTCGTGCTTATCCTTTCACAATTAGATTATCCTCCCCCGATTTCTACCTTCGTTCTTCTTCACAATCGGTCAAAGACCGGAGACCCTTTCCCTTCGATGCCACAATCGTCGACAATGGCTTTCTGCCGGCTCTTCCTTTCCTCACGATTTCCCAGCCACCACTGGAGGTGCTTCATATTTGTGTTCTTTTTCTTTCCCCTCAGAATATGTTGAAAATGATGATCGATTCACCAAAACGAGGATGTTGCAAGATCTGGGAGGTTAAATAGAGAGGATTCTTTCAGGTGAGCTAAGCCGATGTTGAAGAAAGCTAAGCATATAGGGATTTGCAAATTGGGGAGGATTAATAGTGATGGTGATGGTAATGTTCCCAAAACGATAAACAGAGTCAAAAGGGATGGTGGTGGTGAACAGTGATGGTGAAGATATAGGGGGATGGAGACTGTTGGAGGGGAATCTTGATTGTGTCTTCTGCGTGTAGGAATTGAGCATTTTGACAGGAGAATTTAGGTTTTTGGAAGGAAAAAATATGGTGAAAGGGGGAAGAAGATGAATAACAAAGTTGTATGTGTTTTTGGTTGTAATCCATGTGTTTTTGGTTGTAATCCATGGAGAGAGAGAGAGAGAGAGAGAGAGAGAGGTCCCTATATTTTAATTTAATAAAACATTAAATAAAATAGAAAAAAGATTAAAACAAAATATTAGGAGGATATATTAGTCATTTCAGTTTAGCAAGAGATCAAAACCACAACCAAAATACCTCAAAGGAACCAACAATCTAAAAAAGTCGTGCTTTGGACTAAAACCCCAAAAATACATACCACAGGGACCATTTTTGTAAATTTGTCTAAAAATTAATAGAAAAAAAAAGAAATTAGGGAAAAATTAGCAGGGGAAATGGTTGATTTTAGGGGAAATATGTAACCTGGTTCCTTAATCCGACTCTTCAATGTTCTGTTCATAAATGTATTGAGATACATAAACGAAAATTGAAACTTGACAGAAACAAAAATTTTGAAATTTACCAGAGAAGATGAGAATTGAGCGCAACAAAGAAAATAAAAAGAGAAATCGATAAAGGTTCTTCCCAAAGTTCATTCTCGAGTTTAAGGAATTGAGAGAGCTGATATGTAGGCTTCTTTGGGACGGAGTTGTTAATAATTAGGTGTGATGACTATGTTTATATACATAGAGGTCATATAAAGTGGGGGCATTGGGAAGTGGGGGAGTTGGAGATGGAGTAGTGTGGTCGAAGGTTGAAGGGGAGTCGTGTGCGATCGTGGGTGGTGAAAACATGGTAGAGAGAGGTTGAGATACATGAGATGAACCACCAGAAAACTACAAGTCATGTGTTGCAGTTGTTGAAGAAAACTGATTTTCGGTTCTTAAAACAAATCTAGAAGAATGAAATCGTGGGGAGGACATGAAGACGAAAGAATGAGGAAACCTCCGATTAACCATAAATGTTGAGTTATTACGGTTGAGATTGAAAGTTATGGGAGTTTTAATAGTTGAGATTGATCTGACGATTTTTCACTCACCGTTAACAATAACATAAAAAATTGACCAAACGTCTTTCTCATGTAGGATTAGTAGCTTTTGGAATGAGTACAATAAAAGATGGATTATAGTTGTTTAGGATCCAAGCCTATTCTTTAAGGTGTATGCTTCTGTTTTATTGAGATACAACTCGCAAAAATTCTCTTTACTCTTACTTGAACACATTTGAGGCTTACAATCTTTAATATCTTACTACAATTATAATGTTCACACTTTTTCTACTAAACCATTCCACTTACATATTTTGTTTTAAGTGTTGATCTTCAAGATCACCCTTTGTAATTGTTCGATGGATTAGTGTCAGATGATCAAATTTGGATAAAAAGAGAAATTTATACATATTTTTTCACTTATACCTTTAACGACTTGAATATTTTTAGTGAATTATTATTGATGACTTGGATAGATTTCAACAAAATAGACCAACCTCACTTTGTTGAGGCCAACCACTATACGTTAATATGTTTAGTTTTAGCTTTTGTTCCTTAAACTCTTTTTAAATATTATCCATGTATTTTGGGCATTCGGTTGTGCAATGCCGTTAGTTATGTACAAATAGGATACACTTGTGGTTAGTACCATATGAGTGGGTTGGTTGGTCATAGTCATGTCAGAGTGGCTGAGGAGTAAAATTCTTATTACGATGACATCTTGGTTATCACATATGTAAGCCTATCACATATGTAATAGCCCCTCCCTGGCCTGGTGATAGTGTGGTTCCCATTGGTGACATAGTGAAGATGGTAGGTTTGATGGCTTATGTTGTATTGATTGCGGTGATTAGTTTCTTCTAAGAGAAGTTGAGAATGAGCTTTATGGAATTTTCGAAGGAGCCAAATTATTAAATGAGGGTTTTGATTATTAAGGGTGAGCATTTGGACTAGTGGACCGGACCAGACCATTTTTTTGGACCCCCGAGCCGGTTCTCGGTTCTAAGATTTCTCTCCGGTCCGGTCCGGTTTTTTCCCGGTTCGGTCCGGTTTTTACCGGGTTTAAAACTGGTTGGACATGATTAAGATTTCTGTGATGTTTTTTAAACACCTATAACTCATTCGTTTTAAGTCGGATTGACCTGTAGTTTTTTCCAACATTTAGTTTACAGTTTGTAGACGAATTTAGACTATAATTTTGTTTATTTTGGTATTATATTCACCGTGTTACAATCCTTCAAAGTAGAGCTTTCAAAGCTGAAAAAATTCAGCTTTTCAACAACATTTTGTAACATGTGATGTTTTTTAAACACTCATAACTCATTCGTTTTAAGTCGGATTGACCGGAGATTTTTTCCAACATTTAATTTACAGTTTGTAGATGAGTTTAGACAATAATTTTGTTTATTTTGGTATTATATTCACTGAGTTACAATCCTTCAAAGTAGAGCTATCAAAGCTAAAAAAAATTAGCTTTTCAGCAAGATTATGTAATCTGTGATGTTTTTTAAACACCCATAACTCATTCGATTTAAGTCGGATTGACCTCCGGTTTTTTCCAACATTTAGTTTACAGTTTGTAGATAAATTTAGACTATAATTTTGTTTATTTTGGTATTATATTACTGAGTTACAATCCTTCAAAGTAGAGCTATCAAAGCTAAAATATTTCAGCTTTTTAGTAGTATTTTATATTATAATTCCGAGTCCGCGTTTAGCACATGTGGTGGAGTTGTAAGTGAGTATCAGACTAGTTTATCGACATTGATAGTTGAAGTTTTGTTATGCACCCAAGATTTGGTGATAATGTTTACAAATCCGATAGTTGACGATGTTGATGACATCTTGAACGATGATGATATAGCTTTGGGTAAAAAAAATACAATCTTTATTCCTTTTTATACAATTATTACTTTTTATTAAATACTAACAACATTTTAATTTCTGTTTATGTAGAGATTGCACAAACTTTACATATGTTACATATGGATGACAATGATATGGGGAAGAGACCAATGGAAGATTAGATTATGAGTTTATGAAGTTTGTTAGTTTGATTGATTTTAAAGTTTAAACTATGATTTTTGTTGTTACGGTAATACTTTTGTATGTTTGTATTAAAATTGTTTAACTTATGTTGGTGAACTTGAATTATATGTTAGTTACTTTTATTTGGAAAATTAATTTTTGTAAATTGCAAGTTATAATATTATACATCAATGTAGATTACTTATTATACTCTATGCAATTAAAGTTGTACCGGTCCAAACGGATCCAAAAACCGGAAAACCCGGACCTGGACCCGGACACGACT
Source organism: Lactuca saligna (assembly GCF_052625555.1). Lineage (NCBI taxonomy): Eukaryota > Viridiplantae > Streptophyta > Magnoliopsida > Asterales > Asteraceae > Lactuca > Lactuca saligna. Next base: position 8,765,283 of record NC_136425.1, on the reverse strand, counting down.
CATCCGGTCCGGTCCATGGTCCACAAAATTCTCCATAACTGGTCCGGTCCAAGAGTCGGTCCGGTCCGGACCGCCCCAAATGCTCACCCCTAGTGACGATGTCATATTCCTTTTTATTTTTTATTTTTTTAATTATCAAATTGGGAATATGTTTAGGAAGCATTATATTTTCAAAATTGGGGTTGCCACCATTGACATTTTGGTCAAACATCGTCTTAACTCTTGAGTCGTTTTTAATAGTTAAAGATGTTGTAGAAGCTATGTGACTTGTTGACTATATTTACCGGTTATGTGTACTTGTTGACTATTCTTCATGTTACAATGTCATTTTCCCTTATAAATTAACCATACAACCATATAGAATTCATAATCTCGATCCATGTAACGAAATAGCTTGCACGTCTATGGGTTGTAAGATCCAAAAACTTGTCATTCACAACTATGTAGATATAAATATGTGTAGGAACATTCATATTGAGGCTCAATATATAAAGTTATAAACCTTTCACTATATACAAGATTCAGAATAAACAAAATGATGTATGTATTAACTCAACAAGTCCATTCCATTTATACAAACCAAAAATAACTTATATATTTTTGCTCCTTTTTCACTCCTACCATTACATTTCGAAGCACCATCACGTGTAAAAGAGATAATGTGTGCGAGGGTCTAGGACTCAAATCTCAATGCCAATTGCCATTTCACACCCCGCTAGATATGGATCGCATCTAATTACTTCCACATAACCAATACCTACAAAACATAAAGATGATAGAATTTGTTTGTTTCATGTGTATCGGGTCTGTAAAATCAAAATGATTCAAGGTCTTGATTCATGCTTAATAAATATAAAAATACAAAGAATATAAGGATTTCGAATAATATTATAGGTTTTTATAACGTTATATATAATATATTATTGGTAAAGAAGATTCTAAATTTGCAATGACAGATTGTTTAATATTTTCGTGTTTTTTTTTTACTGCAAATTGTCTTAAAAGGTAAAATGTTGTTTTTAGGCTATAGCAATCAATTTGACTGATAGCAAAACGGCATGTTTGGTTATTAATCATATATGCATATGATATACGTATTATAACAAGTAATATTGTATTTATTTCGATTCATTCTAAAATGGAAACTTTTACTCATTGCATCGAAGGTATTCAACGTTTAATAAATTGAAGTTATAAATTTTAATTGTAATCACTAACTTGTTAAAAAGTAAACTGAGGAGACTTTGTAAAAAAAAAAAAAAAAAAAAAAAAAAAAAGATCGTTGTACAATTTTTGGGAAATAAACGATAAAGTAATCCTTATTACTTCAATTTGATTCAATAAAAGTAGTTACTTACATTTTAAATATCTAAAACGTTTTCCAGCCAGAAAATTCAAAAAAAAAAAAAAAATGTAAGGCTAAAAATGTTATTGACATTAATATCGAAATTAATAGGTGAAACAATAATTCAGATTGAAGACAAAGAGAAAAAGTTTTCAATTATCTAAATAGCGTACTTAGAAAATATATCTCTAATCTCTAAAATTAATATTTACGAATCTATGATATATATATACTCTAAATCAAATAAAGTAACCGAAATTTTTTATTCAATTAAAAGTTTACAATTTATCGTTACGCTTTTAATATAAAAAATATATCACAACACAAAATTGATTGGAAAAAGAATTTAGAATTAATTTCTCGAAATAGTTTTGGCGTTAATATGGCAGAATATGCGGGAAGAACTGATTTGACCAGGAATCGGAATGATTACCGGAAAGAAGCCTCCACGCGGCACACGGTTAGTGGCGACCACATTGCTTTTGGAAAAAGTAGTAAAATACCATATGCATACAATGCGCTAATGACGCTAACATAAGCTTCGTCTTCATCCTTGGACTACCCATTATTAAGTATTCACACTACAGAGCAATTTATTACCCCGTTCATCGCCACCACTACATCTCATTCTCTCCTTATAAATAATCCCATAAATCATTCCCCCTGGTCATTCTAACCTCCATCTAATTAATATACTGAAGTTCGAATCATATTTACAGAATTTGCAGCGTTAATCGCTCATAGTTTCTTGATTGAACGAAACTTACATTTTTCAATGGTTTGTTTTTTCTGAAATCTAACAAGACGCCAATTAATGAACCGGCCAGCAATAGCATTCATGGAGAAGGGGAGCGGCCATGTGTTCCAACAATCATCTATATGTGTATTTGGATTACTTTGTGCTCTCTTTTGGTTTTGCTTATTATACTCCCCTTTCGGTGTTTTCGAAGGTAGAACTTTATGGAGCAGCAGTCTTCAAATCAGTCCCAACTCAAACCAATCTAGGATTCAAGAATCTATACCTATACCTGTTGTTAGTCACGAACCAGAGAATGTCGAATCCGAATCGGCTGTTTCTCCATCCAAAACCCCAAAGGTTTTCCCATTTATGAAAACATTAAGAACCATAGACAATAAGAGTGACCCCTGTGGTGGAAGGTACATTTATGTTCATGATCTTCCTTCCAGATTCAATGAAGATATGGTGAAGGAATGTGGTAGCATTAACAGATTCATCAATATGTGTAAGTTCATTAAGAATTCTGGGCTTGGACCACCATTAGAGAATTCGGAAGGTGTGTTTTCAGATAATGGATGGTACGCCACCAATCAGTTCACCCTCGACGTCATCTTCAGAAACCGAATGAAACAATACAAATGCTTGACCAACGATTCGTCAATGGCAGCAGCCATTTTCGTCCCATTTTACGCAGGGTTTGATGCTTCGAGATATCTTTGGGGGTATAACACATCCGTAAGGGATGCCGCGTCGCTTGATCTTGTTGATTGGTTGCAGAATAGAGATGAATGGAAAGTGATGAACGGAAAAGATCATTTTCTCGTCGGAGGAAGAATCACTTGGGATTTCAGGAGATTAAGCAACAACGACACCGATTGGGGAAACAAGTTCTTATTCTTACCAGCTTCCAAGAACATGTCAGTTCTTCTCATAGAATCAAGTCCATTTAATTCAAACGATTTCGCCATTCCATACCCTACTTACTTCCATCCATCAAAAGACTCCGATGTTTTCACTTGGCAAAACCGGATGATGAAACTTGACCGGAAATGGCTGTTCTGTTTCGCCGGAGCTCCACGTCCAGGTAACCCGAAATCAATTCGAAGTCTTTTAATCGATCAATGCAAGAATTCAAACTCCGGGAAGCTTTTAGAATGTGGAAATGATGAAAGCAAGTGTCATTCCCCAAGTAATATAATGAAAATGTTTCAACGTTCAGTTTTCTGCTTACAACCACCTGGCGATTCGTATACACGAAGATCAGCTTTCGATTCGATTTTGGCGGGTTGTATCCCGGTTTTCTTTCATCCCGCTTCGTTTTACACGCAGTACACGTGGCATCTCCCGAAAAAGTATACAAAATATTCCATTTTTATCCCGGAAGACGATATTCGCCGGAATATCAGCATTGAACAGCGGTTAGGTCAAATCGATTCCGAAACTGTAAAGATGATGAGGAAGGAGGTGGTGGATTTGATTCCGAGGTTGATATATGCAGATCCTCGTTCCAGATTGGAGAGTTTAAAAGACGCATTCGATGTATCTGTGGAAGCGGTTATCAACAAGGTGACGAAATTGAGAAGGGATTTGGTTGCTGGGAGGAGGAATAATGGTGGTTTTATTGAAGAACTTAGTTGGAAATATGCGTTGTTAGAAGAAGATGAGGAGGAGGAGACTGTGGATGTTCATGAATGGGATCCCTTTTTCTCTAAACCAAAACAGCAAACATGATCTTAATTAGGTTTACACTTGTTTCTCTTAGAATTTATATAATCCTTTATTAGTAGTTGTTGATTTTTTTAAATGAAATTTACATATAACATCAATTCATTATAATTATTAGGGAAATTGAGTAGGAAACCCATAACTTGATAAAACAATCACAATGTTGATTCACACACTAATACCAAATGTGACTCTTTCAAATCCGTTGATTCTCAATTACGTAAATACCGGATTGAGGCAACAATACAAAATCCTACAGAGAATTAGGTATCGGAACAAATTGGGAACAATTTTTTTTTTCTCCAAAAACTGATCCTTTTGTCAGAACAATGAGTTTTTTTTTTTTTTGTTTTTTTTTTTGGTGGAGGTGGGGGGCGGGGGGGGGGGGGGGGGGGGGAGGGGGGTTGACTTATCTTTTTGAGAAACAAAAGTTTTTTTTAGCAAAAGTTGCAAAAAACCAGGTTTTCCCGACTTTTCCAAAAATTCAGTTTTCCTTATATTCAAAATCCAAAAGTAACTTTTAAAATGTTTATACCAAACATCTTTTACTTTTTATCTTTTTCTAAAAGAACTTTTAGCCTCTCAAAAGATAACTCAAACACCCCTTTAAACAAGAAACAAAAACCTAAAGTCAAACACAAACTCAGGTCAAAATAAGAATAAAAAATGGATAATCAACCAACAAACTTAAACATGTAGCTCATTAAATCGATCCAAAAAAGCTAGAGCCTTTTCCTCCAAGTCTCGACTCACATCATTCCCTTGGGGTGGAAAGAATTCGCCCTCGAAGTCTGGTCCGGATCGTCATTAGAGAAACGAATAAGGTGTTTGATATTGACTGCATCAGCAATATGAACGTGACTTGGGAGTTTGAGGCAGTAAGCTTTGGGGTTTATCTTTTTAATGACTTCTACAAGTCCAATCTTCTTTGACTTAAGTATGTTGTAATGGCCAGCAGAGAAACGGTCCTTGGTAAGTATGGCCCCGAAAAAATCTCAGATTTTCGAACTCAATGTGACGACGTTTTTTGTCAGCATCGAACTTGTACTTGGCATTAACAGTAGTTAGGTTGTCATACACAGCCTTGTGGGTATCAAGCAGTCCTTCAACAAAAGCAATAGCTCTCCCTTCATCATTTGTGGTGCTCGGAAATAACAGTCCCTGTGGTTGAGCGAAGTACACGACCAGGAAAGGGCTGAATATGGTGCTACGGTTGGTAATTTGGTTATGGGCAAACTCAGCTTGGCTCAATTGGTAATCCCAACTCTTTGGGTGATCACCAACTAGATAACAAAGAAGATTTCCCGGAGAGCCATTAACAACTTCGGTCTGGCCATCCGTTTGTGGGTGGTAGGTGCTACTAAAATTGAGTTTTGTATTTACCATTTTCCATAGAGTACACCAAAAGTGACTAAGGAACCGTGTGTCACAATCTGATAGAATTGAAGTAGGAAGTCCGTGGAGGCCATAAATGTCACGAAAGAAAAGTTGGACAACATTAACATCATTTGTCGTCTTCTTACATGGTATAAAATGCACCATTTTTGAGGAGTGGTCAACCATAATGAAGGTTGAGTCGTTACCGTGTTGTGTGCTGGGCAAACCACTACAAAGTCCACACCGATGTCAACCCATGGTTTGGTCGGCACGGGTAACGGTGTGTATAATTCGATATTCGTAGTCGTATGCTTCGACATTTAACAAATGCAACACTCTTGCACAAACTTCTCGATCTCGCTATGCATTCCTGACCAAAAATCTAATTCTTGAACAAGTTATACAGTCTTGTCTTGTCCCACTCCCACATGCCCCTCTCCATGTAATTATTTGCTTATTGTAGTCCAATAGTCTATCAACTCTAACAACATGACGAGATATGACTTCAAATATTTACATACACAATCAAGTAGTATAATCAATATTTGTTGTTATAATAGATTTATTAAACCAAATATGAGGGTAGTTCCGATCTAATTATTTATGATCTTAGTGATTTTTGATGATGAAGTAAAAGGATTATGAGTGGAAAATTGAAAATAAGTATGTACATGGGAAAAGAAATAAACACAGCAGCAGGAACGGTTTAACCAGTTTGGGGGCTCTAAACGAACTAAAAGTTTTGGACCCTTTGACCTTTACTAGTTGCATTTTCCTTTTCTTTTTTAAAGTCCATGATGTGTATTTTCTCTTAGAAAGAGTTATTAATTATTTATAACAACAATGAACAATCGCCGATACAATTAGTAATGAACAAACACTAAACTTGAAGTAATAAATTATGGATTAATATATTTAAACTTGTAGTGTTTTAATTAAAAGGAGAACTTATCTATAATTTAAAGTAACTCAAACTTACAGGATTATTTTAATTCAAATCTATACACAACTCAATACATAAATCAATGAACAAGCCACATAGAAATCAATCAATAACCAACATTTCTTAGCTCTAGTGCTTAGGTGTGATGTAAAAAATAAAAGAACTCAGGTTGCATCATATTATAATTAAAAAGGGAAACATAAAAATCAAGTAGCAAGCCAACAACGCAAAAATTGAGTGGAAATACTAACTAAAAAACAAAAATCAAATAGAAACAAAGAAATCAAGTATTAATCAATGAACAAAGAATAATGGAAAATCAGATAATGGTAAAAATCAAGTCTAATAGATAATCAAATAATGGAAAAATCAAGTGAAAACACTGACTACACATACCTTGAATCAATTGAATGAATCATCAAAGATTTTTCAACAATGGAGAATCAAAGAAATTCATCACAAATCCAAGAATAGAAAAGGAAGAAGAACAATGAAGGTATTTCGACAATTAACAGTTCATGTAGCTTTTCATTGTCCAAGAACCGAGATTTGAGAAGCCTAAATTGATAATAAGTCATTCGACGACATTGAGAATGGAGAAGAAAGGAAGAAGAACAAACGTCAGATTGTCGCTTTTGAGTTTTGAGGAGACGTGCGTATCAGTAATCAACAAATGAAGTTGGAGAAGAGAAGTATCGACATCGTGGTACTTAGGTTAAATGAGATCCTTTAGAAAATGGGCCCTTAAACCCTAACTTAACTTAATAACATATAGAGTTGGCCACATCAGCATCAAAAAGTCATCTATACATACAAAACTTACCATTGGATATTCAATATATATATATATATATATATATATATATATATATATATATATATATATATATATATATTAATTTTCATTAGTTTATATACTTACAAACAAAACTTTGATATTTATAAATTAATAAATTTTTGATTAGTCATTACGATTTTAAATTATCCATAATATATATTTTTTTCAATCGTAGTTTTATTACATAATGAGTGGAATTTTCATTTTTTTACATAATGAGTTGAATTTTCATTAATTTAATTATCATTGTATAACCGTAGTTTTTAATATATATTAACCTAATATAAAAATATAATAAGATGGATTCTTCTATGAATTTTTCTAGTTTTAATATCAAAATATGTATTAATATTTTAATTATATTAATAAATTCCATGTACAAGACATTCCAATATAGTTTTGGCGTTTTGATGGCAGAATATGCGGGGAGAACTTATTTGACCATAGGAATGATTAGCGGAAATAACCCTCCACGCGGCACATGGTTAGAGGCTACCCACATTGCTTTTGTAAAAAGTAGTAAAACACCATCTGCCATCATGCCATATCCGTCCAATACAATAATACAATATTATGCGCTAATGACGCTAACTTAAGCTTCGTCTTCATCCTTGGTCCTTCGACTAATCCATTATTCACAGAATAATCTATTACCTCCTCATCGCCAGCACTCTCTCTCTCTCTCTCTCTCTCTCTCTCTCTCTCTCTCTCTCAATAATCCTATTCAGTCAATTTAGTCAAGTTAGAATCATAACTGAATTTGAAGCGTTAATCGATCCAGTTTTACTATGGTTGTATATCAATAGTTTCTTGATTTAGCGAAACTAGTTAACCGTTTGATTTACATTCATCACCTATAGATTTTCAGTGATTTGTTTTTTTTTTTTTGAAATCTAACTAGACGCCATTCACAAGCCAGCAATAGCATCCATGGCGAAGGGCAGCAGCCATGTGTTCCAACAATCTAGTATAATGTGTGTATTTGGATTACTTTGTGCTCTCTTTTGGTTTTGCTTATTATACTCTCCTTTCGGGGTTTTCCAAGGTAGAACTTTCTGGAGCAGCAGTCTTCAAATCAGTCCCACCTCAAACCAATCTAGGATTCAAGAATCTATACCTATACCTGTTGTTAGTCACGAACCAGAGAATGTCGAATCCGAATCGGCTGTTTCTCCATCCAAAACCCCAAAGGTTTTCCCATTTATGAAAACATTAAGAACCATAGACAATAAGAGTGACCCCTGTGGTGGAAGGTACGTTTATGTTCATGATCTGTCAAGGAATGTGGTAGCATTAACAGATGCTTCGATATGTGTAAGTTCACTAAAAATTCTGGGGTTGGACCACCATTACAGAATACTGAATTAGGTGTGTTTTCCGATAATGGATGGTACGCCACCAATCAGTTCACCCTCGACGTCATCTTCAGAAACCGAATGAAACAATACAAATGCTTGACCAACGATTCGTCAATGGCAGCAGCCATTTTCGTCCCATTTTACGCAGGGTTTGATGCTTCGAGATATCTTTGGGGGTATAACACATCCGTAAGGGATGCCGCGTCGCTTGATCTTGTTGATTGGTTGCAGAATAGAGATGAATGGAAAGTGATGAACGGAAAAGATCATTTTCTCGTCGGAGGAAGAATCACTTGGGATTTCAGGAGATTAAGCAACAACTACACCGATTGGGGAAACAAGTTCTTATTCTTACCAGCTTCCAAGAACATGTCAGTTCTTCTCATAGAATCAAGTCCATTTAATTCAAACGATTTCGCCATTCCATACCCTACTTACTTCCATCCATCAAAAGACTCCGATGTTTTCACTTGGCAAAACCGGATGATGAAACTTGACCGGAAATGGCTGTTCTGTTTCGCCGGAGCTCCACGTCCAGGTAACCCGAAATCAATTCGAAGTCTTTTAATCGATCAATGCAAGAATTCAAACTCCGGGAAGCTTTTAGAATGTGGAAATGATGAAAGCAAGTGTCATTCCCCAAGTAATATAATGAAAATGTTTCAACGTTCAGTTTTCTGCTTACAACCACCTGGCGATTCGTATACACGAAGATCAGCTTTCGATTCGATTTTGGCGGGTTGTATCCCGGTTTTCTTTCATCCCGCTTCGTTTTACACGCAGTACACGTGGCATCTCCCGAAAAAGTATACAAAATATTCCATTTTTATCCCGGAAGACGATATTCGCCGGAATATCAGCATTGAACAGCGGTTAGGTCAAATCGATTCCGAAACTGTAAAGATGATGAGGAAGGAGGTGGTGGATTTGATTCCGAGGTTGATATATGCAGATCCTCGTTCCAGATTGGAGAGTTTAAAAGACGCATTCGATGTATCTGTGGAAGCGGTTATCAACAAGGTGACGAAATTGAGAAGGGATTTGGTTGCTGGGAGGAGGAATAATGGTGGTTTTATTGAAGAACTTAGTTGGAAATATGCGTTGTTAGAAGAAGATGAGGAGGAGGAGACTGTGGATGTTCATGAATGGGATCCCTTTTTCTCTAAACCAAAACAGCAAACTTGATCATCACTACACGGAGGTATAAACTGGATTACTAATAGCTACCAAGCTTTCCATTTGCATGCCCATTTGGTTTAAAAGAAGCAATGTCTGTCCTCTTAACTTTAGCTTAGCTTAATTTTCGATAATCTTATAATTTGTTCAAAAGGTATCAATGTAGGTTTAGCGATACCATTTATCAAAAAACTAGTGAGTGAGCCGTGGTGAACCACGGGTCACTTTTTTGTTGGTTTTTTTCTATTGTGAGACGGGCTTTGTCATTAGGTCCGTATTAAATGTTGTAGTATTTAATTTGCTGTTGGTAAATGAAGTAATCTTCACTATAAGTTACCTTTCTAAGTATATTAACATCATGGTTAAGTCAGCATTTTCAATGATGTAAATCAAAACACCATGTAAATTAGGGAAACATATGTTACTAGATTCCGATTTTTTGGACAATCATCAATGGAAAGGGTGATCGATTTGAAGGATGTAAATCAAAACACCTAAAAACCTTCAAAAAGTAAAAAATTAAGCACCAGCAGATTAGGCACATGGTAATAGTTTGAAAGTTGGTTCGTAGTAGAATGATTCATGAATTCAACTGAGATCTAATATTCTAATAAGAAATAAAATTGGAAATACAATGATATAATTTGGTAGTCTTTCAAAGTACATTGTTTAATAAGAAACAAACAAAAAGTACAGTGTTGTCTATAATTCCTATACAAAGCAGTAATAAAATCAATGTACAATGCTATATGCAATTCTATGTCGGTGTAGTTTAAAAAAAAATTAAAGTAAAATGCTATATTTGCTAGATTTACGTGGAAAAAATTGAAAACGGAATGTTATATGAAGGTACTCTTGAGAGTACGATGCTATATTTGGGTTTTTTTTAATCAAAAAGAAAAGGCTACGTGTTGTCAGGATAGATGATGGTTCATATTACAGGTTGGCAAATGAATTATTGTGATAAGCTTATTCAAATAATTAAAAGGTGCTTCTGGTGCACGAAAAGAAGAAAAGTGATTTTCAGTTCTTTTTGTATTAGACAGTTGGGTATGGTCAACGCCCACCGGGGTGTTTTTGGGCGTTATAACGCATAAAAACCGCCGCCTTCTCCATTATTGGGCGTTATACGCCTACGTGTTGCTTCCCCTTACCACCACCACCTTCAATTGACGTCGTTTTTCTTCTTTTTCTCAAAAACATCGGTGTGGGTGTTACCCACACCTACCAGCCTTACACCTTCTACGAGTTTGATTTGGACTTCTTGGACACTCGATAGATATGGCGTCATAAGGTTTTGTTGGTTTGGATTTTTATGGGATTATTTTTCATTCTTTAGGTTGGGGTTGATCGTAAAAGATTGATAAAAGGAGAAGGGAGGATCTAACTAAAGGAGTTTTTGGGTCTATTCGGAAAAAATACAAAAAGAGAAGGAATAAGGGGTTTATAAAAGGTTCTAGGTTGTTCTGGTTTAAACTTATCAACTTATCATGCAAGGGCACTTTGGTCTTTTTTTATGTTACTGTTTGTGTTTTTTGTTTTGGAGGTTCTGGAGATTTGCGATTGTAAGTCATTGCTTCCAAGTTACTTGAAAATTATATAAAATTGTGTTATAATTGAAGATTTGTAATCTTATAATGTAAAAAAAATTGAGAAAATTACATGAAATGCAAAGATTAAGAATCTCATAAAGAGTCTGGTATGTAGCATGTTAATTTGTTGAAGCTCAAGTCCCTTCAACAAATTAAGTCAAAAAAAAAAAAAAAAAAAAGGTATCTCTTAAGCACATTAAGCCAAAAAAAAAAAAAAAAAAACCCTTCCCATTTTAACATCTAGTATCTCAGTGCCAACAAATGTTTTTGTAATAATATTATAGATATAGAAAAATGAAACTTAGACCTTAATTTTGATTTTCAGCATGAATTCACTATTAACCAATCAAAAAACAAAACATATGATTTTTCAAACCTTTTAATAATACACAAACATATTAAGAAAATACTTGTAGATTCTGGAGGTATTGAGAAATGTCATTACCATTGGATCCACAATTTCATCATCTCTAACAGACCCAAATCAATGAGTCTAGTTATAGTTTCATTAGTTTGTAGCAGGACAACAAAAGCATAATTTATGGATTTCATAGGAATCATATGTAATAGGTTGAAATATGAAAACCGAGAAACCCATTCCAAAAAAATAGCATTTAAAGAATAAAACAGTAACAACCCTTTAGATTCTTAAAACCAAATCAAAATAAAAATACAAACAGTTACTCAGAACCCTAATCTTACAGACAGTCGGACATTAAAAAGTGACACTAAAATCAAAGTAAAACCATTTTGGAGGCAAAATTGTAAAACTGGGCAACTTCCAGATAAATTAGTAGCGGATGTTGAAAGTATTGCAAATGCAATTTTTCTGTAACTCTCTCAAATCTATGAAATTGCAACAATTTTCATTTTGTTATGTCGAACTTTTTCTAGATAAAATTTAAGCTATAGATAGGAATGGGCAATGTATGAACTTGCAGAATATCCAAATTTGCAGGTTCGTTTTTTTTCTTTTACATGAATTATACATGAAACGGGAGCCATCGCACAAAAAACAGAAGGAAGATCGTTGAACATAAAATCATAATCAAAATGAAACAACATACAACATACCAAAATTCCAAATCCCAAACAACAGAGCACAAGAGTACAGGCGATTGGTGGCGACAATAGAGCTCAAACAGTTGTTGGCCACAGATATCGGAATCCCGAAATTTTGGACGGGAAATCGTTGGAAACGTGAAACCTACAGAGTCGAAGACATCACAGAGAAGAACAGAAGGAAGAGAAATTGAACAAAAAATCATAATCAAATTGAAACAACATACAACATACCGAAATTCGAAACAGTAACAGAGCACCGAAGGTTGTTGGCGGACGATCGGTGGTGGCAATAGAGGTTGTTGGCGAATGTTGGGAATGAAGAAGGAAAGGAGTCCAAATAATTTGAAAAACAATTGCGGTGGGATCTTAGATTGGGACACTAAGATAATGAAAAAATAGAAGGACAAAAAAGTGAATATGTACAAAGTAACGTGGTGAAAGTCGGAAACTATGGAAGCTTACTGTTTACAAACAGGCATGTTAGGTTTTAATATATAAATATATAATTATTCAAAAAATATCACTGTTGGTTTACGTTACCATAAAACATGCTCCGGTTGCAGATGAATTGAAATTTGGGCTGGCGTGGTTTGCAATAGCCCTAAAACTAACATTTGAACACACAGGGACCATCTATCAAATATCAACAATACCATTGTATTAACCAATATATCACAACCACCACCATCAATCAAATTCATATACCACCATCATTAGATCTGGAAAAATGATACACCTAGAAAAATCATCACATACACACACACATAAACTTAGAGCTCAAATTACACACACTGGTAAATCCGATGAAGTTAGGGTTTCTTAAACTTGAAAATCAAACTTGGATAAACAACAATGACATATCTGATGCTCAAAAGTTGAGGATAAACAAACTAAGGCGTTCCCTTTTCATCTTTACCTTCCAATGACAACCCTTGTCAATAGAAAATTTTGTTGGATTAAGGTGTCTAATCTAGTAACTAAATTGATATATTCTTGTAATTAGAAACAAAGTCTTTTTTTAGGTTGCCCTCTGTAAACCCCGCAGATTCGTGCTAATGAATTTAAAGACAATAAGCGTCAAAAATGACTTTTTGATGGAAGATTATTTATAATAAATAATCTCAACCAAGTTATAGTATATGTCACAAGGGTTCTGTATATATAAAGAACGTTGATAATAGAGATCGTATGTTAAAGATATGGACGGAACTTAGTCCCTACTCTTCGAGCGCGATAAATTCGATACAGTTTTGTAAATCAGAGATACAATGAGAATTAGTCGACGTCGTCTAAATGAAAGTTGTAGTACTCGTAAATATCAACGCACGGATATAAAGAATGTAGAAAACGGATCTCGTATGCGGAAGATACGGACGAAACTTAGGGCCTACCCTATGATCAAACCCCTATAAATAAATGATGAATTCTTCATATTTTCTTCACACCATAAGTATTTATTTATCTCTAGACTACCAAAACCCCTCTAAATTCGTAGTAACCTCAAGGTGCTAGAGGAAAGCCCCAGAGCACCTGAAGACTCTGAGAAAAAGAGCTTTTCGACTCAAAAGCTCTACCCTAGCGGAACCCAGTTTTTAGTAAAACCCGTTGTAAGTGAGATACACATACCCTACTTTAAATATAACTTATATTTAAATATAATATTGTTATTATGAACCTATAAATAAGATTTATCATTGATTCAAAGTCATTATACTGATTGATCTACTTACGGGGATGATGTCTAGGTTGTGATTTAGTGAGGTGTTTAAAGTGAAATTTTCAAAAAGTATACTTCGTATACCAAATGGACCCTACCTCCGATATGATCCTACCTGGTTGTTTCTTACTTGATAGATCATGAAGTAGACTCTGAGTTAATGATGAATCTACACTAATAAGTAGTCGCAATAAATATTAAATTAAAATCTAGTGGTAATAATACTAAGTTTCGTTGGAGGAAATTATATTGTTAAGAAGCGAAGCGTTGTCCAAGTTGGAATCATCACTTTTACAAGTGAGTGCAAAGTTATTTTCATCTTACACATAGATATGAAGTATTTTATATAAATTGCGTGCTATGTGTGCATATTATATTTTTACTTGATATCTATGCTAGATGAACGATATTATACATGTTTTAAATGATTTAAATCGTATATGTATTTTATATCTAAAAAATATGTTGGGTAAAACATGGGTAAATGAATGATAAGGGTTGAAAGTGTTAGAAAAGGTGTTTAAGCCTATAACTATAATTTGTATGTACTTGACCTGATGGTAGCATGATCCATTTGGGTTGCATTCATCAATGCAATATGTTAGGAAAGATATTTGAGTAAGAGGTTATTTACAATTAATTAATTTATTATAAGTATAATATATTAATTGAGGAATCATATTATTTAATCAGTATTGATCAAGAATTAATTTAAAAATTAATTTAGTGATCAAATGAGACTAATTAAAATGATACATATGAGTTGGGCTAAAGATCCATGGTTTGATTTCTGATGGGCTTATGGATTAATTCATAAAGTATTTATCCAATTCAAATGGATGGGTCATGGGCTAATGTGTATGGATTAGGGTTACACATGACCCTTGATATTCTACACACACACACACACACACACACACACACACACACATATATATATATATATATATATATATATATATATATATATATATATATATATATATATATATATAGGTAGGGATGAAAGTGGGTCAAAACCCGGACCGGATGGACCTAGACCCGGAAAACCCGGAACCGGTTAATGGGATTTTGTAGAACCGGAAACCGGACCGGTATATAGGAACCGGTTCCGGTTCGGTTCTGGGTACCGTTCCGGGTAAAGTGGGTCTAGAACCGAAAAACCCGGAAACAGTAAAGTGAGTAGGTTGGAACCGGATAAAGTGGGTTTAGAACCGGAAAAACCGGAATTTTTTTGTAATTACTTACTACTTAGCGGATTAAACTTTGAAAATTTTCATATTGATATCCCGACTTTGGGGGACTGTAACTCATTGAATAAGAAACTAAAATTAACAAAATTATAGTCTAAAATCATGTACAAACTCTAAAATACACTCTGGAAAAAACAGCATGTCAATCCGACTTTAAACGAATGAGATATGCATGTGTTAACATTTTCACATAATACAAAGTACAAAAATAAATTGCTGAAAAGTTGAAAATTTTCAATTTTGATATCCCGAATTTGGAGGACTGTAAATCATTGAATGTGAAACCAAAAATGATAAAATTAAAATCTAAACTCATGCACAAACTGTAAACTACAAGTTGCAAAAAAACACATATCAATCCGACTTCAAACGAATTAGATATGCATGTTTTAAAACTTTCACCGAATACAAAAAAACAAAAAAACTAAAAACTTCCAGCTTTGATATCTCGACTTTGGGAGACTGTAAGTCAATGAATATTAAACTAAAAATGGCAAATTTATAGTCTAAAAACATGTACAAACTCTAAACTACATGTTGGAAAAAACCGCATGTCAATCGGAGTTAAAACGAATCAGATATGCATCTTTTAAACGTTTCACAAAAACCGGTTCCGGCCCTAAAAGTGGTTCCGGTTCCAAACACCGGTTCCGGTTTTTAGACCCGTTTTACTCGGACCCGATGGACCCAAACCCGGATTACCCGGAACCCGGATAAAGCCAATTTTAAAACCCAGAACCGGAACCGGTTTTATATATTCCGGTTCTAACGGTTCCGGTTCCGGTCCGATTCCGGTTCCGGTTCCGGTCCGATTCCGGTTCCGGTCCGGGTTTCCGGTTCTAAATCTCATCCCTATATATAGGTACAAAATCGGTGACCACGTGTATTTGAAGAGTGAGATTCAATTTTAGAGTCTCCATAACATCTCTATATTCATCCTAAATTGTTCTTGGTGTTTTGTGATTCCATTTGAGGAATCACACTTGGGGTGCTAACCTTTCTTGAGGCCAAGTTATTCAAGCTACTACACAAGGTAATATTCTAACTAGTTTTTATGATTCAAATATCACCTTGCATGCTAGTTTAGGCTTTATGCTTTGGAAAATGTTTATTGCATGTATAATTAGAAAAAACTTAGATCCAAAGCATTAGGGTTGTATGTGCATCATAGGAATGTTAGAGTACATAAACCCAACAGTGGTATCAGAGCCTAAGATGTTTTCTATTGTATTGATGCAACTGTGTAATTTTCAAAGATGAAAAAACTATAAAAATAGATTTTGTCAGGCCTACTCGACGAGTAGGTGCCTTATGATGATGAACTCATCGAGTTCATCAGTGCACTCGTGAGTTGGTCTGTCTGTGAGCAGAATTTTTGAGTTTTTTTTGGCTTGTTTTGGATTTGGAACATTGCCACAAACTGTTTTGGTTCATAAAATTTAATTTTAATGACATGGTAATGTTAATCCCCATCCAAGAACATGATGTTTGTCAAATTCTAAGATAACTACTTGATTTTTGGTAAATACTAGTTATTTGTAAAATTTGATGTTATCATGTAACATGAACATATTAGGTCAAGTTGGTAAACAGTCATCCTATTGTAATTGGATTAGTTAATTTGATCTATGTGTGTTCTTGATTAAGTTCCATAACTTGTCCTCAAGTTATGGAACATGAAAATTCCTTATTTATGAAACCATTAACTAGTGTAAGTTATAGAATTCTAAGAGTCTTGGAAGGTTTCACAAGTCATACATAAGTTTGGAATTGGAATTGTCTCATTCATGGAACATAAAAGTTTATAAGTTATGAATATCAAAAGTCTTGACAAGTTACAAAACTTTCCCTCAAGTTTTGGAACTTGAAAAGTTACATTAATGAAACTTTACTTCCAAACCCTAGAGTTTTAAAAGTTTAAAATTCAACTCTTATACTATTATAATATTAAAGTTTAATACATATATATATGTATAAGACAAGTCAGTCTTACCGTTAGTAGGCCTCATTCATGAAGTCGGTCTATAAGGGCGTATAAAGTTATTGCCTATAAAATGGTGGTTTAATGGGTGTCCACTCTCACCCACTGCTTCCTTGACTGGTAGAGGGTCGTTAGCCGAATGGGTAGGATATGACACTAATTCTCATTAATAAGTATAATGAAAATTATTAAAGTAACTAAACTTTTAAAAATTCCCAATCTTAGTTACTTTAGGAAAAATGTGAAATGGTGTTATTCCATGAAATTGCACTTTGCACCTTGTTAAGTCGTTAGTGGAGCGTGTGTGGTTAACCGACACACTAATTTGGGATTGACAATGTGTGTTAAAGGGTAGCTTGGTGTTAATCATGTATCAATAGAACGGGTGTGGTTAACAGACACATTGATTGGGTGATTTGTAACATCGAGAGTACCAAGCTAATTTGCATGGTTATTCACACATTGTTTGTGATCCTCGATATCCCAGTCACAAACTTGAAGGGCATAATTGAGATTTAAATATGCCATTGAAAAGTTCAATGAATCTCAAAAGAATCTAGGAATTTCAATTCATTTAAAACCTAATCTTCATTTACGGTTTTCATGGTGGAAATTGGTAAATCGTCATTTACCTACCTTCAAATATTTTGGAATTGGATTACGACATCCATCTTCCAAATTGTAAAATATTGTGTTGGGTCCTAGCCTTAAGATCTCATTTTGGGTGTTATATTAAGGATCATTATCTAATCTAAACTTTGTCTTTCTTTTCAGATGTCTACTTCAAACAATGCTTACAATCCAATCCCTTCCGGCTCTTTCTCCCTCATAAACGTATGTGGGAGGGTCATCTTCAATGGATCAAATTTCAATGATTGTATTCGAAACATAAGAATGGCAATTAGTTATGAGGACAAATACTATGTCCTTGATAAAGAGTTAAGGAGATTGACGAATCCACTGCTACTACCGAACAAGTTATTGAGTACAAAACTCATGAGAGGGACGTGACCAAAGTGTCATGTATAATGAAAGCAACCATGACTGTTGAGCTCCAAAAGTCATATGAGGACTTTTGGCCTTATAAAGTGCACCAGGACTTGATGGTAAGGTACCATCAAAGTGCTCGGCAGGAGAGGTATGAGATCATTTCCTCCATGATCACGACTAAAATGAAGGATGGAGAGTCCTCTCATATAAAAGAATCTTATTTTTAGTCCTTAAAACCCTTTTCTTGACACTTTTGTATTATTTATTTGAAGAAAACACGATTTTAACCCAAAACTTATTTTGTTGACAGCTTCAGCCCCTTTAAAATAGTGTTTCACGGTTAGGAACTCACTTTCACAACTTTTACAGTTTTGACCCAAAATCTAAAAAGTTTACATTTTTGGTCCTTTTTTATAGTGAAAAGCGTTTTTGACCCTTATAAACATTTTGTTATGCTAATTACCCCCTGTTTTACAGAAAGTTACATTTTCAACTCCTCAAACTTATCATTTTCGCATTTTGAGGCTTATTGGGCCGAGAAGCCCATAAATAGCCCATTAGGCCAAAAATTTACATTTTAAGTCCCTTGAAATTCCTAATGTTCAGAAAAATATTTATAGAAATTGTTTTGACCCTTTTAACCTTCAAGAAACCGTGACTTGTTGAATTGTACCCCACGTTTGTATTTTTGACAATTTAAGCCCAAAAATGGGTTTTATGTTAGAATTTGTTCATCATGACCTTATAAGCTATTACTCTTGACTTGTTTAGTGTAAGATAGCTTAAGTTCTATTTTTTTTCCTTTCTCATATCTTAGATCTCGGGTTTACACCCTTTTTGGTAACATATTCATCACAATACACATGAAATCACACACATACATGCATCAAATCACACATAGCATACATATACACATAGATATACACATTTTTCTTGTATTCTCCCCCATAAAACTCATAAAAACCGAAAATAAAGGGGCATGAAACTCACCTTTGCTTGTTGTTTTCGATTTGAAGAAGAAAAGAGAAGAGTTTGTTGCTATTTTCGGCCCTAGCAAGTTTCTTGGATGGATCTCGAACTTAGAGGGTTCTAAGATGCAAGATCATGAATTTATATGAGTTAAGAAGAGATTTAGATAGAGCAAAGAATCTAGAGTGTGGATCCAAGCAACAACTTACCTAAGATGATGATTTTTGTGAAGAATCCTCCTTGCAAAGCCTTTGAATCTCAAAAGTATGGAGAGGAGTGGAGAGAGTTTTCTTGAGAGGATTTTTAAGTGAAGTGTGGGTGTGTGTGTTTGGATTCAGCCGAGAGCAAGAAAGAGAGGAGAGAAGAGAGAGTGAATGGTTGTATGGTGCATGGAATTATGAGTCATTTTGCATGGAAATCCTTTGAACAATTGTGAGGTGGCATCCAAGAGTCAACTCCTCTTCTTGGGTTGGGCTTGGGCCGAGAATTAGAGAAAATAGAAGAGAGTTTTGGTCCTTTTTGCTTAAATCCATATTGTGGGCCCAATTTGATGATTTTTCGGCCCATTTGGCTCCCATGATGGTTTACGGCCCAATTTGTCAAAAGTAATTGGCTTCATAGTCCATTAAAGTTAATTAGATTAATTATGGCCCAATAAGGTCCATTAGGGTATTTTATTTCATTCTAGGCCCAACATGTCCCAAAATGTTAAAATAAATGGAAGTGGGTCCAATTTGAGCCCATTTAAGAGTTCTAAGCCCAAAATAGTCAAATTGGAAGCTTATTGGCCCATTAGGCCCAATAAGGAAATCCTAGTCCATAATGGACTTAAACCGGGATTTCTAGGGTTTCCAATTCTTTGTTGACTATTTGAAGTGCTTGCATAGAGCATTTGATGGACAATTTGTTGTTATTGAATAAGCATCATATGTGCTTCCACATTTTTGGTTCATAATTGTTATCATTGTTGTTGTTACATGGTATAGAATTCCTAGTTGTGACAAATTTTGTATTCTAATAAGCAAAGTAGTTGAGTATATAATAAACACTAAGGTTTAGAAATCAAACTGGAAAACTATTCCAGTTTTTTGTTATATCCATTTATAATGTAAGTTAGTGATAGATTGATGCATGAATCATTTTCTAATCTAAAATGATATCAAGCAACACTAATAAGCTTTAGTTTCACTTCATTTGTCAAATTGTTTAGTAAAAAAAATTATTTAACTAAACCTAACTTTACTAAATTAACATAAACAAGCTCTTAGATTAATTTTAAATATTGTATTACGTTCTTTACAAGTATTCCAAAACAATATTCATTACTTCTCATTGGTTCATAAGTGTAACACCCCAAAGTTTGGAGACCCAAGAAGAGAAAGAAAACCTCAAGTTTAGGGGAGACTCGGCGAGTCCATGGAGGGACTCGGCGAGTCCGAGCGGGATCCGGGTTGTGGTGAAAGCGACCGACTCAGCGAGTCGGCTAAGGAGACTCGACGAGTTGGGTCTGAACGAGGAAAACCCTAAATCCGGGAACTTGGAGCCTATTTAAGCGTCTCATTCTCCTTCCTAGGGTTCCTTTACTGCCTCTTTACCCCAGAACACCAAACCCTAGCCGCCATATCTGTTTTTGAGCTAGATCTTGCCTAGAAGAATGCACTAAAGCTTGGAGAAGGAAGAAAAGCCTTGGAGGTGCAAGAAGGGACTGTAGATCCGAGATTGAGAAGACATTTCAGACCAGTTGGAGGTAATAAGTTGTTGCTTGGACTCCCTTTGCACCTAGATCTATTCTTATATGTGAGTTTCGGTCATTTTTAGTATGATATGTAACCAATCCGAGTTGGAGGTTCAGATCTGAGGTTGCTACCTCAGATCCATGTTTGTTTTGGTCTTGAATCCCCTAAAGTATCAGCCCTTGGTATGTTGAAGAAGTATGTTTGCCATAAACCCGAATTTAGGGTGTTTTGAGCCTAGATCTCTTAATCTACACGTAAAGTTTGCCACTTTACGTGGGGAATAGTCCCTAGAAGTATGGATCTATGAGTTGGAAACTCTGTTTGGCTCGAAAAGCCACTGCATGGATTGAGGACTGGATAGACTCGGCGAGTCCTTCGAGTGGACTCGGCGAGTAGCTTGAAGATGAGGAGGAACTCGATGAGTAGGATGAACAACTCGTCGAGTCGGATGAAGTTAGGCATGGACTCGGCTAGTTGGATGAACAACCTGACGAGTTGGTTGAAGATTGTCTAGGACTCGGCGAGTCTGTTCTTGGACTCGGCGAGTCAGATCGCGAAACCCTAAACCCTTCGAGTTGAGACTCGAATCAGTGAGTCGGGTGGTGACTCAGCGAGTTGGACATGACAGGACTTGGACCTAGTTAGACTCGGCGAGTCATGGATTGACTCGGCGAGTCGAGTCGCGAATAAGAAAGACCCAGAGCATATGAACTCGGCGAGTCAGTAGATAGACTCGGCGAGTAGGGTTGACCCAGAAGGTTGACTTTGACCAGGATTTTGACCTTGACCAGAATTGACCTAGTGACCTTTGGAGGTCAGTTGGACTAAGTGTTATATTGATATTGGTAGCTTGAGGAGCTAGTGGAGCAGCAGTCGAAGTCAGAGGTCAGGTAGCAGTCAAAAGGATTAGCAGCAGCAGTTCAGCTGCATCAGGTGCGTTTCCTTCTAGTAGGGACAGGTCTAAGGCCACAATACCGGCCCGTTCAGTTAGCAGTAGTTTCCGGACTTCGGTCCGATGCAGTAGTTAGTAAGTTTGATGCCTTCGTGGCTCAGACAGGATTTATGTGCTATGTTTTATGTGTTATGTGTTATGTGTTCCGGGCTACGGCCCGATGTAGTATGCAGTATATGTGTTCATGCTAGTTGATATGTTATGCTATGCTATGTTCAGTCAGTTAGTCCGGACTTCGGTCCGATGCAGGGGACAAGGTCCCAGTCAGTTTCCGGACTTCAGTCCGATGTAGGGGGCAAGGCCCCAGTTAGTCCGGACTTCGGTCCGATGCAGGGGACAAGGTCCCAGTCAGTTTCCGAACTTCGGTCCGATGTAAGGGGCAAGGCGCCAGTTAGTCCGGACCTCGGTCCGATGCAGGGGACAAGGTCCCAGTCAGTTCTGGGCTTCGGTCCGATGCAGTTAGTTCCGGACTTTGGTCCGATGCAGGGGACAAGGTCCCAGTCAGTTCCGGACTCCGGTCTGATGCAGTTTCCGGGCTTCGTCCCGATGCAGTGGGCAAGGCCCAATATGTGTTTATATGTTATTGTATGGTATGTGGTAGTTTGGGGGAGCTCACTAAGCTTCGTGCTTACGGTTTTTCAGTTTTGGTTTCAGGTACTCAGTTTTCAAAAGAGGAGCTCGGGGAGATTGCAGTGCACACACCATAGTCAGTTAGCCTGGGAATGTTTGACTCTGATAATGATATTATGTTTTGAATTAATACTCGAGAATTTATGTTATGACTTATGATACAGTTTTTATAATTATGATTCTAGTAATGCTTTTAAAGAATTTTTTTTGGTCGTGATTTTTGGGTCGTTTCAATAAGTTTGAAAACATGTGATATCAAGTTTACAACGAAATTATATCCAAAAGCACAAACAACTCATTGCTTGTTACTAAATTTTAATTCATAAGACAGTCACAACTTTTAAAAATAAAATAACTATATGAGAACTAACCTAACTCAAGTGGCAAGCATGAACCAAGTAAAAATTCAAGAGTACAAATCAAACAATACAAGATTCACTAGTTTAGAAACGAATCAAAAATCAATCCAATGAAATTAACTACGCATAGATGAACGTTAAAGTTGAAACCAGAAAATAGAGTTTATAGTTGTTCATGGCTAAAACGGAACAATCAAAAGTAAAATTGAATGAATGTAATGTGTTAATTTAATTAACAAAATATACCAAAATGATGTTTCAAATGAGACCTTCAACCTTTTCTTCTCCTAAATCGCTTTGCTTGGTCATAATGTCGAGATTACTTGGGCAAAAAGTCAATTGGTTTGTAGATATGACCTAAGGAAGTATTTAAAGGCTAAAAGTTCTCTAACGACTAGCGATGTTGACTCGACCGAGTCAACATATAGGGTAAAATTGACTAGAGCAGGTCAAACATCTTATATCTTAATCTACAATTTTCCAAAATGACTTAACTGAATCAGCCCATAGAGTAAAGGATAATGATTGAGTAACTTCTGCCCGGACAAGTCTTTTCTAAAATTTCAAAAAAAAAAAAAAATTCTAGTTCGATTTTCCCAAAACTTGCACCGAAACTCCTAACATCATCCTAAGCACGATGCAATCTCCAAATACCCTTAAAACATCCAAAATTTGTGCAAAGAACAAGATTTCACGAATCCACATAAAATGTCCCAAAATTGACAAAATGCATGAAACATAACACTAAAATGCAACATAAATTTATAAAGCGCACATGCCAAATGATGCATAAAATGCAGCTAACACTTGTCTAACACTAAGGACCGGTTAGCTCGAAGGTTCAATAAGACCGACTTAACGAGTCAACAACAACAACCAGTTAACTTGTTAAAAATGAGAGGCTTATTATTAGCTTTTCATATACATTCATCGCAACAATCTAGGCTTTCATATATGTCTGGTTTTTCCTAATAAGTATGTAGGTATGTATGTTCATCTTTGTCATAGGTATGTATGTTCATCTTTGTCATCTAGGTTTTCACGTATGTTAGGTTTTCTATTAGTTATGTATATATGTTCGTTGTAGTCATCCGGATTTCCATATCATTCATACTCTCTGTATATATGTTAGGTTTTTTATTTAGATGCTATGTAGGTTAGGTTTTTTATGTGAATTTGATGTATATAAGTGTATTTGTATTATTTATGATTAACATTGCATGTTAGGTTTCGGTTTTGATTTTGATTGTATGTATGTATGGTAGGTTTTTTTATATTTTATGTTTGCATACATGATATGTTTTATATTCTTATTTTATGTACATAATTACATTTATATTAGGTTACATAGTACATAATGACATTGTTTATCCATACAACAATAATGACAAAAAACAAACCCTTAATAGCTTTTCTCGTACGTAAGGTATCTCAAAGAACATAGGATTTTTTGAGGAAAAAGTTGAATTCAACAATCAACTATTTCCAATTTTCCCTCATTGGTCATGAACGTTGTTTTCGCGCGGGCCTTTCAACATTTTTTTTTTTCTATTTACCTCCTTATAACTAAGTATGGCTTGTTTGTGTAGCTAAAATATTTGTTGTATTCCTAATTTTTTTTGGGTTTATAATGTTTTTTCTTTTTAATACCATTTATTTACGCTTTTTATTATTCTTATATAATATTTATGTGACAATTTAGTAAAGAAATATTTTTACATTGGCTAAAGGGTTGAAACATTTTTTACGGTTTATTTTTATTTATTTAAGTAAATATTATAAATTTGAATAACTTACAAAAAAAAATTAAATAAATATTAAGATCACAAAGAGACTTATTTTAAACTAGGGAAGAGCGGAGTTGGTTAAGCAATTGAGTTGATCCAGATTTTTCATTTCATCCAAAAAAAATCCATTCATCCCTCTTGTATCTTTTGGGTTTCTTCAAGGATGATGAACAGCCTGAAATGTTATATATATATATATATATATATATATATATATATATATATATATATATATATATATATATTAAATGTATAATACTTGAAATAACATTGAAAACTCGAAAATTGTCAATATAATCATATTTTTAAGATGGACCTCTTGCAAGCGTGTTAAAAGGCCAAAATTATGAGAATAGTTGCTCATCAATGTTCGTGCTTCTTTATATCTGCAAATAAAAAAGAATTCCAGAAATTTTTTTATGGAAAATATGTTTTTAAGATATAAAATACCAAAATCAGTTATTAGGGTTCCACAAAAACCTTAACAGAAGTCCAAAAAGTAGTTTTTTAAGGGTAGAAGGGCAATTCCCAAACATAAACTGTTGGCCCATATAAAATGGCTACAAATTTTGGACTTATTTTGGACTTAACTTGTAACCTTGATTACCTTGACTAGATCACAGGGATTATATCCACTGTAAAAAGCAAATTTTAGAAAAATAAAATCCAAAATTTGGAATTTTAAGGAAAACACAATGATGAAATTTGTAATTTGCTATTATTATATTGAAATTTTGGTTGGTTGTAACTTGTATGTAAAATTTGTGAAGTAAATAATTTGGAGAAATAAAAAATTAGATAGAAAGAGGATTATACCTATCAAACTGTGCTTGACTTTCACTATAAAGTGAATGTAAGTTTGGGCATGTTTAATCAAATTACATTTTAATAAAGAAATCAACATTGTAAGCTTACACGTTAATTCATTAATTTACCTACAAATATAACAATGAAGTGACTACTTCTCACAAAAAATGAAGTAGTAGAACTGAAAACTTACATTTTGTTCTTGAAATAGGGTGAGCTATGTAAAAACCTCATCCATTTTTTGTTCAGTTGTCTAACCTACAAAGATATTAAAACAACCATTTCAAAAAAGATGCTCACTAACATAGTTTGATCTAAAACCACCATCTAAATACACCCAAAATGGATGTAAACTTGAAAAGTATAAACAAAAAAACAAAGCAACAAAACAAAAATCACCATTCTCTGTGATGTATATGAAACATATAGTTATCTTGATTAAATATTTGTGGATATGAAGGTGCTTACATTTGGAGAGTGGGGGTCCTCGTTGTACTGCTTAAGGGGAGCACTTGGCTGTGGTGTATCTTGTTTGACTTTATTGGAGGAGATGAAGTCTTCTTCATTACGAATGCTATTTCTTGATATCTCTCTCTTGTTTTGTTTCTTCTTCTCCCTGATTTTTTAGAAATCCAAAGAGTAGTCTGGTAATGGTCCCTTATGGTCCCAATCCCCAAATTGTGGCACTGATAACCATGGCGCATTTTTCTACAAACAGATCATTCGCCATACTTCACTAAAAGAATTGTGAAATTAAGTAACCAAATTACTATAAGAGGGATTGATTTCGTACCTTACATGTTTCACATGGTAGCTACTATATATATAGAATGTTACTTGAATACGTAATGAAAATATAGCAAGATATATTTCTATATAGGATCGATCTTCGATGTTCGTCGATTCCGAATTGAACTACATAATCAAAAACAAAAAAATTAATACACGTAGAATTGTGAATCGTAGAGGTTTAGAGTTTAGAGATAGAAGTTGACCCCAACTATCCAATCCACCATGTTTTTTCCAATCAGAATACAAACTGGAATCATGTTGCGACTTGGTTACCGGATTTCCCTAAAATTGGTGACGTTAGAGAAAAAGTGATCTTTACTGCATCAAATGAAACTGCATGGGAGAAGAAGACGCGAGCGACCGAATCAGATAAGCAAATCAGCAAGTTGCCTGCGAAAAGGAAAAAGATAAGTTTTAAGATTGGTGGTGGTAAGAATGAAATTGAGATGAAGTATGGGTGAAGAATGGGGTCTGTAAAGGCGGGAAGAGAATTTTGTGCCAAATCTATGATGATGACAGATTTTCAAAATGCTAGCTGCAGTAGCAAGAAGAAATTAGATCTGATTAGGTGAACTGGTTGATGACGGACGGTGGAAGAGGGAAGTGTAGGGCAGTGGTTTGGGAGGAGCGTATGGAGGGTAGAAGAAACTCGAAGAAGGAATTGATTTATCAATAGTTTTGAGGCTCTTGAGCAAAGCCTGAAGCGGTGGAACACACGTTTCATAAATAAGAAGGAGATGATGCGGTGAGTTATGTTGTCCGTGTTTTATTGGAAGAAGTGGGAGGTGACACCATCCGTAGGGATGCTGCTAACAAGACACCCCTTAAGACACCCTATAATCATTTTTATAAAAAGTCAACCTATAATCAACTTCTTGTAATCATCTTTTTCGGAAAACAATGCAATTTCAACCAATAAAAATATTTCAAACATTAATTAAGGTTGTCTAAATGGTAAAATAGGGTATCTTTTTAGCCAAACCCCACCTGTAGATATACGTTCTCAATTCAAAGACAAGTGTAAGGGAACATTGGGAAAACAATAAGGAAGAGATTATCTTTACCAAAACCCGGAAAAAAAAGAATCCACCAGCAAAGTATTGTTCAATAAGGAGTTCAACATTAGTCTATATATAATTACATCTATAAATAAGATGGTTCCATCTGTTATTATTATTATTTTTGAACAACGGGTTTAATTGTTAGAAGTTTGTATCATAAATTTCACACATCAGGATTAAAACTCGATACCTCCAATCTAAGAGGCAAAGTCTCTATTAAGTTGGATAGTCTCACATTGGCGTTTCTATCTTTTATTTAGTATGAATAATAATATTTTGTATTATTATTTATAAATCCTGATGTACAAATGAAAGAGTGTGAACATTGTTTTTTTTTTTTTTTTTTTTTTTTAACTTTATTTTTGATTAACAACAAATAATAGATAAAAGATGTAAAAAAATGGTAAATAAAAGACAAAAAGGAAAATTTCAGAAATCATACTTTTACAAGAAGATTTAGGTGATATATATATATATATATATATATATATATATATATATATATATATATATATATATATATATATATATATATATATATATATATTCTGCAGATCTTTTTGGTCTCTTCTGTATGTATCGTGCAGACCACGCGCACACAATAGACTTTGTGGACTGTTTTTTTAAGACTGTAGACCTAAAAAGTTTTACATGTCCTCTTTTTGGCGCATATGTGGATCAGAGTCTTCAAATCTCTTCAGACATCTTCTAGCCTAAAAAAACACATATATCTTTGTTTATTTTTTTAACTTAGATTTATTCCAACTTTATCTATAATAAAAAAATTTGAAAAAAAAATTACAACACTTAAAGAAAAAAAGGTTCAACAACACAATCATGACCTTTGTGATAAATTTATAAATAAATATTAAATTATAATAATTATCGTTGGAGCTATCTATACATATATATGAAAAAAATCATAATATTATCTTATATTTTTTGTGCTAAATTTTACAAAACATAATTTATTGCAGTATTATTCATTTCTTTTAAAAAATATTTATGGTTAGTTTTCTATTGATTTAATTGAAAAAAAAATTGAAAAGTTTAACTTAAAATCAAAGTTTATTATTTTATGTGTTAAACTGTTTTATCCCTAATTGTAATGTTTAGGTATAACTTTACGATCATAGTTTGTTGTTTTTATTTAATATATATATATATATATTAAATAATACCATTTTATTTTCTTTTTTTATACAATAATACGTAAAAATTGATCTACATTTGTTAATTATTTATAATAAAGTTATAAAATTATTTAAAAACTCTTTTAAGTTTTCTAAAAAAATCAATTTTGTTAAATTTTAGTTTATTTTAGTACCACGTAGATGTTAAAAAACAAACAACCTTTTCCTTTCGGGCTGCAGATATTTAATCCACCTCTTCTACTACAAATGTACGTAGATATGATCTGCAGACTGCAAACATTTTACCTCAAAAAGAAACAAACAACACCTTAGTAATCGGCGAAACAAACAACACCTTAGTAATCGACTATATCCGATCCAATCATCAAAATGTAAAGGAATACAAATTAGAAAAAGAAAAAACTAAAAAATTAGAAGGATATTTAATTTTTCCAATAGAAAATTTATTTTGTAATTTTGTTTAATGAATTTAGCCTTTCAAAAATATAATAAAAGAGTTACTTAAAAACTTATTGTGTGCTATTCGTACGGAAGGCGACGGCTAATTCTTTGGTTGTTTAAAAGTCAAAATCATTGACTTCAAATTCCCCATTAACAACGAGTTCTCTCTATTCACGAGTCTCCCATGTCGGCGGCACTTGACCCAGCCATCGCCTCTTCGTCAATTTCTTTTATATTCGTCTCCGGAGACCCAATCAAATTACCCTGAAACTCATAAATGCAAGTCATGAATTTCTTATGAAGGTTACAACGCATCGTGGATTACAAGCAATTCTGTTTAGTCTGTTATGTTGTTGAATTTGAATGGATCTTGTCCTCAGTTATTCAATTGTATGTGTGGGAGGTGTTATCTGATGTGGGGTTTCATCTGCTTTTTCCAATTTTGAAAAAGATCAAGTTTCTTGCCATAAAATTCTTTGTCTCTTCCAATCTTCGAAGGAGGGGTCGCGAGAATCCTGAATTTCTGACGGAAAATTCAACCAATCGCTGTCCGATTTAATCCAAAATATTCAATTGTATCTAGGGGGGTTGTTATTTGATGTTGGGCTTTATCTAATTCTTTCTGTTATTAAAAAGAAAAAAGAAAAAAAAAACAAGTTTGTTGTCCCAAGTTCTCTCTCTCTCTCTCTTTTTTTTTTTTAATCTTAGAAATGGGGGGTTTAGCGATTAGAGATGAGGCAGGAATCGCGAAAAGTTTATGGGTAAAATCGACAAATGAATCTGTATTCGCAATTTATACTCCTTATATATTGTCACTAGCATCTGGGAAGTTGGATTCTGGCTCTTTCCTCCATTGTATATCTCAGGATCTTCGTTTTCTTCAAGCTTCTGCTGAGGCGTAAGTTTGGTAGCTCATTCATATATATATATATATATATATATATATATATATATATATATATATATATATATATATATATATATATATATATATATATATATATATAAGTCGTGTATTGATCCACTTCATGTATGTAATTGTTTTGAATTGATGACTTTTTAGTTTAGAGATGGCAGAAGAATGCTCAGATGACGATGACGATAAAACCGTAATTTGTAAGATCAGAAAACGGGTGTTGAAGAAGATGACAATGTTTCGATCAATTGTCCAAGTAGGCGTCTGAATTCCAATGTCTATAGTCTACAAAATCAACAGTATAAAAAGATTTAATTTGATGAATTTAGGTTTGATTGGTATTTATTAATGCAGGAATGGGGCTTTGAACTTCCAACAGGGAATATTTCAGATCGTGCAATGATCAAATATACAGATTTCTTGCTCGCAACAGCATCTGGAAAAGCAGTAGGAGAGAGATTCCCTGGTAAGCTCGCAACTCCATTTGAGAAAACTAAGCTTTCTGCTTATGCCCTTGCTGCCATGGCACCCTCCATGAGGCTTCAATCATTTTTAAGCAAGGAGATACAAGCAGTTCTTGAACCTGATGCAAACATCCATCTTTACAAAAAATGGATCGATAGTCTCTCCTCTCAAAAATACGAGGTTTGTCTCGTCATCCATTCAACTTAATCAATCAAGAAAACTGGAATCTTATATAAATATATATATATATATATATATATATATATATATATATATATATATATATATATATATTTTTTTTTTTTTTTGTTCCACTTTTAGGCTTCAGCATCTCAGATCGAAGAACTGTTGGACAAATTGACCGTGTGTTTGACCGGTGAAGAGCTTCAGTTTGTAGAAACGATCTATCACAAAGCCATGAAGCTTCAAGTAGATTTTTACTCAACTCAACCGATCATTCAGAACACCATAGTACCTTTGTATCGATTTCATGGAACTGAAGAACACAATGTTGTGATATGTAGTGGATTCGACCTGACATGTAGTGCTGTTGATTCATGTGCCCTTTTGGCTGATATTGCTATTATAAAATCATCAAAGACTGTAAACTCGAATGGATATGAGTCCCTTTCAGATGGCACTTTGTTGGATAATCGGGATGTCTGGAGCAGTCTTCATGGTCACTATGTCAGAGAATACGAACAATGTATCGACAGCATCATGGTTAGTGAAAAAGTCATGGAGTTCAACTTTGAAAGCTTGTGTAAAGCACTTGGTGGGTTATCAGATCTAGAAAAGGCAGGAAATTTAAGAGTTTGTAGGTCTGGTGTTTTGAAAGGATTGCATATGGATGACATTAAGTGGGCTGGTGAACACCTTGTTTTTCAAGATGGTTGTGTAGAGTTTTTTAGAGAGATTGAGAAGATGAAAGATGTTGCAGTTGATGCTCATATACTTTCCTACTGTTGGTCTGGTGATCTCATTAGATCTGCCTTTTCCTCTGGTGATTCAGGATTTCCTGATGTGCATTCAAATGAGTTGGTCTTTGAGGAATCAATATCAAGTGGAGAGATCTTGAAGAAGGTGCAATGTCCGATAGAAAAGCTTCAAACTTTTGATGAAATCTGCAAGAAAGGCGGGAGGTTGTCGGTTTACATTGGGGGTTCAGTGGAAGACTTGCTTTGCCTGTTGAAAGCAGATATAGGGATTGTGATCTCACCAAGTGCTAATTTAAAGAGACTTGGAGGTTTATTTGGGTTCTCTTTTGTGCCTTTGTTTTCTGGTTTGGTGAAGAAACAAAGAGAGTTTATTGAAGGCGGGTGTCCATGGAAAGGTCTGTCTGGTACTCTTTACACGGTTTCTAGTTGGGCTGAGATTCATGCTTTCATTTTGGGGTGTATGATCTGATGAAAATGAAGTACATATAAAAAATATATATATATATATATATATATATATATATATATATATATATATATATAATTACCCTAATACAGAATAATAACAGTGATTAGTGATTTGTAGGGTTTATAGCCAGATTATTAGTAATGGCTAGGTTTGAGCCTTGAGTATTTTAAAAAGGTCGCCGCCCTTGGGTATAATTTACAGGTTTGGTTGTGGGATTTGTAGATTTGTGTGCAAGTGTAACAATATTGGAATGATTTTTTGGATTGTAATATGTAAGTAAAGTGGTTTCCTAAATTGTATATACTGTTCTATGCAATGATCAATGAATCCATTTTCAGTTGCATGCTTGTTTTTTTTGCATCTCCAACCCTTTTGCAGTTTTTTACTTGCAACCTCCCAATCATCGGTGTTTGTTTGAATGATGGTTGCGATCCGATCCGATCAAAGCTAATCCAAATTAATTTCGGTTTTTAAAATATGAATCTGAATAGATCGAACTAAATTATAATCCGATCAGAAACCAAGTGGATTGATTATAGTTCCGTAGGATTGGTTTTCACAACTCTTAGATTATCAAGAGTTTAGATATTCAAAAAATATACAAACTTCAACTTAATAAGTTTGAGTTGTCAAATTTAAATCCACAAATAATAGAATATCTTGTCATTAAAGTCAACTCTAATAAAAGAAATAAAAGCAAATGTTTTCTAAACTTTAATTTATATTAATAAAGACATTTTATTGACATGTCTCCTAATTTAATTGATAACAACTCTAAATAAATAATAAATTACTAAATACATATATTAAAATAAAAAATATAAATAAATAAATTATTTGTATATGGTTCGTTCCAACTATTTGGTTCTCATTTTATTAACCAAAACCAATTTGAAATATAAATTAATAATTCGATTTTGGTTCTAACCAATCAAAAAATATGATTATCCGAACAAAATAGTACAATTCAAATTCTCCGATTGGATAATTCAATTTGATTCAAAAACTAAATATCCCTAATGGCAACCCTAAAACAAACGAATGAAGCCAAAAAGGAGGATTAAGGAAGGTGACAAAACATGGGATTGTCAGACAAACAAGGTCACTCCGATAATGAAGTCGATTGGTAGTTTTGCAAAGTAGGCACAAATGTTAGGCTAGAAAGAAGCTATACGTTTGTGTAACCATCTTTTTCCAAATGGATGGGGGGTCATTCAAGACCCGATTAAAACTGGTCAAAACCCATTTTATGGTCCTCCTAAATAAATAGGACCCACCTTCTACCTGAACCTTGTTTCGGATTTGTCTGAAAAAAATTTCAACTTAGGATTTGAAATTAATTTTGAACAGAGACGATCCGATTAGTTTCACTTGTTTTCTACTATGAATTCAACTCTGAATATTTAACTACTTGCCCAAAATGCGAAGATCGATTTTGGAATACAACAAATGGTTCAAAATATTTCATATTTGAAGGCCTCAATTATGTTTTTTTTTTCCTTCTTTTTGTTGTTAAATTTTTTACGATGACTTTTTGTAACACCTAGTTTTGGTATGTTTTTAATTTCGGGATAACGGATTGTATTTTGATCGAGTAAAGATCTTAAGCTTCAAGGGAATAGAGCTTAGACCTTATCGGATATTGATAATCTTAGTTAAGTGGTTTAAGCCCTAGACTTTTTGCTTTGAAGCAAAAGGGTAAAATGGGAAAGGTGGTATGTTTGGCTTCTTGCATGAATTAAAGATTTTAGTTCGGTATGTATTAAATCAAAAATAAGTAGATATGATTGTGGGGCTTGTCAATACTTTCACGTGCATATAAAGATCATTGAATATGGAGTTGAAACTAAGAAGTTATGATTGTTTGAAGTTGAAGCTTAAAATCTTAAAATCTGGAGTTTTTTGCAAAAGCGTGGGGCGCCCTTAAGGAGCGTGGAGCACCCCCAATCTAGTGGGCTTAGGGTTTTTAAGGTATTTAAAGGCCATTAACCCTTAGGGTTTGATCATTTTCACCCTCCAACACCCCTATATTATTCTTTGAGTGAAACCATAAACTCCTTTAAGTAAAGTGAGCTTATCCTCTCTCTTTAAACCATTTTTGGGTGCATTTTGGTGGTAATTTGATGAAGATTAAAGATCAAGAAAGTCTTGTTGATTGCAAGGGATTGTTTCAAGTTTGGATCCATAAAGTTCTCATTTTTTTTAGGCTTTTGTAAGTATAAAGCTTCAACGTGTTCTTTCTAGTTGTTAGATCTTGCTAATGGTCCCTTTTATGCACTTTTGGTCCCATTTTCGTGATGAGTTGGAGTTGAGATAACTCCAACTCCTTTTGAGCACTTAGGGTTGTTGAGTGAACCATTTGGACTTGGAAAGTTGGCATCTTGTGTATGTTCTTTTACCAATAAATGTTATTTTGGTCATCTCGGTGCATTAAAATCTGGATCTTGTAAGTTTGTGGGCATTGTTATGGATAAAGTTGGAAACTTTATCTATCTTGACACCATGTTGATTTATATCTAAAAGTTAGAGGCTTGGACTTAATAGATTATGTAACATTTGGATTCTCGAGGTATGGAATTGTAAAACAAGTATGAGTTTTAGGAAGGTCACGACGTGAGGGAATCACCTTTACAACGTGACATGGCCACATTCTTCGGGATTGATCAATTATGTGTCACGAGTGACTCTATGGGTTACGACGTGACACCTAATCAGATGTAAAACCCTAATTTTGGATGTGGACCTTATTTAAAGCAAGTAGGGGGCTAGGGTTTCTTCCACTCACAACCTCTATCACCTCTAAAAGACTCTTTGACCAAACCATAGCTCTCTTGAAGCTTTTGAGCTCATTTTTCAAGTTTTGGTGGTTTTGAAGGAAGAAAAAGAAGTTTTAGGTGCCTATTTCCTCTAAGAAATCTCTCATCATTCTTGTGTGCAGCTTCTCGAGTTTTTGTAAGTCCTCAAACCCTCATCTTTTGTTGTATGCCTCTTAGATCTAAGCTCTATGCCATATTTAGCCCCATTTATGGTGATGAGATGGGTAGAAAAGATATAGTTTGCAACTTTTTGATCTCTTTGTGTCCCAAGAGTATATAATCTCATAGATCTAGGATGTTGTGGTGATTTGGGAGTCTTTCATGGATTTTTGGTCACATTGCATTTTTTGACCTAGTGTTGGGAAAGGATATGCATGTTCATATATTTTGCATTTTTAGGGATCAGTAGGGTCCCTACAACCCTTTTGGAAGTTTTGGATTGAAGACATCTTAATTGCATTCTTAATGATTGATTACATGTATTAAGTGGCCTTAAAGGACCCTGGACATAAGATCTTGGCTTAGAGGGATGTTCTAGTGTATAAAGTTGGAAACTTCATCCATTAAGACCTTAGGAAGCATCAGATCTGAGCTTCATAGCTCATGGAATCAATGGAAAATGGATTAATCCATTAAGGTGAGATAACCAGTTTTTATGACGCGACACCCTCTGTGCCACGACGTGACGACTAGGGTTTTTACCGATTAACTTGGACTAATTTCATCACGATGTGATGACCTGTACAATACTACGTGATGATGGTTTGGATCAAGACCGAGTTGAGTTGAGACCGAGTTGATTTATGACTGAGTTAGGACTGGGTTGAGTCTGTTTCCCACGACGTAACCATGAGTTGGTCACAATGTGAGGGTCGGCTAATAGAAGTGTTGAATGTGACTTTGATCTTAACCGTTGACTTGTTGAACTAGCTTGACTTTTGTAACACCCGTACATCCGGGCTAATCAATTTAGAGACAATAAGCATCAAAAAATGAATTTTTTATGGAAGATTATTTATAAGGATTAATCTTAACCAATTTTTAGTATATGTTACAAGGATTCCGTACATATAAAGAACGACAAAATCCGAGTTATAACGAAGAAGTTATAACCCGTCGAAGTTTTTCGGCAAAACCGGCACGGCACAGAGAGACGTAAATAGTGAATTTACGATAGAGAACTTTTTAGCCTTAGTAATCTAAACAAAAGTCGTAGAATATGTTAAACTGAGAGCGTCCATAAAAAGAACTCCCAAAGCTGACTTCGTATGAGGAAGTTATGATTTTTCTAAGATTTAGCATAACAGTGCACGACCCGAAACTCGAATTTTAGTTCGAGTGGTTTTTGGACTACGCGACCTAAATGAGAGTTGAAGATCTCATTAATAGGAACTCAATAGTAAAAATACAGATGAAAACAGAGTCTGTATGTAGAAGTTATAAATTTTACACGGATATTTAATAGTATAATTTCCTCCTACTTTTAAATTTAAGATTTGTCAAGAATTAGCCAACAGAGTCTAAATGAAAGTTGTAGATCTTGTTTTTACATACGTGTGGATATAAAGAATGTCGAGAACGGAGCTTGTATGTGAAATTTATGGGGTTTAGAAGCCGGTAGGGTGTTGCTGCAAAAGGAGTGACGTGGCACAATGTAGGTCACACACGTTTTGCCACCAGAAAGCTGACAAGTGGCACCGACTCGGCGAGTCCATTGGGATTTGGCCCTATAAATAGAGGTTTCAGATTCTCTCATTTCTCACACCTCTCCTCTTTAACCTTCTCTCTCTACACTCTCTCTCTAAAGGTTCCTAACCCCCCCCCCCCAAAGCCTAGGTAAACCCCCTAGCACTTGAAGGAAGCCCCGAGGCTCCTGGAGCGCCTGGCGGCTACGAAGAGAAGAGCCTTCAGCTCAGAAAATCTGCTCTGGTAGAGCCTGGTTTTCGAGAAAACCCGCTGTAAGTGAGTTATGCCTATCCTATCTTTTGTATAGCTTATGTTTCAATATAGTAATGTTATTGAGAACTTATCATAAGTACTTGGGCTATTATTATGGGTTATATAAGTATTGTTTAACGCTTATATAATAGTAATAATAGCTGGACTATTAGTTAGTCGCGGTTAACGTTAGACTAAACCCTAGTAGTATTGATACTAGGTTTTTTCCGAGGGAAATTGTTTTAACAATAACGAAGTGTTGTCCGAGTGCCGAGTCACCACCTTATCAAGTGAGTGCATGGTCCCTTTACCCATTTCATCTTTTCTTTCACCTATGAGCCAGAGTGGTTACACTTTCATTAAGTATTCAACTATTTTCTAAGTCCTTTCGGTTGTCTTCTATATCATTTGTCATCACTTCAAAATATATAAATTAGGTATCTTAGCTCGTAATGGTTCATCATGATTAACTTTTAGGCCGGCATCAGGAAATGGTTCATTAGAACAAATATAACAATATTCTTCATCATATGAACTCATTTTTAAAGTGAATAAAAATTGTTATGATTAAAACATTTTATATATGCCTAAATCTACAAATTCTTTTTCCATTAATCATATTAATGGAACTGTTATTGCAAGCAAAAAAGTGATATATTACAAAAGTATATTACCACACATCTTAAGGATGTAAATATATGTGGAACCCAAGATTGTCTCTCCAAAAGAGTCATTATGGAGATAAGGGGAACTCCAACATATATAGTTGTTAGGCGTGTCAAGCCCAACAAATAAAGGGGTACGATATAGTCCAAAAGAACACTATTATATTGCACTAAAGGTAGTACAAGGTAAGTAGGATCCATCCACAAAGATACGGGACAATCAGTCTATACCTCTTTGTGC
Organism: Lactuca saligna; assembly: GCF_052625555.1. NCBI lineage: Eukaryota > Viridiplantae > Streptophyta > Magnoliopsida > Asterales > Asteraceae > Lactuca > Lactuca saligna. The sequence continues at coordinate 8,728,048 of NC_136425.1, read as the reverse complement.
AAGGCACTTTGGTCACCAACAGTAAAGAAGGGGGGGGGGGGGATTTGAATGCAATGATTATAACAAATAATTAAAGACACAAGTAATCGACTAAATAAGTGAATTAAATTCAAACATTGTAAGGACTCCAACTCTATGTATGATAACTTAGCAATGCGATTCAAAGATGACTAGATACTTGCTCAATTCTATCTAAGTTGGTACTTGAAAGCGTTAACAAGCTCTAACACTTCCCATTCATCAGATTAATTAACCAAAACAAGCTCTTTGATTAACCCTAACCTTACTAATCTAATCTAAACAAGCTCTGAGAATTAGATTAAAAGATTGCATTAAGCTTTATGTGAATGTTCCCAACAACACCCACTACTCCTCACAAGCTCAGGAGTGTAAGAATGTGTGAATAAGATTTACACTGAATTCATTCAATGAAAATCAGTTTAGTTCTTGTTACTTAGCCAATTCACAAAACAATTACGGATTTTGCAAAATAGATAACTTGAATGACCTAACCCTAATTCAAATGGCTAATAAGAATCACAATTAGAATCAAACATTCGATTAAAGCAAAATCAATATCACTAGATAGAAATTAAAAGCAAACATCAGGTCATATTATTGAAATCACAACTAAGAAGTCAAGACATGAAGTTGGAGAAACTAGGGTTCTAGCCACACATGGCTAGAACAAGATCACAAGTTACAAGATGGAAATAGTATGCAATTACAACTTACAAATAAGATAAATAATGTTTTCAAATGACAAATGATCAAACCCTTGAAAAAAATTTCGAAATCCCCTCACCAGTAGTGCTCTGTTATGACGTGTGTGTTTAAAAATGACCCTAATCCCGTAATATGAAAAATAGGAAAAACTGTCAAAATGCAGTTTTTGGGACGAACACTGCCCGTGTCAAAATATGTTAAACTGACACGGGTCGTGTTCAACATGGTCAACACAACCCGTGTTAAAACAGGCTAAACTGACAAGGGTCGTGTTCAGCATGGTCAACAGCTTCTTCTAGGTCAAACACGACTCGTGTTCATTTTTCAGTGCAAATCGAACACGACCCGTGTATTCCTCTAACTCCGAATCCAAACTTGATTTTTCCAACTTTTCCTTTCTTCGCTTGATCATCCCGAAATCTTCACCAATGCTTCCCGGCACCTCCCAAAGCACGTTCTAACCTCTGGTTTACCTGAAAAGAACATGAAAGCTTGCAAATAATTTTGTTCTTGAGACTAGCAAATAATGTTGTTCTTGAGACTAGTATGAATTGGATGAAATTTCAAGACAAATGAATAACAACTATGTTAAATAGATGCATAAATGAGACTAAAATGTGTACAAAAAGATGCACAAAATACACCTAACAATAATCACTTATAAGATCGTGTTGTACCGATGTAGGATACACTAACACTCCCCCTCGTAGTCGGAGGCTCGATAAGGGTAAATAGGGATGTGTTGAACCACATGGGTGCATGACGCCGACTCTGATACCATGTAAATATATGTGGAGCCCAATATCGTCTCTCCAAAAGAGCCCTTGTGGAGAGAAGGGGAACTCCAATATATATACTCACTTATAAGATCGTGTTGCGCCGATATGGAATACATTGCCAAGGGCAACGAAGAAAAACTTAAAATGGTCATTCATATCTCTTTTGATATGGTTAATTGTTTTCGAATTGGTTCTCTGACGATTATGGTAGTAAAGAGGGAGGTTAAAATGACCGTTCACATCTTTTGTTTTCTAAGGTTCATAGTTTCCGAATTGGTTCTTTGAAGATTATGGTAGTAAAGAGGGAGGTTAAAATGGTCATTCAAATCTCTTTTGATATGATTTGTAGTTTCCGAATTGGTTCTTTGAAGAATATGGTAATAAAGAGGGATGTTAAAATGGTCGTTCACACCTCTTTTGATATGGTTAATAGTTTCTAAATTGGTTCTTTGAAGATTATTATAGTAAAGATGGAGGTTGGCAAAGTTTTTTCGTGAATATGAACTCATTTTTAGTTGTTGAAAATTTTGACTAAAATTGGCTACGTGTATTCATAATAAAAGTATTTACGGAAACAAAGGGTATATTTTAAAATATTAGGGATTGTGCATTTGAAAAGTATTTTATTTAATCTGAAATGTAAAATGACAATCTGAAATATAACTTTCTTTCTCCCATGTCAAATTCCAAAATGTATTTTTGTTACTTGCCATCCATCTTACTATCACTTTGGACCAAATATAACTAGTTGGGAACAAGATGTTCCGAGCAAAGTGGCTCTATTTAGAAAGTAAGATAAATTTGGCCATTTTTGTTAATTACATTTATAAAGATTAGTTTCGTCTATATCCATTTATTTTATTTGCTTGCTTTTTATAATTATTGTTTTCTGATAAGTTTAAGAGTCTTTTAGAGTTTAGTATTATAAATTGGAGTTAGTGACTTAGTTCCGTGTTTGAATTAATTATTGAGTTTGAATTGAGTTTAGTATTGATAACTTTTGTAAAAGATTTAGATATTATTTCTTTGAAGAACAAGATTCTAGTTGGGGGTTCTTAAACATGTAGCTTTTATTTCCAAGTGATTTTCGTTCATTTGTAATTTCCACACCGCACCCACTTAAAACACTCGCTGTTTCGCAAGGGCTACGACGCTACGTACTCAAAATCAATAGTTCAAGAGATGCTTGAATCCTCACCTCATTACAAAAAATGGCTATTTCTATGATACTATTTTTAAAACCGAAGCAATTCAAAGTTATCAACTAGATATAACATCTTAATCAACATTAAAAATTAGAAAACTTATGAAATATGTTTGTTACACGAGAAATGACAAGACACACTTTCTAGACCAATTATTTGATAATGAGGATGAAGCCCCTACTCATATCTTTCTACACAAACAAAAGATTGAAAGTGAGTCTCAGTCCCTCTTTATTCCACCTTTTATGATCGAACAAAAAAATTTCTTATTTTTAACAAATTGTAATCTTATTCCGTTAACATCATTTTGTCCTACACACACCCAAACATGGAATATGGAACAACATATTTTCTCGTGTCATATGTAACAAGTGATCATGATATACTCAAACTTCTTTATCGATGTTAAAGTGGGTTTTTACAATTTCAACTCAACAAGACCCGTCGTGATTTTGACCCACATAAGGAGTTGCCCCGTAGGTCTTTTGTAGAGGATTATGGAAAATTTATAAACAAGAAACCATACAGATCTTGAACTCTGAGAGCTGATCATGGAAGAAAAATCCAACCAAGATTACACAAAATCCCCAAAACCCTAATTTCATATGTAGTAAATTCCATAATTACAATATCATAGAACTCAAATTATCAGTGATGTGTGCATTGTGTATGCTTTGTTAAAATATGCTTGCACCAAGAACAAGACACTTATACAAACCTCCCGGACAAAACCGGTCTCACCCGAGACACTTTGGATTTAAACAACCCGTAGAACCAAACCATCACTCTCCTTTCACCCTTCAACCAACAAGAACTTGGTTCAACTACATCTAATCAAAAATATAAAAGTTTATATGCATATCATTATACTGCATCAGTTATGTGTCTCGTGTTGATTTCTTGAAAGCTCACTACAATCGGAATTTTTCATGATCCTAAGCCTCTTAACGGAACTTAAAAACATCCTGAAATCAGATAAACATGTTAGATCGTTCTGACATATCGCGTTGCAAATGCAACGCGATATTTGATTGGTGTACCAATATCCGATGTCACATCACATCGGATACGACACATTTATCCAATCAGATTTTTAAGAAATGGAAGTTGAGAAACCCTACTGCCAAGGAACATCTCCGACAAGCATACAGTCTCCATCTTTGTCTTCATAAGTTAGAACAAATTCAGATGTTCCGTCCAATAATCTTGAAGATCCTCCTGCTTTTGTGCTCGACCCTAAACAAGATGATTACTACATCAGTAATTGAAAAATATAAACACCAAATTATGCAGTTCAGGAACTTAATCAAGATCAAAAACAAAAATACCAACTTACGTCTTCCCCAGAACATTTCTTCTAACGTCTGAGCCAAGGCCTCGTATGAGTTGTGAGCATTGAGATCGACTTTCCTTCCGATCAGGGTTCCATCCATGTTCACCTTTACAGAACGATATTTCTTGTAGGAAATCCCGTTTCTTTCAGTTGAATAATCCTTGATTCTGTTCGTTGTGTTCTTGTTTTTGTTTTGTTCGGGTATTGAGTTAAGTTCTTCGGTTTGTGATTTGCAGTTGTTCGCCAAACTAGGGATCCGGTGAGCTCTGCTTACCGGCGGCCACCCAACGACGCTTCAGTTACGGAAATTTAAAAACAGAAATCAGTAAACCAAAATAAATCCAAAACTTGTGATCAATTTTGACCAAAACAAAGAACAAGGACACCTAAGGTACATGCTTTTTCGTATATCGTTCGAATTGAAGATAAGAACCCTAATTTCTAACAGAAGAAAGAGAAATATAGTAGAAGAACTGTATACCTGTTACCATTAGGAGGAGAAACAGAATCTGCCGCGGTTCTTTTGGAACCAGAAGTGGATGAATTTGGGATATTTACTGAAGAAGACGAAGAAGAAGAGTTAGGTTTCGAAACCAAAGAAGGGAAATCTTTCGCTGTCAAGATTCTTGCATACTGATTCCAACAAGGCCCTGCTACCACCGCTTTTGACTTCAAACCACCACCGATTCCGATACTCAACCCGAGTCCCAATTCAAGATCATCTAAATTCTCATCAACAACAGGGTACGATGAAGTAACCTCAACAGACATGGTTACCATGTTGTTCTTGTTATCTTCCTTCGATACTGTCAAGATAGACCTAGCGGTGGTTGATCCACCAGACGGCACTCCACCTCCACCACCATCATCAACGGCCGGAGAATTACCTAACAAGCCAAGGGTAACATCCATTTGACAAGAGATATTTGAAATCACTAAGGAAAGATTTAAACTTTGTTGGGATAAAGAGAATAAAGACAGGGGAGGTGAGTTTGGTGATACAAAAGAAGACAATGGAGGTGGAGGAGGAGGAGGAGGAGGGTGGTGATGGTGGAGAGTGGGACCCACATGTCGGCTTTGTGCGTCTCACAATTCATCATCGATTTCTCCTAACTTTGTCCCCACACAATTACAAAAACAAACACAGTCATCTCTGTTTCCATTTGTAATTAAACACTCTGCCCCCACCAATATACAAGAAACCTTCTTGACGACCCATAATTATTTCTGAAATGTTGCAGGCTTTCTCTCATCAAAAGTACAACTATTTCTGCACAAAAAAATATGATTTGAGTACAACACAATACAGCTGACTTTGCTACTTGTATTTCTTTCTGTGAAAGTTGCTTTCTTAAAAGCAAAAGCCCTTCTGTTTTTTCTTTTTCGGTTAGTGTTTTCCTTCATATATTTAATACGATTATCTTCATTAAAAGCATAGAATCCTATGCACCAACAAAGAAAGAAAGAAAAACAAGAATCTAAAAAACACTTTTTTTTGGGTAAATTCCAAGTTAAAACAGCTTTTGGAATAACTCCTTTTCTTTGATTAAATGACTCGTTTTATAAAATTTGTTTCAGGCCCTATTCTTTTCCTTACTAAATACTGTTCAAAAAAGATGCTCCATTTGACAAACTGAGACTTCTTTGAATCACTGGAAAGTTTAGATGATGATAAATTTGTAAAATATATAAAAAAAAATAATAATAATAATAAGAGAAATGTCATTTCCCTTACTTTTTTTTAATTTTATTTATATTAGTTGAAAATGTTTTTTTTACTTTTATTTATATTAATAAAAAGCATTTATATATAGCTTAACAGATTAAGTCGTGTCTTTATTGAATATATATAATAATTATATAAAGCAAAAAAGAAACAACACGTTTATTTGTAAATTCAAGATATTTCTGTGAAAAAATGATGTCAAAGTGATCTAGAAGGAATATTGATTCCAAAACGTGAGTCGAAGTCTTGATTCAATCTCTAAATCTTGTTTAAAAGTATCTTGAAACAGTTTAGTCATTCTTGAAAATAAAATACACAACATCAAAAGGTTTTGACATTCTTTATATTCTTTTATTTGACTAGTACACCAAAAAAAGTTAGCCACAAAACTAGAATATTTTATAATTAGATATATAGTTTGAAAATCTGAATGCTGTTTGAAGTTGAATAAAACATTTCAACTAAATATTTGTTTGAATATTTTATCCAATTTTAGTATGTGATACATATCCTTTTTATTTCTTCAAGCAAAGATATTCTATTTTTCTTGACCATTCATAAGCATAGACACAATAAAGTTCCGTAAAGAAAGAGATAAAGGGTTGCTTCAACAAAAATTGAGGGTGGTATTGCGCAAAACAATAAACGAGAGAAAGCTTTAGGGGTGATTGTGACATTTCTTTAAAGTAAAGGGTTGAGGGCAGAAAACAGAAATAGAAGCAATAAAGTTTGGTAAAAGGAAATATCGCCGAGAGAAGAGAAATTGAAGGAGAGGACACGGACAAGGAATCCAAACGACAAGCCGACAAGATGTGGGGTCCAATAAAGTCTCCTCAGGGCTCTATGTCTACGACTTTTTTGAAATTCACCCTGCTGATGTGTAATTTTACGATTCATGTTCAACTTTCTACTCACAAAAATATGAAATAAAGTTTTTTTTTTTTTTTTTTTGTTATAAATTAGAATACATTTGAATATATAAAACTTTTTTTTAATATACCCAAGACTGTTGGTATACGTCTTGTAAGATGGTATATGGAAAAATGATTTTAACATAATATATTTTTTTTTGTTATGTACCCGTTTGATTTTTATTATTTTTCCTATAAACCCTTGAACGTATTGTTTTTGTACACACTCGGTTCTTATGACAGACTACTGTAGGTTAAGTTCTTAGTTTGTACATATTTAATCTTTAATCTTTTCTTTACAAAATAAAATTTTGTTGTTTTTATATACATTTAGTTTTTATGATAAGTTTCTATAAATTTTACTCACATGATATTATATGTGAGACAATCATTAATGAATCGTTCTCATACATGATTTCTTTGGGAAGTGAAATCATATGTTTCTTGTCTTTGTTTTGGCAATAGATTTGTACCTCTGATATTAGTAACTATTATAGTATAATATTAACTACATTTAATGAAAATGCAAACTTCAATTAATATCAATACCGACTACATTACATCGGGTGAGAAAAAATAAATTATTCATAATGATTTCAATTGTTGGAAATAATGTTCATGTTCATAAACAATTGGTAATATTACATTTAATATCGGAGTCGCTTTGGATTACACGTAATGACAAATTTAAGCAATTATTAACATGAGAGTTTATCAGGATCCAATTTGTTAATTAATTAGTGATTAATAAATTAATAGAAGTTCATGACGCGTCTCCTTAATCATCGCGACAAAACCTTAAACGTTCTAGGGTTTTAGTATTTTGTGATTCAAGGTGGTTGAGATTGGAAACCTCGTCTTTAACATCTGCAAGCTCATCTTCAAAATTTGGGGTTGGGTGAAATAAACAAAAATCATATTTGTTGAAAAATGATCAAGATCGACAAACCAAGGAATTAGGGAAGAACTTTTTTCATGGTGTTATCTTGTCTTGGAAGTGCAAATTCGAGTTGGGATAAATCAATCATAAAGAATTTGTTTGTCTGCTATGGAGATATATGAAATTGAAGTTGAAGATATCTTATTCTTAGAGAAAACTAGGGTACCAACATTATTTGACCGATGTGTGAATTACGTTACTGACATAAGCGAAGGACAAGCCACGTATGAGAACACTTTGTTAATAATTGTCCCACGTAGGATGTCATTTGAGCAAAACCTAAGAAAATCGGTAATAAGGACTGAATGTGTACAAAAACAACAAGGAGTTATTTTACAACAAAAAAGCATTAAAGACTAAATGTGTATAAACTGATAACTTAGCCCAAAGTAGTTGGTCATAAGGACTAAATGCGTACAAAACAACAAGTTAAAGGCGTATTTTACGAGCACACACACATAAATACACAATGAGGACTAAACGTGATACATATTGAAAACTATGTTACCCTATTAATTCATTATACTTACCCTATTAATTCATTATACTTATTAAGATAATAAGTTATTTGGGTTTTTTTGTATTGGATTTTATGTTTAACCCTTTAACCAGGTTAATTTTAGATAATTTTCTATTTATACTCTTATTTACCTTTCTTTGTATAAACAATTTTCCATCAATAATATAACCTTAGTCGTTTATATTATTATTAGTTCTATGTAGATCCTTATTAGTTCACATGGTATAAGACTTGTATTCGGTCCATTTTCTATGATTGTCTGGTATGTTTTTCAAATTTATTTCTGCATTCCGTTTGGTTTGATTTGTTCGTGTTAGCGTGTCAAACCCAACAAATAATAGGGTACAAAATGAAGTCCAAAAACATTATTATTTTGCACTAAAAGATAATACAAGGTAAGCAGAGTCGATCCACGGAGACACAAGACAAATGTTTATGCCTATTTTTCTAAGGTATTAAAGTCACAAAAAAGGGGGGGGGGGTTGTATTTGCATAAATTTGAACTAAACACATGCACTAAATCCAGTATAGAGATCACTCCTGTAACTAGATCAATTAGTATAATGACTTGGAATCACTAATAAATCTTATTCATAGGTTCATAATAATGATTATGATTATAAATATAAGTTACATTTGAATTAAAATAGTTGTAGCCAAACTTACAGAGTTTTCTAGCGAGAACTGGTAATTACGCGGACATAACTCTAACTCGAGAACTTCTTTTTCTCCGGCAATCTAACGCCAGGGCCTCGCTAAAGCATTCAGGAATTTGGGAGTAAAGGGTACGAGAGGTATGAAGAATTCTAGAGAGAATATGAAGGAATGGGTCGAAGAATGAGTTGAACTTCGCTTATTTATATAGGGGAAATTTGAGGGCATGCAGCGCAAATGGTCGGAAAAAGATGACGTGACGTCATCTAAGTGGTGACGTATGGCGAGTTTCTGGTGGTGTATCAAAGGCGCGTCATGCCTCTTGTCAGCGTGTGCGATAACATTAAGTTCTTTAAAAATTCATATAATTTTCATACGAGCTCCATTTTCGATGTTCTTTATATCCACATGTAGCTATTACTGAGTACTATAGCTTTCGTTTAGACTACATCGGCTAATTATCACTTTATTTTTAAAGCTAAGTTTTTTAACAGACTTAGACTGTTTAACTCCATATAAAAATTATAACTTTCTCATACGATATTTGTTCTCGACTGTCTTTATATCGATGGATAGGTATTGAAGAGATCTTCAACTCTCGTTTTGCTTGTCTTTCCTAACAATCGAATGATTTCAACTCCATATAAAAATTATAACTTTCTCATACGAAGTTAGATTTAGACGTTCTTTATATGGATGAGTTCGTGTTTTCGATTACTAAGACTTTCGTTTAGATTATTTATCCAAAATAATTTTTTACTTTTAATTTATATTTTAGACCTATTTATTGTTGGATTAGTGTCTAAGCCCGTAACCATATTTGGTGAGTACTTGACCCGGTTGTGCATGGTCCTTTTGGGTTGCCTTCACCAAAGCAACTTAACTGGAGAAATAATAGAGAAATACGTTATTATGGTTTATTAATATATTATATGAATAATATATTAAAGGAGAAATCATATTTATTTAGTTAACATTGGTCAAGAATTAATTCTGTGATTAAAAGAAGTTAACTAAACTAGGGGGCTGAACTGTAATTATGTAATAGTTGCAAAGTAGGGGCAATGGATGCCCTATAGGATAGGGTGGATGAATTCAAGGGGATAAGGCCTTAGAATTCGTCCATGATAAGGTTTCTAGGGTTATCATTTGGGCTGCTTGGTGGGCAAGAAACCAGATAAGGATAAGGATTGAATCCCTAATCCTTACACCTATATAAACACCCTTTGGCATATGAAATTCGTCCATGCCTTGATCTAGGGTTCCTAGAGCCGAATTTCATACCTCTCCTCTTTCTCTCTTGCCTCTCCATTTGCTCTTGGTGCTTGTGAACCATTATAGGTACTACACTTGTGGTACTTGCTTTCAAAGACAAGAAGATTCAAGATTTAAGTTGTTATTAAGATATAACAACAAGAGGTATGTATTTCATCTTTCTTAGTGAATTTCGAAATCCCTAGAAGCTTGTTAGGGTTCTTCACATGTTCATAATGTTATATAACTAATTATGATAACATCGATCCAACTCTAGGGTTGCATGCACACATAGGATTATTTGTATAAAACACACCATTTATTATGTTCCGACGTAAGATTTCACACAGATAGCATATACACCTAATATCTATAAAATTCACATAAACACACACACACACACACACACACATATATATATATATATATATATATATAATTGACTTTTATTTATTCATAGGCTATTTCAATCGTTAAACGACATATATATAAAATTTTAACTATGCCTAGCGATAAACAATAATGTTACAATTATCTTCTTCTTAGGATGATTACTTCCTAGAATCATGCATCACCAAACAGATGAGGATAGAGACTCTTCCTATCACCCCTATCTCCCAGGTGAGGTTTGGCCTTGCCGAATGTGTCAACCACTTAAGCATTATGTCAAATCATCTTATGTCATAATTTCTTCTTCTTGTGGTCAAAAATTACTTCAGGCTCTTCAACCAGCCTCTTCTCTTCATCGGTCCTTAATTCCGAAAATGGAATCATATCAGGCCCTTCTCCCAAGCACTTCCTCAAATAGCAAACATGAAAGGTGTTGTCGATACTATGACAACCGAGAGGATTCTGTCACTAACCACTGATAGGAAAGAGTAGGAAAAAAATAGATGTAATAGTTTAATATTGTAATATTTGATTTAATATATAATAAAAATCAAATGTGCCATTAGATTTATGGTTAAATTGATTGTTAGGATAAAAAATAAGCGTGCAAAAAGTTGTACCGTCTTCAAAGTTGGTTAATGTATTTGAAAAGTACTTGTTAACGTGATTTAAAAGATATAAGATTTGTAAAAATCCGACTCCAAATAAGAGAGTTATAGACTTTATAAAATAAAAATCAGCCGCGTAATTAAAGTTAACTACGTTGAAACGATACTTAGATATTGGTTGACTTTGACTAAAAGTACAAATAGGAGATTCGTAGTACTCCTTGAGATAAAAACTTTATGGTAAAGAATGTCGAAAACGGGATCTATATGAGAGATATGATTTTTGTAAAATCATATATTTTACCCCCATTAGGCACAAAAATGAAAGTCGAAACTAGCTAAAAACAACCCGGTCGAGGGAAAAAGGGTCATTTTACCCTTAGAACATCTAGCAGTGTTTGACTGATCGTTTTGTGGGAATTATAGCCGGAGGGCGTCCGCAGCAGCAGCAATAGACAGTCAGTTTCCGATCAGATCAGCAGCTACTTTGAGGTGAGTTACCTTCCAGTAGCGGTGGGTCTAAGGCCACAATGTCGTCCCACCAGTAGGAGATGTGTGATTAGATGATTGTCTTTGTGATATTCATCTAGGGTTTCTACTACCTATGTTATGCTTATGTGTTAGTGACAGTAAGGGGAGATAGTCCCCCAGAATACCGGCCGGTAGGGCCGAAGGGGCGGTCATGCCCAGCCATGCTAGATAGACTATGTGAGATATGTGTTATGTGGTAGTAGTAGGGGGTGAAATAGTCCCCAGTATCCGGTCGAGAGGACCGAAGGGGAGGCCAGCACCCAGATATGCTAGGCAGAATCCGATCGAGAGGACCGAAGGGGAGGCCAACACCCAGATATGCTAGGTAGTATCCGGTCGAGATGACCGAAGGGGAGGCCAGCACCCAGATATACTAGGCAGCATCCGGTCAAGAGGACCGAAGGGGTAGGTCGAGCACCCAGATATGCCTGAAAATTTATGTATGTTATGTGATTATATGGTATGTGGTACAGTAGGGGAACTCACTAAGCTTCGTGCTTACGGTTTTCAGTTTTGGTTTCAGGTACCTTTTCAGCTAAGGGAAAAGAGTCGGCGCGGTAGCAGCATATCACACACACTCTTGATTCCGCAGTTACGAGTTTATTCTGGGATTGATACTCTGATATTTTGGTTGTTTACATGTTGTGGATTTTAAATTTGGGTTTTCGATGTGAAATAGTTTAATTAAACAATGTTTTAATTATTAGTGTTTTCTAAGTAAAGTTTTAAGAAAACGAAATTTCTGGACGTGAAAATTGGGTCGTTACAATATATGTTATATTATTTGGTGCTTTACTTAGATAGGACCGGAGGGTCCAACCTGAGCAGTGAGACCGGAAGGTCCTCATTGAAATACAGGACTGGAGGGTCCAACCCAAGCTGTGAGACCGGAGGGTCCTCATTGGGACACATGGCCAGAGGGTCCACACCGAGCCGTGTGACCGGTGGGTCCTCACCGAGACGCATGACCGGAGGGTCCATGCCGAGCTATATCCATGAGAGGCTTATTATTTGTGTATGTGGTATTTTTGGGAACTCACTAAGCTTCGTGCTTACCGTGTTGTGTGTTATGTGTTTTAGGTACTTCTAAAGGTCGCAGGAAGGCATCGGCTTGATTGTACACACATGTTTGAGACTATGTTAAGGATTCTTGGATTTTATCAATTTTTTGGTTGAATTGTGTTTTGACATTTGATACATTGTGGTTTTTGAGAAAACGTGATACTGATTTTTCAAACATCCCAAAAATACAACCCAAAAATTTCATTTGAAAACTATATTAAACTATAATATCGAATACCATATAATAAAAACCATAAGCCATGTATCTCAAAAGTCATAATAAATGTATCACATCAAAACTGTGTCAAATCATATCCAAAATATCAAAGCGAACTCACCGGCTAACTGAAACTTTGGTGTGTGCCATGCCATCATCACGAGCTCTTTCCCTTATTGGCGGAAGTAGCTGAAACCAAAACTGAAACTGTAAGCACGAAGCATAGTGAGCTCCCCCAAAATACCACATACCATATAATAACATATAAGCACATACTGGGCCCTGCCCACTACATTGGGCCCCGCCCGACATCAGATGGAAGTCTGGAACTAACTTGGACCCCACCTACTACATCGGACCGAAATCCAGAACATATAGCACATAACATAACATGCTTGAATCACGAAGACATCAAGCACACATATCTACTTCTCGGGACCCTCACGGCATCAGAATGAAGTCCGAAATTTCTATCTAGACGGGTCGGTATTATGGCAGTAGACCCGTTTCTACTGGAAGGAGACTCACCTCGTAACGCTGGCTGTTGAGGTGCTAAATCTGAAACTGGCCGATTGCTGCTCCGGAATTCCCCGGCTACAAATCCCATAAACACTAAGTCAGATACTAATAACTGTCCTTAGAGTAAAATGACTATTTTACCCCAGGCCAAAGTCAACTTTTAGTTGAACGGACTCGCCGAGTTGGGCACCCAACTCGCCGAGTCCCTAACACCTTTTCTGAACCTCTACTCATTTCAACTCATCGAGTTTTGCAACAACTTCGACGAGTTCTCCTTCCATACTAACGTCCAATCTAACTTCATTCGACTCGCCGAGTTGTATGAACAACTTGTCAAGTTCTCCTTCATCATATGAACACGTCCATACTGTGACTCGCCGAGTTGTATGAACAACCCGTCGAGTCTATTCTTGAGACAAGAAGATTGCCTTGGACTCACTGAGTCATGGCATCGACTCGTCGAGTCCCTCCATTTCCAACTTTGCTTCCTAAATCACCGAGTCTAATCTTCATTTACACGTCCATCTCGTAACACAGAAAAGGGAAAGCAATTTGGGGATCACGAACCGACTCATCGAGTCCTAAGAACGAATTGTCGAGTCTCATGCATGGCAATACTACACAGTCGATTACAGAGCATTCCATTCATAGTTCTGGGTTCCTAGGGTTGGATTTACACTTAAAGTTTCTAACTTTACGTGCATACATGATGAAATGGAGTTTAAATACCCTAAATGAGCTACAAATGGAGATCTAGGTTTGGAACAGGAATTTAGCACAATAAAGGTGGCACCCTTGAGCTTAAGGAGCTCTGAAATGCTTAGATCTGAAGCCCATTCATCTAAGTTACTCGTAAATCGACATCAACGTCTAGAAATGGATTAAAAACAACAATAGCAAGCTTTTAAGGAGATTTAAATGATAACAAGCAAAGATTTGAGCTTTATACCTCAATGGGAACTGAAATGCAACAAGAAACTCGGATCTTCTTTGCTCCTCTTGAAAGCTCTTCTTCTCTCTTCTTCTTCTAACTCCAAAATGCACCAAAATCCTTCACAAGGTGAGAAACACTCCAAAATTATTTAAGGGAAGGCTAGGGTTTAGTAAGGGACGTTCTGTGGGTGATGGAGGCTGGTTTGGGTGCATAAAGTGGTTTAAATAGGGTGCAAACCCTTGAAATTAGGGTTTCATCCAGACAGGCTGACACACCGAGTCCAAGAATATAGATTCGTCATGTCGCCAGCTAAACTCGCTTGCACAACCCGCCTCTACTCGACGAGTCGAGCTTCTAATCCACCGAGTACAACTTAAGAAAAGGGACTACAATGCTATATTTAGATTACATACCAGAAAATGGGGCGTTACAATTTTTATGTTATTTAAAAATGAAATTTTTGTTTGAAATTTTAGAGTGTAACAAGTTGGTATCAGAGCCTTAGTTTGAGGGATTCGGATGTACCATCAGGTATGTTTGGACTCAAACTGAGAAATTGAGAAAATTTTATAAATGAAAATGATTTTCTAAAACGAGTAAGAGTTTTAAAGAGAAAATAAGATAGAGCAGTGTGTACAATCAGCTAGAGTTCGAATGGTGATTTCCCAAAATACCATTATTTGTTTATATTATGAGATATTTATGAGATATTAGAGTTGCATGCTAAAGAATAGTCTAGGTACTTCATAAATTAGAGCTAGAGTTTCCTGATTCATCATGCCTTAGACTAGGAGAGATATCTAGATGAGCATTGAGGAATCTACTGAGTGGGTAGATAAAATCCATGAAGGCCCATAAATTAGAGCTAGAGTACTGTGAATTAGGATCCTAAGAGGAGGACTCGAGATGACTACAGGTTGGTGTGGAAGGTAGTAGTGGGCCCATACTACTGAAAACACCGGATTTGTGTGCGACCCAAGTAAGAATCTTAGGATGCTAAGGAGCGTATAGGGGTGGGTAATCGAGTGTGTTGTATATTGAGATAGTGTATGATGATTTTGTGTTATGTGTTTCAGAGACAATATGGTGATTACCCGCAACCACCCCGGGGGCAGTGGTACGAGTAACGAGGAGATCCCCAGGATCATTCATGAGGAGGTGGCCACAGCTATCCGAGAGGCCATACCAGAGATGTTTGGGTCTATTAAGACCACATAATTGAGACATTCAATGAGCGATATGCTGCTGTTACAGAGGCTACTGTTGTTGCTGCCATCACGACCATAGTTGCAGCTAGGCCACAAGGAAGTGACTCATTGTTGTTTCGTTAGTTCAGCAACACGAAGCCACCAGAGTTTAATAGGTCATAGGATCCGATCGTTGCCATGAGATGGATCTCTGACATTGAGGGGTGTTTTTATACGTGTTCATGTCCAGAGCATCTGAGAGTCTGGTTCGTGCTGAACCAGCTTCGCTTGGGAGCGAAGGACTGGTGGACGTTTGTGACTACTTATTTTACCCCTGCAGATCATGATGCGGTAACGTGGGATAGGTTTACCAGGTTATTCCGAGATGAGTATGTCCCCCATGTGGAGAGGTAACGTTTGGCACAGGAATTTTTGTCTCTCAAGCAGAAGACAGAGTCAGTGGCTGAGATTACGAGGATGTTCCATGAGAGGGCATTTGTTCTGCCCTGAGCACGTGTCCACTGAGCAGGCACATGTGCGTCGGTATCTGAGCATCTTGAGGAGATATATTCGGGAGTTCATGACGAACTCATGATATCGAACAGACCAATGCCAGGAGGAGAGATATTCGAGAGATGGAGGCTAGAACGGCCAAACTTGTAGAAAGTGTGGCAAGAGCCATGAGGGGTCTTTCTGATCAGGGATTTGCTACAAATGTGGAAAGGAGGGACATATGGTGAGGGGTTTCCCTGAGGGATTTTCTGTTTGCTTTCACTACAACCAGACGGGTCATCGGAAGGCTGAGTGTCCCTAACTTACTTAGGGATCAGCCCAGAGTGCTACTCCTGCTGCTTTACGTGTTACTAATGGCCGTCCGGGGAAGGCTGAGCCTTCGAGGGCTCGTGGGAGAGCATTTCAGCTGATCGCAGAGGAGGTCCGCGCTGCGCCTGATGTCGTTGTTGGTACGTATCTCATTATTTATATTATTTTGAGATTTGTTGTGCTTATATTGTGTTGTATATAGGCACTTTCGTGTGAGTTTTGTGCCTGCTTTGGTGTTATTCGACTCGGGTGCGAGTCGATCTTTTGTGTCTCTATCCTTTAGTCGTCACATTAGTGTCAGGCGTGAGGCGTTGAGTCGGCCACTGAGGGTTTCTATAGCTGACGAGCATGCGGTTTTTGCCACCGATGTATTCTGGGGATGTGTATTGGAGACTTTCGGTGTTGATTTCCCGATAGATCCAGTGCCAATAGAGATGGGTGACGTCTATATCATAGTGGGCATGGACTGGTTGGCCGGTTTGGAGTTGTGATCGACTGTGAGCGTCAAATGGTGACCATAAAAGACCCTAGTGGGGGAGTGCTTATCGTATATGGCAAGGGGACTAGATCTGGGTCAGCTTTCTGCTCTGCCACCAAGGCGAGGCAGAGTTTACAGCAAGGGTGTATGGGATATTTAGCATATATGAATGATACGAGAGTTTCCACTGAGAGGCCAAGTTCTATTTCCGATGTACAAGTAGTGTGTGAGTTCCCGGATGCTTTCCTTGAGGAATTACCAGGCGTGCCTCTTGAGAGGCTAGTGGAGTTCCAGATCGATTTGGTTTCGGGTGCGGTGCCTATAGCCAGGGAACCTTATCACATTACACCACCCGAGATGAAGGAGTTATCCTCATAGCTCTAGGATCTACAGGGAAAGGGTTTTATTATACCGTATAGCTCACCGTGGGGAGCGCCAATCCTTTTTGTCAAGAAGAAGGATGGTTCACACCGAATGTGTATCGACTACCGGGAGTTGAACAATCTGACGGTCAAGAACCGTTATCCACTACCGAGGATCGACGACTTATTCGATCAGTTGCAGGGGCATCTTGGTTTTCCAAGATTTATTTGAGATCTAGGTATCATCATAGGAGAGTTTGCGAGGAGTATATCCAGAAGAGGGCCTTTAGGGTTTGTTATGGGCACTATATGAGTTTGTGGTGATGCATTTCGGACTCACTAACACACCAGAAATGTTCATGGATCTCATGAACCGGCTATGCAGGACCATGTTGGATCGGTCGGTGATCATGTTCATTGATGATATTCTGGTGTACTTGAGGTCCAAAGAGTAGCACGAGCAACATCTTCGGGTTATTCTTGGGGTATTGAGGGCGGAGAGGCTTTACGCAAAATTCTCCAAGTGTGATTTCTAGTTACGAGAGGTCCAGTTCCTAGGGTACCTCGTTAATCAGAATGGGATTTTTGTTGACCCGGCCAAGATTGAGGCAGTTATGCTATGGGAGGTGTCGAGGTCCCCATCCGAGATCAGGAGTTTTCTTGGCTTGGCAGGCTACTACCGGAGATTTATCAGATATTTCTCCAAGATTGTTGTTCCTCTTACCAGATTGACCAGGAAGGGTGTTACTTTTTCCTGTGGGCTTGAGCAGTAGGCCTCATTCGAGACTCTTCGCCAGAGATTGTGCGAAGCTCCAGTGTTAGCCCTTCCCGAGGAAGGGAGGACTTCGTAGTTTACTGTGATGCATCTATACCAGGGATGGGTGCAGTGTTGATACAGAGAGGCCACATGATAGCATATGCATCAAGGCAGTTGAAGCTTCACGAGATAAGGTATCCCACCCACGATTTGGAGTTGCTGGCAGTGGTGTTTGCCCTCAAGATCTGGCGCCAATATCTCTATGGTGTCCGGTGTACCATATATACAAACCATAAGAGCCTGAATTACCTTATGGATTGGCCCAACATGAATATGAGACAGAGGTGGTGGTTTCATGTAGTGAAAGACTACGATCGTGAGATCTTGTATCACCCTGGCAAGGCTAATGTGGTAGTCGATGCCCTGATTCGTAGAGTAGTGAGGGATCCGATCTGAGACGTATGCATGAGGATGACGGTGATGACTCCAATCCTAGATACCATCCGAGAGGCCCAGGAGGTGGCAGTGAGACCAGAGAACCGTAAAAGAGAGCGAGTGATCGAGGAGATTTCTAAGTTTGGGACAGATAGTCGGGGGCTTATAACTTTCCATGTGCGGATTTGGGTGCCTTATACAGGCGGAGCTCGACGTATTTTGATGGAGGAGGCTTATCGTTCGAGATTCTCTATACATTTGGGGGACACCAATATGTATTTGGATTTGAATAGCGATTACTGGTGGCCCTGCATGAAGAGAGATATGGCATGGGTAGTTGAGAGATGCTTGACCTGTCTTCAGGTTAAGGCGGAGCACCAGCGTCCACATGGCCCGTTGCAGCCTCTAAAGATTCCCCAATGGAAGTGGGAAAAAATTTCCATGGATTTTATCACCGAATTACCGAGGATTATGTGACGTGTCGACGCGATATGGGTGATTGTAGACCAGTTGACGAAGAGTGCTCACTTCCTGGTTATCAATGAGAGCTCTTCTGCAGAGAAATTGGTTGAGATCTACGTGCGAGAAGTGGTGGCACCACATGGAGTGCCGACATCGATAGTTTCAGATTGAGATGTGCGCTTTACTTCCGGGTTCTGGAAGAAATTTCATGAGGAGTTGGGTACCCGGTTGTACTTCAGTACCGTATATCACCCACAGACAGACGGGCGGAGTGAGTGGATGACTCAGACGCTCAAGGACATGTTACGAGCATGTGTTATGGACTTCGGTGGAAGTTGGGACACTTACTTGCCCTTGGCTAAGTTTCATACAACAACATCTATCATTCCAGTATAGGTATGCCTCCCTTTGAGCTCTTATATAAGAGAAGGTGTCAGACTCCCATATGTTGGGGAGTGGTAGGACAGAGAGTGATGGGGGCACTGAGATAGTGCTCAAGATGACAGAGCAAATCCAACAGGTCAGAAATAGGTTACTGACAGCCCAGAGTCGTCTGAAGAGTTACGCAGACCGGCGCCGTTTAGAGCTAGAGTTTCAGGTCGGAGATTTTGTCCTCCTCAAGATATCCCTATGGAAGGGGGTGATCCGATTCAAAAAACGGGGCAAGTTGGGCTCTAGATACACTGGTCCTTTCAGGGTGATTATACGAGTGGGTACGGTAGCTTATAGATTGGAGCTTCCTGCAAAGTTGAGCCACATTCACAACACCTTCCATGTGTCCCGGTTAAGGAAGTTTGTAGTCGATGAGACGACAGTGGTTCCTTTAGAGGACATTCAGGTTGATGAAAACCTGAACTATATTGAGAGGTTGATAGCGATCTTCGATAGGAAGGTGAAGGTCTTAAGGAATAAAGAGGTGCCCATGGTTCAAGTCCAGTAGTAACATCGAAAGGGGTCCGAGTGGACTTGGGAGTCGGATTACGAGAGGCGGGAGCAATACCCAAAGTTGTTTCCAGAGGATGGCTTCGAGGGCGAAGTCTGATTCTAGTGGGGGAGAATTGTAACATCCCAACTTGCAGGTATAATGTTTAATTAATTTACTTTCATAATTTCAGAGCAACTCGACAATTTGGATGCCCCAACACACTGAGTAGAGGAGTCACTGGCCACGTGATTTTTAGAGTCTACTCGACGAGTTAGAGGACCCCAACTCGACAAGTAGGTGTTGAGTGAGAAAACCCTAATTTTCAGGGTTTGTGTCCTATTTAAAGGACCTTAAGCCTTCATATCTGCCTCCCTTGTCACATTAGAGCTTTGTGAGAAACCCTAAACAAGCTTCATTCGTTGTGGGAGAGAGAGAGAGAGAGGTAAATTTGGTTATTCTTGTGCACTTTTGGAAGGAGATTAGAGAGCAACACAGCTTGGAACAAGGAGGGAATTTTGGATCCAGTGTTCTTCACTGTTAGCTTCTGTTTGGAGGTAAAAAGCTACCATCTTGATCATTTCTTTTGTTAGATCTCTTTCTAGGGATTTTTAGTGTTTTCTCACATCAATCTTTTGGTTATTAAGTCACTTGAGCATGACATGAGATTAAAACATTAGATCTGGACTGTAGGAGGTCCTTTGAGCCCAAAGATCCAAGCTTTATTAAGCTAGAGGCAAGCTTTTATGCATTTAACCCTATATAGAGCTTATGTTGTCATTTCGAGCCCTAAATGCCATGCATGGACATAAAGCTCGCAACTTTACGTGGTATTTCAGCCTTAGGAGGCTAGATCTAGAGTTTGAGACCTTATTTCTGCTTAGAATCGTCTGAATGAGAAATTGTCTAGAGGGACTCGACGAGTCAGCTAGGGTTTTCCCCTGATATACTGGACACGCTACAACTCGGCGAGTTTATGAGACAACTCGGCAAGTTGAGTTGGATTTTCCCGATATTCTAGAGAAAACAAAGGAACTCAACGAGTTGTATGGGTGCAATCGACGAGTTTAGTCAACATGGATTGTTGACTGGAGCGTTGACTTTTAGGGTTTGGTCAACTGTGGACTTTACAGACCATGGAGGGGTAAAATGGTCTTTTCACCATTTTGAGATTTAGTAGGGGAGTTAGCTTAGCATATTGAGTGGTTATTACTATTTGCTTATTAGAGATAATTATATTATATAGGCGTAGTCTAGACTAATCTTGGGTGCTAGATCTACTTGCTTACTTCCGAGGTGAGTCTTCTCACTATACTAACCTGAGTGGTAATACCGAGTGACCGAAGGGTTTTATTTGAGTTATCGACTGGAGGGTCCTATGTGTTTATATTGAGTTACGTGATATTATGCATTTTGTCTTTATGATATATGTTATATTATTTGGTGCTTTACTGAGATAGGACCGAAGGGTCCAACCTGAGCAGTGAGATTGGAGGGTCCTCACTGAAATACAGGACTGGAGGGTCCAACCCTAGCTGTGAGACCGGAGGTTCCTCACTGGGACACATGACCGGAGGGTCCACACCGAGTCGTGAAACCGGAGGGTCCTCACCGAGACGCATGACCGGAGGATCCATGCTGAGCTATAGCCATTTGAGGCTTATTATTTGTGTATGTGGTATTTTAGGGAACTCACCAAGCTTCCTGCTTACCGTGTTGTGTGTTATGTGTTTTAGGTACTTCTCAGAATCACGGGAAGGTGTCGGCTTGATTGTACACACATGTTTAAGACTATGTCGAGGATTATGGGATTTTATCAATTGTTTTGTTGAATTGTGTTTTGACATTGGATAAATTGTGGTTTTTGAGAAAATGTGATACTGATTTTTGTATGATTTAAAAATGTAAATTTTGGTTAAAATTTTAGAGTGTAACAGGCACCCTAGATATGCTTGACAAGGTAGGCCAGGAACCCAGATATGCCTAGCAGTATGTGTCTATGTGATATGATGAGGGAACTCACTAAGGTTCGTGCTTACGGTTTTCAGTTTTGGTTTCAGGCCCTTATTCTTCAAAGGAAAGGAGTCGGCATGATAGCAGCGCATCATACACGGTTTTCCATGAGATCTATGGGAGATGTACTCTGACATTATTTTTATATGACATGTTTTGATATATTTGATACATGGGTTTTGCGTATGATATGAGATGACATTATCGATGTTTTCAGATTATCGTTTTATAATTACTTAATTAAAAATGAAATTTTTGGTCATGAATTTTGGGATGTTACAACAAGTGGCGATAAAGTTAATGAGGAAGCTTTTGAATTGAGCAACTGAATTTGTTTCATCGGATAAAGAACATGTAAAGGAAGTCAAGCAAATGGTTGGTTTTAACTTTTCTTCTTAATTATCTATACATTTGAACAATTGTGATTACTCATTAACTTTTTAGCAATGGTTCAAAATACATAATATTTATCTTTCATTAAATGACATTTATATGATTGGTGTTTTTTAAAGTTTATAAATTTATTCAAGGCAAATTTTACGGTATAGGAATCTACTCTAATCTTTTTTACCAATATAGGTAACGTACTTATATCTTATTCCAATAATAGCAGCTTACTTATAAGTTTTTACCCATAATAGCAATGTACTTTATAGGTAAGAATTTACAAGTATGTTGTTTCTATGTGTAAAGAAATGTAATAGAATGGTATTATTGGTTAAAGATAAAGTAGATTGTTATTTCCTATGATTTTGGCAATTTATATGTCATTGACAAAATGATGCAACAAACAAAAAATATAAAAAATAAAAATAAAAATAAAGAAAAAATAAAAAAATAGGTCTCATGTGAAGCACGAACTTTTTTTACTAATTATTATTATTATTCTTAATATGTCAATATTTGTAGAATATAAGAAATAATGTCTACGTATCAATCAGAACTTACCTATTTAAAGTTTTAATTTGTATTGAAAAATAAAACGGACATATGACATGTTATGATGTTGCCCAACTCATAAACCACATATTTACAGTTAAACAAAAAAATATTTTCACTTTTAGTCAAATAAATACGATGACAGATTATACATACAATGTAAAATGGTTAGTCAATTTCATAAAGACGGTGGGTGTTGATATTGATGGCGTAGGTTGCTGTCCGGCGAAGAGGGGCAAGTGTTCGCCAACCGAGAACGACTTCTATCTTTTTTTTACTAAAGGGGAAAGTGGTACCTAAAGCTGATCGACTTGTACTTCTTTTGTTCTTATTTTAATATAATATATTTGGCCTCCATGCCATAATTCACAAAATTTTATACAACACATTACATAAATCCCGAAGAAAGCTAAACATACGAAACCCTAGAATGTGAATTTCACTCGATACTAAATAACCTAACCTCATATCATATGAAGGAAAATAAACGTAACCATCATATCATATGAAATATGAAAATTTTGTCATATTTTTTAGTTTTGACCGGACGAGGACAGTCAAAGCTGCAAATTTTATAATGTGGGGCCCATCCCATTACAGTCGCACCAAATAGACAAGAACTCAGAAGATCTCACTCGATTGATTCCAGATAAGATATGACTGTAAACGCCCTTTTTGTTCTGTATCCTTCTATGTTTCCAGGCCCCGATTCAGCACTCAAACACTCTCATCTGACAACTCATGGCCCCGATTCCATTCATGTATCTGCAAACTGCAAAGGACTATCTTCTGTCACAATTGTGTTTCTAAAAAAACATTATTCTTTATAATAATTAAAAGAAAATGTTTCCAGTCTCGTGGGATTCAACAAATAAAAAATGGGTAAGTTTTTATTAATACTATGCAACTTAAGATTATTTATTTAATACTTTGCATAAATAAATATAAATTAGTAGAATTCCGTATTTTGGTTATATTTTTGTATTGACATAGATTACAAACAACTTGTCATTAAACTCGGTGATGTATGACCAAGGCGGTCCTACAATGGGAAAAAAAAATTAAAAAATAGTTTTTTTTTCAAAAAATATTATATTTTAACCATTTAAAATTACATATTTTAACTCTTCAAAAAAATTTGCCCCCATAAAAAGTTTTTAAAAAAATAAATTTGCCCCCACTTCGGAAAATTTTTGGATCCGCCCTATGTATGACGATTAGCTAGTTTCGAAATCGTACGATATTTACGGTATCAAGCTCAATACAAAATGATAGATTCGAACGTCTGGACACCTCATCTTTTAGAAATTTGATAAACTGAAAAATCTACTTTATAAGTAACGAACATAACAAAAAACAAATTTTGAGGACAAAAAGTACGTCAAGTATATATTTATACGTTGGATTAGACAAAATGAGATTTCCTCAATAATATTTACATATTTATATAGAGCATTGCATAATAAAGTTTGTGATAAAAAATCATTATAAACAACTTAGATTGATTATCAAGGTATAGGGTATTAAAACTAAGTCTAGTTAATTTCCATCGTATTTAAAATTCTTAATACTAAAGGTTGCACCCCGTCTGATTGATTGGAAAGCGTAGAAGTGATTAGAAAACAACATATTTTACACCGATATAAAGGGGGCAAAATGTTCAAAGAAAAAATGACACAAAAATTCAAATTTCAACAGAATGATACACGGTAAACGAACGTATAACAACAGTAAGAAAAACAAGTTTTGAAAAACCGAATATATATATACATAGGTATGTATGTACCTAGGTTTATATTTTAAATCCATTATACAATTGGATAAAAAAAACTCACCATATCCCTTCAAGAATCATCCGCTCCATTTTATCACAAAAACAAACATTTATTTTTCATTCCAATAAAACTAACGATTTCATTCATTACTTGATTCTATCATACCAAATATTATAAATCTCTTTAAAAAGCGAGAAGTATCCGAACGGATTTCACCTAAAAACCGAGAAAAACACAAACGATTTTGTATGCAAGACAACTCACAAAAGTGCATTTGACCACTTTTGCACCAAACCAATAAATTCTTCCAACAAATATTAGGTTGCATTTCTAACACATGACATGATTAGACAAGTTTTCAACAGCTATGTGCGCACTCGCGTCTTTTGCAGACAAATATCCATATTCCACCTTTTCATGAGGGACCAAAGATTACAATTATTTCCATATGGACACAAGTCCTGGTCGTAGTCCAGTCCAATGCACACCAAATGCAATAAATACAGTCTATTATGTTATGTCATCTTCTAGGTAAAAAAGGGGCTGTTATAAAAGAAACAAATGAGATTTTCTTTCTTCCCTACAAACAGATATTCCTGGTATGCGAAAAATAAAAATAAAATAACACGATATCGAGAACCTTTATTTTGTCTTCGCATGTCCAACTTTATCCAGATGGTAACAAATATTTTTGTCGCAGACCATATATTTATAGTGTGGTACAATGATATCATATAGAACATAGTCTATGAAAACATAAAATAAAAAAATGATAAAACAGGGGTAAAAAGGGCATACAAGTTATCAGGACACCGGACACAAACGATTGTATTAAATGTGTATAGTTTAGATTTTAGAAGCAAAATTTTTATTGAGAAAAGCACCTGAATTATGTGTGAAACTTAAGGATTTCAAAAGTGAGCAATAAATACTAGGTGGGTGTAGGTTGAGGATGCGTCTTTCCGGAAGCATCTGGTTCTTGAGTTCTTGTGCAACCAGTGACACATGTCTGGCATGCTGGTGGAAGAGATAAATCATCAGCTATGCTAATTCTGAAAGTTCTATTCTTTTCTTCATTTTCAGGAACATGTAAGAGAGCTTCCATTATTAAAATCTCCCAGTCACGTGGTCGGAAAAATGAAAGCCAGTTCTCTTCTGTTGTTTACACATCATCATCATCATTTATTCATCAATACGTTTAAGGTTAAAAGACAAACATGATGATGATTAAAGGAAGATATTGGTGTGTAAATATATAATTACCTCCATTGCGAACAGCTCTTAGTTGAAAGATTCCAGAGCCTTGTGGCCCAGAAACAGGAAAAGTGCAAGAAACAGAGTGCCTTTTGTGAGTCACTGCAAGTGATGCATTATACCAAGGACCTCTTGCAATTGGCTCCCCAATTGCGTCTATTACAGCCTGGTTTTTGCTTGCCTTCTCCATGGCTTTGCTACAAAAATACATATGTAAGCATCAGAATGTTTGATCAGAAGCAACAAATCCTGATCAAAATACATATACAAATCAGCATGGTTTTATTTCCATCAAACAACACAAGCAGCTCTGGGAGACTGAATTAGCATTCTCTCCTTTTGATCTACGCTCATGAATTTCTAGATAACGACTCATTACAAATTTAGAACACTTCTATTTTCGGTAGCTGATAACTTTTTTGGGGAAGAGTCAAACTTTGAGTGATTACCTGCTACAACCATGATAAATGATAAGGTCATCAAGGGCGCTTAAAGCAACACCGCCGGTGACACAGATCAAGCCACCGGAAACAATTCTTCGGCCCCATGTCTTGGGTTTTGCTTCCTTCCCCACCACGACTTCCGCCGAGCTGATGCCGCTGCGACTCACACAATAACAAATCGCACCACCATTTCATCAATTTGGGGTTCAAATTATTTTACATCAATTGCAATAAAACATTACAAATATCATCAAATTGATACCTAGAAGGAGAAGAATTACGCCTCAAAAACGAAATAAACCTCCTCCCAATCATCCCTTTCCTCTTTTCGCTGCAGTGCGTGCAGAACCCTAGTAACGCCAAACTGTAGATTTCAGGTTTTTGGGTCGGAAAATATTTGGGTTGGAATGTAATTTTCCTATAATATGAAGGGGTGCTTTGGACCTTTTAATACTTTTACAGCAATATTAGCGGGTCGAGTCTTAGGCCGGTTATATCATATGTCAGTTAATTTATATGTCGTTTATTTTCATCGATTATATTTTTTATTGGATTCATGGATTGTGTGATAAGTATCTCTTCTCCTTATATAAATAGTCATATTAGGAGGTATATAAATATTATTACATCATGAAGAGGCACACAGCATTATAGAAATTATCTTCCTATTGTTTGATTACATTTAACATAGAAACATTTATTCAACTTTTCCTTTTTCATTTAATATAAAAAACATTTATTCAACTTTTCCCGATATTGAAAAAATTATTTTTCAAAAAGATTAGTTATACTAGATGTAAGACTCGATACACATTTAATATTTTTTTAAAATAAATTTTTCAAAATGAATACAAACAAAATGATAATAAATAAATAATTCAATCTATACTAAAGTGGTTTTGAATTAACTTCATCTTAGAAAGTGAACCCCATCTACCCTGTTAACATGTTTCTAAAAACCAAAAAAAAAAAAAAAAAAAATTACATTTGTTAGAAAACTATCATAAACAAATATTAGTTGAGGTCATATAAGTCAAGGGATTGATAGAGTTTTAGTGCAATACCAGATATTGTCCTAGAAATTAAACCGAATATTTTAGAAAACCAAGTTTCTTTCCAGACGTGTAAATCTTCCATTATCACCATCAAAGGATTCGATAGCCTCGGCGTGGATTTTGGTTGTGGCTCTTGATCTGAATGAAATCATATATCCGAAGAAAAAAAAAAACTCGTATTTAGAATAGTGATCAATCAAATAAGGTAAAACTGAATGGTGATTTGTCATAATGTTAGTGAATAGAAATAATTGTAGGCATATAGGAGGTAATTTAATTTCTCATAAA
This sequence comes from Lactuca saligna, assembly GCF_052625555.1. Lineage (NCBI taxonomy): Eukaryota > Viridiplantae > Streptophyta > Magnoliopsida > Asterales > Asteraceae > Lactuca > Lactuca saligna. The sequence continues at coordinate 8,700,547 of NC_136425.1, read as the reverse complement.
CTAAATTTAGTTTCATATGAAAAGATTTCATCATTCGTCCATGTGGGTGGAATGAATTAAATTCATTCTTTCTTTTTTCTTGTTTTAACTTTAAGACATTAATTAAGGCCATAATGCCATTATTATATATATCGAAAAAAATTAAAATGAAAACACTTGAATGTAGGTGAAAATTTAATAATAATTATGATTTTTTATTATTGAATTGCATTCCATTCATGTCAACCACACTTCAATTCCTTAACTGTTATTGAAATGTTTGTATTTGTTTATTTTTTTGAACGGAAAAAGAGTTTATAAAAGCAAAAGCTAGTTGGAATCTAGGCAGACACAAGGAAGCTATCTTTAATAACTTTTTGTATTAGGCATTTTATAATCTTGTAGTTCTTTCAACCTTAATAATGACTACTTTAGGACAATTATTCTAAAGGTAAGTGATTTTAGTTAAAGACGCTTTATGTTATGTTTTGAAAGTACGATATTTTAGGGGCCAATTTGTAAGTGCAAATAGAACAAAGTTCTAGGACTAGTCAGAAAATCGATGCCAGATAAAAATCTGTAAAAAAAATCACAATATCTCTCTGATACTTGATTAAAATTGGAAGAACGCAAGCAAAGAGAACCAAATCAGCGAAAAAAACAGATATTAAATTCTACATCAATTACAACAAAACTACATACCAAATTGTCCCATTACTTATAGACCCCCTTCCCTAGCTAATTTAATAAAACCTTTACTAGTATCTCAAAACGCGACCGTATTTTTTCCACGTTAACTTTTTTCGATATTTTAAATACCCATCACATTGAATAATAATATAAGAACTTGTAGAAAAAAACACATAAACAACTAATAAAATTTAAAAATACAATTGACAGGCACCAGATCTGTGCTTATGATTATTCAAAACACGCGGTTGCTTTCAAATCATGAGGACTCGAAATTCACAAGCACATATTTTTGCATAAAGGGATTGAGATAAAAGGCAAAATTCTCAATATGCATCATGAAGATGGGAAGATTCGCAGAAGAGTGTAGAGAGAGGAGAGCGCATACAAAATTGAGAATCAAACAAATAAGTGAGTTTCAAAAAACAAGACTACAAGTAAACAAAACAAGCAGAATCAACGGAAGCCATTGCCCCTTCCATTAGCACCATAACGTCCTCCTCCTCCTCCTCCTCCTCTTGATGCATCGTTGTAGCTTCCTCTGCCTCTCCCCACTCCTCCTCTTCCTCCTACTCCTCCTCCTGTGCCCAAACAACATTTTTCAAAACAAACTCAATTTCACTTTGCAAACCGTTATTCAATGTCTTTCCTTTTTCTTTTTAACATTTTAGTTGAAACATCAATTAAGGGTTTTTTCTACAAGTTCTACAAATACATTTAGTTTTTTTTCCAATTGTTTAGGCATAAAAACTTACGTCCTCCACGAGAACCGTTGCTGCTGTTTGTTCTCCTCTCCTCAATGTACACTTGCCTTCCAGCCAGCTGTATAGGGGATGCCTGAAATTTGAAAAACATAACATCAGACCAACTTTACAAGGGTATTTTGGGTATCTAAGGAAAAAAAAAAAGTGGAGGTAAAACACGTCAAGCTCAAACCTCAATGGCCTTTTGAACACCAACAACATCCTCAAACTCAACAAAGGCAAAGCAAATACCAACATCCTGTAAAATGCACAAGTTTGATTCTTTACTAAAAAAATATTTGGTAGCTTAAATATATAATAAAAAAAAATAAGGATTACAACCTTTCGATTCTTTAAGAACACACCATCTTGCTTGATTCTTCCGAAATTCTTGAATTCTTGAAAAATTTCAAGACTGGTAACAGAAGTGGGCAAGTTCCTCACATAAACAGACTTTGATTCCCCTAAATTAAAAAAAAAAAAAAAAATACAGCTACTTAAACAAGGTTGCACAACAGAAATCCAAAGGAAACAAAAAGAGAAAATGTATTCACCTTCTTCATTAGATAAAGATTCCTCTGTAACATGAGGGGTAGTTTCGGGAACAAACGAAGCAACTGGTTCAGGCTGCTGATTCCACTCGGTTACAGGCGCAACACTCTTAACCACAGGTGCCTGAACAGGAACCGATGACACAGGTTTCCCCTTCAATTGCAACTGTAAAAAAAAAAAAAAAAAAAAAAAAAAAAAAAAAAAAACATTTACAAAATTCAATGAGCAAACATCACATCAACTGTAAACAATTAAACTATACAAGAATTACTTACTATGGAAGCATAGGTAAATTTCACAGGTTCAGGAGCAGGTTTTTCAACAGCAGGAATTTGTTCTTGAACATATTCCACCGTGTCCTGATGCAATGGTTCTTGAACATATTCCACTGTCTCGTGATGCAACGGTTCTTGCACATAGTCCACATGGTTATGAATTTGATCTTCCACTTGTGGTTCATCCTCATAGTCTTCATTGTCATCATATTCTTGCTGTTGATGTTGGTTTTGGTTTTGGTTTTGGTGTTGATGTTCTTGGGATGTATAGTAATCGCCTTCATCTTCACCTTCTAAGTGTAAGGAATTGAAGTTATCCCTTGTTTCAACCTCCAACACATCTTCAGCAACTGGAATTATAAGTCTAAGAACATTAAAATGCATTTTCACTTGTTTAACTAATCAACTAATCATCAGGTTTAAATAATACCTAATAACTCAGGAGAAGCTGAACTGATTGGTTGGAAATCATCATTGTGTGTAGCAGCCATGGGTGGAGGAAGATGATTGATAACCTCCTCACTTGCAAAGTGGAAGATGTCATTCAAGACAAAGTAACCTTTTTCCTGAGGAGCAAGAAAAAATGTCTGAACAAATTTCCTCCATCCACTGAAGTACTTTGATTTGACTGAGCCAGAAACCACCACAATGATTCCTTCATTCCATGATTGAACAGCATTTATGGTCTTGATTTCAATCCCACTAAAAAGTAATGACTGAATAAGTGTATGAATTTGCTGCATGAAAGACAGCCACTTCGTTAGAAACTTGTTACCCATTATCTTGAATCTAAATTATCTGAATGCAAAATTCATAATCATGAATACCAGGCCACTCAAATGATTACTGAAACTTCAATTTGAACTAATCAGTTTAAAACACAGATTAATTGATCCAAACCATTCAATTTGGATATGTAAAATCAGAACTAAGCCTTTTTAGGAGTTAGGACTATCCACCCTTCAACCCTTCAGTAAAGAAATACATGCACAGCATAAAATAGTGTGATTTCAATTCACATTAGACCGCATGCGTAAAAATAAATCGCATGATCACATCAAAAAACATCCGACCACTCGCGCAAAACGCGAACTCACAGACAAATGGGGGCAAATTGGTTCGAGTTTACAAAAATTCTGATTATATCTATAGTTAGATCGAAGAGACTCACGAATATAGCTGATGCGGTCTCAGTGGATTCGCCATCAACCCGAATCATGGTACTGGAATCGGTGTAAAACTGATGAACAAATTCTGGTTGTTGTTGAAGCACCTGATAGTACTGCTGAACAAAGTATGAACCAACCTAAAGAAATCAACAAGGAAAAGTTTCATCACAACCACAGATCAATGAAACACAAACAAATCAAACTACATCGCTATCGATTGTTTTCATTTTTGAATGAGCACACAACAAATAAAGACCTGGGAAGCGGTAACAGAGGATGCGTACGGACTCGCCATTTCACAAACCGTTCAAAACCCCGATTCTTTAAAACCCTAAAACCCACGAATAGCAACGAAATCTAGGGTTTGACGGAGAACAAGTATATAAGTGTGAAATCGAGCATCTAGGATCACAAATTACACTTAATTGGATGAGTAAATTGGTACTGAAGACGGCAAGCCCGTGGTTGGGATGAGATAGAAAAAGGGAATCTGAATAGAGATTGCGATGCTGTCGTCGTGAGTATCGAGTGTGGGGGTTTCAGAGAGAAGATGAGATCTATTGAGGAAGAGAGGGGATTTTGAAAACTTATGTTTGGGAATTTGGAAGGGTTTTATTGTATTAGAACCGTTGGATTGAATGGCTAATCACGGTAATCGACGATGGGGATTACTCTAATGATGATGGTGGTGTGGGAATATTTCTACTTGGACCGTAAACTTTAAACTTTTGTCAGTTTTAGTACTCAGTGTCTAGAAAAAGTCTAAACTGTCCTCAAACTGAATTCGTACTCAAACAATAACACTACATGAGTCTAGCAATATTTTTACCTTTTTACCATTAATAACAACATGCTTATATTTCTTATAATTTTTAACAACATATTTCCAATTCATTAACCACTTACTTGTTTGTAACGGTAATAGTAATGTGAATCATATGCAGAAACAAGTGACCACGTGCTTGTACAATGTCAGTTTGCAAAATAGTTACACAATGGATATCTAAATGGTGCAATATTCAAACGGCAAACTTTTTTTTTGGAAAGGGAACTTCCCTAACGAGGGTTTTCGGGCCAGTTTTCGTGCACCGACTAATCCCCGCTGCAAACATAAAGCTTTGTCTCATGCCCTAGAATCACTGCAGGCGAACCTCCATAGCCACAAGGGCTGAGTGGTGTCAGGATTTGAACACGGGTCAATAGGTTATCCACCATATCTTCCACATGTCTTACCAAGTCACCACAACCCAAGTGGTTCAAATGGCAAGCCTTCAAACAGTGTAGGAGGTATTGGAGTATGCTTTAAAGTGGGGCAATTGCCAGACAAAGAGGAAGAGGTTATTTGGAGTTTGTTACGGTGTCTTTTGGAGCATATGGAAAGCAATGAATGACCGATTATTCAACAACAACAAAGTACCTGCAATGAAGGTGGCGGATATCATAAAAGCAACCACGTTCTTATGGTTCAAACATAGGAATGGTAATTGACGTTTAAAATGGACGGATTGGAGCATAAGTCCTTTTATAAGTTTGTAATTGTTTCCTAGTTATCTACTTGTACTCCTTCGTTGACTAGCATCTTGTTGGGTCACTATTATTAATATATTCATTTCCTGGTTTAAAAAAAAGTAAAAAATAATATGTAATGACCATACTTGAAGCGAAAATGTAAGTATGATACTATTACTAATAAAAAAAATATAAATATATTTTATCGTGAGAAAAAAACAAGTACATTTCAATTTTGTGGGTCTACAGAAAACTCGTGTGGTAGGCATCGATTATATCGATTCCACAAATTGTTAGGGATCAAAAGATTTTGATGTTGAAGCTATAAATCCAACAGGTAGATCGGGAGATTGTTATGTATTTTGGATCAAGCTATTTTCTCCAAAGTTAACTTTGTTGCCTCTAGGTATTACATTGTCATTGTCGGGCACCGGAAAGGATTTCCCAGGATTACAACAATAGTGAATGTATATGTTCCTTAATCAATTTCAAAAAAAAAAAGGAGCTTTATGGGATGAATTATATGATTTAAAGAACGCAATTTCCGAAAATTGGGTGTTTGCAGAGACTTTAATGCGGTACGAAAATCGGGAGATAGGTTTAATTCAAAGTTTTATAGATACTCTGTAGTCGATTTTAATCATTTCACTGTGAATGAAGGCTTGCAAGAATTCCAATTGAGTGAAAGGAACTTTACATTCCTCGAGGATGATGTTTTAAACTCAATAAAATTTATTGATTCCATGTGTGCTCCAATTTTATCAGCATACAACCACTATCATCCGCCCTCACTCTTCCTATAGAACATTCTGACCACTCTCCTTTAATCCTCCAACCTTCAAATACTGATTTTGGCACTCCTCCCTTATGGTTTTTCAATTTATGGTTGATTAAGAGCAATTTTAATGAATTATACAAAACACGTGGGAGCCCTTTTGTGGATTCGGTACACCATATAGATTATGTTGGGTTTTATACAAACAATCCAATTGTATGCATTCAACCCTAGCTACATTGGATCTATGGTTTATCTATTAGACATACAAGCATTGAACACAAAATAAAAAACCCTAATATGCATCTAATATTTCGAAATCGACATAGGAAAGATTATAAAACATACCTTTGTTGCTATATAGCAATAACAACCAATTCTTGAAGATCCTTGCCTTTGAGAACAAGTATTACAAGCATAGTAACTATAATGGCTCACAAACGCACTAGGGCAAGAGGATGAATATGAGAGAGAGGAGATAGGAGTCACTTGCTCATAATTTCGGCTCTTTTAGGTTTTCAATAAGGTGCACAAATTCAAGAGGCAAAGGGTTCTATTCATAGTTGAGGTTAGCTAGGGCTTTAAGGTGGAAACCCTAATTCCTTAGCTTATGGCCAAAGCAAGTCCATGGACCCCTTCCTTATGGGTTGGACGAAAATCTCTATAACCTTTTAGGGATTTCCGACCCTCCCTAATAAGGGTGATCCAATGGCCCAAAACCACGACTATCAAATAATTACAAAACAACCCCTGCACTTTTAATCAGTTCTTTTAATCCCAAAATCAATTCCAAATTAATTTCTGATTAAATACTAACTACTAATATGATTTCTAATTAACATATTAGTCTTATAATATATTAATAAATCATTTTTATGCACCAATTTATTATTCTAAATAATAAACTCAACATCTCTTTCCAATAGTCATCCTGTCTAGTTGTAAGTGTGAAGACAACCCAAAAGGATCATGCTATTATCAAATCAAGTACATAACAATTATAGTTATCGGCTTAAAAACTTAATACAATATTCTCCTACTTGGATAAATCTAATAACTATAATTACAAGTATGACTTCAAAATCTGACTAGGAATCATAACTCTCAAAAGCCACTGTCGAACTTTGACTTAGTCAGTCGCGTGTCCTTAGATAAAGGAATAAAGGATCTTATAATCCTCCGTTCTTCAAGATACCATGTGGACAAAGACATGGAACATAATCATTCTCATTGTACAAAATTTTCTTTCTCGATTTCTGATTTGTACAACAATAAACTTAATTGAACACATCAACTCAGTCCTGACCATGCCCGACACATAAGTCAACACAAAATCATCAAGGGGCCCAAGATATTGCTTTTACCCCTTGGCATAAAAAGGAACATATAAACTTTGACTTATATGCTTGTACTATTTACTCATTAAATCGTACACAACAATATGTTTTATAACATCAAGTTACTGATGCGTTTACGCATTATCAATGCACAACTAACTCGTAAACAATAGCTCATATATCTCAGCTTAATGGTTATATGAGTATATCGTCTCATAATTACTCGTGATAAATTCCATGAAGTAATTCAAATGAGCATGGTTTTAATCCAATACTCAAATCCCATTTCAAGAGTACTCATGAACGTTGCAGCAAACATTTGCTATGTCTAAACACTTAGACAATCTACAAGCCAATTCATGATAGTCTTGCTTCATTACTTACTTCCAAAGTACGATTGACAATTGATGTTTTGAATAATCCAAATATTCAGGAAGTAAAACATACAAAAGTGAAACACAAAATGAACAATTGACAAGAGACAGTAAACAATACTTATATATAAATCTCCATTATTTAATCATCAAACGTCAATAACAATTACATTGTTACAATTTTCTAAGACTCTATCTAATCACTAAAGCTAATATCATCCTTCATGTCAATGCACCTTGCATGTTGAACGTGCTTAATCCTCTAGATATGGCTATGTCTACTTAATCAAGCATAAGTCAAAAACCTTTGAAAGATTTAAAGAGTTTAAGCATGAAGTGGAGAATCAGTTGGGCAGGAAGATAAAGATGCTCCAATCTTATCGAGGTGTAGAGTATCTTAGTATCCAGTTTTTGACTATCTTAAGGAATGTGAAATTTTTTCACAATTGACACCTCCTAGCACACCACAACTTAAATGGTGTGGCTGAGAGGCGCAATCGAACCTTGTTGGACATGGTTCGTTCCATGATGAGTCGAGCTTCATTATCTATCTCATTTTGGAGGTATGCCTTAGAGACTGTCGCCCATATCCTTAATCTAGTCCCAACTAATAGGTTGCCAAAACACCTCACAAGATGTGGGCATGGAAGGTTCCCTCGTTAACACGTATCAAGGTTTGGGGCTGCCATGATTTCGTGAGATGCGAGACTTACGACAAGCTAGAACCTCGTAGTGAGCGGTGTATTTTCATCGGCTACCCACAAAAATCCTTTGGATATCTCTTCTACAGACTGAGTGACAATGTTGTCTTCGTTGCGAAGAGATGAGTCTTTCATGAGAGACAATTCATATGCCAAGGAAACAGTGGGAGGGAAATTGACCTTGAAGAGCTTCAAGAGTCAAGCAGTGAAGGAACCTCAAACACTAGCGATCAACTTGAGGAGGAAACTTCTGTTGAACCAATTGATGAATATATACCTCTGAGGCGTTCTAGTAGAGTTAGAAACACACCTGAGTTTTATGATTTCCATATCACTACAGAAGGTGATACATTTATCAGTGATAGCACACTGGTAAATTTGGATGAACCTAACAACTACAAGGAAGCCATGGTAGGCCCTGAGTCTGCAAAGTGGAAAGAGGCTATGGACAGTGAGATTCAGTCCATGTATGACAATCAAGTTTGGAAGTTGGTTAACAATGTATTGGGTCGTATGACAGTCGGGTGAAAATGGAGCTTTAAGAAGAATACCGACATGCATGGGAAAGTACGCACTTATAAGGCGCGACTGGTTGCGAAGGGATTTACTCAAACTACGGGAGTTGATTTTAACCTCGTGAGGTCGGGTGGGAACTTTCCAGTGACCATGAAGTTGCATATATCTGCATACCAAGGTGGTGTTTAGTAGCAAACAAGTGATCGTATGGGAATGTGTCATGGATGGGAGTCGCAACTTCAGGTTGAACAATTCGGCTCAAATGATCGACGACTAGGTTCTCTTTCCCACTCTTATCTTTGATCTTTATATCAAACTCTTGCAAAAGCAACATCCACCATATTAACCTCGACTTCGAATCTTTCTTTGTAAGTAAGTGCCTTATGGCTACATGGTCCGAATATATGATCACTTTAGTTTAAAGGAGGTATTGTCGGAACTTCTCTAGTGCAAACACAATAGCAAGCAACTCTTTTTCTATTGTGGTGTAGTTGCTTTGTGCACTATCAAGGATCTTTGATGCGTAGTAGATGACATGATGTGCTCGATCCACCTTTTGACCCAATACCGCCCCAACATCCGTGTTGTTCGCGTTACACATAATCTCAAACGGGAGCTCCCAAATAGGTGGTTGGATGATTGGAGCGGAGGTGAGTAAATCCTTTAAACGATCAAAGGCATCATTGCATGGCTAAGTAAACGCAAATTCAGCATCTTTTTTGAGTAGTTGACACATCGACACTGTAATCTTTGAAAAATCTTTGATGAACCGCCAATAGAAACCTGCATGGCCAAGAAACGAACAAACTTCCCGAACATTTGTCGGGTAAGGAAGACTCTTGATAACATCTATCTTGACTTTGTCAACTTCCAAACCGTTTTGGGACACAATATGACCTAAAATCAATCCTTTATCCACCATGAAATGACATTTTTCATAACTAAGCACAAGATCTGTGTCAATGCACCATTGCAAAATTTTTGTTAACTTGCTTAAACATTCATCAAAGGAGTTTCCATAGACTGTGAAATCATCCATGAAAACTTCAATGATGTTTTCAACATATTCAGAAAAAATGTTCACCATGCATATCTGAAATGTCGTGGGTGCATTGCATAGACCAAAAGGCATACACATATAAGCAAATGTGCCAAAGGTTTAAGTGAATGTGGTTTTCACTTGGTCTTCTGGGGCTACTGGAATTTGATGAAAACTAGAGAAACCATCCAAGCAACAGTAATGAGATTTACCCGCTAATCTCTCTAACATTTGGTCAATAAATGGCAAGGGAAAATGGTATTTTCTCGTTGAGGCATTCAACTTTTTGTATTCAATACAAACCATCCACCCGTTTTGCACATGGGTTGGCACTAAATCTCCCTCGAAAGTCTTGACAACTGTGACCTCAACTTTTTTCAGGACTACCATAATAGGGCTCACCCATTTATTGTCTGAGATAGGTTAGATAATACTTGCATCCAAAAGCTTCATGATTTCTTTCTTTACCACCTCCATCATGGATGGATTCAATCTTCTCTGTGCCTATCGAGTTGGTTTGAAGTCTTCCTCCATGAGAATCTTATGCATGCACAAGGAAGGGCTCAAACCTTTTATATCATCAATTGTCCACCCAATAGCTTTCTTATACTTTTTCAACAAGGTCACCAACTCATCTTATTATGCAATTGACAGCTTGTTGGAGATAATGACATGTAAGGTCTTATCTTCTCCAAGGTATGCATACTTCAAATGATCTGATAGAGTCTTCAATTATAGCTTAGGTGCCTGCACAACAGAAGGAAGAAGTTTTGTGTTAGCAATGGGCAATTTCACATTGCTATTATCATACCTCATTTTCTTCTTTTCTTCCATGATATCCACAATTTCCAGCAACTCTTCATCTAACTTGAAATTTTTTGCAATCTCTTTGACTGAATTGTTATCAAAATTCCTGCTCAAAACTAACTCCAACAAATCATGGTTAGTCAACTCAAAGCACTTTTCAGTCAAAGGTTGGGTCATATCAACAAAATTTATACAATGAACATCACTTGGGTAACTCATTGCTTCATAGATATTGAAGTTTATGATGTAACATCCCAAAAACACAGTCTGAAAATTCCGTTTAATTAAATAATAAAACCATATTCGATAAACCTCATATAAAAATCATAATCAATGTATCTCAAAATATTATAACAACTGTCAAGTATATCAGAGTATAAACATCCCAGGCTGAACAAATGGTGTTTGCACTACAATTTTCCCAAGCTCCTCTTTTGAAAACTGAGTACCTGAAACAAAAACTGAAAACTGTAAGCACGAAGCTTAGTGAGTCTCCCCAAACTACCACATACCATACAATAACATATAAAGCACATACTGGGCCTTACCCACTGCATCATACCGAAATCCGGAAACTACATCAGACCGAAGTCCAGAAACTAACCAGGGCCTTGCCCTCTGCATCGGACCGAAGTTCGGAAACTGCATCAGACCGAAGTTCGGAACTAACTGGGACCTTGTCCCCTGCATCAGACCAAATTCCGGAACTAACTACATCGGACCGAAATCCGTAACTGACTGGGACCTTGTCCCCTGCATCGGACTGAAGTCCGGAAACTGACTAAGCATAACATAACATGGCATAGACATATCAACTGACATAAGCACATATACTACATACTGCGTCGGACCGCAGTCCGGAACACATAACACAAAGACATGTTTGAATCACAAAGACATCAAGCACACTGAACTATTGCATCAGACCGAAGTCCGGGACTACTGCTAACTAAACGAGCCGGCATTGTGGCCGTAGACCCATTCCTACTGGAAGGAAAACTCACCTCACACTGCTGAAGTCCTGCAGACTCAATCCCACACTGATGAAGTGCCGCAGACTCGACCCCAACTACTAGATGACAGATTCCCGATCTGTCAACATCAAAATAACACCCAATTAATAATTGGGTTCCACCACATAACTATAAATACATACTTTGGATAATTACTACATTACCCCAAGCTTGGTTTACCCAAGCCTAAGGCCCAATCCATAGGACCAAAGTCAACTAGGGATCAAAGCCCAACATATGGCCTAATTTTCCAAATTGGGCCCAAACCTCTACATGGGCTTCCCTTAAGGCCCAATTGTTCAGTCCAGTCCAACATGTCTCATTATAAGGGCCCAATATCATACAACTATCTAGGCCCAACTATGGACTATCTATGGTCCAATTTTCCAAATTGGGCCTAATCCCTCATATGGTCCTTACCCTAAATCCCAACTAATTACTCTAGTCCATTTGATTATTCTTGGATGGCCTAATAATAAACCAATTATCAAAGTCCAATCGAAAGGCTCAACTCTTGGGCCAAGTGAAACTAGGGTTTTATATAAAATGACAATTAGGGTTAAGTGTTTCTCACTTAACCCATTAAAGGCTTAACCCACTAAGGACTTAATCCACTAAGGACTTAATTCATTAAGTCCATTATTGCTTAAATTAATTTTGCCAATGATTATTATTTAATATTTCACTTATTAAATAATTCTCGTGTGTGTGTCCTGATAATTTCTCAAATATTAGGATTTTCTCAATTAGCCCATTAAGGATTTAGTCGATTAAATCCTTTACTCTACTAGATAAATGGCATGGAATAGTTGGGCTTAGTTCACAATCCAATCCCAATGGCCCAAAAGTGGGTCCAAATAGGTTCAAGGCCCAAATGCTAACAATTAGGGTCTTCCACCCAAAAATGGCCCAATAGGCCCAACACCAATCTCTAAGCCCATTAGGGTTTGCTAGTGGGGCACCATCCACTACCACCTCGGGTAGTGGTGGTCTATGGTGGCTTACAGCGGCGGCCACCACCTTACGGTAGTGGTTTTGATTCTTTTCATTAATCCAAAATTCAAGTTACATTTTACAAAGCTAATCTTAATTAACCATACACACACATACAAAACTAATCACACACACACACCATGGTGGCCGGTAGCTGTGCTTGGCGGCAGCCACCATGGCTGGCGGCCATGGTGGGTTCTTCCTCCATTTTCCGGTCATCAAACAACATCTACAACACCCACGAAAATACTAATGTATACCAAAGATCCCAGACATATATCATGCCCACAACTTCAAGACCATAATAAACAGGTTGTAAATTGGAACCCATAAACATCTGGCTACCTTTCAGGTGGCTGACTTTCGCGGGAAATGACGAGATCAGTAGCCAAGGGCCACCGGTGGCAATTACATCGTCGATCAGGTGAGAGGAAGGAAGAAGTGGCAGGTGATGATACCTACCAAGAACCCTCAGGTCACGTATAACCCTCTCAGCAACAAAAACAGCGAATGTCACCGATCTCGGTGGCTCTTCAAGCTATCAACAACGTCTCCGACCAACAGCAGTGTCGCGATAGCGCTCTAGTGGCGAGGTGGTCGTTGGCGGCCTCAATCTGATCAGAAAACGCACAAGAAGGAGAAAGAAATAGCGACTGAACTCGGCTTCACACTCAGTCTCCGGTAGCGGGGGTCTTCGTGGCTCACACCGGCGAGGCAGCATGCAAACGGTGGAGCTCAAATCGATGGGAAGCGGCGGCCTAGGAGCTCTCATGGCGGCGGCTGGAGTATTGCCTCCTAGGGTTTTAGGATACGATGTAGGGAAGGGATATAGATATATCCTGTGTCCATTCAAACTTCCATTCCTTTATCCAGGATTAGTCCCTCCCCACCAAATTCATTTCCAATTAAATCTGAAACTTACCTATTAGCCCCCATAACTTCAAAATCTTTACAATTTAAATCCTAATAATTACCAAGCAGTCCTTGCCTCCAAAAATCTTTACGATTTGAGTCCATAATTTATCATTTAGCCCCTCCTTCAATAATACTTACAAATTAAATCCGGATTTTATACTTTTAACCTCCATCTTTCAAGTTCTTCACAAATTAGTGCGGGACTTACATTTATTAATTTATTTAAATAAACGGGGCGTTACATATGACCTCCCCATCGAATTCCATGGACAATGTACCATTATAGACATCAATTTTTGTTGTTGCTGTTTTTAAGAATGGTCTACCTAAAAGTATGGAACTCGAGGATGGGTGGTCATCATCTCCCATATCAAGCACATAAAAATCTGCAGGAAAGACAAGCTCATTAACTTGCACTAAAACATCCTCTAATACACCTTTTGGGTGTACTATAGAACGATTTTCAAGTTGGATGATCAACCCGGTTTTTGTTAAAGTGCCTATGTCAATAGATTTATAAACAAAATATGATAAAACATTAATTGAAGCTCCTAAATCTAGCATAGCATGGGGGCGGTAAAGGTTTCCCAATTTGCAAGGAATGATGAAAACACCCGGATCCTTGCACTTTGGGGGCATCTTTTTATGCAAAACTACAAAAACATTTTCACTTACTTTTACTGTCTCGTTACCTCGCAACTTCTTTTTAGATGTGAAAAGTTCCTTAAGGAACTTAGCATATCTAGGTACCTGTTTGATGGCGCCCAAAAGAGGGATGTTGACTTCAACTTTCCGGAACATCGTCATGATTTCACTATCTTCTCTCTCCTTTTTGTTGTTGCTCAATCTTTATGGAAAAAGTGGTGGTGTGATCTTTGCTTCTTTCTCTTCTTACTTCTTTTTCTCCGCCATTTTTTCTTTCTTTTCATCCTTCTTTGATGGTTCTTCTATCACCAACTCCTCTTCTTCTTCTTCGGGCATCTTTGGGCAATCATATTTCCTTCCACTCCTAAAACTAATTGCACAAGAATTGTGCTTTGGGTTCTTTTTGGTTTAAGGAGGTAGCTTTCCTTGATTCTCCATTTTGATCACCGATTGAGCAAGTTGTGCCATTTGGCACTCAAGATTCTTGATGCTTGCCTTGGTTTCTTGCTGAAAACTTTGAGTGCTAGTGGCAAGACTTTTGACTATGTCTTCTAAGGACATGCTTGAGGACCCGACTTGTTGAGGAGGAGGTTGTGGTTACCTCGGTTGGTAATTTTGTTGTGGGAATGGAGGTCTTGCTTGGTAATGGGGTGGTGGTATTTGTTGATAGCCCATGTTTTGGTTGTTGTTCCACCCTTGATTTCCTCAGGGTTGATCATAAGTTCTTTGATTATGCCCGGAATAGCCTATAATAGCATTTGCTTCTTCATATTCTTCTTCTTGCGAATGAGGACACATATCAGTCGGGTGTCTCACTTGAGTGAAAATGCCACAAGGGAGGGGTGTGGATTGAACACCTTTGTCCTTAGCAAGCATCATTACTACCTTAGTCAACTCGGATAGTTGAGCTTCAATTTGAGGAGTGTGCACATCTTTTACACCTCGGGGTGCATCTATATGCCAATATTCTTCTTGACTAGTATGCTTTGAATCCTCCGCCATGTTTCTTATGAGATTCCTAATCTCAGTTGGGGTCTTATCAGTCAAAGATCCTCCACATGAATCATTAAGAAGTCTTCTTTCCCAAGGAGTCATGCTTTCAATAAAGTATTGAAGGATTTAGTACTCACTAATACCATGTTTTGGGCAACGGGCACAAAGCTTTTTAAACCTCTCCCAATATGTATGAAAGGATTATCTCTTGTGTTGTTTGATCCAAATTACCTCTCTTATTAGGGCCGAGGCTTTCATTTATGGGAAGTATTTGTCTAAGAAGAGGCGTGCAAGATCTACCCATGTGTTGACCGTCCTCGGTGGGAGGTCTTAAAGCGAATCTTTTGCTAAGTCTTGCACCGGAAAGGGGAATGCCCTAAGCTTAATTTGGTCCTCCGTGACTTTGTGTGGTTTCATGACAACACACACAACATGGAACTCCGTGAGGAACTTGTGGGATCTTCGCTTTCTAATCCTCTAAAGGTTGGGAGTAAGTGGATGAGACCGGATTTCAATTCAAGGTTTATAGCTGTTGGATAAGTGATGCAAAGAGGTTGTTGAGTAACCTCTTGCCTCGCCCATTTGCGAAGGGTTTGTTCGTGGAGGTGGATTCCCTCCTTGGTTATCTCCCATGGTATGAGTAGGAATTGAGGTTTCTGTGGGTGCAATGTTTGGGATGTTATGAGTAGGTGAAGAGAGTGGGGTGGTATTTGCGGGTGAGGATGGTTGAGATGATGATGAAGGGTTTTCTGTTTCAGTTTCTGACACGCTTGAGAGGGGTATATCCTCCCAAATGTTGATGACCGGAGGGGTAGATGATGAAGAAGTTCCGGAAACCGGTTGCCTCTTACGAAGCTTGGCTTGCTTCCATAGCTTCTTTGCAGTCTTCTCTATCTCCGAGTCAATTGGAAGTGGTGTACCTGTACGAAAGGATCTAGGCATAAACAATTAGCAACATTGTGTACCCGACAACGACGCCAATTTGTTAAGGGTGTCGTACCCAACAAATACAAGGGTACAATAGACTACAAATACACTGCCTTAATGCACTAAAAAGTAGTACAAAGCAAGCAGGGTCGAACCACAGAGACACGGGACAAAAGTCTATACCTCTTTGTGCAAGGTACTTTGATTACGAAAGGAGGGTTTGTTTGAAAAGGTCAAATAATGAAAATAACAATCAACTTTGGAACATGCAAAAAATGAAATAGATTTGTAAACAAGTTGTAAAAGTGCTTCCAGTTCGAGTTCTCAATGTTTTCATTTAACCAGATTGTGACTTGATGTAATTTGTGATTATTATTCTAAGTTGGTACTGAAAAGTATTAACACACTCTAATACCTCTCTCTTGCCAAGTTATCTAACCAAAACACGCTCTTTGACTAGACTTAGATTTACTAATTCAACCTAAACACGCTCTTAGATTGTATTGAAAAACTGCATTAAATTTTGTATAAGCTTTCCAACAATGTTCATTTCTTCTCATACGCTCGGAAGTGTGAAACATGTGACAAATGTTCTACAATAAGAAAACCTATTGTTTGTTACCAATCATTAACTTTATAGAACGATTAGGTGACCTAACAGTTAATTAAATACACAAAAGTTCAATTCATGAAAGCGGCCAATCAAAAACAAATCAAATTTAAGGATTATAGTTTAAACAAGAACATAATCACTAGAATAGAATCACGAATCAAACATCAAATCATATGCTTCAAGTCAAGCAATCAACATATTTTGAACAAGAACTAGAAGGGTTTCTTAGCCACACATGGATAAGAACAAATCAAACAAAAATAAAGATGGAATTGAAATGTTTAATGCTTACTAAAATGAAATCAAAAGTGTTTGCAATGATTAAGTCTTCTCAAAAGCTCCAAGAATTCTCCCAAAATACCCAAGATCGTCCCAACTGCTCCAGAAACCGTTTCTGCCTCTAAAATGTTAACCTCCTTTGTTTTATTAAGTTCTCACGTGCCTTCCATAAGACCATGCATTTTTGGCATTACCATGCCTTTTGCCCATGTGTTTTTGGCATGGTACTTGTCTTGACCATGTGTTTCTTGAATGGCCCATGATTTTTGCTAAAATTTCAAAAAGTCTTCACTGTTGGCTCCATCTTCAATATAGCTTCACCACCAGTCATGTTGCTCAAATATAAGATGACAAAGGACAAACACGACCCGTGTCGGTGTGACAAGAATCGTGTTTCAACAATAGTCTTTTGCTGTGATAATAATGCACAATGACTCGGGTTCCATCTTCATGTTTTCTGCCATGGATTGACCGATTCATCTTCTCCTCATGCTCCAAAGCTCCAAGCATCCAAGCTCCATGTATCCATGCTCCATAATGCCTATAAAATAAATAAAAAATGGTGAAGTACCAGACATTCTTGAGGAAATATGCAATTGCCCTAACAATCAACTAAATGCAAGAATTATGAAGTAGAATGCTATAAAAGGACGAAAATAAACATGCAAAATAGGTGCATAAAATGCACCTATCAAACGACGAACAAAACGAAATAGTTTTGATGGAAGAGCAACACGAAGTGGAAACAATATCGATTTAATTTTGGGCTGATAAATCAATTAAAGAACAGTAAATGATCAAAAAAAATAGATTTGGCCTTGATGAACAGTATTTGATCGAAATTTTGGGCTCAAAGTTGGGATTAGTGAAAAGTAACTGGACTAAAACTTTTGGATTGGGCTCGAACATGTGGATCAAATGAATAGGAAAAAAATAGAGAGTATGATTTTGTTTTTGGGTCAAATTTTGATTCAAACGAACACTTACAAATTAAGAATCAAATCGAACAAATGAATATGAGATTGGATCGGGCTTTTATCAATGAAAAAAATTATTGGATCATAACAAATGGGTTTCTCAAAAAAAAAAGTTGATCCAATGAGTCAAAATGATAAAAAATTCAAGAACGTAAGCACAAATCAAAGAGATTTAGAGAGATCATTGAGATACTCACCATTAATGTTCCAATTGTGTTGAATGTAGCCAAATCGAGAATCATTTATTCAAAAAATCGTGTTGATCTTCGAAGACCCGCTCTGATACCAATTGATGTGAATTATGAGCATTGATCTGACATGCAGAATTAAAGAACACACAAAGAACACGGTGATTTGGGTGTTTAAAATATGCATTTGATTATGAAAGGTGTTTACAAAAAAGGATCTGGATTTAAATCTACATAATTAACACACACTAACACTCTCAATGTTGCATATCTCAAGCGCACCTCTACAAGTTGTATGAACCTACCTTATATAAACGTGTTTACATCTCTCTCTCTCTCTCTCTCTCTCTCTCTCTCTCTCCCTCTCTCATGTCACAAGGCTACTTTACCACATACAAGTGGGTTTACAAAAGTCAAACCATTTACAAATTCATACATGAATAACTTTGTACCTAACAAGTATGATATCTGATAATTCATATTATTAGAATACTTAATCATATATGAATTTATATTATGTTATACTATTAGTTATATTCTATAGTCTATAAGCGAATATGGTTTATCATATATGATTACATTGTTTCTTTATAAATCATATATGAGTTATATATGATTTATATTATAGTTTTATTTTTATTATACATTTGCTTGCAGCTGTTTCATTATGTGCCACATGCACAATTTGTGTCTTGAATTTGGTAAGACAGATTCCACTGCTTGTTTTATTGTTAGATCTTGATTAGTTATAGCAAATTTTGGTGCTTTCCATTCATGAGCTCTAAGAAAATCTTTAAGTAGCCATTCATAGGACTCAATTGTCTCTCTACCCTGCAACCCAACGCCAAAAGTAACTGATTTCGTGTGGTGGTCAACGACTGTGAATGGAGCAAATACAATTTTATACATGTATAAAGAAAATATGTTTAGTACAATCACATTTGATTAATAGTATGTTTGAATTTAATTGTATACTTTTTTTTAATCATGAATGTATAAATTATGTAAATTTTATATATTAACTTACTTGTTTGTTCTAAAAGTTGCATCAAAATATATAACTTCGCCAAGATCTTCATAAAAAAGCTTTTTCTCATTCAACTGCCCGAAACATGGCAGCCAACTGATCTCCATCACGTAGGAACTCAAATGAATAATTTGGGTAATGATATTTACGATCATTCATTTTGTTTATCATTATTTGAACATCCTTGTAACATACGATTCTATCTACTCCTCTCCTCAAAGTTTTGTAATTTGTTACCTTCGCCCCAACATATTCGCATCCTCTTTTCAAAACTGCTCATATATTGTGAGCCATTTTTGGACCAATTTTAGCTTCTTATGCACGTACTACAAACTCTTTTTCAGAATATGACATCTTTCTTGCCTTTTTCATATAAGGTCTATCCCCAATACTTTCCAGTTGGTGGTTGTGCAATTTAAAGAGTTGTTTTACTTTGTAATATGTTGTTCCATAAACATTCTCAAATATAATATTTGTTGTACACCAAATAATTATCTTATTTGAATTTGGTTTCCTCTTGACAAAACTTGTAGCCAACGTATCACAAGGTTTTGGTTTATCCTTGCCACCCTATTACATATAACATATATGTTTTTTTTTATTTGGCTATTGTATTTTGATTTGCTACTCAGTCTTGTATGAAACCTGCCATTTCTCCATAATTGGTATACATTTTTACTGCAAAATTTAGTGATTTGAAAATGTTGTTTACAACTCGTACAAATTCTGGATGGACATCTGGTTTATATTTATATTCTTCAATTATGTTACTACAATATGATTCATTTGTTGAATTGGAACTTCCACCTGATAAAAAAAGGTAATGACAGATATGTTATTATATAATTTTATGATGTCATAATCGTATGTGATTGATGATATGTATTTATATAGTGTAATATATTATTAATTATATTTTAGGATGAATAATCATATATGATTATAGAGTATAATATATAATTAGTTGCATATTTCAATGCACAATCATGTATGATAAATATGATTATACATTGTAATATATAAGGAATCATATCTTATATTTGTTTAATCATTTATGATTAATCATATGCGTTTACACTTTTTAAGATAATAGTAATTTTATTTTAAGATGTATAATGATATATGATTATAGATCTTAATATATTATTAATTATATACTTCAATGTGGAATCACATATGATAAATCATGTGTCTGTACAATGTCTTATATGATTATTCATATATTGTACTGTGTAATCATAAATGGTTATACGTCATAATATAGAGGTAATCATATTTGATACCATTTATTCAAGTATGATTAATCATATGTATTTATAGTTTGTTATATATATATATATATATATATATATATATATATATATATATATATATATATATATATATATATATATATATATGATTAATCATATTTGATGATGTATAATTATATATGATTATTCATCTTAATATATGATTAATATATATTTCAATTTGAAAACACATATGATAAATCATATGTTTTTTAAATTGTTATATACGATTAATCAAATATTATTATGTATAATCGTATATCATTATACATCCTAATATACAATTAATCATAATTTATATTGTATAATAATGTATGATTAGTTAGATTTCTTATATATTACAATGCATAATTATATATGATTATAAAGTTTAATATATGATTTATCATACAAGAAACACATATGATTAAATCATATGTGTTTGTACATTGAAATATATGATCAATCATAAGTTACAACATATAATCATTTATGATTATACACTGTAATCCTCCCTAATAAATGAAAATAGTTTTACCACATGTCACTCTCTCATTAACTTGGACACATGTCATTTTTTTGTATTTTTGAATAAATGTTTTTTCCATGTGTCATTTTTTCATTATTTATCTTTTTTAATTAACACATCATATTTACACCTCAATTAATAATTGTCTTATTTAAAACTAACCATTAAATTATAATATTACAACTCATATACTATTAAATATGTTTCCTTTTAAATTCAAAATTTAAATTTTAAATTTCAAATTTCAAATTTATATAAATTTTTGTTTAAACCTTCATATTTAATTTTTTTTTTTGTTTTATCCAACCCGTATAACATACGGGTCACACAACTAGTATATTATTAATACAAGATCAATTATGTTTTTTGTTTATAACTGAATAAAAAAAATCAGAATCAACATTGTAAATTGTAATGTAATATGTAGTATTTAAACGAATTATTTGTACCTTCAATACGAATCGTATTTTAAAGTTCTTCATGTTAATTTTCAGAAGTTAAAGAATTTGAATTTATTTGTTCGTCGTTACGAGATGAATTGATTTCAGCTACAATAGTATCAGTTGCGATCGACTCACCAATTTCTTTTGAATTCGACATCAGTTTGATTCAATTTTCAATGCTTTGTCGCTCTCTTGAATTGCATTGATGAATGTGATGTGCTTGTTTCTTCGATTTGAGGATTATGTCTCGTATCTGTGAAAATATGAACCGATGATTTGTTTCTATCGTTGTTTTTCTATTTGAATATTGCGATTAATTTGATAACAGAATCAGTAAAAATAGGAACTTTAAGATGATATTAAATGATTTTTGAAGGTTAAATGATATGATTATGTGATTGATATTGAGAATCGATGGTTTAGGGATAAGATGATTTTTAGAGAATGAAAGTGTGTGCTTTTTAAACATTAAGTTGAAATTTACTGTTATACCCCTGTATCATTTAACAGTTGACGGAAGTTGAGGTTAAATTTCATTGGCTAATGTTTAATCTCACAATCTCTATTTTTTTTATTAATCTCAAGGGAACCATCACACACACACACACACACACACACACATATATATATATATATGTGTGTGTGTGTGTGTATATATATATATATATATATATATATGTGTGTGTGTGTGTGTGTGTGAGAGAGAGAGAGAGAGTAAATTACACAAATGGTCCTATGATTTGGGATAATTTACGCACTTGGTCCCTAACTTATTTTTTTAACTCGGAAGGTCCATACTGTTTATTTTTGTTATGCGCTTAGTTTCTGTTTTACCTTAA
This sequence comes from Lactuca saligna, assembly GCF_052625555.1. NCBI lineage: Eukaryota > Viridiplantae > Streptophyta > Magnoliopsida > Asterales > Asteraceae > Lactuca > Lactuca saligna. Next base: position 8,678,429 of record NC_136425.1, on the reverse strand, counting down.
AAGATTATTATTTAAATATGAAAAAATGGTGGGATAAGGTAATGTGAAAGGGGTGTGGTTGATGGTCCATTTATTTAAATAAATAAAAAAAATCAAGGGTAAAATAGTCTTTTTAAGTAAGCTAGAGACCAAGCGCGTAACGAAAACAAACAATATGTACCTTTCGAGTTAAAAAAAATAAGTTCAGGACCAAACGCGCAAATTTCTTTAAACCATAGGGACCATTCAAGTAATTTACTCTCTCTCTCTCTATATATATATATATATATATATATATATATATATATATATATATATATATATATATATATATATATATATTCTTTTTGAATCTGACAAATATATTAAAAAAAAAATACTCACGCCTAGCAAGAAACCAAATGAAGGACAAGATACAAGGTTTACTTACAAAAGAAAGTGCAAACACATCAATGAATCCAATTAAATATACAAATGGATATTTTCAACCAATTCAAGATCGTGTCTGCAATCAATAAACCACAATCAATGAACCTTCAAATTGAGCTCAATCATATTCTCTTATATATCGAGATTGAATATAGACAAAACTGCAAATTTGGTCCTTGTGGTTTGTAAAAAACTTTGGATAGGGTCCAAAAAGGTTTCGACTTGCACGGAAGGTCCAAAATCAGATCTTCTTCTCAATCTCATCTTCTACACAACCAACGTCATCGGTAAATCATCACCCTCAACCACCCAGACATTTCAGAATCACCCACAGATCAAGCTACATTCGACTGCATCCTTCACAACGCCTGAGGCCATAAATAGAAACCCAGTCTCCATGATTTCTCCGTCAACAACCCCAACGAAACCATCATCGACCCTCTGTATGAGTTCTTACAATGGAGGAATAAACCCAGATCTTGGAATGACTTATCCCATTTGCTCAACCTCTTGATGATCGATCCAAACAAAGATCAATTTTAGGAAATCAATCTGGTTAGCAATTGAGGAGCAGTGATGCGAGAGTGGTGTTAGCCCTTTCTTAATCCCATCATTCGTCTTTTTGTTATCTTTATCACACACACAGATACAGACACACAATGTATGTGAGTTCCCTCTTATTGTTCAATCACAAAGTAAACCCAAGATGGGTGCTTATGATTTTTTTATCATCTATTGCTGTTCCAGATGAAATTTTTGATCCTATTGGAAGAAAGAGTGAAGAAACAGATGAAATTTTGAGAGAATTTGAAAGGGTTCTTGATTTATAGAGTGTATGTGCATGTTTGTGTTTGAAGGTAAGAAATCAATTTTTATCCCCTGAATTCTGGATTTTTGTATTAGCTATGAGATGAACACAAGATCTTCATCTTCATCTTTCCCCTGATTTCTTCATCTTCATCTGGTTCCCAGATCTTCATATTATTCAGATGGTAATGGTGATATTCAATTTTTCTAAAAATAAGAATGATGAAGATGGGTTTTGGAGAGAGAGAGAGAGAGAGAGAGAGAGAGAGAGAGAGTACTGGTAGAGGTGGAGTGGGTATCTATCTTTTTTGTTTTTTGTTTTTTCATAAATTATTAAATTAAATAAGAAAAGAAAATACAAAACTAAAACTAAAAGGGTAAATTGGTAATTTCAAATTTTTTTGGACCAAAAACCCAGAAAAACATTGATTTTGGACCTTCTATGCAAGCTGAAAACTTTTTAGACCCATCCAAAGTTTTTTGCAAACCACAAGGATCAAATTTGCAGTTTTGTCTTGAATTTATAGACAACCCTAACCCGTCACATCCATAGTATAGCTCTCGGGAACGATGCAAAGGGTATTATTTTGAAATTTTGTTTATTTACGCGAAAGATATTTTAAAACCGGGTTACATGTTTATTTCAAGTTTCTCAGCAATCATAAAAAAAATGAGAAAACACGGAAAAAACACCAATCGTTGCAGTCAATAAAATTAAATTTATAAGCAAATCAATCACAATGTCTTATAAATTTATGATTTTAGTTTTGTTATGCATGTTTTATCTTTTAAAATTGACGGTCTATTGTGGTCTTTTATCTTGGGACGATTTTGTACACCAAAGGTTGGGTTTGTACCACGAAGTGTAACACGTGCCTTCCCAACGTCAACATGAACCACATTAACTTTCCCAGAAGCATGTGGTTTTGGAGTAGAAACCCGTTTGAATGCCTTCTCGTTCATCTTCCCAATCAAATAGTCATTATCTGCATGGTAAACAAACAAGAAAATGTCTCATCCTCTAGCACAAAACTGACGCTTTTATATAGTTGATATAAAAGACATGATAGTTCTAGAACTTGACAACCTTGTACTACATTTAGATTGATGTTAAAGAAACAAAAACTACAAATTTCTTGTCCCACACAAAAAATGTGGAATAAGTCGATCTTTTCATCTATACAAAAAACGTAAACGTCCTTCTCATCCTAAAAGGTTTGTTCAAGGGAAATGTACCGGGACTAGATAATACTGCTCGAGGACGTTGAACTACATGATCAACGTCCTTAATTTCACGATGTTCTATCTTTCCCGACCCTGAATTTTTATCAAAGATGTTAATATCGAATATTTTGATGACACTAAAATAAAAATAAAAAAAGTTGTGAGAAACTTTATTGGCATAGAAATTGCAACCTTTTGCGATGGGAAAAGTTCGCATTGCCAATTTTGACACACAAATTTGCCTTGTTTTTGCATAAGATTCATCAGGGGCTACGTTTTCTACTCCAAAATGAACAAGATAACGGAGACCTTCTATTATAACAAGTAAAATATCAAAATATCAAATAAATAAAAAAGCACCAGAAAATTAGTAAATTAATAATAAAAAAAAGGATGCAAATGAATGAAAATAAACATACCAAGCGATTCAACATGATCATGGACTTGTTCTTTGACAACCACCTTGGGATACACTTTTATTCAAAATTGAAACACAAATCCAAATGTTGGAAACGTGCTTAGTATAGATTATAGAACGTTTTCTTCTTATTGAATACAGTTTCCTCAATCTAACAAGCTAAAAGCAATAACATAAATCACACAAACTTACTTGATTGATGTGCTTCTTGTTTATTTCAAATTTCAGAGAAGTATGAGATGAATATAGAGTTTTGTGGGCAAGTGAAGAGGAAAGAGCTCAATTCAGATTGAAAGGGAAAAAGGTAGAATTTCAGGTTTATATTGTGTTTATTGCTTGACTTGGAAGCTAAGAGGAATTGATTCTTAATGCATGCATGTGCCAATATGACAAGTTAGTTAGAGTTACTTGACTTGGGTTCAAAGGCATGAACAAATGAATGAACTCAATGGGTTGGCATCTTTTTTTTTTTTATTTCTCTCTTCATAATTCATATAGGATTATAGATCAAACCCAGACATAAAATCAAACTTAACTCAGTCACTAAACTATAAACCATAATCATTTTAGTAGTTTATATCATTAAATACAGAAACAATCACTACATATAAGGATGTAAATTTCATCAGGGTTGTCAAACTTGATCTAAATTTCATACATGCATTTTATCAAACACATGGAAGGCATAGAAGGCTTGTACCTCAACTCGCCATGCTCTTCAATCAATGCCCATGAATTCTGTCCAGAAACTACCAACAAAACAACTCATAAGTCATATTTGTCCCAAAAGTTGTTCCCACGAATAAAATATCCAAAAACTTGATTTGATTTGCATAGATTTTTGAGCCCCCATTTGATAATATCATAATAGTGTGGTGGTGGTGATGCATAATGTTTTGAGTGTTCAGATACAATAATATATATATATATATATATATATATATATATATATATATATATATATATATATATATATATATATATATTGTATCTTTTAAGAAATAATAAAACATACAAGTCGTTAAGTTACTGCTTACTACTATAGTAATAGTAATATAGTTTTTGTACCATGTTAAATAATTTGGATAAAAGATGGGGGTACACAAATAATCTTTTATCCAAGAAAAGGGATAAATTTGAACAAAAAAGTTACACGAAAAATATAAAACTGTAAAAGATATAAAAACAAACAGAAAAAAGCAAGTGTCCTTTGTCATTGTCTTTACATCATCCACTTAGAAAGCTCCAAAAATAATTCACCATTATCTTCTCCTTTTTCAGTAACCTACATTATTAAACAAACCACTCTTTTAACATATGCTTTATTGGTATAAAAAACAATATTTTATTTTAAAACTGTTTACATATATGTAATACATATATATATTTTTTAATATAAATTAGCATATTTATAATTATTAATCAACAACCGTTAGAAAAACTATTAATCCCTTTTTTTATTATTGAATTAACAATTATCATTTCTGAAATTGCACATTCCTAACCGACGCCCTAACAGAATAAAAGATGATGTTTAATTTATTAGTTAGTGAAAACATAATTAGTGCCAAATCTGACAAGTGGAATTTTTAAGATTTCTTTAATCCACCATGAATGTGTAATGAAGAAAGAAACCGACCGACCTCCATGGCCATGAGAGTACTTGTCCTTTTTCTTCTTGAAAGCCGATTTCAAAACCAGCAAGAAAGCAATCCCCAGAAACAATCCCGCTAACCCCCCGATAACAATCGCCACCGTCTTCTGGGTATTGTGCCGCCCACCTCCGCCACCTGTCTCCATCACCCCTGTATCTATTCCACCACCACTACCTGTCCCTATCAACATACCAAACCCACAAACTTATCAGTAAAACTTGAAGAAAAAAAACAAAAATCCAGATACTATATCGGATCATAGATCGCAGATCCCACTTTTGACTCTGTACGTGTCGCGGTTTCAGGTGATTATTGATACGATTCGTTTCCAGTCGTTTTCAATAAAACAGTATTGGATTGAGCTGATAGAGAGTTCCGGTGAGATGAATTTACCTGATCCGGGTACTCCGTTTGGGTAATATGTGTACCCGATGTAACACTGCTGGAGATAAATGCGACCGGAAAGTGAACTCCCGCACGCACTTCTTCCATTTTCCGCCGCAGTTTTCACACAGTTCACACAATCCGCGTTCCCCAAATCGCCTTCACACTGTCCCAAAACAGCAACCGATTGATACTCTGCAGCGTAATACCCTTTCCCGTTCCCAATCCCCTTTTCAATCTGCTCCAACGCCGATTCCAACCTCTCATCAAATCCAGACCCACTCGCCCGATTCGACGCGCACTGTTTATACAGCAGCTCCGTTGCTGACGCCGGCGGGAACCCAACAACTTCATACCTCATATAACATCCATCTAGCTGAACTCTGGCGGCGATTGTATCTCCACCACATACTTTCTCAATTGTTTCAGGGATTTTTTTGACGCATGTGTTGCAATCAGAGTTGGATAAATCTCCTCGGCACTGATAAACTCCAGTGATGGAGGTTGTTAATTGGGCATTTCCGGTGGTGGTGTTGTAGAAATTGGTAGTGGATGATTGGGATATGAGATTAGCGTAGAGTGATTTGAGGTTTTGCGATGAGATACCAGATGGGTCTTGAAATTTTTGGTTAGCACAGCCTTTGTAAACGAAGGTTGTGAGGTCTGCATAGGAAGAAGTTGAAGAACAGATGGAGAGTACGAGTAGGAAGAGAGGGGTTGTTAATGAAAGACCCATATGGAGTTTCTGCAATTCAATTGGGAATTTGAGGAAGAAGAAACAAAATGGAAATTGAAGAGATGGGAAGAAGAGGTACAAAAGGGTTTTATTTTAATGGATTGCGGTGGTGATTCATAGATTTACTTGAATTTATGTTCTCATTAGAATTATAATATACAACTAGTACAGTATTTAACTAATTATAGGCTTATATATATTTTTAATATCTTAGTAATTAAGAAATGATCTTGTTTATAATCATAACGATGTGAAGTGTTTATTTTCTTGATCACGGTTAAATATATTTCTTAACGTACTTTGTTTTTTTTTTTTTAATTGAGAAATCAAACCATATAACAAATTTAGAGAAAAGTGCAAAAATGATATTTGTGGTTTGATAATTTCATTAAATGGAGTTCAACAAGCTTTAAAATTTCAATCCTAGTAGTACAAGATTTTAGGGATGAAGAAACTAGCAAACAAATATGCTCGTTGCGACTCTTTTCTCGTATGCCCGAAAAATTCCAATCAACCGCACCACTAGGTTTGAGAATATGGTGGGATCCCTAAATCTAGTGGCCACTGGTAAAAAAGCATTTGATTTTGTTGTTTTAATCTAAGATTAGTAGTCGTTTTGTTTCATTGTCTCACTCACATGTAGAGATGACAAACGTGTCATGTCGCATTGAGTTTGTGTTGTGTTAAAACAGTAAACAGGTTGAAAGAGTTTAACATTAATCTGATGTAGTTTAATTAATACTGGATTATGCCCCACATAAAATAAGGGGAAACATATACAAATATACTAGTAGTCTCACTGAAGAATTTATCATATATGATCTCGGCTTAATGACATGTCTTCTAAACCTAACAATATGTAATCTAGTACTATTGCACAATCCTTTTATATGGTCAATATTACCAAGTAACATTACTAGAACGTTTTTGGTGGTTTTGTAGGAATTGATAATTAATCACACATTTACAATAGTTATTTCTATACAACATTGTATTTTTTGTTAGTAAGTATATTATCGTTATTTTTAATTCATATTTAAAATGGTTTCAAAACATTAGCAGTGTTCTTTAACTCAAGGTCAAAAATAAAAAATCATGTTTTACAATAAAATATAAATTTATTAGACTAAAAAGAACCAAGACAATCATATATGATAATAACATTGTTTTATTTAAAATCCTAAAAGTAAGGTAACGTAAAAGCAAACATTAACACGAAATGAAAAACATAAATTACAACTCAAAATGAGGAATAAATATGTATTGTAAATAATAAACAAAAATATCATAAATACAAAAAAAAAATACCATTTATTTCATAAATTTTGAAACACTTCTTTATATTGTAACGCCCTGTTTTGAACTGTTTTCCTAATCCGGGATTGTGGCCTGATGATAGGTTATCATAAGGCTTAGGACCTTTGGAAAAGAGGGATCTAGACCCATTTAGGTACAAATAATGTAATTGAGGTGATCCAGGAGTTTGGGTTGTGCCTTGGAGCCAAGGGGTATGTCGGTAAAGTGGCAGTTCGAACTCTTTACGAATTTTGGATTTTTGTTCATAATGTTTTAAGGTGAGGATAAGTTGATAGGTGTGTAGAGCTTTTCGCCACCTTTCCGTGGATATAAAGAACGTCAAAAACGGAGTTTAAACGAAGAAGTTATGGCCGTTTTGAAGTTGGAGTGGTTTGGGTGAGTGATCGTTGACTTGTTAACCAAGAACATTTTAGGCTCACAACATGAGCATGACATGCTCACGATGTGAGGAGCGACTGATGCACCAAAACCCTAATTTTCGGGTATTTAAAGGTGTGAGATGATTAGGGTTGCTTCTCGTCGGCCTCTTTTACTCCCAAGACCTCTAGAAACCCTAATCTCAGCCCCCATTGATGTTATTGGTCATTCTTGGTGTTATTCAAGAGATTTTGAGGCTTTAAAGCCCTTTGAGGAAGAAGAAGATCATTGGTGGTGCATTTGTTACCATATTGGCTTCATCATCAGCTAGTTATGGAGCTTTTGGACCTTTGTAAGTCCTCAAGCTCATGTCTTTCCTTTCCTTACTTACTAAATCTAAGTTTCCATGCATTTCATGGCTTGTAATGTTGGTTAGCATGCATGAGATCCATAAAGTTGGCCACTTTATGGATCATGGTGGTATCTTAAGTCCTATATGTTATAGATCTGGACTTTGGTCATGGTTTTGGACTCCAAGTTTGAGTCTTTGCCCTTTTTCATTCATTTTGATCTAAGTTGGTGTTTAAGTCATGTATTGGACATATATGACTGGAAAGATTCGATTTTTATAGTCCTTGGGGTCAAGGAAGACCCTCTAGACTGCCCCATATTAAGGCTTAACGGATGAGGAGCTTAATGCTCATTTTTGGTCAGATCCGGACTCACGACGCGAGGAATGAAGCCTCACGACGTGAGAGCGTGTTGGAGGAATTTTCTAGGCCAAAGTCACAATCTCACGAAGTGAGTATAAGGTGCTCAAGACGTGAGCATCACGTGTGCAGGTTTTAGGCTCTTTTATTGTGGGTTAGCTTGGTATTGGACTTATCCTTTAGTTTGGGCTCATAATGGACTAAGGATTTTAGAGTAATGGACTTCTGGTTGGGCTTGCCTTGCTGGGCTTTCCCTAATGGGCCTTGGATGATGAATTTGCCTTAATGGGCCCAATGTAGTTAGGCATTGATTGGGACCAATGAGCTTGGACCTTTGGGCCATTGGAAAATCATTGGTTCAAAAAAGTAAATGGGCTTTAAAGAAAGGCCCACGTAAAGGTTTGGGGTCAATTTGGAAAATTGAGTCATTAATGGGTTTATATGGATTTTATAGTTTTGGGCCTTGGTTGTGAATCTTTTTGGGCCATGGGTGAAACGGTCATTTCAACCGAATTAAGGGTTACGGAACATGGTTTAGAACCTACTTGCTAATTCGGTGACATTTTGGTATTGATAGCCTAGGGAGTCGGCATGGCTGCATCCAATGATTTCTTACAGTGAGTTTCAACATTTGAGGCGAGTTTCCTCTTATATGAATGGGTCGAAGGCACCAATGCCGAACTGTATTTATGTTTATATGTTTCTGGATTATGGTCTGATGCGGGGCGATGTCCGAGGAATGTATGTATGCTTCCGGATTACAGTCTGATGTTGGGCGAAGTCCGAGGAATGTTTATATGTATGATTCCGGAATACGGTTCGATTTCGGGTGGTACTCAATGACTATGTGCATGTTTAGTTATACTTGTTGCCTTTTGATACTTGTATGTGCGTGGTAGGTAGGTGAGTGTGGGTAGGGTCCCGTATCTCATCACTAGTTGAGTGTGGACGGGGTTCCATATCTTATCATTAGCAGAGTAGGGGTGGGGCCCATGATAGGTGAGGACTTAGGACTGGAACATATAGTATTGTGTATGATTCCTTATGTGCTAGCATGATTATATGATATTGTTTGTATGTGTATAGCAGTCGGGGCCCAATGACAGGCGGACCCTGGGAGAAACTGTCACACCCCGCTAAAGCGGAAATATGGGGTGTGGCAGTACAAAGGGTCTCATAGCAAAAGTTAAAAGACAACACCAACCATAATATTAAAAATCATTACAAATTTACAATGAGTTTGAACAATTTTTTAAAAGAGATTACAATGTATTTAAAAGTCAACACATGTAAATGCTCCTACAAGTGTTGTGTCTCTATGTGCCTCTTACTAGATGATTCCTAAAAAAGCATGTAAAACAAGTGTCAACTATAAGAATAGTTGGTGAGTACTCACATATTTAAAATATATATATATTGGTTTCATTAATCGAAATCAAAAATTTGCAAAAAGTTTCCACGAATAAAAATATATTGCCAAAATAAGTAAATAAGTTTGCATAAACAAAGTTCGTTGTCATCATGAGAGATAAAGTATGTTGCCCACAGGACATGCAACGTTCATATTCTCATGGGAAATAAAGTTTGTTGCTAAAACGAGCAAACAAGTTTCGTTGCTACAATGAGCAAACAAGTTTCGTTGTTACAAGGAGCAAACATTTTCATTGCTAAAGCAAGTATATAAGTTTCTAGTAATAAAAGTTTGTTGTTATAATGAGAAACAAAGTTTGTTGCTAAAATGAGTATATAAGTTTCGTTGCTAAAATGAGTATACAAGTTTCGTTACTAAAATACGATATAAGATTCGTATGTGCATCAAGTTTCCATTCATGAGTTCACAACCCAAGTCTAATGATCGTTCCTGCCCCATTCCATCATGTATATGGTTCCCATGATGTCAGTTCATGGAAATATGCACTCGCGGTTATGAGTGAGTGGGGGTTGTCGACCCCTAATAGCGCTATCCATAAGATCATCTGTAACGACGTAAATTTCCAAAACAATTTTTTTTCCATTTTTAAAACATAACACATCTCATAAAGTAATTTCAAAACTCAAATGTATCGAATGTTATCATAATAAAAACATATCCCATAATCTAAGATACATAATACACAATACTCCATCAGTGTGTACACATCATGTCAGTGCCTTCCCGTGATCCTCGCTGGTACTTGAAACACATATCACATAACACGGTAAGCATAGATGCTTAGTAAGTTTCCAAAATAATACATACATCACATAAGCCACTCGAGGCTATAGCTCTACGAGACCTTCCGGTCAATGTGTCTCAGGTGCCTTCTGGTCCCATCATCTGAGTAGACCTTCCGGTCTTACTTCGTTGACCTTCCGATCCATACCATCTTGACCTTCTGGTCCCTCTACTACTCACCTTCCGGTCCATACCCTGTTGACCTTCCGGCCCATACCATACTACTCATAACATACATAACATATACATATCACATAGAGACATATAACACATACTTGTCATATCACATAAGACCTTCCGGTCACACATAATTACCTCCCAAGGTAAGGTATAGTGAGAAGACTCACCTCGGGTAACTAGGATAATCTCGAACTCGAATACTGATCTAGCCTCCGCCTAATCACATAAACAATTTTCGTTTAATTAACAATGGCTCTTACAGGCTAGATTAATCCCCCTCATAATTCCTTATAAGGGTAAAAGACCATTTTACCCCTCCCAGACCCAAAAGCCCAAATGTTGACCAAACCCTAAAAGTCAACGAAAGTCAACTCAGTCAACGGTCAAACTTTAACCAGACTTGCCGAGTGCACTCTTGGGACTCGGCGAGTTCATGCACATCCTCTGAATCCTTCTAAGGCCTCACCTACTCGTCGAGTTAACCTTTCACTCGACGGGTTACCACTGATCACGAATCGTGGGGCAACCCGACTCGACTCGTCGAGTCCTCTCATGGACTCGACGAGTTTCCTCCATGGCAACTCCCAAATAACGTTCTGAGGTCATATTTGTTTCTCTAACTCATAGATCTGACCTTCAAACACTCAAAAGTCATGTAAAGGTCCAATCTTATGCTCATGCAACACTCATATGGCTGTATTTGATGAATTAGCTCTTAATATGACAACTAAGATCCAAAACCCCAAAGGGACTGCAAAAAGTTGGATGATTGGGAATCTCTGGACCCCTCAAGGTCCAAATCTAAGGTCTATTTCGTATTAGGACTTCTCTTGCTTCTTATTCCAACTCAAGAAAGGGTGAAGAAACCCTTGATTCAATAAGCCTACACAATAAAGAAGAAATGGGTTGAATTGCTACCTCAAAGTAAAGTCTCATTGCTTGAAAGTCTCAGAACAACAACCTCCTTTGGTCCTTCTTGTTGGATCACTTCTCCTCCTTAGCAAAATCACAACAAATGGCTCAAGATGTCTCTCTCTCTCTCTCTCTCTCTCTCCCCCTCTCTCTCTCTCACACACACACTCACTTCACACACTCAAATATGATAGGGTTCTTTCTGTTGGGTTTTGAGCATTCTAACACTCCTAAGTGTACATGCAACCCTAAATACCTTGGATCTATGTTTTCTCTATTATACATGCAAATAAGAATATCCAAGGTATTATCCTATTCTATCATACAAAACATGAATATAACAAGATAGAATACATACCTCTTTGATGTAGAAAGTCTTCATGAAGCTTGAGTGCCTAGCCCCAATAGTGTGGAAGCCTCAAATGGAATCACAGTTATCAAAACACTTAGAATAACTTGAGAGAGTTCTACACTTCATGAAATCGGCTAGCCCTCTCTAGAATAATCCTAGTGGCCGATTTTTGTCAAGAATAATATCATTATATAGTGTTACAATTAGGGTAAATCCTTAATTGTCATGGCTTTCCATTTCCTTGGATCCATGGGTTCAAATACACCATGGAGCATCCATGGAGCATCATATGGGTTTTAGCCCAACTTGATTATCCATGGAGCATTAGCCCACTATATAAGTATGGATGATTTACACAATCAACCCATATATTTAATTAGTCTTCTTTTGATCACTTAATTAATCCTAGATTAATTCTTGATCAATACTAATTAAACAATCTTATTATTCTTATTATTAATATACTAGAACTTATAATATATTAATAACCATAAGTGTCTTATTTCTCTCATTATAGTCTATCCAAGTGCATGAAGGTTTGCAACCCAAATGGACCATGCCGGGTCGGGTCAAGTCTTACCAATTATAGTTATGGACTTAGACATTAATCCAACAGTCTCCCACTTGGATAAGTCTAAAACTATTATTGCGTATGACTTCAGGAACCAACCAGCAATCGTAGCTCTCAAAAGCTTCTGTCGAACTCTGACCTTGTAGATGAACTCTGATCTTGTCAATGACTTGTCCATTTTAGATAAGGGATCATATAATCCTCCGTTCTCATGATATCAGCCGGACAAATACATGGAACAACGTCGTACTTATTGTCTAGCAGTTTGTTTCCCGATTTTCGATTTGTTTGACAAAGAACTTAATCGAACACATCAATTCAGTTCTGACCGGCCGGTACATAGGTCACAACAAAATCATCGAGGGGCCCAGATATCGCTTCTATTTCTAGAAGGAACAGATAAACTTCGACTCATATGCTTGTTCTACTACTTGTTGAATTGTACACAAAGGCACGTTTTATAACATCAAGTTACTGATGCGTTTACGTGCAATCAATGCACAACCAACTCATAGGTAACAACTCATATCTCTAGGTTTGAAGATTTATATGATATTACCGTCTCACGATCACTCGAGATAAATTCCATGAAGTGATACAAGTGAGCGTGGGTTTATTCCAATACTCATAACTTATGAGCACTCATGAATGTTGTAGCAACCATTGCCATGACTAAACTCATTTAGCCATCTACAAACCCGATTCATGACAGTCTTGATTCATACCTACTTCCAACATATGAACGACTGTGGAGTGTTTAAATAACTTAGTCATTCGGAAAGAATAACCTAGCTATTTTGGAAGTCAAAACATGCAAAGTGAAACACAATAATAATCGAATCTAATATGGTCTCATAACCCTTTTGAATATAAATAAAACCACCTTTTATTTATCACCATATTGATTACACATTATTCAATGTTTCAAATAATCAACTTAAGACTTGAATAAAAACAACAGTCGTCTCACGCTCCTAGCATGTACACTTTGTTTTTCTAAACAATAGTTATGCCATACCCCAAGTATGCACACTATGTTTGTCTATGATCCTTACATTGTGATGTAGATCAATTGAACATGATTCCAATGATACTCATTTCACAATCCCAAATCCTTATTGTAAATGCAAGAATTCCAAATTCATGTCATTTACTGAAATCTGTTAGATTCTAAACTTATATGCATTGATCCTCTTGTAATGATTATGCACGAAGTCAGAAAGACTTGACAACAACCACTACAGAGCATTCCAAAGGAGATCAGCTCCTTGGGAACATCCTTCTTGCATTAAGTTTCCTAATCTTACATAGATTGAATAACTTCCACCTATGGAGACATTTCCATAGTCTCATTTGACTATCACTTCCGAACAAGAGTTACCTCTTTTCAGAAAATGTCAATATGGTCCTACCAAAATTAACACTAGACTTCCAAATGTCCCTGAGCAACCAATCTTTGGCGAACCTCAGATTGTCCTCGACAATTGCTTAATCACTTTAGTCATATCCAGTTCTAGACTTTTCCCTTCTAAATGCCTTAAGCATTTGGAAAATTTAGAAAGGATAAATATTATAGCACGTGAAATCGATCCTATATCCGAAGCATATGGGACACGATTCATGATGTTTGACATAAAGACATGATACTAAACCATTCTTTTGCTACAATATTTTTTTTGTTTGCCATGTTTTCAAAATTTAACTATGAAGAGGGATGCCGTAATCATAATCGAATTTTGAAAATGCAATATATATAGAATTTATTCAAGTTGAACCATTCCAACACAAAATTCATATATATTCTTGACTAAAGATGATTAAAATCTCAATCTAAGCTTTAGAATTGAAATGAAGTATAATTTCCTCTCCCTTAATTATAGCAAAACAACTTTTCAACCCCTGCAACTTCACGGATTGAAACTTTGTTTTCTATAATTAACATTGCTAGCTTACAATACTAATCATAATAATCATGCACCTACTAACATGATGATTATCAGCATAACACTTATGCTCCCACTAGCTCTGACATATTTCCAGAAATCTGCTGGACTTCTGAAATTTAGATTCATACACCCTTTCTTAGATAGCTCACATGTGTGTCTAAACAATTTTCAGAACTATGAAAAGGGATGCCGTAATCATAGTCTCAATTGCTTAGGCATTTGCCATTTCTCACAAGTCCATGTTAGTGTGCCGGTTAACCACACGCGCTCCACTAATGACTTTTGAAAATGCAAATGACACAATTGATATCTACTTAAAATCTATTTAGTGAAAGCGTTTCCTCACCATCATTTTCATGAATCGGAGAGAAACCTTATGACACTTAGATTTTATAGTGTATGAGTTCCTATCCATGCGAATTTGCCAAAACCATAATCACAAGATAAGGTTAGTGACAAATTCAGCCTTACATGGATTAAACTTATTCAATCTTAGTTTCTTGTCACCTTGGTAACACAAGGCCCACCAATGCTTCCAAGTTGAACTCTGATAACTCACATGCAAATTCAACTTATTTGAAGTAGGTACAGAAATAAGAATTATGTCAACACGATAGGTTGCAAACCTTAAGTCGTGTGCTAGTGATAAATTACAGGTTTCACTCTTGATTAGTTCTTGAAACTCTTTCAGGATCTTTAAGGCTCCCACTATCCTCTTGACATATAAGTTTTTCTAGTCAAGAACCATTCCTTGACAAAACAAATATTCAAGGGATAGTGCGGATTCTTATCAAGACTAACACTTCACACAATTGGTCTTAGTTGGTCTTTGTCTCATCCAAGACATCACATCTTACCAATCTCAAATGTACAAGAGTAGAAAACATTTTACTCTTACATTTGATAAGTGTTTTAAACCTTACTTTATGTCACTCAATGTTACAATCTTGGAGTGTGACTCTAAGAATTGTTTTGGAACGAAGTATGACTCATCTCCTTGATCTTAACCAATCCAACAATTCATGATTTCTCTTCTTAGCCATAACAATGCACTAAGACATCCTTAGAGTATGAATTTGTGATATGGTTTGTAAATCATTAAGATGATCATAAAATTGATACTAAAGTACTCTCCCATCTTTTCAGATTTGAGAAACTTTTATCCTTCTGCCTAATTTCATTCTTCTCATTTGTTTTGTCATACATTGGAACCTTTTCAATGTTACAAAATTATACTTAACCTTATAAGTATAATCATATTTACTAATCTTTAGTAAATCATGACAAAGCAATCTTTGTGGTGGACCTTGACCAGCGCACACCCAGTGTACCTAATCCCTTAGTCCTTCAATTGACTTACATATACATGTGATCAAAGAATTAGTCTTAATTTTTCAAAGATGAAAATTCTCATTCATCATACAATACAACTTGTATGATTCCAAGTTTCTGTCCAATTGAAACTTGGGTGATGAAAAAACTTTCTTCATTTGGTAAATTCAGACACTACCACAAATGAAAGAATCAAATCCACTTTCCAATATTGCTATTACTGGAAACATATAAGCAACAATTTTCCACCGATGCCATTGTAAGGATATTTTTAAAATAAATAAAATTAAAACTCTTTTTTTTCTTTTATTTTAAAACTTTGCGGAAAAACTTATCCTTACAATCCACATGAAAACCTTGTTGTTATCTATTCACAAGCAATATATTATAACTCTTAAGAAGTAGCTCAAAATTCTGATTACCGAACCATGCGATCGAAACCCATCTTCGCAATCAAAATCAGCATATACTTCTTTAAGCTTCCTATCTTTTCTTTTGATTCTTAAAAAACATCAACATGTGACCCATTCACATTATGTAATAAGAATCTCCAAATAGGAACTTAATAGAGTTAGTCAGTAGACTTTAACTGAAGTAGAGTCAAACCTCTTGACTTCATCAACCTTATGACCTTTCAGGTGAATAGGGCAGCTTCGCAACCAATGCCCCTTCCTTTGGCAACAAAACACATGTAGACCCTTTGATAATGGCACATGAGACTATCTCAGACTTAGCCTTTCTCTTTACTATTTGGTCAACCGAGTTGACTATGGCCGATCCCTTTCCATTGGGAAGAGAAATGCTTTTCTAGATATCCGATGCTACCATTGCCAATGTCCATTTAAGGTTTGGGAAGTTGATCTTCTAACAAAATTTGCTTTACTAGTGTTCCAAATCATTGCTGATTCCACAGCACAAAGCAAATAGATAAGATCATTAAGGCTCGTGTCATAGTCTGTCTCATAGTAGTCCCAAAGTGACCCGCTATGTTACTAAGAAAGTGATTGAACATCCAACTTTCACGAGACTTTGACACCCAACTCTCCCGTCTTGTCAATATGTGACTACATCTCCAAGATGTGACCACACCAAGACCTTAACTTGCCAATAGGGCTTGAGTGACTTTAAACTTTTCAAGAACTTGTGGGTGAGGGAGAATAATTGGAGGAGATAAAGGAAGTGAAGCATGATGTTGAGGAACATCATCTTCAAGAGATTTGGGAAGATCATAAATGTCTAAACCAGACATGTTTTGGGAGATATTCAAGATAGCTGATTTAAAGTCCTTAATATGACACCCAATATGAAATATTAAGGCTAGGACCCAACAAACTATTTTATAACTTAGAAGAGGGATGCCGTAATCCAAGCTATAAAATATTTGAAGGTAGGCGAATGACGATTCACCAATTTCCACCATGAAAAACGAAATAATTTATTAGGTTTTAATTGGATTTGAAATTCCTAGATCTTTTGAGATTCATTGAACTTTTCAATGGCATGTTTCAATCTCGAGTGTGCCCTCTCAAATTTTGTGACTGGGATGCCGAGGATCACAAAACAAGGTGTGAATAACCATACCAATTCACTTGGT
The DNA here is from genome assembly GCF_052625555.1 of Lactuca saligna. Lineage (NCBI taxonomy): Eukaryota > Viridiplantae > Streptophyta > Magnoliopsida > Asterales > Asteraceae > Lactuca > Lactuca saligna. The sequence continues at coordinate 8,661,311 of NC_136425.1, read as the reverse complement.
ACCCTTAATATTATCACCTAATCAATGTGCTGGTTAACCACACACGCTCCATTGATCTATGAAAAACATTAAGTCACCCTTTGTGGTCCTTACTAGTCCAAGTTAGTGTGTCGGTTAACCACACACGCTCCACCAACGACTTGGTAAGGTACAAAGTGTGAATTCCATGGGCTAGCACCAAATTCACATTTTTCCTAAAGTAACTAAGATTGGGAATTATTAAGATTTTAGTTACTTTAGTATTTATCATTAATACTTTTAATGAAGGGAGAATTTAAAGTCATTATCCTACCCGTTCGGCTAACGACCCTCCACCAGTCAAGCAAGCGGTGGGTGAGAGTATACACCCATTAAGTCACCATTTTATAGGCAACAACCTTATACCCACCTTATAGACCGACTTCGTGAATGAGGCCTACTAACGGTAAAACGACTTGTTCTTATACATATATATAATAATTAACCATTAATGTTATAAATAGTATAAGTGTTGAATTTTAACTCTTTTAAAATTCTAAGGGCTAACTTGGAATTAAAGTATTCATAAGAGAAAACTTTTCAAATTCCAAAACTTGAGGGCAAGTTTTGAAACTATTCAAAACTAATTAATTCCATAACTTATGTGTTTATTGTAGTTTTAATCCAAAAAACTCTTCAAGTTCCATAACTTATGGAAGACTTTAAACTAATAAAAGAATTAATCTTTTCTTTATTTTTATAACTTATGGAATTAATTAAGGTTACACTTTATTTATTTATTTATTAATGAAGTGACTCTTGAATTTCCATAACTTGAGGACAAGTTATGGAGTCATAAAAAAAAAATTGAATGACACAAGACTCTTCATTTTGTAACCATTACCAACTTTTATGAGTTTTATGAGTCTTTAATGTGACTCTTCATGTAACTTGAGGACAAGTTACACAAACACATTTTATACTCAACTCTTAGATTAAAATGGATTGAAAACAACTATTTCAATTAACTTTTCTATTAATCTAAGCAACTCATAAGAACAAGATAATTCATATCAAACTTCTTCATGTAATTAGTCTAAACCTTAAACTAATACAAAACATGAATCTATTGACAATTATCTTTGAAAATGGATTAGCATGAACATTACCACATTAAAAAACAAGTTTATAAGTTCAAAAACAACTTAGGGTAATGTTCCTAGTCCATTTCTAGCCAAAAACCTCGAAAATATGCTGTCTGGGGTCCAACTCGTCGAGTGCATGAACAAAACTCGGCGAGTTGGATGCATTTTGCCTTGGACTCGTCGAGTCCCTTCATGGACTCGGCGAGTCTGCTGGGCTGACAGCATCAAAACTCGATTTTTCAGCTCCATTTGCAAGTATAACAAGAAAACAAGCCTAGGCTCTGATACCACTGTTGGGTTTTGAGCATTCTAACACTCCTAAGTGTACATGCAACCCTAAATACCTTGGATCTATGTTTTCTCTATTATACATGCAAATAAGAATATCCAAGGTATTATCCTATTCTATCATACAAAACATGAATATAACAAGATAGAATACATACCTCTTTGATGTAGAAAGTCTTCATGAAGCTTGAGTGCCTAGCCCCAATAGTGTGGAAGCCTCAAATGGAATCACAGTTATCAAAACACTTAGAATAACTTGAGAGAGTTCTACACTTCATGAAATCGGCTAGCCCTCTCTAGAATAATCCTAGTGGCCGATTTTTGTCAAGAATAATATCATTATATAGTGTTACAATTAGGGTAAATCCTTAATTGTCATGGCTTTCCATTTCCTTGGATCCATGGGTTCAAATACACCATGGAGCATCCATGGAGCATCATATGGGTTTTAGCCCAACTTGATTATCCATGGAGCATTAGCCCACTATATAAGTATGGATGATTTACACAATCAACCCATATATTTAATTAGTCTTCTTTTGATCACTTAATTAATCCTAGATTAATTCTTGATCAATACTAATTAAACAATCTTATTATTCTTATTATTAATATACTAGAACTTATAATATATTAATAACCATAAGTGTCTTATTTCTCTCATTATAGTCTATCCAAGTGCATGAAGGTTTGCAACCCAAATGGACCATGCCGGGTCGGGTCAAGTCTTACCAATTATAGTTATGGACTTAGACATTAATCCAACACTTTCCTCTAAAAGGGTGGCCGAAAATTAAGGCCATAAGGACCCTTAAATAGGGCACATGCCCAAGGATTTAGTGTTTATGCCAACAGCATGGACTCGTCGAGTCCATTCACCGACTCGTCGAGTCCACTCATTAATCTGAGTCATCACTCGCGATCCTACTCGACGAGTTAGGGCATTAACTCGTCGAGTCACTCCTCATATCTTAAAATAAATAATTAAATAACAATACCCAGGAATCCGGATGTTACACCATCAGCTCGAATATGAGTTAATAGGTTGTATCGGTTCTCTGGGGTCTTAACATACAAGTTCATAACACCAACTTTATATTACAAGTTCATAATAAAAGGTTCATACCACAAAGTTCACATTATGAAGTTCATAACTCACGCTCATAAAATAATGTTCATAGAAATTGTAGCTTGCTTTCCACCCCCAAAACATTAAAATGTAGAATAGGGGATGTGAATACTCACAATATGCAAAATATAGCAACCAAATTTATACGAGTCAAATAAATACAATGAACATAAATAGTTTAGGACATGTTTTTCCACCCCTAAACATTTAAAAAAAAAAAAAAAAAGGAGTCATGAATACTCACGATACATTGAGATGATGCAATTTGTGTCTTCAACTACATTCCACTCGTACCACTACCGATTCTTACAATAATAGTATACGATAGTGAGTCTCTAATCGGAATCTAACACTAGTATACTTACTAATACAATAGAATTTTGCCAATATTATGTCAAAATTTAATATTGATACGTTACAAACGTTTTTTTGTGAAAATTAAATTTTAATGAATCAATTGTTATATAACAATTTGAGTGGAAAAATTCCCATTATTGAAATACTAATATTTAACATTTTTAGAGGTGTTCCAATGATTAAATATTGAAAAACTAAATCAATTTAGTTCTAAAATTTCTTAAACTTTGTATTTTAGTTTCAACTGAAGTCAAGGATGTTAGGATACTTTTTCTTGCCTTTTTTATATGTCTAGCTATTTTCACCATTTTAATTTATTGAATAGTCATAAAATCATGAAAAATACCAAGCAGTTAATAAAAATTACCAAACTTTAGATTTTGGTTCTAACTACAATAAAAGACTTCCAGATAAATTTTAATGGATTATAAACGTGTATAACCCTTTTTCTTACATTTAATTATCTAAATAGATAAAAATTCATGAAAATAGCAACCGGTTAAGAAAATTCGCCAAACTTTTTATAATATTACCATTACACATAATTAAGCAAGGACAAAATATAAAAATAGATTTCTAAACTGTTTAACCAAATTTTATGATTTTTGTGCATTTAAGTGTATTAAATCCTAGGAAAATAGAAGAAAAATAATATACAGAAGATAAAATTCATCATTTTTTTATGTAGCATCCTAATATATTAAAAGAGTTCCTAGTAAATTTTCATGAATAGACTGTGAGAGGGAGGTATCTTGCTTTTATGATGATTCCCGCAGTAAGAAATCGGTCGAGGGATTAGTGACGAGGTGCGTGATAGTGTATTATTTTGAGATTGAGAGTTTGGTCTATTCGAAACATTTGGGGTATCATGCGGTGTGTCGGTCTGAGACTTCGAGATGAATAGAGGCAGTCACGGTGGGAGGGTTTCGAGATTTCTGTCTAAGTTGTAGGATATTTGGAGTTGTTTGGTTTCCATTGGGAAGATCATTGATTGAATACGTGGTACGTTCCAAGAGTCAAGTGTGATGTACCTGGCAAAACATTGTGGAGTAGATTGTTGGTATGCCAATTGGTGATGGTTCAAACGTTGAGTGGGGGAGAATTGGGTATTATATTGGGAGGATCAGCGGTTCGTTCAAATGCGGTAGAGAACTAGTTATGGAGATTTGTGGTGCGGACACATGAGACCTGGGTTATTCGTGGATGAGGCGAGGTGCAAGGCGGGATGATGTATGAGTATATGCTTAAGAAAGAATGAGTGAACCCATGGCGGGTGGCCGTTGGTCATAGAATTTTTAGGGCTAGGGAATTTTTCGGGTTTGCAAATGTTGAGTTCAAGGTGGTTGGGTCGCTGAGTTCAGGGTGCGATGGTTGAGATTTGCGGATATATGTATGGATTGTGATCTATACTCAGAGGCGGATCTACATATAACTTAAGGGTGTCCATGGACACCCTTGATTTTAGAATTTTATTTATAGATCATAGGGTAACTTTCATATGGACACTTGTGGGAAAAATCCACGGACACCCTTAACTCGTTGGCAAAACAAACCAAACAAAAAATATTACATAATTTCGATCTTTTAAACTTGTGAAATATAGGATAAAATCATGGTGTTTTTTAGATCTTTTAAACTTGTAAAAATCTACGATTACAACCGGAAGTGGTTCAAAAAACCTATATATTTTCTATAAATATCATAAACAAGTAAATCTTTTTTACTTATAAAATATAAGATAAACTTTGATGGGAAAAAAAGGGGATCATAAAAATTGGAAAACCCTAAAAAAAGCAAATTGTAGAAGTTTTTAGGTCGCCGCCTCACTGGATGTTGTCATCATCTTTAACTTCTCTCCGTCGCCGTTGATTCATTGGGTTTCATCGGTGTGGTTTGCACATCTCCCATCTTCATCCCTTCAACCCGCCTTCAATTATTTTTTGAATCACAATTCTTCCCAACTCCGCCACTACGAGCCCATCTCCGCTGACCACCACGTTTCGTCCTTCCTTCGAACGGCGACCGGTCGACACCTGCTTTTCCGCTGCATTCCGCCACTTTATTTTGAGGTCACACACTCTATCTCTAAGAATTTTACTGTGTTTAATTTTGTGTAGAACTAAATATATAAGGCATATATACTCGACTAAGTTTGTATATAAATTCAAAGGCTAGGATGTAAATAACTTACTGGAAGAACGTAGCATCATTTTCCAAAGTAGCATTTTAAAGCTGTCAATTTCTCACCTAACCCGTTTCCATCGATATCTAAGAGTTAAAAGTATAATTCATATTAGTTTCTTAATAATTTAGTATATTTTTCTTATTTTTTATTGTTTGTATATGATGTTCTGCGCTATAATTTGGGTTAGGTAATTAATTTTGTTTAATATTGATTTGATTGCGAGTTTGTGATGATTATCTACTCTCTCACACACACACATATATATATATATATATATATATATATATATATATATATATGACAATTTGTTATAAATAATTATAAATAATGATGATTATCTACTTTTATATGTATGACAAATTGTTATAAGTAATTATAAGATAATTATTATTATTTTTTAGGTTACATTGACAAACCGACCCGATAAATAAATTTTTTAGTTGTTTGTTTTTTCATTATATTTAAGTTGGACACCTGTTAGTTTGAATCCTGTATTCGCCACTGTATATACTCTAGAAGGGGCAATAATTGATTTTTCAACCATTTTCAAAGCTGGTATAAGTAGTTTCCTATGGGTGGTTATCAGTAGAGGATGGGGCTTCAGATTTTCGTCAAGTGTATTCAGTCGTTGACGATTCCTCCATATTTCCATTTGGGAGATGGGAGTATTCGAGGTTTCGAGTTGCGTAAGTGGAAGATCAGTGGCTGAGGCAAGACAACGTGAGATGTTATGAGGGTGTACCGAGGTACCCGAGTATGATGTCCTAATTTTTGGTTATGTTGAGACTCAAGTGTTAGATGACGAGTGGAGAACCGAGAGATTTTTTTCCAGTGGGAACCCATCAATTAAGTATCGCCGGAGTGGGATTGTTTAAGGGTGTATATGCGCTGAGAAAAGTGCCTTGCCTTCAAGAATTTACACCATGGAGTGGTGGTGCATAAGTTGGGTGGGTGTAAGCACCTATATAGGTTGAGCTGCGGAGCATGAGTTGGTGAACTCAATATAGTGATGTCTTGATGATGAGATTATGGGGTGATAAGAGAGCTGGTGGATCCGGGTGGGAGTAATCGCTTGGGATTATCAGGAGAAACCATGGAGTGAGCCCATGGTGAGTCAGTAAACGAGAGAGTGTTGTAAGACTACGGGGAGCCATAGCATTCATGAGTCAGTGGGAAAGGATATTATGGTACTACATGGAGTCGTAGTGTTTGTTAGTCATCAAGAGAGTGTTGTGATACCGCGGGGAGTCGTAGTACTCACTAGTCAGCGAGAGAGTGTTGTGATACTGCGGGGAGTCGTAGTATTCACTGGTTAGCAGGAGAGTGTTGTGATATTGTGGGGAGCAGTAGTACTCACTGGTTAGTAAAAGAATGTCGTAAGCCTACGGGGGAACTGTAGCACTCAGTAGTCGATAATAGTGAATACTATTCTGCAGGGAACTGTAGTATTCACTAGTCAGTATGATGCAAAAGAGTTCTTAGGCTGGGGTAGCATTACCGCTTGAGTCTTCGGGAACCTGGTTGCCGGACCAGGGGCGAGACTGAGGTTTCCTTGTCGGTTGAGGATTGTTGTATCCCGGGTTGAGGAGGGATTATCGAAATCAGATGGAATTGGAGAGATGGTGTGTGCATAAATTCGCGAATCGTGGGCTCGGTTTGAGTATCAGATTGGAAATGAGTGGTTCCAATTCTGTTGTTGAATCAGATTCTCGAGTTGAGTTTGGGTCAATTTGTGTATTGAGTAAGCAAGATGAGGTTTCATATTTTTAGATGGGTTTCATTTTGAGGGGTATTAATCTTCAACTGATGTCTTAGACCGGAGTGGATCAGTTTCGTTGGTATGGGAATACTCACGATTCGCGTGGAACCAGTAGGTGGCAGACGACAGAGGTCGGCGATGAGACGATTTCGGATGGGGTTGTAATATTCGCTTGGGGTAAAGCAAACTTCGTGACTTGTGTGACACGATGAGCCGAGATAGTTATTGCGAGATGGAAGTCAGTGAGAAGTTTTTGGTATGCAATGAGTAGCCTTTGGTGATTCATCTATTGGATCGGAAGCTGACTTGGTGCACGATGTAGAAAGGGAAATTTGAGAGGAAGCTGGGGTTTATGTCTATAGATTTCAGAGGATACTTCCAAGCGAGCATGGTCCCTTTTCTTGTGTTTGAGGTCAACTTTTGGGGGTTCATTCTTTCCGATGAGTTCTAATAGTTGTTCAAGCGGTGGGTCCTTAGTGGGTTATGACCTTTCCGTCCCTCTTGAGTTCGACCAGGATCAATTAAAGAATCAGAGTTGGTAGAGTGTTCTTAGAGTCTGTTAATCGATGAGCGATTAGCATAATATTTTGCGAGGGTGGTCTGCCAGGGAGACATACCACTAAGAGTTTTCAAGTTCGGGAGTGTCTGATCAAGTATCGTAGCAGCATATAGGTATGTCCTTCTTCGGGGTCGGGAGTTCCTGTTGGGATCAGGTGTCTTTGGAAGAGATTTTTGTATGATATGAGGTCCTTTTAATGGTGATTCTCGGGTTATTGGGTTCGATCTATGTGTTGATAAGGAGTGATTTTGAGGGCAAAATCTAATTCAAGTGGGCAGAGAATTGTAACATCCTGTTTCGGATCATCTGAGATTAGGGTTGTGGGCTGCAACCTGGGCATGAGGAAGTCTCGGGCTTGCGATGAGTTGCTGGAAGCGTAGGGCATCTCGATACCTTTTCGGGAGTATGAGGTTCATTAGAATCAAAGTTATATTGAGGAAGCTATGGAAGTCTGAATTTTTGGTAGGATAAGTTATGACATCCCCATTTTCACGGCTAGAAAAGACCAATTTTGTTTATGCTTTATAAAAATCAGAGTACTTCTTTTCATAAAAATGTTGCGGAATTTGTTCCCAGAAAAATACGATAAATACGTTATCAAAATATTTTTGAAGAAACGTATTTTATTCATTTTAAACCTTTGGGATGTCATTGTCAATACAGAAACATAAGCATAAATTGAATTTACACTTATTTACAATAGTGATCTACATCTTTGTAATCTCTCAGTGTAATGTGACTTCATATCAACACATGTGATATAAATAAACTGAGTGGGTCAGGTTGGGAAACCTGGTGAGTACATAGGGTTTTCAACCCACAATAATATAATTACTATGTTTAAACAAGCAAACAATCAAACCAATTACCCATCCCCATTATCTTCTTTAATCTTAATGATCTACCCTAAGAATCAACTATTCCTCGTTCATTTATTCCTAAGGATCATCCTAAGGAATCGACACAAAGTCCATCATTGTCACGGTTTACACAACGGGCACTAAGTCTGCATAGTCGCCAGGGTTTAGGCATCAAGTCTGCATGATCACCAAGGTTTAGGCATCAAGTCTGCATGATCACCATGGTTTAGGCATCAGGTATGCATGATCACCAGGGTTTAGGCATCAAGTCTGCACGATCACCAGTGTTTAGAGTACACCGGGTGAACACATCGTTCACAACACCCACAGGTTGCGAGCCTGCTAGTGTTCCACTGGACTGTCTAGAATAGTCTGTGGTTGTCATCCATACTCTGCTGAATGACGGGGCCATCATTTGGGAAAAAAGCTTCTCATATCGTCCACCTATCTCCCTCACCTCGTGGTCTATAACACCTCTCAACTCATCATTCAACTCATATTCCATCTATTATATCTACCCATGTTTACCCCAACATTATCGTAGATATAAAATACATATACAATTTAAATCATTTAAAACATGTATAAAATCGTTCATTTAGCATAGACAACAAGTACTCAGATAATATGCACACATAGCACGTAATTTATATAAAATACTTCATATTTATGTGTAAGATGAAAGTAACTATGCATTCACTTGAAAATGTGGTGATTTCGAACTTAGACAACGCTTCACTTCTTGAAAAAACATAATTTCCTTCGACGAAACCTAGTATTATTACCACTAGAGTTTAGTTTATTATTCACCGAGACTAATTAATAGTCTAGCTATTATTACTATTATATAACCGTTAAATAATACTTATATCACCCATAATAATAGCCCAATTACTTATTATATGTTCTTAATAACGTTAATATAATAAAATAAAAACTATATTAAAAATAGCGTACGCGTAGCTCACTTACATCAGGTTTTATAGAAAACCATACTTTGCTTGGAGCAGCATTCCCGTGCGGAAAAGCTCTTCTTCTTGGAGCCGTCGAGCACTCAGGGGCTTCCGCCTCGTGCTAGGGAGGTTCCCTAGGCTTTTCAGGGGGGTTTGGGGCTAGATAGAGGTTCTAGAGAGAGAGAGAGAGTAAAGAGAATCAAGAATGAGAAATATGTGAAGAAAATGAGGGTGGGAGAGGTTCTATTTATAGGGTGAAAATGGATGAACTTGGTGCCACATGTCACCATCTAGTGGCAAGACTTGGGGAGAAAGCAATGGCCAAGATTGTGCCACATCACCCATTTTCGCACAACACACTTCCGATTTATAAAATCCGTAACTTTCACATACGACCTCCATTTTTTGACGTTCTTTATATCCACGCGTAGGTGAAAATAATATCTACAACTTTCATTTTGACTTCGTCGGCTAATTCTCGACCGATATTAAATTTAACAGTACGAGGCGTTTAGACTGTTAAATGACCGCGAAGAATTCGTAACTCCTTCATACGGACTCTGTTTTCGTCTGTCTTTTTACTGTTAAGTTCCTATTAATGAGATATTCAACTATCATTTAAGTCACATAAGCCAAAAAATGCTTGAACTAAAATTCGAGTTTCGGGCCGTACACTGCTAAACCGAATCTTAGAAAAATCATAACTTCTTCATACGAAGTCAGATTTCGGCGTTCTTTCTATGGATTTTTCTCAGTTTAACATATTCTAAGACTTTCATTTAGATAACTAAGGCTAAAAAGTCCTCCATCGTAAAATCACTATTTACGCCTCCCGGTGTCGTGCCGGTTCCGTCGCGAAACTTCGACGGGTCATAACTTCTTCGTTATAACTCGGATTTCGACGCTCTTTATATGTACGGAAACCTTGTGACATATTCTATAACTTGGTTAAGATTATTTATTCTAAATAATATTTTGTCGAAAAGTCATTTTCGACCCCTATTGTCACACCCCCAAACCAAGGATGGCGGAAACGTCCGGGGGTGGAGGACTTCATGTAGAGTATCACAACAATGAGTATAATAGTGCTCAAAGTAAATACAACCAACACAAATATAATTGAAAACGTTACATCAAAGCACATGTTTACATGATTCACATCAATTACATTATGATACAAAATGAACTGTTTGACGATTTATCGTCCCATCCTCAAAACGTTGTTGATTTCCTATTTTCATTGAATTCCTGAGAATACAAGTAGTTTTGAAAAGTGTCAACACAAAGGTTGGTGAGTTCATAAGAGATTTCGTTAGAAAAGTAAATCGTTTTCCTTGTAAAAGCGTTAGAATATGTATCCAGAAAATCCGATATTTTCTTTAAAATTTGTGTAATGTAGTCTTATGACTGAAGACCAAAATGTATAATTAACCTTTCTTATTAATAGAAAATGTTATGTGCTTAAATGGACATGGACGCGTTTGAATTAAATGAAATTTCTGTATGTTCTCATGTTTGTTAATACTTTATATATATGTAGTCCTAAATTAGAGGACCGAGAAATAACAAGTATTGACCATACTTAAAAGTATAAATGTGGTTTCAAATGATGTGTAGTCGTAACTACCAAAACCAAAAGTGTACAGTAATATCTGTACTCATAGAGATAAAAAGTGAATTTTAAATCGACATAAAACTCATTTAGGTTTTAAAAATAAAATCCCGTAAACTTATGGATTGTTATATCCCTATGTGAGTCGCTATAATCATACTGTGACTATGTGAACCTGCCACGACGTTCTTAGGCGTCGCGAAAAATAAAATGACATTTGTCACCCGTAGACCTGCAGGTCCCACTGTAGCTAGCAGCAAGGTGTGGGGTGTCAAACCCAATATAGATCTATATACAAGTATCACGTTCTCCCTCAAGGAGATTCTGATTATAACTACCAGGAATTATATCCCGCACTCGGACGTACGGGGAGAGAGAGAGAGTCTCACAATATAGGTTAACAAGTTTACGTGAAATGTGTGTGAATATAAATCTTTATTGTATGAATGTACCCTTTTTGTACGAGTGTGTTGAGTGATGTATCATAAACTATACCTATTATAGTTTATCTAAAATGTATGTAATATGTATGAACTCTTTTATGGAAATGTATTAGTGTTATGAATTTATCAAACTATAAGTTAACAAATTTACGTGAAATGTGTGTGAATATAAATCTTTCTTGTATGAATGTACCCTTTTTGTATGAGTGTGTTGAGTGATGTATCATAAACTATACCTACTATAATTTATCTAAAATGTATGTAATATGTATGAACTCTTTTATGGAAATGTATTAGTGTTATGAATTTATCAAACTATACTTTTATAGTTTGATATACGTGTTCTAAAATGAATAATCAATATTTATTATGAATGACTTAGTTTCAGTTCATGATGACAAACTAACAAGGAAACACATTCAATAATTAGAACTTAGGATTATACACTTTGCTCAACATAATACAAAGTGTTATGATATTTACATGCTGTTGGCTAACTTTAGCCATTCAGCCCTGTTTTGGAAAAATCGTAGAAAAATCATACGAAGTCGAAAACTAGATCCGTAAATTCTGAGAGTGTTCACAAAATGTGTCTAGTTTACTCATAATTTTTATCACGATTTTTAATGACCTCCAACTTGGGTGAATAAGTCCAAAATCACAGACTGGTCCGGATTGTTGTTTGAAATGATAGGCAGTTTTGTAAAAATCACCATAAATTGTAGAAAAATCGTATGGAGATGTGCAAGTAGTCATTTTAAAGCTAAAAACTTGAACTATTTGCACCTTGTACAGTTTTGAAAACAAAAATGTTTAAGATGCCCAAAACAGTCCGTGAATGGAGTTGAACTTTTCTGATGAAGGCTGTTAGAAAATTTTAGTTATGTTCTTAGTGTTTTAACTTGTATTCCCCCCCCCCCCCCCCTGAAAACTTGAGAAAGCATGAAAATGTAGGGGTATGAACTCACCTTGAGTGATTTCAGTAGATAAGTGTTGAAGAAGAGAAGTGTTCAACCCAAGAACACTTGAAGAATCACTTGAGGATTCGAAGCTCTAACGCTAATATGATGGAGTTTGTGTAAGATATTCATGATTTGAGTAGAATGAAGTGAAATAATCATAAGGAGGATGAATTATACTTACTAAGAGTGGAAGAACACTTGAAAATCAGCCTTGAATCTCGAAATTGGAGTGGAAAAAGTTTGAGAGAAAAGTGGTGTTTGATACTTAGTGAAATGAGAGAAAATGAGAGAAATGAGGAGAGAGGATGTTTGTTCCAACTCTAAAAACGTGGGAATGAGTGTAAATTGAGTGTAAGGGACATTGAAGTGACCTAGGTAAGATGGGGAGGTATGGCTGGTCATAGAGTGGGTGTGGGGTGGTTGCTTGTGACATTGGATAAGACAAAGTCAACACTCCACCTTTAATAATTCACCCATTTGATTTTTATTATTTAAATAATGATTTTCATCAAAATATGTTTAAATTATGAATATTTAGAGTTTATTATGTTAAAATATAATTTATGGGGAAAATCCCGCTTTAAAATCACGAAAAACGGGCTTAAAATGTTAAAAATATCAAAAATGGGTTAAAAGTGACAAATTTCCGAATTATGGCCGAGGTTCGGCCTTCTGATGCTGAAACCGAGAGGAGTGAGGGTAGAAACCGAGAGGGAAGAAGAGGGAGAGAAGGAACCGAGAGGGGAGAAAGGAGAGAGAGAGAGAGAACCGAGAGAGGAGAAGAGAGACCGAGAGAAGAGAAGAGACAGAGAGGAGAGAAGGAGCAGAGACCGAGAGGAAGGAAGAGAGAGCAGAGACCGAGAGGCGGGAAGAGAGAGCAGAGACCGAGAGGCGGGTAGAGACAGAGAGTGAAGAAACGACAGAGAGGAGATGAAGCAAAAGAGAGGCGGAAGGCGAACAGAGAGTGCGAGAAGCGAACAGAGGCAGAGGCTCGGTCCTCGCGTGCCACAGCCCACAGAGGCTCGGTCCTCGCGTGCCACAGCCAACAGAGGCTCGGTCCTCGGTCCTGGGGCCTTTTTGGTTCCTAGTCTCGGCCTTAAGGAGCTTCGGCTCCTTAAGAAGGGTTTCGGTTCCTAAGGTCCCGTTTTCTCGTTTTTACCCCGTTTTAAGCCGTTTTTGACCCGGTTAAGGGCCGAAATGACCCGAATGATTCTAAAAAGTTACGGGAAACTTTTGAGAGAGATTTGGGAGAGATTTCTCACACTTGGAGAGATTTGGGAGAGATTTGACATTCTTGGAGAGATTTCTCATACACAGAGATATTTGCGAGAGTTTTCATATACTTGGAGAGATTTGGGAGAGATTTGACATTCTTGGAGAGATTTCTCATACAGAGAGATATTTGAGAGAGATTTCACATACTTAGAGGGATTTGGGAGGGATTCGACATTCTTGGAGAGATTTCTAATACAGAGAGATATTTGAGAGAAATTTCACATACTTAGAGGGATTTGGGAGAGATCCGACATTCTTGGAGAGATTTCTAATACAGAGAGATATTTGAGAGAGATTTCACATACTTGGAGAGATTTGGGAGAGATTTGACATAGAGAGAGATAGAGTGAAAACGATTGAGAGAGGTTCCATGTGTGACAATTGTGAGTGTCCGGCATCGCAATGCATGGTTCGTAAACCCTGTTAAGCCTTGTTTAAGGATCTTACACACTCCCGATGAGTATGCAACATTGTTTTATCGGTTTGGCTCGCCACATACCACAGTTTTAGGTTAAGGAGATCTAGATGTTCGCACTTTTTGCTTTATGATTTCTCATTAGAATAGAGAGTTATGTAGAAGTTTCATAGTGTAAATTTTAGTACCCAAGGGCAAATTGAGTCAAACGGTTTGGCTTGCTGACTTTAGTTGACTTTGACTTGACCGAAATTTGACGGTTGTCACACCTATTACCTCTAAATTGACTAGCCCAGATCTACGGGCGTTACATAAGTCCCTTATTTGAGAAAGGTGGCAGCTGAGTACGCTGGGCGTACGTGTGTGTACGCTTAGCGTACTCATGTGCGTGACTTTTAAGCGGAGCCACCTAGTACGTCGGGCGTACTAGTCTCATAATGAGAAACCCTAATTGAGGGGTGTCCCTACATAAAGAATGAGATAGACTCATTCCTGGCCACCATCCTCAGTCAATAAACCCTCTTAAACCCTAATTCTCGTTCTTGTACTTATGTGTGTCCATTTGAGAGCCTTAAGTGGTTTTTTATGTTCTTGGAGTAAAGAAGGAGCTTTAGAGAATAAGGAGTGGAAGTCCAAGCCTTGGATATGAGCATATCTGAGTTGGGAGCTTCATCATGAGGTATAAAGCTCCAAGCTTTCTTACTCTTTTGTCTTGAGCTTCATATCATAGTATTTTAGGGTTTTTGTCCCAAAGTTGGAGACTTTATGAGTTATTGAGCTCCATAAACTATGAACAACCCCATTTGAGTGTATTTAGTTGTGTCGTGTCATAAAAATCAAGCCTTGGATGTTGGAATCAAGCCATGAATGAGTTATGAGCATTTTGAGTTAATAGAGTGAGTGTTTTGGGTGTTTGTGACCATATCAACCATGCAAAGGCTTAAAGTCTCTGACTTTATGGAGTAAGGGCTATTATGGAATCTGGATATGTGATTTGAGTCAAGGTCTTAATTGATTAAGACCAAATGAGTAGAAAGAGTGAATTTGGGGAGTACGCTGAGCGTAATTCTAGTACCCCCCACGTACTACCCCAGTGTACCCGATGCCCAATCTGGATTCGTGAGTACGCTGAGCGTACCAAGGGAGGTACGCCCCGCGTAACATCACTGTGGACTTTTGGGCTAAGACTCATTTTTGGGCCTGAAGTTTGGGCTTGTTGCAATAGAGTTTTGGACCAGAGGATTTTATATATATATATATATATATATATATATATATATATATATATATATATATATATATATATATATATATGCTTTGGGCCCTTGATTTGGGCTTGCCATTTGGATTTGAGAGTTGGGCCTCAGGAAAGCCCATTTATTATTAGGCCTTGGTGGGCCTAATAGGTTTTAGGTTATGGATGGGCTGGTTATTGGACTACCTTTAGACCTAACGAGTAAGAGTTTGGACTTAGTTCCTAATTGGGTTAATTGTGGGTTTGGCTCAGAGTTAGAGGCCGGTGCGTAGCAACAACATTTATAGGGGTTGTTCGTCATCTGAGGTGAGTCTTCTCACTATACTTATCATTAGTGGTATCTTTGTGTGACTGAGATGTATTATGTGTTTATATTGAGCACTGAGATATCCTGCATTGTGTCTATGTGATTTATGTTGTGTATTATTTTGTGCTTACTGAGTTAGGACCAGATGATTCACCCGAGTTATGGACCAGAGGGTCCCATTGAGATACACTGACCAGAGGATCTTACTGTGTTATAGCCTCAAGTGGCTAATGAGCTGTGTGTGGTATTTTAGGGAACTCACTAAGCTTCATACTTACCGTGTTATGTGATATGTGATTCAGGTTTTTCTCAAGATCGCGGGGAGGCACTGTAACGACCCAAATTTTACAACGAAAATTTTCATTTTAATTAATCAAACACATTTGCATAAATCACGAAATCCTAACACAATTGTTTTCAAATCCACATACATAAAATCTTATTTTTAAAACATCAGAGTGTTCCCAGACCATAACAGTGAAAGAGAGATAGAGTGCACCCCGCGCCATCACGCATTGCCTTTGCCATTGGGCTCGGATGCACTTGAAACGAATCTACAGACGGTAAGCTAAAAGCTTAGTGAGTCCCCCAGAATATACCCAAACAAACCACATATCACAATAGCTATAAAGGTTATCTCTACCACATACCACATGTCAATTAGCTAGGAAGCTATCTCTACCATTAGCCGCAAGCCTATCTCTACCATCAGCCATAAGGCTGTCTCTACCATTAGCCATAAGGTTGTCTCTACCATTATGCATAAGGTTGTCTCTATCATTAGCCATAAGGTTATCTCTACCATATATCATGCATACATACATATCACACCTCTACATAGCAAGTAAACCAACAAACGTAAAATGGGCCGACCTTAGTGCCTTAGACCCAATTGGTATGGTGAGAAAACTCACCTCACAAAGTTGAACTAGCAACTGAAAACAGGTATGTCCTACGCTGCTCCTCCCAAACAGCCTATAACCAACAAATGAATTATCTTAACTCAACCCCTAATGCTCCTCTGAGTCAAACTTGGTCAAAGTCTAGGTTTGTAGTCAAGGTTAACAGTCTATATTGGCCTTGACTCGTTGAGTGCAATCAACCACTCATCAGGTTTCCTTCTTAACTCATCGACTTTCCGAGTCACCCAAGAGACTCGTCGAGTTCCTTGATGTTTACGACCGTAAACTTCCAACCGAACACCCTTGACCACGAACCTTTGGCCATGAACCCTTGGTCGTGAATGGGAAAACTCTCTCGACTCGCCGAGTCCCCTTAGTCCATTATGTTTACGGCCCTTTCTAGTGGGACTCAAGGTCCCAAACTTCAGATATATCTGCTACTAGTGTAGATAACACGTAAAGTTGCAAACTTTACGTGCATGCAAGGCCTCACATGGCCATAACACAAAAAAATGACCTTCAAACAAGGTTTTCATGCATGGGAAGGGAATAAGATTAATAAAAGGTGCAGCTTTATGATATTTGGGACCTAAGGAGGTCTAGATCTTGAATCATATCCTTGTGATAGGTACATATCTAAGTTTGCTTCCATCTCCTCAAGGTTGGCCATAACTTCCAAAAAGAAATCAAAGCTTAAGGTAGCAGATTAATACCTCAGACAGATGCCTGACACGAAATAGATGCTCGATCTAATACTTCTCCCTTGATACTTCCTCTTCAAACTTGGAATCCTCCCCAAAATCTCAAAGCTAAGCTCCCAATTATTCTTACTTCACACACTAGAGGGTTTGCGGCCGTGAACGTCCTTCTATGGTGTTAAGGGAGGCTATTAGGGTGGATTATGAAGTTTATATAGGGGGAAAACCCCAAGAATATGGTTTTCTTTAAATAGCTCTGACTCGCCGAGTCAGTTCCGGCCCGCGTCTAAGATGACACGACTCTACTCGATGAGTTGATCTCCTAATTCACCAAGTCTATGCATAAAACCTTCCCAAATTGGCAACTTTCCAACCAATACCCAAACCAGGTGTTACAAGCATCGGCTTGACTGTACACACCAGTGAAAGAGTTATGTTTTGATACCTTTGGGGAACACGCGGTTCATTGCAGAGAGCTCCCTGGTTTCAAGTATAGACATGATGTGGTTCGGCGTGCTGGTATATCGGTGAAGAAAGAAGCGCTAGTGAACTTTTTGACGGACCCGCAGGATGGCAGGTCCACACTTAGACCGACTGACGTTTTGGTCTTTGGATGGATAGGAGGGAAGCATGCGTGCGTGGATCTTACTGGTGTATCTCCTCTTGTTGGTTTGGGGAACGGAGGTTTCGCAGCTGGGCATGCCGCTTTGAAAGCCGCTGCGTGCAAAGTGGTAAAGCACGACAATGCATGTAGAGAAAATCAACATGTGTTTGTTCCTTTTGTATTCGATACATTTGGTTTTCTCGCACCAGAGGCAGTGGAGCTCCTCAACAGAGTCCAACGGGTCATGCATTCTAATGTCATATCTCCTAGATCCACAAATGTTGTTTTCAAAAGAATAGGTTTTGCCATCCAAAAAGGGCTAGCGACGCAGCTTGTTGCCCGTTTGCCTTTAATCGATATGTATTGAATCCATGTCCAATGTTTGAATAGAAAATATATATTTCCATTATTAATCAAACAATTATAAAGTTGCGATTTGTAAATTAAATAAATGAGAATTATGTGATTTTAAAATAAAAAATCTGTTTGAAAATTTCGGTGTTAAAATCTTTCAATGGCAATTCAAAGGATGGTATAGTCGTATAGACAAAAAAAGTATTGGCATATAGACATTAAAGCACTAGAAGAAATGTTGAAGGTGGTGCGTGAGTTTCACAAGTAGGACGTATAGTCGTATAGACAAAGAAATAAGTATTGTATAAGGGGTTTAAAGAAGGATAGTGAGGTTCAACATGAATAATGATTTATACATGTCGAGAGTAGCTAACTGAAGGGATCTGTTGTGTGTCGATATCAAGAATAAACATCAACTTGATCCTCAAGAACTGCCCTCGATTTGTAGGTCATTTTTCGAATGCATATATGGAGTTTTAATCATCGTATTTATCTCTTAAGTATAAAATAACCATCTTAATTACTTGTTAAAACATAACCACTATGACAGATCAATAAATTATACACATTTTTTTGACGTGTTAATTCAAAATGTCGTAGTAACACAACCGAAAGCTTGATGGAACAATGCATTGTCACTATATGAACTTGTGGCTATTCTTCCATCCTTAGTGTTGTGTATGTCGATCATGAGAGAGAGAGAGAGAGAGAGAGAGAGAGAGAGAGAGAGAGAGAGAGAGAGAGAGACGCCCCAAGTTTTGTCTACGTGTCACTCAAACCGGCTAAAATAAGTAAAGATGACTAAAAAAGCAGGTTATCAATGAGTTGATTTCCTCATAAAGCCACGAAAATAGTTTATGGACTAAAAGTACCAACCTAAAAAATCGTTGGACATTTGTATAGTTCCCCTTATTTTGGAGGTCAAAACTACCAAGAATGCTATAGTCTGAGGGCTAAAGTGTAAACATTAGATCTTCCGTGCAAATTAAACGGGGGTTTTCCAACGCGCCCTACCAAATTTCCCCATTATCTGTGCCCTACTAGTTTCTTGCAAGGACACACAGTGTCCTCCTTCCTTTTCGAGATCGATGCGAATCGCTCTCAGAACGCTGTTGGTGAGGAGATGCAAAGGAATTGAATCTCAATTCCAGTAATAAATTCTCTTTTGTGTTTTTCATTGATCGTTTGCCTGTTTTTTTGGCTAGTCACCGCTTAATCGGGGTGTACGTGCTATACTCGTCTTTTGTTGTGGTTTTTAGTTGCGTTACTTAATCTTAAGTATTTTGAGTTTAGGTGCTCTGACATTGTTCAATCGCAGTTCGTTTTCTGTTAATCGAAGCTACTGGTTTGATTACTTGATCAATATTGGGTTGTTGGTCATCAGCTTAGGTTAATCTGTTTGTAATGCACCAGCTTCTAGGGGAAGACGACTCAAGGTTTATTAATCACCGTTTTTGGGTCTATCTAGTTTTTAAAAGATTTTCCATTGAGCTCTTTACTTTTCTTATTCATGGTAATCCCGAAGTTCTTTTTTAGCAACAAAGTTGTTCCTTCTGTTCAAGAAAGATCCACTCTTGATGTAACAGCTTTCGCTTCCCAATGCTAAAAGATATGTTTTATTTAGGAATTAGGATTTAAGGTAACATTATTCTATTTTTGTTGCCTGTTAAAGTGTTTTAATGTAATGTGCATCAATTTAAGATGAAATTAGCTCCCTCAGTCTGTAGGATAAGACACCGTAACATACTTATGCTGGTATTTGTCGTAAACTTTAGTTTGATTTATGTTTCCCATGCTTGATTAAGTAGAGTCTGAGTTTAGCTGATTCTGACATTTATTTTTTATCTTTTGTAAAATTTTCAGGTTCATGGAATCACGGGTCTAAACTAATACACAAGGCGTTTTACTTGGTAGGGCTATTGTTACTAATTCATTCCTCATAGCATACTTCTTGGAGTTGGGGGCTATTAGAATAGAGGTAAAGTTTTTGTTACCTTAATACTCGCTAGCCATAATGAATGTCCTGGTAATGTTTGATTCATTGTACCATGGGGATTGTTGTTTAGTTCATTCCCTTAGGAACATATGAAAGTATGATAGAGATAGACCAGTCAAGTTAATTAATTTTAAAAAAGGTTCATAGAAGTATCGAACTTGTGATGAAATAAG
Source organism: Lactuca saligna (assembly GCF_052625555.1). NCBI lineage: Eukaryota > Viridiplantae > Streptophyta > Magnoliopsida > Asterales > Asteraceae > Lactuca > Lactuca saligna. The sequence continues at coordinate 8,641,122 of NC_136425.1, read as the reverse complement.
CCAATCCATAGTTAATTAGTTGCTGTTGGTTTGCAGGTGTATTGGATAGTCTGAATCTGTTTTAGGAAAACCTGCAAAGCTAGTGATGGCTCCCAATCCCAGAGTTGCAAAAGCCTTTCGTGCTATGAGAGAGATTGGGATTCCTGAAGAGAAAACAAAACCAGTGCTGAAAAACCTTCTTAAACTCTATGAAAAGAATTGGGAGCTTATTGAAGAAGAAAATTATCGAGCACTTGCAGATGCTATTTTTGACAGCGAGGAGACAGAGGCAGTAGAACAGAAGAAAAAACATGATATTGCTGAAGCTGAAGTAAGTAGATACAAACCATTCATTGTGTTTTAAACAGTTTATAGCACGAGTATCCAACATTTGATTGACATCATCTTTCAGGCTATAGAACAGAAAAAGAAACTCGAGCTAGCTGAACGGATGAAAGTCATTGAAGAAGAAACACAAATTCCAGAAGAGCCAGAAAGGCCTTTAAAGCGGTTGCGTTTAAGGCACCAAGATGGACATGCTTCACCCTCTTGCACCACCTCCAGCCCTAATTCAAATGGCACACCACTGAAAAAGCCAAAACTGGAGATTGATGACATTCCTTATGCTATACCTCGGACTCGATCACATGCCAAAACTAATGAATCTCAGCTTGTTTCACCTCAATCACAAAGTAGAAACAAGGGGAAGCAACCTGTTTCAGACTGTAACACCCAACCAGATGTCACAAATGAAACAGGAGGTGATTCTGCTATCCGATCAAGGCATCCGAAAGACAAAGGGAAAGAACCTCTTTTACCTCAAACTGGCTTTCAAGAAAAGAGGTCAACTTCTGATAGGCCATCATCCCATGGAGTGAGGTTTAAAGAGCCAAAGGTGAAGCAGAGCCCTCTTGCATTAATAAAGCCCAAAGATGAGCCACTCACAGATGACAACACATCAAAGGTTGTGGTGCCTCTTGCAGTGATAAGACCAGGTACTTCTTGTTTATATTATAGCATCTTTATAGAGTGACAAGTGTTTTATGTATTTTTTTTCCTTTTCTTTTATACTTACAGAGTCATTGACCAATGGAGATTCTTCAACTGAAAATGGTCCAGTCAGCGAGGCTGCTCAACTGATTGCAGCGGTCAATGATGAGTCAACAACAAAATTAGATATTGCTTCCTCATCTTCTGGGGAAATCAAGATGTCTTTGACCTGTAATATTGTAGGAAAACCTAACATATCTATCACGGATGTGGATTCTGTATTGAAAACAATGGAAGATAAATGTCTTAATTCGGTCAAACTCCTGGACCCAAGTATTTCCATAAAGCAACTGATGAAAGACATGTGTGAGTGTCTTCTGGATACTGACACCACCTCTACACCACCTGCTAAACCATCCGGAAGATGTTGTGTAGCTGATCCAGACACTAAAGACATGCCATCCGACACCAATGGCTCAGTCAATGAAAGTCAAAGGGTCACCGAAGATGATTGTGAAAATGGTGTTCATAATAATACAGAGTCAGTTTCTGATGTCATAAGGTCTACCCATGATGTGAATGACATAGCTAAAGGGCAAGAATCGGTAATAATTTCATTGGTGAACGATGTGAACAACGAGTGTCCTCCATCTTTCCATTACATTCCCCAAAATGCAGTTTTCCAGAATGCATATGTTAACTTTTCACTTGCGCGAATCAGTGATGACAATTGTTGTTCCACTTGTTTTGGTGATTGTCTGACATCATCAACGGTTTGTGCTTGTGCACTGCAGTCTGGTGGTGAGTTTGCATACACAAAAGAGGGTCTTGTGAAAGAGACGCTTTTAGATGAATGTATAAAAATGAACCGGGACCCTCAAAAGCACTGTTTGTTTTACTGTAAGGAGTGTCCACTTGAAAGATCAAAAAATGAAGGGATCACAGAGCCATGTAAAGGACATTCTGTAAGGAGTTTTATAAGAGAATGTTGGTTAAAATGTGGATGCAATAAACAGTGTGGTAATCGTGTAGTACAACGTGGTATACAACGTAAATTACAGGTATAATATCTTGTTAATATGTATATATATATATATATATATATATGCTGCTGTTAAGATTCTTTTTGTATAATTTTATTTGTTGTTGTTGTAGGTGTTTATGACACCTGGAGGAAAAGGGTGGGGTCTGAGGACACTTGAGGACCTACCTAAAGGTGCTTTTGTTTGTGAATATGTTGGAGAAGTGTTGACCAATGCAGAACTGTATGATCGGGTTCAAAAAAGTTCAAATAAAGATGAACATGCTTATCCAGTGAATCTTGATGCTGATTGGGCTGCAGAGAGTGAATTAAAGGATGAAGAAGCTCTTTGTTTGGATGCCACTTATTATGGAAATGTCGCTAGATTCATCAATCATCGGTAATCTTCCCAAAAAAAAAAAAAAAAAAAAAACTCTAGAGTCTAGATGTGCTGAAGAGTCGTTTTCAATTACATATTTCTTTTGGTAGGTGTTGGGATCCAACTTTAGTGGAGATTCCAGTGGAAGTTGAGAATCCGGATCATCACTACTATCATGTATGTAAATCAACACACTTTTTTAAATGTTTATTTTACTATGTTGGAGTAAGTGAATCTTTTTGTGGTATTTGCAGCTTGCCTTCTTCACTACAAGAAAGGTGAAAGCCCTAGAAGAGTTAACATGGGTGAGTAAGAGTTAGATATTTAGTTCTTGGGAATTCTGGATCCCACTCTATTGTTTATGTTACGCAATTAATTTCATCGATTTGTTTATTATAGCATTTTCTCTATTACAACATTTTACTATAGAAAATCCATCCTAAATTTATTTGGGTAGATATATGAAAAAAAATATAGTTGCTATAATACACAACGTTGCTATTTATTGCATTGAATATGAATATGAATATGATGCAGGATTATGGCATTGATTTTGATGACGAGACACATCCCGTGAAGGCGTTTCAATGCCGATGTGGCAGCAGGTTCTGTCGAAACAATAAACGTCCAAACAGTAAGTAATATTATTCTCTATTCTCTCTCCCTTTTTGTTGTTGTATGATGGATATAATTATATATATATATATATATATATATATATATATATATATATATATATATATATATATATATATATATATATATATATATATATATATTGAGTATGGAAAGTTTTGTTTTTTGTGTTGTGAACTCTTAAATCTGTTATTTGTTCTGTTATGTTGTTACAGGACACAGAAGAAGAAGATACACTTAAAGTTAAGATCCGTTTTTGAAGCTCATAATTCTAGCCATGGTGATGGTGATGGTGATGCTGTTTCATATCTATCTTATGTATTGTACTGCATGTAATAACCAAACGTCAAGGCTTATTTTAGGTATTTTGGTAGACTTTTTTTTTGTACCTACAAAATCCATAAAAAACCATTACAACTTTGAATCTCGACTTTCACTTTATTTCTTGTATGTGGTTTGGTTTGTGTGCGTATTCTATTTCTCTCCACTGTGAAGCTGACAAATAAAGGTGCGTTACCTTGCATACATCACCATCCAGGCTGCGGAATGACCAAATTCCATTTCCATGGCATCAACTTATATTATTTGTGAAAGAAATTATAGAATTTAGAATACATCTCTGTAAACTAGTGAGCTGAAAGCGCATACGAAACACATGTCCAGTGACAACACGTTCCCTAATAAGATATAACTATATTTCCACATGCTTGGTACATTGATTGGTGTTGTAACATTATCACAAAACACAAGTGGCTTTAGTTAATGGCCAAGACAACTTGAGGAGAATATTACGAAGCCAAACAGCTTTAACAACATTCGTCACCCCATGATACAACTTTGGTACTGGATTTACAGACTATGTGTTGATGTTTGTCACATAAGTAGACAAAAATTATCACATAAGTAGACACAAAACCCATATGTGGACCGATGAGTCTAAGGACAACCAACCCAATCAACATTAGAGTATAAGACCAAACAGTGTGCAGACCAAACAGTGTGCGGATGACGGTCAGATGAATAGACCATGCATCAAAGTACTATGTAAATAACGTAAAAAGGACTTCAGGATCTTGGGTTTTCTAAGGCGAAACAATCTTCGGTAAGATGTCCAAAAGATTCATGGTAAGTACCCTACTTAAATTTATCTTTCTATCATGGTGTTTTGTCATTTTTCTTGGGCCATCTTGCCTTGTCCCCAATATCTTGCATTTCATAAAGCAAATCAGAAACATTAACAAAAAAACATTTCATAAAGCAAATCAGAAACATTAACAAAAAAACAGTAGTCATATATCTTAGGATAATATTCATCTTCTAGAGCATTAACTCTATGATTATTAGGTCTTGAGTAAGGTTTAGCTTTGTAAGATTTTTGGGAAGAAGAATTGTTCTTCCTGTTTGGATGATCGTAGGATGTGTTCATCAACACATCTTCTTTTGGATATTTTTGTCTTTTTTGAGCCTAATAAATATTAGGGCTTTACTTGCTTTACTTGTGACTTCATCCAATTTCTTGCATGTGGTCGTGACAGGATTCTCGTAAAATGGAGAATCTTTCTTTAGTTCCATCTTGAAGGCTTCCGCGGCTATCACAACATCTAAATGTGGAATATCTAGGGATTCTTTCCCAAACCTACTTATATAATCCCTCAAAGATTCATCATTGCCTTGAGTCACTCTGTAAGGTCATTTTGTCACACCCCTAAACCAGAACGGTGAAAATGTCTGGGGGTGGATGGAGTGACTTCATGTATAGTATCATAACAGTTGGATATAAATGAATCATAACATCATAAACATTCATACATTGAAAATACAAGTTTACATTGTTTACAGACTTCGTTTACTCAAAAGTTAAGTACAAGAAATTTAAAAGTAGAAATCATGAAGTAGTGACGCCTGTCCTCAAAAATGTTTTCGTAATACTTGTTCACTGGTTTCATGAGTAGAGATGAGCGTGGGACGGAACCGGTACCGACCCGTCCCATTCCCGATTTCCCGAATACCGAATTTGATCGAAAGTTAATCCCGAGTACCGAACCAAATTAACATCACCGGTACCGGGACTGGGAATGGTACCGGTACTCGGTACTAGTACCGGTACCCGCGGTACCGATTCCCGAATTTCATGTATTTGGAGTACCAAGTACCATCCTATATTTTTAAATTCGGTACGGTTCGGTACCAGTTCCGGTACGGTACCGGCACGAGATCAGGATTTGGGACAAACTGCTCATCCCTATTCCTGAGAATACAAACAGTTTTAAAAAGCGTCAACATTAAAGTTGGTGAGTTCATAAGCGTTTTTGTATAAATAAAAATCTATAGTGTTTCCTTGTAAATGATAGCGTGAAGTTTTTCCAGAAAATCCAATATTTTATTAAATGCAAGATGTAGTCTTAAAACCCTAAAAAAATGTAAGTATTGTTCTATTGTAAAGTAGTATCATATAGTTTTATATATTTTATAAAACCGAATGAAGATGCATTAGCCCCCGTAAACCAAATGATTGTTAATACTTTATGTGAGTTACTATAACCATGCTTAATACGACTAGTGACCTGTACGACGTTCTTCGGGCGTCGGAGTTGGTAGACATTTGTCACCCTAGACTTTCGGTCTAACTGTAGCGAACAACTTAGGTGCGGGTTTGTCAATCCCTATGGATTCATACACAAATGTCTCGCTCTACCTCTAAGAGACTCTGGTTATAATGCAGGACTTGAGGTGAACTTTAGGTAAAGTACGTGAAGAGAGTGTGTCTCACAAACTGTATCAACGATTTACGTGTAATGTAGTGGACATTCTTTTGTATGTAAAAAGATTTCCTTTTGTTTAGTAGTTCTATAGAGTGGCAAAGTGATAGTTTGAAAAATTTATCTATTTATAGGGGTGCTGACTGGTCTACTCGCCGAGTAGGGGGGACCTACTCGCCGAGTTGGTCCATGTGGTGGCCTTCTGGTGGTGCCACGTGTCCAATTCTGGTGGTGCCACGTCACCCCCTATCGCGTATCAGCCCTCAAACTTAGAAAAATCATAACTTTCGCATACGAGCTCCGTTTTCGACGTTCTTTATATCCACGCGTAGGTAAAATCAAGATCTACAACTTTCGTTTAGACTCCGTCGGCTAATTATCGACCGATCTCAAATTTAACAGTAGGAGGCATTTAGACTGTTAAATGACCGTGAAGAGTTCATAACTCCTTCATCCGGACTCCGTTTTCGTCTGTCTTTTTACCGTTGAGTTCCTATTAATGAGACCTTCAACTCTCATTTAGGTCGCGTAAGCCAAAAAACGCTCGAACTAAAATTCGAGTTTCGGGCCGTGCACTGCTAAGCCGAATCTTAGAAAAATCATAACTTCTTCATACGAAGTCAGATTTGGGCGTTTTTTTTATCGATGTTCTTAGTTTAACATATTCTACGACTTTTGTTTAGATTTCTAAGGCTTAGCAGTGCACGGCCCGAAACTCGAATTTTAGTTCGAGCGTTTTTTGGCTTACGCGACCTAAATGAGAGTTGAAGGTCTCATTAATAGGAACTCAACGGTAAAAAGACAGACGAAAACTTTCGTTACGACTTTTTTTTTATCGATGTTTTTTTATCGATGTTCTTAGTTTAACATCTTCTATCGTAAATTCACTATTTACGCCTCCCGGTGTCGTGCCGGTTTTGCCGTAAAACTTCGGCGGGCCATAACTTCTTCGTTATAGCTCGGATTTCGGCCCCTATTGCCTCTATTGCCTCTAATTTGACTAGCCCGGATCTACGGACGTTACACCTGAAGCAACAAAACACGATATAAACTACTAAAGTGGCTAACATTCTAGCTCTTAGAACAGCTACAACTATATTAATAACACGTAACTTGAATCAACAATAATATCAACTTAGTTCTTTAACTAAGTTGACCTAATACTTTATCGTTGGACCTACATTTTATCTAAAATAATACTCTAATCCAAATAAGTGAATAATTGGTATTAAATATTTAATTAGTCATTCCAAATAAACGACCCATTAACTACCTAATGATATGTCACAATACGTTTATATTCTTTATTTATATCTAAATTATCATCGCATTCCAAAATCCATATAGTTAGATCACTTCATCAATTTAATTAGACAATACTAATTCATTTATCATAATATTTGTAAAACTAATTTATACTTAATAAATTAGTATTATAATAATCAGTTTAACATTTAACCAAAACTAGTTAAACCTAACACCCATACAACCCACAATAAAATTTAGTTACATGGATTTGATTTTCATTGGATCTTATAAACCTAAACCCATATTGGGTTGTGGTGACTTGGTAAGGCATGTGGAAGATATGGTGGATAACCTATTGATCCATATTCAAATCCTGACACCACTCAGCCCTTGTGGTCATGGAGGTTCGCCTGCAGTGACTCCAGGGCATGAGGCAAAGTTTTATGTTTGCAGCGGGGGATTAGTCGGTGCGTGAAAGCTGGCCCGAAAATCATCGTTAGGGAAGTTCCCTTTCCAAAAAAAAAAACAACCCATAATCGAAATGTACACCGAGTCCAAAAATGTAACCCAAATCTAGATCAAATCATAAAAGTCAAAATCTAAACAAAACACAAAGGGCGTGTTCAGCAAAAATAGCTAGTAGCAGGTAGCTTGTAGCGGTAGCTTCTAGCTGGTAGCATTTTGTTAAACGCTACGTGAAGTAGCATTTGAATTTAGAGAATTTTGTTTAAAGTAAACGCTAGAAGCTCGTTGTGCCAAATGAGACTTTCTGTTTGAAACAGAGCGTTTTGTCAAACGCTAGAAGCTAGAAACTCTCAAATGCTCCGTGCCGAACACACCCAAAGTTAGATCGGTCAAGCCTTTGTACCTCCCTCGCACTTCTGTAAGAAATCACCATAGAACTCCAAAGTAAGGTGCTTCACTGGAGTTGATTACTGGTCGCCAGAAACTAGAAATTGTTGGTGATTTCTCATATGTCGTGGGTTCGTCGTCGTATACCGGAGCTACTATGGTAACCGGAGAAAAGGAATGAGTTGGAAAACAGTCGAAGCTGGAAGCGAGACCCAACATGCTTCCTCTTGGATCTCTTTTGTCTTCTTCATTCTTTCTCTGGTTGTCGGAACTAGTAGCCGAAGCGATAAGATTTCACTGAAAAACTCAAGAACCATTCAAGTTACCATTCGCATACACATTACAACCCCAACGACTGCCTCTGTTCTAAAAAAACCCTAGTGTCCTCATAAGATTGTTTAAATATGGGTAAATATGGCTCGTTTGATTCTTTTTTTTTTTTGACCTAATGAGATATTGTAGGTTCCAAACAGGAAAGGAATAGCGTTAGCTGGTTGTATCGATCGAATAGGGATGCGTTGTGTTCAAATGAACTTCATGAGCATCTCGATAATTTCTAAACTCTCGATTCCGTTTATTACTCAAGGAAATATCGTGGACAGTTGCCACCGGAGGTGCACCCTAATGCCGCCGGTGATGGTGGTTTGTGGCTCCTTCTCATTGAAACCTTCAGGGTGTGTTTGTGTGTTATTTTTTTGGAGTATTTTCTGATAATGCATCCTTGAAATCTCTTTGTTGATTAATTGGTATGTAAGCTTGGTTGAAATTAAGCTTATTGTTGGTGTAAGTTTGCCTTATTTATGGTTTTGTTTATTAATTCACACTTGTCTATCATTGTCAGATGAAAATGATATGAACCCAAAAACAAACACAGAATAGTAACTTTTTAATATAATTCTATTAATTAGAACTCAAATTTATGCTTCAATCAAGTTATTAAACTTTACATCGATTTAAATTTATATGACAAAATTGTGTGCCGCTGCATTATACGGATAAATTAGGATAGTATTAACTAAATATAATAAAGAATAATTATATGTAATATTTACAATAAAAAGAATTAAGTATCCTTTATGATCGTGACAAGTTGTGGACCGTTTTAAGTATCTTGAAAGCCCTTTCACCGGATGAAAGCCCAAGCCTAAGTGGGCTTTTAAATTTGTTTCGCAAGCAACAGTGCAACACTATTAATGCTTCTCTCTTCCTCGCCCCTTTCATTTCTCTTTAAACACGTATTTCAGTATCTACACCCGCCGTGTCTCTCTTCCTTTTAATTTATTTCGTTAGGGGTTTTTTTTTTAGATGAAAATTCTGGCTTTGAAGATGATGCCCGCAAATCTTCACGTTCACTTACCTTAATGATACTCATCGTTTTCTTCTGGTTTTGTTCACACGATTTGTTTATTTATGTTCCTGTGGATATTAGATGCTTCGAATATATGTTATTTTCAATTTCATTATTGTCGTGGGACGTCTGTTGGTGCTAATTAATTGAGGAGGCTGTGAAATAGGATGCTGAAGTGTTGGTCTAGATTTAAAGCTGTGTTATATTCCCTATCTTTTCCATGTTGGTAAGGAAGACTGTTAGCAACTTCGGCTTAGAAAGTGAAATGTTTTTTCTGTTTATGTATTATTATGAATCGCTAAACCCTGTCTTGTTTGAAATTGGGTGATAAGCTGAATTTATAAGACTGCAGGTTGGTTGTTTTCATATTAATTGTTTCTAAGTTAGTGTAATTTTATTTTTTTTATGCAAACTCATGATATTGTTTTGACTTTTGATTTAGATGCTGAGGTTAAAACCGGTGAATCAGTTGATGTAGTTGTTGAAGAAGGCTCTGTTTTGCCATTTGTACAGGTATAATTTTTGGAACAGTGGGATATACATTTATGTTGTGCTTGAACAAAAATTTTCAGATATCACACAACGGGAAACATGGCAGTGTCTATTGTTATGGGACTAAACATAACAATAGACGTTAATTTCTGATCTTTAGTAGTTAGTTTGTGGGTACAGCTTTTGTGAGTATCACTATCAATTAGATGTTAATTTCTGATCTAATTAACTGTCTTATAAATATCGATTTTGTTGTTTCTGGTATCAATTAGTTGTGTGTGGGTCTGAATAGTAGTTCACTTAATTGTTATCACGTGTAGCATACTTATATTTAGATTATAATGGCTATATATAGTTTACTTAACTGTGGTTGGAGATGTTGTTGAAGAGTATTTTTTTTTTTTTGGTTTAAGAATGATGAGCGTTGCAGAGATAATGAAAAACTATTCTTATTATCCTTCTTTTGTTTGAAATTGCTATTTAAAATACTTCCAAAAGTCTGGCAAAATACTATCACAATGTTAATATTCAGTCAAATGTATGTTATGATTGAAAATAAATTAACTAGCTTCAAATAATTATAAAAATAAACTACAACTTTGTTTCTTTATTTGCATCTTTTTTAACATTATGCTTTATGTATTCTGATTTGGTTATTTAACTTTTCTTATAGGGTGTGATTAGCTGAGAAGACTTTCCAACTTTACAACAAACATCTTCCTACCAGTAAATTATCCCTTGGATGATTTTTGTTTTGCATTTTTACTTTTGGAAGCCATTTAGATTTCTCTTAAAAATGATATAGGATAGTTTTTCCATTGAGCCCAAATATCAAATACTTAAGCAATTGACATAATTTATTAAAAGTTGGAATGCAATTGTTGAAATTTTCACGATGCTTGAGACCATTGTTTGATGTAACCAAATCATAAAATTTTAAGATATTAAAATTTACTTTTAAATTTGAAAATGATTTGGACCTCATGATCAGACAAACACTCACCAAAACCCTCAGAATAGGCGGCAAGGGCCTAAGCAACTTAGGCAAAACTTGTGTGCGTAAGTTAAAAAATATCAATTCCTTTAAGATTTTTGGACTTCATAATAGAAAGTCCAACGTCCACCAAAACATATAGAATATGCGGTAGGAACATGTGTTGCACTTGCAACAACAACCGAAATAAAATTTGCCAATTTAAGTGCAATGAACAATATGCTATATTTTGATTTTCCTAAAAAGAAAAAAATCTCCACAAAACTTATTGGTTATATTTTGATTTTCCTAAAAAGAAAAAAATCTCCACAAAACTCATTGATTACAAGTGATGATGCAAGTCATTAATTTAGAATAAATAGCTTGAAATAAGTTAGATTTGGATTTGATGAGATGAAAACCAATGTCGACCGGTTCCGTTGAATAGGAGGTGAGGAACCCGTGCATAGCATGTCAAACCCAACTACATGGGAACAAGAATACCAACTATAACTTTTTAGATCCATTAATCACATATTGACACAAAAATCCTAAAGTTTTTTAAAAGATTGTGATTTAATTCTACAATCATTTTTAGATGCAGTAAAACCGAAAGTTTTCTAGTTTTGTTTTTCTACTATTACTCTTGTCACCTCCTATCATAGCTTTAAGTTACCAAAAAATAAAATTTGAAAGAAAACACTCAAGTTTGTAATTGTTTTACATATTTACCCTAAATATGTTTTTTCATGTTATACGTATTCATACATAAATACATATTTTTATGTATTTATAAATTTTATTTAGTTAAACATCATATTTGTATATTAAATAAAACTATTTCCTTATATATATTTTCTTATTTATACGGTTTAAAGCCAAAATTATACTCAAAAAGACGTAAAAAATATATATGTTCTTACTTTTAAAAGGAATAAAAAATACTTTTAAAAAGAATAAAAAAATATATTACAACTCAAGAGTCTTTTCTATTTTAAATGTAGTTTTGATTCTAAATCTAATGTAATTAGTCATGACTTTTTATTTTCTACTACATTCACAGTTTTTTTTTAAGTTATGCTTATTAATGTTCAATGCTTTTTTATTTTCCACTTATTTATACACACTACAACTATATTTGTACTATATAAATAAGTTTTGATCAAAATATGTTTGAAAATATTTGTGATTCAAATATGAAAAAATTTGAAAAAATGAGTTTTGTCACATCAAAGATTAATTCAACGCGTTTTTTTTATAACAATATTTCTATATATCAAATGTATGTTGATTTCTAAATATTCATTTTGAATGATTTATAAGTGTTTAATGAGTTTTGTTTGATGTAAATGGTATACAAAATGTTGTGATGTTTTTATGTTGTTAAAACTTGTATTTTTCCATATTATTTCTTATTTGTTTTATATACAAATCAATATATGTTTTATATATAACTGCACAACTTAAAACGGTCTATAAAATCATCAGAAAGTTATAGTATTTATTTTTTCACACACTACTTTGTTATTTGATATATATAGAAATCAATATACGTTTGATATACAATTTACACAATATAAAACGGTCTATAAATCATAAATTAATAGTAGAAATAACCAATGATATAAACTTATTATAGTTAATAAAACTAATAGGTTAACTATATGTTTTATTTTGCTACTGACATTGGTTTTTGCATGTATAAATACTAAATCACAATTTTGTAAAGTTTTATTATTTTAATTAAATAATTATATTCATGCACAACGTGTGACGATTCACTTACTATATATATATATATATATATATATATATATATATATATATATATATATACACATATAAATGGATAGATGTTTTGGACCAAACCTTGTGTAACATCTTGGGAATTATACGATTCATGTTGCATGCATAAGCTTGAACCCATTCAAGTATGGAGATTCTTCAAGCTTAGGACTTTAATTGCTAGATAGGTGTTGGAGGCAAGGCTCGAACGCGGGACACTCATATCTTGAAAGCTCAACGTTCAGTGCATGAAGTTGGATGCGGAGGCCAAGACGAACGCGGGGCGTTCCATGTAGGAGCGCAGGGTGTTCGACGTCTGTACTCAAAAACCCTAAGTGTGCACTATTTAAACAACTTAAGACCCAAGGCTCTGCATTCTCTCAGCCTCCATTGTATCTTAAGCCTCTTTTCGAAACCCTAACCCTAATTGTGAGTGTGTGAGCTTGGAAGACCATCTTTGAGTGTATTTTGGTGTCCTTGAAGAAGAGTGATCACATATTAGCTTTATTTGTATATCTAAACATATATATATATATATATATATATATATGTTATTATTAAGTTCATGACTTTTTATGGAACCCGTATAGCGAACTTTCAACCCAATCAGTTCCAAACAATTCAGCTTTAGGCAATTAGTTGTAGAATACCCCTCGAGGTTTACTGATTCGAGTCCTAAAGGTCACAGATTAACTTAATAATTTTTTTTTAATTTTTAATTTTTGTTTGCCATGTTTATTTCCATATATTTTCGTCTTGACTCTTTTAGGGGGACATATGTAAACGCGCAAAGACTTGTAAGTATAGTTGGAAACAATGTCCCCACGTAGGGTATTTAGAAGGGAATAGCTAGAAAAGACTTTTTAGAGCGCTGGAGAATTCAAGCCACTAAAATTTTATATTCATTTTATGACTCTTTTGAATTTGAAGTTTGGATATGAGTGAGCACTTACTACTCATAAGACCGGTTGTGTGTTTTAAGGGCTAACCTATATCTGTCTTTATGCTTCGGTGTTAATAACCTTATCATTTTTTGTTTTGCACGAGTAGCTTCGGGAGACGTGTTCGTGTGAGATTAGATTGCTTCAAGATTTTTCATGAAAAACGAACAAGTTCTAAACTCAAGCCACAACTAATTTACCACTTCAACTTATTCAAGAAGATTAGGTTTATTTAGATTGAATTTTTTTTTTGTTTGTGTTGTATGCTTTGAAATGAATGCATGAAAAAATGAAAATAAGAAAAGTAATTTTTTTTTTGGATTTTTTTTGATGAAATGCATGTGGAAACTAGAGGCTAATGTACAAAAACCCCTCCCCAAGCATAAGATTAAGCATCGTCCGCGATGCTCGGAGAGGGTAAGACAACCTACTTACCATGAATGTATATGGCTATATAGAGCATATGAACGAATTCTCAACAATTCTAGTCAAACAATCTTAGGATTCATGCACCAAACTTGAGATATGGAAGGAATGTACCATTCAAATGCTTGAATTTGTAATGTGTGCTTGACTTTTTTCACTTCATCTTCAACCTCAAGAAAAGTTGAGCTCTTCAATGGTGGAATGCACAAACGGAGGTAAAAGCTTCCCTTCTTCTTTACAAAATACTTTCCCAAGCTTGCTCTTGAAACCCTACAAAAGAATTTTGAAATCTAATATAAGAATCATGTCAAATTTTACAAAGATAAAAAAACTAGGGTTTTATGCAAGATTCGATTTTGTACACTTTCATGGAGGGAATTCTACCTAGATGAAGAATAAGATGGATTTAGGAACTTAAAACAACAAACCTTTGAACTTTAATGTTGGAGTGATTGATGAAAGTCAAAAGTTTATGAGTGTTTAGGAGGAGAGAGTGCACGATCGTGAGTTGTTAGGAGGAAGAATGACATAGAACACATGGTCCAAGCCAGGCCGTACTTTTTTATGATAGCCCATGCTTTTTTTTAGAATGGGCAGTGAGATTTTTTCATGGTCCATGCGTTTGTTTTTTTTGAAATGAGGGAGTTACGCCGACAACACACGGTCCAAAGGTAGGGCGTGTGATTTCAAGTTTTGCCCATGCGTTTTTAGCATGGCCCCTGAGTTTTGCTTCAGCCCATGCGTTTTTAACAATTGGTCGTGCAAAATTTTTGTTTTCTTTGAAAACCTCGATGGTAGCGCACGGTCTAAGGCTTAGGCTGTGCGTTTTTCTTATATCCCATGCTTTTTCAAGTTTGCACATGCCTTTTTTTTAAATCCTCGAAACACACACATGAGTTAAAAAATGAGGCCATGTGTTTTAGAGCTAGACCATGCAAATTTATATGAGACCATGCGTTTTTCTCTCTGTTAACATCAAAAAAATCATGATTTTTTTACCCCTCTCAGTCTTTTAGATATAAAAAATGCTTTGCATGGACTTTCAAAAAGGCTCAAAAACATTTCAACACAAAAAAAAATAAAGAAAATAAAAGAAGAATAGGAAGAAAATACTCCCCGAGTTGCCTCTCGGTTAGCCGCCCTTGTTTCAAGTCTTTGGCTCGACTTGGCCCTAGGAATATGTTATTCTT
Source organism: Lactuca saligna (assembly GCF_052625555.1). Classification (NCBI taxonomy): domain Eukaryota; kingdom Viridiplantae; phylum Streptophyta; class Magnoliopsida; order Asterales; family Asteraceae; genus Lactuca; species Lactuca saligna. Next base: position 8,626,103 of record NC_136425.1, on the reverse strand, counting down.
TGAATGTTGGGGCTTTCCAACTTAATGAACTTTTCGCCGCCTCCTTCAATGGAACACGTATCTTGTACTTGACTTTATTTTTGCGTGGGAACCATGTTGGACTTAGACCCTTAATGACAACAATCGTCCAGCGACCCCTTTCTCGTACTTGTCTAGTAAGGTGGTCAAATCTTCCTTCTTCGATAAGGTGGTCGATTTGATGACCAGTTGGGTGTCTTCCTTCTCGGGGTACATATCCCTTGAAGGGTCCAAAAAATGTATCGTTTTCGGCTCTTGTGGTTGGTCTACCGGCAAAAGGAGTTTCTCATTCATAGTGGGTGGCTCAGCTTCTTTTTTTTTCAACCTCCAACTCATCCTCTACAACTTCTATGTCAGCATTCTTAATTTCTACTTCTTCCTCGACAACCTTTTCCATTTCTACTTCTTCCTCCTCTTCCCCATCTTCAAATTGCAATGTTGGGTCATCAAAAATTTTCCCATCGTTCAAGGTGATGGCAGAAAATGTATGCCTTGGGTCCTCTTCAGTCTGCGATGGTAATTTTCCTTGAGTTTCCAATATACTCACAGATTAAGCAAGTTGTGCAATTTGTTCCTCTAAGCTTTTAAGCCTAGCTTTGGTTGTTTCCTAGAAGATTTGGTTAGTAGTGGCATTGCTTTTCACAATGTCTTCCAAGGATATGCTCGAAGTTTTAGCTTGTTATGGAGGTACATAATATGGTTGTTGGAACTATGGAGTTGGTTGGTATTGGTCATTTCCCCAAGCCTGGTATGGGTTTTGGCATTGGTTGTTTCCCCAAGCTTGGTTGTTTTCCCACCATTGATCATGTTGAGGTTGATCGTGACTCCATTGATTTGGCCAGTAGTAGCTTCCGTTTTCCTGCACTTCCAGCCATTCCCCTTGTAAATATGGACACATGTTGGTGTGATGTCCATTCTGAGGGCAAAAATCACAAGGAATAGATGTGGGATGCACACTTTGGTCACTTTCAATCATCGTAACTATCTGGGCTACCTCAGAAAGTTGGTGTTTATTGTAAGGAGTGTTCATCTCCGAGCCACACTTTTTTTTTTTTTTTTTTTTTTTTTTTTTTTTGTAGAGATGTTCCTGCTCACAAAACTCTTGAGATAAACAATTAGTAACACCATGCCCTCGATAACGGTGCCAATTTGTTAGGCGTGTCAAACCCAACAAATAATAGGGTAGAATAGACTCCAAATACATTCCTTTAATACACTAAAAAGTAGTACAAGGCAAACAGGATCGAACCACAGAGACACAAGACAAAAGTCTATACCTTTTTGCACAAGGTACTTTGGTCACAAATGGTGGTTTTGTTTGCAAAAGTCAAATAATAAAAAATAACAATCAAATTAGAAACATGCAGAAAAGAAAATAGATTTGTAAACAAGTTGTAAAAGTGCTTCCAGTTCTAGTTCTCCATGTTGTCATTTAACCTGATTATGGCTTGATGTAATTTGTGATTGCTATTCTAAGTTGATATTGAAAGATATTAACACGCTCTAATACCTCTCGCTTGCCAATTATCTAACCAAAACACGCTATTTGACTAGACCTAGCTTTACTAATTAAACCTAAACATGCTCTTAGATTGCATTGAAAAACTACATTAAGTTTTGTACAAGCTTCCCAATAATATTCATTTCTTCTCATACGCTTGGAAGTGTGAAAACATGTGATATATGTTTTACAATAAGAAAACTTATTGCTTGCTACCAATTATTAACTTTATAGAACGATTAGGTGCCCTAAAAGTTAATTAACTACACAAAAATTCAATTCATGAAAGTGGCCAATCAAAAACAAAACAAATTCAAGGATTCTAGTTTAAACAAAAACATAATTACTAGAATAGAATCACAAATCAAGCATCAAATCATATGCTTCAAGTCAAGCAATCAACATGTTTTGAACAAGAACTAGAAACTAGGGTGTCTTAGCCACCCATGGCTAAGAACAAATCAAACAAGAATAAAGATGGAATTGGAATGTTTAATGCTTACAAAAATGAAATCAAAGTGTTTGCTATGATTAAGTCTTCTCAAAAGCTCCAAGAATTCTCCCAAAATTGCCTTAAATCGCCCCAAACTGCTCCAAAAATCGTTCTGTCCTTCAAAATGACGCCTCATCCTATTTTAATTAATGTTCATGTGCATGCCATGAGGCCATTAGTTTTTGGCATGACCATGCCTTTTGCCCATGTGTTTTTGGCATGACCATTTGTCTTGACCATGTGTTTTTGGCATGGTCCATTCTTTTTGCTAAAATTCCAAAAAGTCTTCACTCTTGGCTCCATCTTCAATCTAGCTTCACCACGAGTCATGTTGCTCAAATATAAGATGACAAAGGACAAACACGACCCATGTCGGTGTGACAAGAATTGCGTTTCAAACATAGTCCTTTGCTATGATAATAATGCACAATGACTCGGGTTCCATCTTCATGTTTTCTGCCATGGAATGACCGATTCATCTTCTCCTCATACTTCAAAGCTCCAAGCATCCAAGCTCCATGTATCCATGCTCCATGTATCCATGCTCCATAACGCTTGCAAAATAAATAAAAAATGGTGAAGTACCAGACATTCTTGATGAAATATACAATTGCCTCAATAATCAATTAAATGTAAGAATTATGAAGTAGAATGCTATAAAATGACGGAAATAAACATGCAAAATAGGTGCATAAAATGCACCTATCACCCGTTGAAACGGGTCCAAGAACCGGAAAACTTGGACCTAGACCCAGATCCGGACATGGACACGGACACGACTCATTTGGTTTGGTCCACGGTACACAATATTCTCCATAACCGGTCCGATTCAAGAGTCGGTCCGGTTCGATTCGGTTTAAATGCTCACCCCTAATGTGGTGTAAGGTTTGCTTGAAAAAGACTATCTATACAAAAATAAAAAGTTACATGAAGACTATATTAAAAAACTTAAAAAAAAAATATTAGGATCATTTGTGAAAATTTATCTATTTAAAATAAAAATTAAGAATGACTCGGCCCAACATATTAATTTAATTTAAGTAGCCTCAATATTTGCACACGGCCCAAACCTACCATATACCCTAAAGGCCTAACACTGAATTACTACATTCATATAAAACCCTAATTTCCCCCGCTCCGCCTCCATCCAGAGTCTGTGTGAGAGGGATCAGCCATGTCGAAGCGAGGTACGATCGCATTCCAATTCTCTTGAGCATTGATGTATTTATTTGAGATCGATGTCGATATCGGTTAATGCAACTGCAAATAAAACTGTAATGCCAATTAATTGCTTGTTGTTCGGCAGGTCGTGGAGGTTCCGCCGGGAACAAGTTTCGGATGTCGCTCGGTCTTCCAGTGGCTGCGACGGTCAACTGTGCTGACAATACTGGTGCCAAGAACCTTTACATCATATCAGTGAAGGGGATCAAGGGACGGCTTAATCGTCTTCCTTCGGCTTGCGTCGGAGATATGGTTATGGCTACTGTGAAGAAGGGTAAGCCAGATCTGAGGAAGAAGGTTATGCCTGCCGTTATTGTTCGTCAGCGCAAGCCTTGGCGCCGAAAGGACGGTGTGTTCATGTACTTTGAAGGTAAAATTTCTTAGACACGTCTAGTTTCGCTCTTGTAACTTAATATTTTATCGCATTTCGTAAATTACAATACTTGATTACATATCTGAATTTCTTTAGAATAGTGAACTACAAATCTCTAGAACTATGTTAACTTGGGTCGAAACGCATTTAAAGTGATAATAAAATTCAGTTGACATCCAAGATATAGGCTCTGTATTTGCCCCTTCTGTCTAGTGACATGGTTTATGTAGGTTCTATGTAAGAACATGTATTCATGTTGATGTTCTCGTAGATACCTTGTAGTATACATTAAAGCTTGTCAAACAATGTGCACTTGTGATTACATGCCTTGTAACATATTCTTTCAAGAGGGACCTTGCTGGGTGTTTTTTACTTTTCTTTTGTTGCATTACTTTAACTTGTTTTTGATGCTAGAATTCTTGTTGGTAGTGGAACAAGGCAAATAACATCACATGTTCTGTTTGAATTTAAATTGAAAAGCTAAAACCAAATCTTAATCAAGTTGTTTTGTTTTTGTTTCTGCAGACAATGCTGGAGTTATTGTGAATCCCAAGGGTGAAATGAAGGGTAATCTTTTTTAACTGCTATCTTTTCTCGCTGATTTGATTTGCGTGATTCCATGTTTTAGAGCTGATTTGTGTTGTGGGATTGGATTTGCAGGATCTGCTATTACTGGACCTATTGGAAAGGAGTGTGCTGATTTGTGGCCCAGGATTGCTAGTGCTGCCAATGCAATTGTGTAGCCGTGTGATGTGATCTTTCTGTTTTTGTTTAGGAGGTGTGTACTGTTGTAGGGTTGGTTTGTTGGATATGACGTATTTAATATGTGGTTGATTTTTGAGAATTTTGGTAGAATTTAAGACCTTTGCTCATTTCAATTTATTGTTTTCTTGGCTGCTTTACCTTTACTAGCTCTAGTATGTTTCAAGTCTAAAAGCATGTGTTGCAATGGGTTAATGATTTTGAAATCTACTTACTATGGTTTTGTTTTGGTGTGATCATCAAGTTACGATAAAGCAAGTAGAATAAAGGTAACTAAGTCCTACTTGTGCCAATTGATTAATGCAACATAATTCAACCCATACGATTAAACCAATACTGTGCTTACATCAATGTGCAAGTACCAACTGTTGTAGGACTGAATTCTACGAATGGATAATGGTTAACTTATCACTTCTACTAGTTTGTACTTTATACATACAATACTTATTATTTGCGCTATAGTAGGCTGTACATGGCAGGTTTTTCATCTACAATGTCTTTGGACCCATTAGTGGCATTTTTTCTTTGTCTCCCTAAGAAAATCGTGGAAGGGCCTTCTAAGAGCGTACCAAATTTTTTTGATCCAGGTTAAGTATTTTATTAATCTTAATTTGTTCTTTTATTTGTAGAAAACTTATGGTCCATTAATATTAGATAATAGCGATATCGTTCACTATACTTTTATGCAACCCAATTATAGGATGATCAAAAAAAAAAAAAAAAAGTTAACAACGATGTCGTTATTTTATGATCATGCATATACAGTAACAAAAGTTAGTATACCAACTTAGTCTAATGAAGACTGCTGCAACAATGATTCTAATCTTACATTTTAAATTTTTTATCGATAGCTAAAAATAATGAGGTAACATGATATTAAATAAAAAGAAATATTAGTCACTTTCACAAACATACTATCAGATTCAATTTTAGATCCAAGGCTTATTATTATTATTTTTTTCTCTCATCATGCTTCAAAAACCAAACTCTCCCTTCCCTCCATGGCTCCATGTGCCATCGGCTCCCTCCTACAACCAACATCACACTAACATCCATGACGTCTGCCCTTCCCTCGACCATTGCCGCCCTACCACCGCCACCTTCCTCCTGTATGCCGGCTTCAGATATGTAATGAAGGTGCGATGTCAGGCCAACCGCCGTCTCACTGATTACGTCTTCTTTGGTTAACTTGGCTCAGACCATTACTTTATATTTTATTATGGTAACTAATAAAATATGAAAAAAATGTAAGATTTAAATAAAAACAAGTGCTAATGGGATGGGGATAGTATATTCTAATACTTATCCGTAAATCATGCAAACAAGTGGCAAGTGATAAAATTTATTAAATCAGATATCTTAATCAGAATTTGTTTTTCTTCTAATCTAACGTTGTTGGTGTTACATTTTTTAATTTTAAGTCACGCTAATTACTTTTCTAAAATATATTTTTATATATATATAAACATATCTAATAGTAACCTTGAAGGGAGAATTTCATATATGCCCTTCTTAAACATCAAAATATCATATTTACCCAACTTAATTTCTAAATATCATATTTACCCTTCATAAAATTTTTAAATATCATATTTACCCTTCATAAAATTTCTAAATATCATATATGTCCTTTTTAAACATCATAATATCATATATGCCCTTCTTAAATATCAAAATATCGTATAAGCACTTTTTAAACATCAAAATATCAATGGTAATAGCTAAAATATTCTTCATCTACAACATAATCAACAAAAAAACTAAACAATCAAAATATACATTCTATAGAGAAGGTTGAAGATGAATATTTTTGTTTGTTAAGAGGACGACATTCCAACAATTTAGAAGTTCACATTCCATTATCATAGACGTAAGGATAATATCGTTAATTTTTTTAATTATTATAGTAATTTTAAGTTATAAAAAATGATTATAAAATATTAAAAACATTATAAAAAAGGATTTGGGCAAATATGATATTTTGAAGGTTTATGAAGGATAAATATGATATTAAAAAATTAAGCTGGGTAAATATGATATTTTGAGATTTAAAAAGGGTATATATGAAATTCTCCCAAACTTGAATACCATAAATGTTGTGACAAAAAAGTTTGACATAGATAGTAACAAATTAGATTCACGAGCGACCATGTTAAGGTCATATTTTATGCATATTTTTTTCGCTATTTCATAATTTAGCAATGAACTATTTTGTATGTATTGGTTTGATCATTTAAATGTTATAAGATTAAACTACAAATTTGGTGCACGTGGTTTGTAAAAATTTATGGATTAGTCCAAAAAAAATTTGACTTGCACAAATAGTCCAAAAACTGAGTTTTTATGGTTTTGTCCGGTTTTGAATTCTAGAAATTTAAAAAGACTATTTTGTCATTTTAAATTGATATTTACATTTTTATATAAAATTTAATATTTTTATAAGTAAAAATAAAAATCATCCACTCCTTCCCCCCTAACATTACCTCTTAAATTAGAAGGCATATTGATAAAAATTCTTTAAGTTTGACAAATTTTAATGGTTTTATCCTAAGTCTAAATTTATATTCATTAACACCTAATATTTACTCCTCGTTTTATCATACATGGTTTAAATTAGGTCACCTTCCACTCCCGGTAACCATACTTTGTTGGATTTAAAACCTTGCAATTGAACCTTTACCCCCCCCTCATCTCATTCGTTTTGGTAGTGTTATTGTTGTCGCCTTAAGTCACACCTTACAAATGACAAGAATCGTCACGGTTCGTAAGAACTTGATGTTTGACATTGCCGTCAAGTCACGCCTAACGTTATTTAGAAACTTTATATATATATATATATATATATATATATATATATATATATATATATATATATATATATATATATATATATATATATATATATAATTTTGATAATTTTAATAATCATCTACATTAAGCAGAAGTAAAAAGGTTTTAACCCATAATTTCTACCTGAAATAGAATACAATCATTGATTTATAGATAAACATGATTCCTAAAACAAACCGAATGATTAGTTGACGTTTCCTAGATGCATTCTCCAAAATGATGCTCCTAGATGCATTCTCCAAAATGATGCTCCTATTGTGTTCTTGAGCTTTCAAATCGACCAAAAAGGGTTATTGGACGAATATTTTTCGTCCTATGGGTTTCTCTTTGGATCCACACCAAATTATGGTAGAAAAATTAGATATTTATAGAATTACGAACTTAGCGGCGCGAACCCTTACATTTCGCGATGCTAACCCTAATCTGCATTCAATTCGGTCGCAAATTTTTTGATGTCGTGATCTTTTTTTCTCTGTAGCTCTACATGGTGCGTAACACCTCACTCTCTCCTATTTCTTCTTTTTCGTCCTTTTCGGTTCTAGGTTCTTCCTTTTGCTTCGAACTACGAAATTTCCTATGTTTATCCTATACAAAGAACTTTAAGTATCTTTTTTTATTAATTATATAAATTAAACCCTAAATATTAAGATAATTTCCTCAAAATATATGACTAATTTGTGCATTATCAAAATACTTCTCACTTATTATTTGCTTTCTATCAAGCAAACTTAGATTAATTTTAAGTATTTTTATAGTTTTCAAACTCCTACAGTCAATTTAAAAAAAAAAAAAAAAAAAAAACAAAAAAATAAAAATTACAACATTAACTTTGCAAGTAATGGCAAACTTTCATTATTTTTTTACTTGCATGTTTTCACACTTTTAAGATATTTATACTTTGCAATTTCTAATTTATTCCAAATTTTGATTTTTAATAACTATGGATAATTTTGCCTTCTTGACTCTTTTTGTCTTTTCAATAACTTTTTTTTAAACTTCTCTCTCTCTCTAAAATTATTTTCACCATTTTTCTATAATTTTCTTTTTTATAATCATAACTTACTTTTTTTTTTTCAAACATCACGAAAATAAGCTTGGAAACTTAGCAAAACTTTTAAATTTAACCCAAGTTTTAATCTAGTATGCCTTATTCTAATTTCAATCTCTATATCCTACACTTAAGTTATACGATGCTCTTATTGTATAAATAATCAATTAAGAACAAAATAAAAGAGAGAAAACTAGAACGAACTCCCCATAGGTATTTAGTAGCGAGATTAAATGATTTGTTGTGGGTTGATTGTTGATACAATGCTTGAATGACTTTTTAGTTGAAATTTCTGGAAACTAAATATCATTGATGAAAACAGACACTTCGTCATTAGAAAATTGGGAGACAATTGCTTGAAACACATAATGTGAATGAATCAGGGCTGTAAATATTAAGATAATTTCCCCAAAATACAAAGCATGAAATTTCTTATGTTTATCAAATACAAAACATTTTAAGTATCCTTTATCTTTAATTATGTAAATTAAGCCATAAATATGAAGATACTTTCCCCAAAATATATGACTAATTTGGGCAATATCATGCATCTTCGGTTATGAAACAAAAGCTTTATGATTAATGAAGTGGAATCAAAACCTAAGGATGTACACTCATAGAGATACAACAGAGGTGAACACACTAATTTTGTAACATCCGTCTCTCGAGGTATTATTTAAATTATGTAAATTTATATTGGCTTTCGTCTAACATTTGGACAATGGACCCTTTGGAGTGGACCTTAGAAATTTGGGCCAAGAAGTTGGGCTGCACATAAGCCGTATGCTGGGCGTAACCTGGCGTACGCGGGGCGTAGTGGCCACATTGGATTCGAGGGACTCGAGGGCGTACATGGAACATACAAGGAGGTACGCCCAGCGTACGCGAGCAGATGCCAAACCCTAATTTTTAGGGTTTAATACATATAAATACCCCATTATAGCCTCCCTTTTGGCCTCCTCACCTATCCTTCACCCTCAGACAACCCTAATCTGCCTTATACTCCATTGTGCATGTTTGACCTTCTTAAGCCCATTTTTTGTGAAAATAAGGCTTGGTAGAAGCAAAGAGAAGTTGGAGGAGAAGCATTTGAGTGCCTTGAGCTCAAGGATCTGGAACAAGTTCATCATTTGGCAAAAAAAGGAGGTATAAAGCTCCTATCTTTCCTCCTAGAATTATAGATCTAGGGTTTTGAAGATTTGGACCTTTTTAGGTCCAAAGATTGGATCTTGCTCATGAAACTTCATTTTTGAGCTTAGGGTTGCCACCCTTGTAGCTCAAAGTGTTCCATTCGTAGTAAAGTTGCAAGCTTTGAGGCTTTTATGAAGCCATGCAAGAGATCTAACCATTTTATTGAAAGTTCATTGCCATTTTTATTGTTGGGCTCATTTGGTGGGTTGCAAGCCACCAAGTGGTCGACTTTATGAGTGAGGACAAAGTATTGGACTCGGATATGTAGTTTGGACGTAGTGTATTAATGATTAAGCAGTTTTGGTGAAAAGGGCTTAACAGGATAGTACGTTGGGCGTACTCGCCATTACGCGCAATGTATAAGTCATTTCAGGAGTACGCACAGTGTGACATCCCCATTTTCACGACCAAAAAAGACCGATTTGTTTATGCTTTATTTGAAAACCAAAGTATCCATTTAAATAAAAGTGTTGCGGAATTTGTTCCCAAAATAAAATATGATAAAAATTTATCAAAGCATTTCCAAAGAAATGTATTTCATTAAAAACCTCGGGATGTCATGTTCGATACAGATCAAAAGCATAAACAGTACAATATAAGCCTGACTACATTTATTCATATCTAAATGCCTATATCCGTAATCTCTCATCCTAAACATCATATCTATGCTCGTACGCCACTACCTGTAATACAAGAAACTGAGTGGTTCAGGCTTGGGAGCCTGGTGAGCACATATGGTTTTCAACCCACAATAAATAAGTTTATTATTTTCATCAAACAAACAAACCCAATTACACGTTCCCGTTATCCTCACTTTACGTCCCTAAAACATCTAACATAAGGGACCTAGCCTAAGGATTTTCATCGGGGCGACAACACATGCTTTGGGGGTTCCTTAGCAATTCATGTCAAATAAGGCAACCATGTGGGGAACGGAGTACTGTTGGTGAGCACACAGTTCAAATAAACACCTACAGGTTGCGATCCTGCTAGCGTTCCACTGGACTGTCTAGAATAGTCTATGGTCGTCATCTATACTCCGCTAGATGACTAGATCATCAATAACATCGAGGCCTCTCATTATTTTATTTTATCACACAAGCACACAACAACTATTACATCTACCCATGTTTTACCCAACACATTTTGTATATATAAAATACATATACAGTTTAAATCAATTAAAACATGTATAACATCGTTCATCCATCATAGATAGCAAATATATCGATAATATGTACAAAAAGCACGTAATTTATATAATATACTTTATATCTATGTGTAAGATGAAAGTAACTATGCACTCACTTGTTAAGTTGGTGATTCCAAACTCAGACAACGCTTTGTTACTCTTAAAACAATTTACTTCAAAAAAACCTAGTATCATTACCACTAGGGTTTAGTCTAATTTTCACCGAGACTAATTAATAGTCTAACTATTATTACTATTATATAAGCATTAAACAATACTCTTCACCCACTATATACAGACAGGGGCCAGACATAAAACACCGGATGGCGGGACCATTTTGGCATATAACACTTCTGAAATCCAACAACCCTATGCGATCCTTTAAACCAGATTCCCCGTATCGCGAGTGGTTAAAAAGATATTATAACAACACTTACATAACTCATAATAATAGCCCAAATAATTATCATAAGGTCATAATAACATTACTATATTTAAATAAAAGTTATATTAGAAATAGTGTAGGCGTAGCTCACTTACAACAACTTTTTATTAAAAACCGGGCTTCGCTGGGGCAACGTTTTTGAGCCGAAAGCTTTTCTTCTCGGAGCCGTCGGGCGCACCGGGGATTCCTTCTCGTGCTAGGGAGGTTACCTAGACTTGGTAGGAGTTTAGGGAGGCTAGAGAGAAGTTAGAGAGAGAAAGAAAGGCTTATGGTGTGAAGAAATTATGAAGAGTTCATCTCTTATTTATAGGAGTTTTATCGTAGAGTAGTCCCTAAGTTTCGTCCGTATCTTCCGCGTACGAGCTCCATTTTATACGTTTATTATATCCACACGTTGGTATTTACGATTACTACAACTTTCATTTAGACCCCGTCGGCTAATTCTTATTCTATCTCAGATTTACAAAAACTTTATCGTATTTATCGCGCTTGAAGAGTAGAGTTTAAGCTTCGTCCATATCGTTCACATACGAGCTCCGTTTTCAAAGTTATTTATATCCACGCGTTGGTATTTATGAGTACTACAATTTTTATTTAGACCATGTTGACTAATTCTCATTCTATCTCGAAGTTACAAAACTGTATCGAATTCACCGCGCTCGAAAAGTAGAGACTAATCTTTATCCATATCTTTCGCATACGAGCTCCATTTTCATCTGTATTTTTGTTGTTGAGTTCTTATTAATGAGATCTTCAATTATCATTTAGGTCGCGTTGGCCAAAAACCGCTCGATCTAAAATTCGAATTTCAGATTGTGCACTGCTAAGCCAAATCTTAGAAAATTCATAACTTCCTCATATGAAGTCAGATTTGAGCGTTTTTTTTATGGACGCTCTCGGTTTAACATTTTCTATGAATTTTTTTTAGATTACTAAGGACAAAAGACCTCTATCATAAATTCAATTTTTACGTTTTCCGGTGTCGTGCTGGTTTTGCTGCGAAACTTCAACATGTCATAACTTTTTCGTTATAACTCGGATTTCGGCGTTCTCTATATGTCCGGAATCCTTGTCACGACCACTACCACTTCATGTATCGATATCAGGTTTATTCAAAACTTAAATTTTGACGCTTATTTTTATCATTTATTAATTATAACTTTATAAATAAGTAATAAACATATAAATTCACATAATTCACATAATACTCAAATAATTCATCTTTATTACTTCAAAAAGAGTTACAATAGTTGACCTAGACTATTACATCACTGCACTAATGCTTAGCCCCGAAATATGGGTGTTACAATTCTCTCCCTCTTAGGATGATTCCGTTCCGAAATCATGCATCAGTAAACAGATGTGGGTAGCGACTAATCATTTCACTTTCTGTCTCCCAGGTGAGATTCGGCCCATTCGTATGTTTCCAACGGAAAAACACTAATTCGACCATCTTGTGTTGTAACTTCTTAGTCTTACGGTCAATGATTGTCTCGGGTTCTTCGATTAGCCTCTTATTCTCATCCATCCTTAACTCTGAGATTGGTATTATATCGGGAACTTCTCCCGTGAACTTCCTCAAATAACACACATGAAAAGTGTTATGAATATCATCTAGTTCTTCGGGTAATTCGAGCTTGTAAGCTTGGTTCCCAATCCTTTGAAGAACTTTGAACGGTCCAATAAACTTTGGACTCAACTTTCCTCATTTCCCAAATATTATAAGTCCCTTCCACGGTGAGACTTTAAGCAAAACCAAATCTCCAACTTCAAAAGTCATCGGTCGTCTTTTCTTGTCATCATAGCTCTTCTGACGATTCTGAGCTGTTAGCATTCTTTCCCTAATCACCTTCAACTTCTCAGCAGTCTTATGGACTATCTCGGGGCCCATAAACTGCTTTTCTCCAGCCTTAAGCCAACGAGATGGCGTCCGACACTTCTGTCTGTATAAAGCTTGATAAGGTGACATCTTAATGCTCGAGTGGAAACTATTGTTGTAGGAAAACTCTACTAGAGGTAAGTGCTCGTCCCAGTTCCCTTGGAACTCTAGGGTACATGCTCGTAGCATATCTTCTAGTGTTTGAATTGTTCTTTTACTCTGGCTATCAGTCTGCGGATGGTAAGCTGTACTCAAACACAACTTCGTACCCAATTCCTCTTGTAGACTTCTCCAGAACCTTGACGTGAAACGACTATCACGATCTGATACAATCGAAAGAGGAATGCCGTGAAGTCTTACTATCACCTTCACGTAAGCATTTGCGAGCTTATCCATAGACCACCTCTCGTTGGCTGCTATGAAGTGTGCACTCTTCGTTAAACGATCCACGACCACCCAAATCATGTCGTGACCGTTCTTCATCCTGGGCAGTTTAGTCACAAAATCCATGGTGATGTCTTCCTATTTACCCATGGGTACAGGTACAGGTTCTAAACTCCCATATGGTTTCTGATGTTGTTCCTTAACTCTCGCACATGTCACACTCGGCCTCATACATCGCAACATCGAGCTTCATCGTCGGCCACCAGTAGTAGGGTTTTAGGTCCCTATACATTTTTTTTTCTACCGAGATGAATCGAGTACATGGTCTTGTGAGCTTCTTCCATCAGAAGATCTCTAATTCCTCCCGTATTAGGTACCCAAATCCTTTCTTGGAATACCTTTAATCCTTGACTGTTTGTACCGAACACTAACGTTTTGACCAAACGTTCTTCCTTTCGGTCATTCTTCTTTGAAGCTTCTTCTTGAGCTTTCCTGATACTTTCCACAATCGTCGAGACAACTTCTATTCTCAACGCTCTTGGCCTTTTTCTTTCAAGATTGACTTTTCAACTTAGAGCATCGATGAAGATATTCACTTTACCGGGGTGGTAAAGTGTCTCACGGTCGTATTCCTTGAGTAATTCCAGCAAGAGTTGTTGCCTCATATTCAATTCCTTTTTATTAAAGAGGTACTGGAAACTCTTATGATCAGTGAAAAGTTTGAACTTCATTCCATAAAGATAATGCCTCCATATCTTTAGGGCAAGTACTATCACTGCCAACTCCAGATCATGAGTGGGGTAGTTCTTTTCGTGCTCTTTCAATTGTCGAGATGCGTATGCTATCACCTTTTCTCTTTGAGTTAGAACACATCCTAACCTGACTCCCGACGCATCGTTATATACTGCGAAGTCCTCAACTCTATTGGGTAGAAAAAGAATCGGTGCTTCACACAACTTCTTCTTCAGCTTCTCGAATGCTTCTTCGTGATTCTCACTCCATGTATAAGTAGCTCCTTTGTGGGTCAAAGCTGTCAATGGAGCGCTATCGAAGAAAAGCCTTGGATAAACCTTCACTAATATCCAGTTAATTCCAGAAAGCTTCGAATCTCTATAGGACTTTTCGGTCGTTCCCACTTCATCACAGCTTCGAACTTTGTTGGGTCAACCATTATCCCTTCTTGGTTAACCACATGTGTTTTATATGTTATTGTATGGTATGTGGTAGTTTGGGGGAGCTCACTAAGCTTCGTGCTTACAGTTTTCAGTTTTGATTTTAGGTACTTCCACTAGCAATGAGAATGACTCGGGATAATCGCATGGCACATACACACACCACAACTTTCAGCCTGTGATTGATTGAGACTCTAATATTTTTATCATATGTTTTGTTACAGTATTGGATATGAGATTTCAAGATACATGACACTTGGTTTTCTTTTTGTTTATGGGTGATTATGGTTTTTATATTAAATTTTAAAAATGAATTTTTGGTTCGTATTTATGGGATGTTTCAAAATCCATAAACCATGGATGAGTTACCTAAGTTAGCTTAGATAAAAGATTCTTTGAAGCTAAATTGTCATTGGTAAAACATACCTACAACACACCATACACACAAAACAATACATGCAATACACAAAATACATGTAAAAACACACACATATAAAGAGACTTCGAGTTAAATACGAGTTGTGTAACAATTCCCTCTTTTATACGATTAGTGCATAAAAAATTACACACACTTTACACATATAAAGAGATGTTGGGGTAAATCCTTGTTTTAGGTTATAATTTGTTTGATTGCTAGCAGATGCAAAGAGAATGATGGTTAATATACGATTTCTTCAATTTTGAATGTACGTCATATCATCATCATAACTACTAGCCAAATCTCTTTTCGCTTATCATCCTACTCAACTTAATTGTGCTAAGTATGCTTCATACATGGAAAGGGTGACCGCTTATGAGAGGTAAAAAATGATAAAATCCATTTATGAAAAAAAAAAACATTCTCAAATGTTAGGCATTAATGAAAATAATTGGACTTATGGTAAAACTGCTTATATTCAGCAAACTTAAGGACTTTTGTGTCAATATCACAAATTAGAAGGCCTATATATCTCTATCTTTGTTCTTAGGTGCCTACATCTCTAGCTCTCCTTCCCACTCCTCATTTTGCAACCGCTACACATATCCATATCCACCACTATCACCTTCATCTTTTATAGTAACTCTTCCACCATCCCACTCTACCTTCTCTAGCGACCCAACCCTTGTTCACCACTACTCTAATTATTTCCCACTCCTATGTAAACATATCGGTGATCTAACCTATTTTCACACTCGCCCACCCCATGTGTATAGAGATACGGTGTTAAACATGGATGATGACATTGTAAGAGTTGGTTTTAATGAAATTTATTTAGGAAGTGATGTGGGATTTTAGTAACTGATTTTAATGAAATTTATTTGGAAGAACAAGAAAAAGAAGACGAATGATCCATTCCAATAAAGCTCTACCAACGTCACCACTAGCAACATATATCCGATTTCTCGCTTGTAAACAATTGATTCCATTGTCATGGGTTGTTACATTTTGTATTAAGATAAGATGTTAAAAAATCTAATTTTTGGCTGCAATAAATGTAGACGAGCGACCCATTCCATTGAGGTTATCCTTATATTGGCTATCATTCCATTTGATATATTTTTACATTTCATGCTAACATTACATATTCTTTCATTACTTTTTCTAATGTTGTAAATGACGTCCTAGCCGCTAGGCAGATACCAATTATCTACGATTTTTGCTAGACGGTCAAATTAAGCAAAATCGGTCAACGACAATAAAACTTGGTCTAGGCGGTCCCAGACGTCCCAAAATTTCCAATTTTTAAAATTATAAATATTTAAAATTTTCAAATATTACTTCAAAATTATCAAATTTTTATATTTTATTTTAAATTTTGAAAATTTAAAGTATTACACCAAAATTTCAAATTTTCAAGTTTTTAAAATTTTAAATATTTATTTCTTAAAATATTCTAATTTCTGAATTATATATATATATATATATATATATATATATATATATATATATATATATATATATATATATCTCCTAACAAAATAATTAAATCACCAAAAAAATTATCATTTATATTAATTTTGTTAGGATATAGGTAAATTCAATTTAAAAAAACATTCTAATACAGTAAGGGTCTCCGCCTAAGCGTCGATTAATCCCCTCGTAGTTTGATTAGCCACTTAACCCCAATTGACCGCGTAGGCGTCAACTAATAAGTGTTCTTGTCTAGGCGTCAATTAATCATGTCCTAGAAAATAAGGGTCCCCGCCTAGACGTCGATTAATCCCCTCCTAATACAATAAGGGCCCCCGCCTAGGCGCCAATTAATCCCCTCCTAGATTGATTATTCGCTTAACCCCAGTTAATCGCACGACTTCCGCCTAACGACTTTTACAACCTTGCTACTCTTTGTGACGGTGTTAAACAAAAATGGATACATTTTTATTGAGCTTTCTCTTTATGTATGTTCTAGTTCATGTCACAGTAGGTAATTTACACTATCACTGACGATAAATGTATTTGAGTTTGGTAAAATTGCAGGAGAGGATGGGTATTCTGATGATTTTTGGTCGTTTTTTTGTCTTAAGTGATGTTAAAATTTGAACATTAGAAGAAAACATCAAATCCTTTGTATGTGTATGTTAAAATTAGAGAAAGCATTAAATCGATTTCTAATCTTTAATGGTGTGCGTATGAATTTTTAAATTTTATGTGTTTTTTAAATTCTCAAAGAGTGTATGTGTGTGAAGTGTGTGTATGTGTGTTTTTTTTTAAATTCTCAAAGAGTGTGCATGTGTGTGTGTGTTTTTTTTAATTTTAATGTATGGTTTTTTGGAACGAAAATTTAATCTACTTCTAACCTATTATTAAATCCACTTATGTCGCAAACGAGACTTGAACCTCGATCTTAAGGAAAGAAGGTCACACCTGATGTAATATATGTTTTCTTGATTTTCGCTATGTGTTTCTTTCATTATAATTTTGGTTGAATTTATAATTGAATGACACGACCTTGGGGTGGTCGCAAATTGTGTTCTTATCGGATGTGCATAGACTATAGAGAGTTGAACAAGATAACGTTGAAGAACCGTTATCCACTACCGAAGATTGATGACCTATTTGATTAGCTTCGGGGTACATCTTGGTTTTCTAAGATCGATTTAAAGTCGGGATATCATCAGATGAGGGTTAGAGAAGAGGATGAGCATAAGACAACCTTCTGGACTTGTTATTGTCATTATGAGTTTGTGGTGATGCCATTAGGGATCACCAATGCACTAACAACGTTCATGGAACTGATGAACCAGGTGTGTGGGTTGATGCTTGACCGATTTGTGATTGTATTTATTATGATATCTTGGTCTATTCTAAGACCAAGGAGCAACATGTAGAGCATTTGCAAGAGATTCTTAGGGTATTGAGGAATGAGAGGTTGTATGCCAAGTTCTCCAAATATGAGTTTTGGTTGCACGTTGTTCAGTTTTTAGGACACATCATCAATCAGAACGGTATCCTGGTCGATCTGACCAAGATCGAGGCGGTGGTGCATTCGGAAGTTCTTAAGTCTGCATCTGATGTTTGTAGTTTCATAGGGTTAAATGGTTATTTAAGGAGGTTTATCCATGATTTATCCAAGATTGTTGTCCCTCTCACCCGCTTAACGAATAAGAGTGTTATTTTTCAGTGTGAACCTGAGCAAGATGCAACATTTGAGACATTGAGGCAGAAGTTATGCGAGGCACCAATATTGACTCTCCCTGAGGGTGTTAATGATTTTGTGGTTTATTTTGATGCTTCGATCACAAGTTTGGGAGCAGTGCTCATGCAACATGTTTGGGTGATAGCTTATGCTTCTAGGCAACTGAAGCCTCACGAGGCTAATTATCTGACTCACAATTTGGAGTTGCGGGCAATGGTTTTTTCCCTAAAGATTTGGCACCACTACTTGTATAGGGCCCGTTGTAACATTTACACGAACCATAAGAGTTTAAGATATTTGGTGGATCAGCAAGGCCGGTCCATTGGTCCATTGTAACACTCTGAATTTTCAGAAATAAATTTCATTTTTAAACCTACACAAAACATAGTTTAACATCTCATACTCAAATATAATTGTTTCGAAACACAACCACAAAAATTGTTTGTTGCATATCCCAGGATGTGCAAAAAACATAAATCAACAAGTTGGTGTGTACAATCATGTCGGCGCCTTCCCGCGATCCTGAGATGTACCTGAAACACATTTCAGACAACACTGTAAGCACACAACTTACCACCTTTTGACAGCTAGAAGAAACCCTAATCAGTCTAAACCCTGTTCTTGAGTGTTTGAGAGGCTAAAGTGTGTTTTTTGTGCATTTGTTGAAGAAGCTTGGAGTTTCAGAAGCTTAGAACGAGAAGAAGAAGGTAGATCCAATATCTACATTGTCTTGGCTTGCATTTGAAGGTAAAAAGCTTTTACCTTGGCCTTCCATTTGTTAGATCTCTTCTTATGTGAGAAAATGGGCATTTTGGTGTAAAAATGGTGTCACTATCTGATTTGAGCTTGTCACAAGGGCATAATTTCATATTTGTTGAAGAAGAAGCTTTATGAAGCTTTGGCCCTCCTTCATGTCCAAAACCTTCTTCTAATGCTAGTTATGAGTGTTTTAGCTTCATGGAGCCTTGCATGCATGTAAAGTTAGCAACTTTACATGATAACAACACCCTAAGAGCCTAGATCTACAGTTTGGAGCTTTGGTTTCACGTAAAAGCATCTGAATGAGAAATGGACTGAAGGAAATCGACGAGTTGTATGGTCAGCTTGACGAGTCGGATGAAAATTGTCCGTATTTGGTTTCTGCATGGACTCAGCGAGTGAGTGTGATGACTCGACGAGTTTGTTAGGGTTTTACCGACATTTCGACACCACAGGGACTCGACGAGTTGTCTGGAAACTCGGCGAGTCGACTAGGGTTTTTCACGACTTCTTGAGTTCAAAAGGAACTCGACGAGTCAGTTAGCTACACTCAACGAGTTGGGTCAACATAGACTGTTGACCTTTACCGTTGACTTTGACTTAGACCAAGGTTGACCTCACTGTACTAACAGGGTAAGTTGTGAGGTGAGTTGTCCTCACTATACTAACAGGGTCGAAGGCGCTAATTCCGGTCCTTTTCGGATTTGTATCCGAGTTTATTGCATGATGATATGCTTAGTGGCCTGTTAGGTCGGTATCCTGGTACTTTTAGTCTCTATTACAGTTCTCTAGTTCCTAACTTCATTGAAGATGGTGTTGTTCTTCATGTTATTGGTCTCCATCTTTGTACTTTTAGTCTCTATTACAGTTCTCTAGTTCCTAACTTGTTTGTTTTTCTCTAACGAATTAAACATGCTTTGCATGTATGCAAATCTCAAGTGTTTTGGTGGATACAATTGTCGATGTGAACAACTAGTGTGACATGGATGGTGATTGCCATATTTATTGTCGAGTTGGTATGCCAACATGTATTCGCAATTTTTGCATGTATACATAGTAATTTTTAATTTTTATATTTAATATCTAAAACAATAAAATTCTATAAAATGACTATGTTTTTTACCTTGTCAAATCTCGAGTTTTTATTTATTTATTTTTTAACTACGATAGTGTATTTTAAAAAGATAAATACCAAAATGGTGTGGTTGTAAAAATATTTACCATTTAGGTTACATTTTATACCAAATAAAAAAAAGTTAAAAAAAAAAGAGAAATTGAACTATCATGATATTTACTTTTTTCGTTTTGTTCATATTTGGGTAACTTTTTTCTATACAAATCTAGATAATAAACTTGTTGGAAGTACGTATTAACATTATGACCGGTTGTACTTGCAACAAGTTCGTTACCTAGATGTATATAAAAAAATTATTTAAGTGTAAACAAAACGAAAAAGTAATTACGTTGATAAGTCAATTTCCCCTTTTAAAATAAATATAATAAGATTCGTTAAATCATATAAGAACTTACTAAAAAGTGATTTTTTAAAGAAAATTATAGAACATTTAAGTTATATATATACTAAAGTCCCAAAATTTTTCATTGATTTGATAAGAAGGTGTTAAACTTTATTTTTTTTAACAGTAAAGTCCTTACTACCCACAATTTTTGTTAGGTTTACCTTTTTTTTTTTTCCGGTTAGCCGGTAATTAAGACTTTATTGTAAAAAAAAATAGTTTAGGACTTTTTTGTCAAATCCTGAATTATGATTTTACTTTCAGAAAAATAAAGTTTAGGATTTTTTGTCAAATTGTTGAAAATATTGGGACTTGAGTGTATATATCATTTTTTTGGTTAGAAATTTAACGGTATGATAATCTTTAAGCATAAGAGTTATTGAAACATGCTTTGATCAGCTAGATCCTATTGAAATTCTTAATGTTTGCTTCTTGTTAAGTAGTTTTTTTTTTAATCGCAATAAACCGACATTGAAAAAAAATGAAGATAATCAATTAAAAAAGAAAGAACCAGGTCTGTGTTGTTTTTTTGAAGTCCTAAAAATGAAGAATTAAGAAACAGGAAAAAAACGAAATTGTCATTCTTATCATTTCTCTACATTCACACCCTTTTGACAAGGCATGTGTTGTATGTGTTTATACAATATGTTCCCATTTATCAATTCAAGATTTGGCAATGAACCAAAGAGAAAATTTTACAAGTCTTCTTACCCTCTCTCGCTCTTTCTTTTGCATCTGTTTCCTCTAATCGTGATTGTCATCAGGATAAAGACGATGATGGTAACAAAAACAGTGGTGCTGCGACGAAAATCACAATTAAAAGTTATTGGGCTACGAAAATACATTAAAGTGATAAAGCTAACATGCATTTAGGATTGCAGCATCATCATATACTTATAAAGCTAACATTTTTTCTTGAACCTCATGCATTTGAAACCCCTATTCTTTTTTCCTTTCACCACATTCATTTGAAACTCCCATGACTTTTCAATTTCTTTATAATAATAATTATAATTTGGTAATTAGGTTAAATAAATATCAAATCTAAAGGGTAATCATATATAAACTAAATTTCAATATTAAAATAATATCTTTAATTCTTCTTATAAATTATGTTTTTTAACTTTTAACATATCATACTTAATTTATTAGTTTTAATATATTGTTGAATGTAAACCATTATCATTTTAAAGGTATAATTTTTGAACAATTTATATAAAATACTTAAATTATTAATTAAAATATAACATTATAGGCTCAACTTAAATATAAATTTTATTTAATTAAACAACCCAAAGATTATTTTATAAATAGTTAAAAGTGATAAATTGTAGTGTCTTTCTAATAATGATTGTAAGTTGGTAAATATGGTTAAATAAATATCAAACCTAAAGTGTAATCATAAATAGACTAAATTTAAATTTTAAAATAATATATTTACTTCTATTTATAAAGTTATTTCTTTAAATTTTAACATATTACACTTAATTTATTAGATTTAAAATGTTGTTGCATGTAAACCATTATCAGTTTAAAGCTACAACTTTTGTACAGTTTGGACAAAATACTTAAATTGTTAATTTAAATATGACATTACAATATCAACTTAAATATAAATTTCAGTTCCACTAAAAAAACCAAATAATATTTTGTAAATAGTTAAAACTGATAAATTATAGTGATAAATGCAAAAACCAAATTGTAATATTAGTTTAACTAAAATATTTCCTAAATATATTTATATAATCGTTAAATTTTTTCAAATAAGTAGCTTAAAATAACTTATAATATCAATATTTAAAAATAACTCTATATAAATGATTATATTGTTACCTTTAAAATCAAAAAATAATGTTTGATGTTTTAAATAATTATAATGATAGAAATTAAAACATTAAGCAAATAAATTTTTAAAAAAAAGTTAAAAATAACAACAACTATACATAATATTAAACCATATATAATATTTAATTTTATTGATGTGTAACTCGCGAGTAGAAGTCATTCAAACAATTGAGATTATGACGTTATCATAGATGTATATATTATCATATAATTCAAAATAATCAATATATTATATCAAATTAATATACGAATTATTATATCAAATTTAACAACAATGTTAGTGTTATATTTTAAAAAATACATATATTTGTAAAGACTTCAACTATATAAGTGTTTCTGCGCATACAATGTCAACTCAAATATAAATTTCAGTTCCATTTAAAAAAACTAAAGAATATTTTGTAAATAGTTAAAAGTGATAAATTGTAGTGATAAAAGCAAAAAACTAAACTGTAATATCAATTTAACTAAAACACTTCTTAAATATATTTTTATAATCGTTAAAAATTTTCAAGTAAGTAACTTAAAATAACTTACAATAACAATAATTAAAAACAACTCTATATAAATGATTATTTTGTTAGCTTTAAAATAAAAAAACAATGGTTGATGTTTTAAATAATTACAATGATAGAAATTAAAACATTAAGCAAATAAATTTTAAAAAATCAATTAACAATAAAAACAACTATAAATAACATCAAATCATATATTATATTTAATTTTATTCATGTGTAACTCACGAATAAAAATCATTCAAACGATTGAGATTATGAAGTTATAATAAATGTATACATTATCATATGATTCAAAATAATCAAAATATTATATCAATTTAGTATATACAAATTAATTATTATATCAAATTTAACAACAACATTATTGTTATATTTAAAAAAATTATATATTTGTAAAGACTTCAACTATATATGTGTTTCTGCGTAGCGCGCGGGTATTCGCCTAGTTTAATTATAGAGTAAATTACACGAATGGTCCCTATGGTTTACGGTAATTTACGCGCTTGGTCCCTAACTTATTTTTTTTAACTCGGAAGGTCCCTACTATTTGTTTTTGTTACACACTTGGTCCCTACTGTTTGTTTTTGTTACGCGTTTAGTCTCTGTCTTATTTAAAAAGTCTATTATTTAAATAAAGAAAAATGGTGGAGTGGGTAAGATGAGGTGATGGAGTAGGGTTGAGAGTGTGTTTATTTAAATTAATTAAAAAATAGGGCAAAAAAATATTTTTAAGTAATATAGGGACCAAACGCGTAACAGAAACAAACAGTAGGGACCTTCCGAATTAAAAAAATAAATTAGGGATCTAAAACATAAATTATCCTAAACCATAGGGACCATTCGTGTAGTTTACTCTTAATTATATATGAACGTTATCTAGTTGTAAATTTTTATCTTGCAAAAAACGTTTAGTAGCACAAACATAAACAATCCTTGAAGTTGTTGGGAGTGACGTCCATATGGAATATACGGATCCCCTTCCTCGTCAGGATGAAAACAAAACAGATAGGATTCCGCATCTATCCTAATAAATGAAGATGATTTTGCCAAATGTCATCTTCTTATTAAATTTGTCACATGTAATTTTGTAAATTTTTTGATTAAATTTAAATCCACATGTCATTTTGTGCTTTTTTTTAAATTAAATCAATCAATATGCCACATAATACTAAATTTATATATGTAAAGTATTAAATATATTTTAATGTGATAATAAATGCAAAGAATTTTAAAAAATATATAAGATATATTAAAATACATTGAATATGATAATAAATTTAATGAATATCATAAAACAATCAATGATATTATGGATGATCTTCTTAATAGTGATTCTATTTATTCATTAGTTGAATATGTTTATTTATTTTGAAATTTTATTTTAAAAAATTCTTAATATTTAAACTTTCATATATTTTTTTAATCAACCCGTGTAATACACGGGTTTCACACCTAGTTGAAACAATATACATAATATAATTGATAATAATTATCCAACAAATATAAGATATTATTTGAATTTGATTTGTCTTACAATTTGAGCATTATTAAATGGTTAATCACTAAAATAATCAAAATCAGATGCGTGATATAAGAAATAGTATTTTTAGTAAGTAGAATAAAATAATTATCAATTTTATAAAATAGTTTTTGGCTTTACAAATTTAGTTTGTGGATAATCTTTACTACTATTGTTTTCTTGTTTTCTGTTTTTTTTTTCGTGTCACGATTTCATAAACATTCACCAATTCTCCCATGTGAAAACCATCTTATTTAATTAGTTCTTTTTTAAATACATATTATTTTAAAAGATATATACACTAAAGTCCAAATATTTTTAAAGATTTGAAAAGAAGGTCTTAAACTTTATTTTTTTACACTAAAATCCTAATATTTTCAACGATTTGACAATAAAGTTCTCAACTTTTTTTTTTTTTACAGTAAAGTCGTAAGTACCAACTAACCGGCAAAAAAAGGTAAGTGTGTCAAAAGTTATCAGTAATTAGGATTTTACTGTGAAAAAAAAAAAGTTTAGGATTTTCTTGTCAAATCATTGAAAATATTAAAACTTTAGTGTATATATCTTTTATTTTAGTACAAAATATATTGGTTACACATATCATTTAATACAAAATATTTTAATAAATAAAAAATAGATATAAAGATGTCATGTCTTTATTTACTAAAAAAATTAATATGTAATAGTTATATAAATAAAAAAGACATAGAAAATATTATATAATTGTTATAAAAGTTGTTTTTGTAAATGAAATGTCGGTTAATATGTATATTTAAACCCAAAAAAAAAGGTAATTCAAAACATGATCAAACGATGATGGGAATGAAAATATATTGATTAATAAATATACATTAAGTGATCAATAAAAAATTAGAAAAATTATATGTTCCAATGCTATTAAGATCAAACAAATATTAATTAGCTATAATAAAAACATTTTTATTGTTTTTTACTTTGTATAAGATCACCATCATTCGATATTCATTGGTTTCCTGTTGTTATATGGTCGGTCTTTAGGGCATAGTATGGGATGACAAGTTGGTAGCATAACCTAAGTTACACAATAACTGGTACATTTTAGGGGTGGGCGTGGTACCAAACCAAAACTACCTGAAATTGAATTGTCTGAATTAAGGGTACCAAATTCTAATCCAAATGATAGGTAACGATGTCGGTACCGGTAGCAGCACTTCGGTACCATTACCAATAAGTATCGAAGTTTAAAGAGCACCAGTAGGCTATCTGTTGAAGGTTTGTAACGTATACAATAATAATCCAATAAGGTGATTCTATAGTCTAACATGTAGCCAACACAGTGAAAAATATGAATAAAAACAAATCAACTCATTTCAAGCTCACATGAGAGAGATATGTAAGTTCAAAAATGAAAAAAAAAAAAAAAAAAAAAAAAAAAACTCCATAAACTTAAAATTGTTGAAAAAACATAAAATAATATAATTTGTTTAAGAAACTATAACTCATTTCTAGTTAAGGTAATTCCAAAACATAACATGTAGCCAACACATATAAGAGTACGTAAAAAAAATCAGCTCGTTCCGAATTTATATGAAAGAGATACAATGATAAAAGTAATGCATAAACTTAAAGTTACTAAAAAAACAACAATAACACTCTTTAAAGCACTGTTAGTCGGTACTAATCCAATTAATGTGATTTTAGAGCCAAAATTGTATCGAAGAAGAGAATATGCAATTATGCATAAAAATATAAGCTTATTCCGATCTCATATGAGGATCGAAACCGGTACCGATACCCATACCCAATTTCACTTAATTCATGGTACCACAAACCGATTTACCCTATAAGATAGTTACTTTTGCTCATCCTTAAATTACATTTTATTACAATTGATTATCTAATTTTTGTTATCTGATGTCATCTAATTATATATAAAACAAACCACACGCCACCTTAATCATGGTTGTATAATCATCATCATCGAATATAATAAAACATAGTGCCAATTTTTATAATAATATCTTCCATAACACTCTCTAGATTATAAGGAATCTCAATTTCGCACAAACAAAACCCTAAAAGCGTGGGACAAGGAAGAATAGGTCAAACATAAAGAAGAATTACGTAAAAAATGGTAAATTATTTAATGCACTATAATTACAATATATAATTTACTTTCAAAGTAGGTATTTCTAAAACCCGTTAAATAATGATGCAGATTCGTTTGTAAGTTGTAACATGTATTGTAACAATAAGGTTGTACTAACATATGATTAAGATATAACATATAAAAAATATGAATCCTAAAATATAGTAATACAGATCTGAATTAGGTTGTACTAACATATGATTAAGATATAACATATAAAAAATATGAATCCTAAAATATAGTATTACAGATCTGAATTCTACAATATTGTAAAATATAGATGTAAACCTTATAATATTAATTTTAAAATCATGAACATTAAATGGTTTAATTCTTTAATTGTACTTTTATGCGGTATGCAATATTTTTGTTATATATATATATATATATATATATATATATATATATATATATATATATATATATATATATATATATATATATATATATATATATATATATATATATAAAATAATTAACCAAGTAACTAACGAACCAATCTTTTTTTCAACTTTTAGAACTTATTTTTTATTAAAAAAAAAAAACCTAAAAATACAGAAATTCATAACTTTTTATCATTTTTCCAATGATATAAAATTCAATATATATTATTTTACGTCAAATTCACAATGTGAATCTTTGAAAATTCACAACGTGAATCCGAAAAATATTTTTCACATTCACAATGTTAATATATGAATTTAGATATTTTTAGATTTTTTTTTTCCGATAAAGAATAAGCTCTATAAATTGAAAAAAAGATTTGGTTCCTTGAATAACCAATAATTATGGTCCTCTATTGAACTTTTCCATATATATATATATATATATATATATATATATATATATATATATATATATATATATATATATATATATATATATATATATATATATATATATATATATATGAAAATGATCAAATGGGAACAACTAAAAGATTGAGAATGCGAAAACAGATATATTCATTTGTAATTTCATGTAGTTATTTGTGGAAAAATGATAAATTTTTACGCACAATCAACATGAACATGTTTTTTTTTTTCTCTTCAATTGAAATTAAAAGCGTAAAAAATTATCATTTCTCCACAAATGAATATACTTTGTTTTCGCGTTCTTAATTTTTTTGGTGTTTTCATTTGATCATACTCTCTCTCTCTCTCTCTCTCTCTTTATATATATATATATATATATATATATATATATATATATATATATATATATATATATATATGTATGTATATATATATGGAAAAGTTCAATATAAAACCATTAATCAAGGAACCAATCTAAAGCTTCGAAATTTAAAGAAATCAACGATGGACACATGTACCGGATTATAAAAAAAAATTTAAGAGATCAACCATTAAAAGGAAGAGTTGTAGAGTTTTACAATGGACACATGCACCGGATTATAAAAAAAAATTACTCCCTTTTTTCATTTAAAACTTTTTTTAATCCATGTTTTTTATCGAAAAAAAACCGAGTATACCGTTGTTCACGATTCTTCGTTCTCTTTCCAAAGAGATCCATGATGATATATAAAAAACGAACTTTAAAAAAAAAAAAACTTATTTCATTTTCTTTGTTCAAAAGTTAAGGTCTATTTTTTTATAGAAAAAAATTAAAAAAATATATCAAAATTCATGTTTTTTTGTACTTTTTAAATATATATTCATTTTTATGTGAAAAAATACGATATTGCAGTTCAGATTCATATTGTGAACCTATTCAGATTCATGTTTTGAATATTTTTCATATTCATAGCGTGCATAATAGTAAGTCAGATTCACAATGTGAATCTAAACTGATCGAGCTTTTATACATTCTGAATGTTAAAAATTGATTTTTTTTTTGTGTGTGAACCTTTTCAGATTTATAGTGTGCATAATAGCAAGTCAGATTCATATTGTGAATCTAAATTGATCGAGGTTTTTCATATTGTGAATGTTAAAAATTGAAATATTTACAGTTTAGATTCATAATGTGAATCAACACTGATTGATTTTTTTTTTCTATTCGGTATTGATGTTTATTTAATAGATTACAAAAATTAATATTTTTATTGATATAATTAGTTTTTTTTTGATAAAAATAAACTTAAATATTGAAAAAACAAACAAAATGAAGTGGATTTTTTTGAAAAAAAAATCATTTTTTATATATAATCATGCATCTCTATGAAAAGATGACGAAAAATCGAAAAAATTTTAAACGAAAAAATATGTAAGTTTTTTGGTATAATCCGGTGTGCGTGCGTCGTTATGACCGGCTACTCCAGGTTAGCCGGAAAAAAACGACTTAAAAAGGTAATATATTTCTCACATTGTACACATTTAATCATTAGGATTTTTGTAACAACGTAAATTTTAAAACAAAATTTTCATTTTTGCAAATGTCAAAAACCATCGTTTAATATTCCAAATTCAAACGTGAACAATGTTATCATAACAAAATACATCCCATGATCATAAAAACAGTTCCTCCGTCAGTGTGTACAATCACGCCGACGCCTTCCCACGGTCCTCGTTAGTACCAGAAACACATAACACAACAACTGTAAGCATAAATGCTTAGTGAGTTCCCAAAAATACTACTTACGCACATACGCCTTTCCAGGCCCTGACCTTCCGGTCCATGTGTCTCAGGGGACTTCCGTCCCGACTCGGTAAACCTTCCGGTCCTACCTGCGTCAACCTTACGGTCCACATCACAACGCCTTCATGCCCATAACATATACGCCTTCAGGCGCATATCAAACATATCATACATAGCACATAATAATGATTAACTTATCATTTACAATGCATATAACTCATAACATATCCAACCTTCTGGTCACATAATAAAAACCCTTCTGGGTACAGTATAGTGAGAAAACTCACCTCGTGGAAAGTCTAAGATCTCGCGTACTCGCTATCTCCAAATCTCAATGACGACTCTTCCTCGCCTAATCATAAAAATATCGTTTCAATAATTAAAGACTTCCACAACTAAACTTTACCCCTTATCATCATTCCTCAGAGGGTAAAAGACCATTTTACCATTCCTTGACCCAAAGTCTTCATGTTGACCAAAACCCTAAAAGTCAACAAAAGTCAACCTTTTGAGTACGCGGGGCATACTGCTTGATGTACGCGGGGCGTACATCGCCAACCCATGGATCAGGGTTTCCACCCAGTACGCTGCGTGTACTGGGAGTTACTCCCAGCGTAACCATCAGACTTTAGCATACATCATTTTTGGTCTTAATCGGTTAAGCCATTACTCCAACTTCTAGATCCGGCTTTGTTTATGCATCTATACCCATAAATTCGAGACCTTTAAGCCTTGGCATGGCTGTAAAGGCTCCAACACTTCTTAACATCATTCTATTCCAACTAAAGGACCTAGATCTCATGCATGGTACAACATTCACGTCCAAGATTACATTTTTATGAGTCTACAACTCAAATAGGCCAGAAATATGATGGATCCAAGCTTATGGAGACCATTTGCTCAAAAAGTCTCCACCTTTGGGACTAAAACCCTAGAAAATGGTACTTGAAGCATATTTCATGAACTACATGTCAAGATCCGAACTTTTTACCTTATAATGAAGCTTCAACCTTTGCAAAGCTCAGATCCACACTTGAACACCACTTCTATCCTTCCCAATGAGCTCTCCTTCTCCTTTGCTACCTTGAAATGGCACCACCAAGCTTAGAATACTCCCAAATGGCCTAAGAAGGAATACACACTCTCTTTAGGATTTCTTTCTGAGGGATGGTGGCTGAGGAGTTGAGCCACGCATTCTTTTTATAGCCCTCCGAATTAATTAGGGTTTTTAGGTTTGGACCGGTTACGCCCAGCGTAACCTTGGGTATGCCCAGCGTACCCGAGGGTGAACGCGTCCAAATGAAGCGCGCGAGTACGCGCAGCGTACTCCGTGTACGCCCAGCGTACTCGCCTAACAT
This sequence comes from Lactuca saligna, assembly GCF_052625555.1. Taxonomy (NCBI): domain Eukaryota; kingdom Viridiplantae; phylum Streptophyta; class Magnoliopsida; order Asterales; family Asteraceae; genus Lactuca; species Lactuca saligna. The sequence continues at coordinate 8,595,715 of NC_136425.1, read as the reverse complement.
GCAAACCCTTAATGGAACAAATCAAAAGATGAAGGGCTAAATAGAAGGGTACCTCGATTTCGGGTTGTTACAATTCTCCCCCACTAGAACCAGACTTCGCCCCCGAACTCTCACACTGAAAACAATTCCGGATATTGATCCCGCATCTCAGTCTCGGACTCCCATGTCAGCTCTGACCCCTTCCGATGTTGCCACTGCACTTGTACCAAGGGTACTTCCTTGTTCCTCAGAACCTTAACCTTTCGATCCCTGATCGCCACTGGTCTCTCAACATAGTTCAGGCCTGCATCCACCTGAATATCATCTAATGGCACCACTGCCGACTCGTCGGCAATACATTTCCTCAACTGCGAGACATAAAAGGTGTCATGGATCTGTCCCAACTCAGCAGGTAGATCCAACCGGTAGGCTACCCTGCCTACCCTAGCAATTACCCTGAAAGGTCCAATATACCAGTGTCCCAACTTGCCCCTCTTCCTGAATCGTATCACTCCTTTCCAAGGAGAGACCTTTATGAGCACAAGGTCACCAACCTGAAACTCGAGCTCAGACCGACGCCTGTCCGCATAACTCTTATGGCGACTCTGTGCGGTCAACAATCTCTTCCTGACCTACTGTATCTGCTCGGTCGTCTGAAGTACAATCTCCGTCCTACCCATCACCCGCTGCCCCACCTCTCCTTAGCAGATGGGGGTGCGACACCTCCTCCCATACAACAGCTCAAAGGGTGGCATACCAATGCTCGAATAATGGTTGTTGTTGTACGAAAACTCTGCTAAGGGTAAATAGGTGTCCCAACTCCCTCCAAAATCCAAAACACATGCTCGGAGCATATCCTCGAGCGTCTGAATCGTCCGCTCGCTCTGTCCGTCCGTCTGCTGGTGGTATGCAGTACTGAAATGCAGCCTCGTACCTAACTCCTCATGAAACTTCTTCCAAAACCTGGAAGTAAATCGTACATCCTGATCTGAAACGATCAACATCGGAACCCCATACCGCGATACCACCTCCCTGACATATAACTCTGCCAACTTCTCCGCAGAAGAGCTCTCACTGATGGCTAGAAAATGAGCGCTCTTCGTCAATCTATCCACAATCACCCAAATTGCATCGACCCCCCTCGCAGTCCTTGGCAATTTAGTGATAAAATCCATGGTAATCTGTTCCCACTTCCATTCGGGAATCTACAACGGCTGCAATTTACCGTGCAGACGCTGGTGCTCGGCCTTAACCTAACGACAAGTCAGGCACCTCTCGACGAACCATGCAACATCCCTCTTCATACAGGGCCACCAATACTCCTTCTTTAGGTCCAAATACATCTTAGTAGCCTCGGGATGAATCGAGAATTTCGATCGATGCGCTTCCTCCATCAAAATAGTACACGTACCGCCCACAAACGGTACCCAAATCCGACCCTGAAATGTCCTAAGTCCCCGACCATCCGTAATGAATTCCGATACCTGACCGACAACCCGCTCCCTCTTCTGGTTTTCTGGTCTCGCAGCCTCAGCCTCAGCATGGGCTCCTCGGATAGTGTCCAAAATCGAAGTCATCACCGTCAACCTCATATAAATGTCTCGGATCGGGGTGCTTTCCGCCCTACGGCTCAACGCATCGGCCACTACGTTAGCCTTACCCGGGTGGTACAGGATCTCACAATCATAATCCTTTACCACATCCAACCATCTCCTCTGACACCTATTCAGATTTGGCTGATCCATCAAGTACTTCAGACTCTTGTGTATATGGTATACCGAACCCCCATAAAGATAGTGCCGCAAGATCTTAAGGGCAAACACCACAGCCCCCAATTCCAGGTCGTGGGTGGGATATCTCGACTCATGAGGCTTCAGTTGCCTCGAAGCATACGCTACAACGTGTCCCCTCTACATAAGCACCGCCCCTAATCCAAATATAGATGCATCACAGTATACCACAAAATCCTCCATCCCTTCCGGGAGTGCAAGCACCGGGGCCTCGCACAATTTCTGACGAAGGGTCTCGAATGAGGACTGCTCCTCCGGTCCCCATGAAAATGCAACACCCTTCCGGGTCATCTTAGTAAGTGGCACGACAATCTTGGAGAAATCTTTGATAAACCTTCGATAATAGCCGGCCAATCCCAGAAAGCTCCTGATCTCAGTGGGCGATCTCGGCACTTCCCATCTCATCACCGCCTCGGTCTTGGACGGATCGACCAATATCCCTTTTTGGTTAACAATATGCCCTAGAAACTGGACCTCTCGTAACCAGAAATCACACTTGGAGAATTTGGCATACAGCCTCTCCGGTCTTAATACTCCAAGAATTTCCCTCAAATGCTCCTCATGCTGCTCCCTTGACCTCGAATATACCAAAATATCATCAATGAATACGATCACCGACCGATCCAGCATCGACCTGCACACCCTGTTCATAAGATCCATGAACGCAACCGGGGCATTGGTGAGCCCAAAAGGCATCACCACAAACTCGTAATGTCCACAACGAGTTCTGAATGCAGTCTTCTGAATATCTTCATTCCGAACCCTCATCTGATGATAACCCGACCTCAAGTCTATCTTAGAGAACCAAGATGCCCCTGCAACTGATCGAACAGATCATCGATCCTAGGTAACGGATAACGGTTCTTCACCGTCAACTTGTTCAACTCCCGGTAATCGATACACATCCGGTGTGAACCATCCTTTTTCTTGACAAATAGAATCGGCGCTCCCCAAGGTGAGCTACTCGGTCGAATAAACCCCTTTCCCAACAGCTCCTGAAGCTGCAAGGATAACTCCAGCATTTCTGGCGGAGCGAGGCGATAATGCGCCTTGGCGATGGGCGCCGCTCCCGGAACCAGATCGATACGGAACTCCACTTGCCTTTCCGGAGGCACACCTGGTAATTCTTCAGGGAACACGTCCGAAAACTCGCATACTACTAGAACCTCTTCAACCGAATTTGGCCTCCCCGCAGCCACTCGAGTGTCCATCACATAGGCTATGAATCCACTGCAGCCCTGCAGCAAACTCTGTCTCGCCCTGGCAGCCGAACAAAACGCTGACCCACACCGGGTCCCCTCGCCATACACAGTAAGCACTCCCCCACTAGGGTCTCGTATAGTCACCAGCTGTCTCTCGCAGTCAATGACTGCCCCAAACTTACTCAACTAGTCCATGCCCACGATGACGCAGACATCCCTCATCGCTATAGGAATCAAGTCTATAGGGAACTTGACACCAAAAATCTCGAGCACACATCCTCGAATCACGTCAGTGGTGTTTACCGCTTTCTCATCCGCTATAGAAACCCGCAGGGGTCGACTCATCACCTCCTGATCAATATCGATGTGCTGGCTAAAAGCCAAAGATACAAAAGACCGACTCGCACCTGAGTCAAATAATACCAAGGCAGTTACAGAATTCACAAGAAAAGTACCTACGCATATCATAATATAAGCACAATATCTTAGCATAAAAGTAAATACACGAAAGAATACATACCAGCTATGACATCGGGTGCCACGCGGACCTCCTATGCAGTCAACTGAAAAGCTCTCCCACGAGCCTTCGGAGCCTCGGCTTTCACCGGCCGAGTCTCGGTAACCCTAGCAGTAGGCGCAGATCCCTGATGAAGCTGAGGGCACTCGGCCTTCCGATGGCCGGTCTGGTTGCAATGAAAGCAAACCATAAATCCCTTGGGGCAATCCCTAGCAATGTGCCCCTCCTTACCACATGTGTAGCAAGCACCTGATCGACATGCCCCCTCTTGACCCTTGCCGCATTTTCCGTAAGTGCGGCCCTCCTGGCCTCTCGTCCTTGAATCGGAGTACTTGGTCCGCTTGGCTGCCGGCTGGGACTGAGCCGGCCGCTGATCCACCTGCTGAGACTCGGCCTCCTCCTTGGCCTGAGTCTCCAACTCGATCTCTCTCTTCCTGGCATTTTCTTGGAGCTCAGTAAAGGTCTAGTATGACGAGTTCGATACGAACTCCCGAATATCCCTCCTCAGTACACCCAAATATCGGCTCATCCGAGCCTGCTCAGTGGACACCTACTCAGGGCAAAACATCGCCCTCTCATGAAACTTCCGAGTGATCACAGTAACCGAATCATTACCCTGCTTGAGGGTCAAGAACTCCTGAACCAACCGTTCCCTCTCCACCGGGGGAACATACTCGTCTCTGAACATAGAAGTAAATCTCTCCCAAGTCACGGCTGAAATCTCCGTAAGAGTGAAGTTCACCGTCACGAACTTCCACCAATCCTTTGCTCCCAGCCGGAGCTGGTTCAAAGCGAACCGTACCCTCAGATGCTCCGGACATGAACAAGTGTAGAAGCATCCCTCAATATCAGCAATCCATATCATCGCAGCGATCAGATCCTACGTCCCGTCAAACTCGGGTGGCTTCGTGTTGCTGAACTCCCGGAATAGCAACGAGTCACCTCCCTGTGGTCTGGCAGCGACCACAGTTGCGGTAGCTGCAGCGGCTGCGACCTCAGTCACCGCGGCGTACCGCTCATCAAAAGTCTCCATCAGTGTGGTCTTTATAGACCCAAACATCTCCGGAATCTCAGCCCGGATCGCCGCAACCACCTCCTCGTGAATCATCTGACGAAGCTCCTCGTCACTCACACCACTCGTACCAGGTCTGTGGTGTGGTCCAACCATAATGCCTCTGAAATACAACATAAAAATATCAGAGACTCCATCGAGCATAATCGTACTCGATAACGCAACCCTACTTGGTCTCCGATACCCAAGGATTCTTACTTGGGTTGCCCACTGACCCGATGTCTTCAGTAGTACGGGCCTAATACTACCGACTACACCGCATCAACATTCACCCCAAGTACTCCTCCCCGAACCCTGGATCATGAGTACTTTATTCTTGCTATGCACTGGCTACCTACTCGTTCTCAAAGCATCTAATAGCAGCAGGTTCCCCTAGACTAAGGCATCACAAATCAGACCCCTCTAGTCCTAATATGATTACCTAGTCTACTAGCATGTGTATCATATCATAACATATCTTATAACACATATTGTAAGGGTATTTTGGGGATTTTACCGTTCGGGCGCTGGCTGACCGTACACACTGCTTTTCCTTTGGTTGTTTCGAAATCCCTTATCAAATTTTTATTGCTTTTATTAATTAAAAATTTTCCTCAAATCCCGGTTTGAGTTCAGTTACGCCCGAAGGTGTATCTGAATCCCTCAAACCAAGGCTCTGATACCAACTTGTAACAACGTAAATTTTAAAACAAAATTTTCATTTTTGCAAATATCAAAAACCATCGTTTAATATTCCAAATTCAAATGTGAACAATGTTATCATAACAAAATACATCCCATGATCATAAAAATAGTTCCTCCGTCAGTGTGTACAATCACGCCGGCACCTTCCCACGGTCCTCGCTAGTACCTGAAACACATAACACAACAACTGTAAGCATAAATGTTTAGTGAGTTCCCCAAAATACTACTTACGCACATACGCCTTTCCAGGCCCTGACCTTCCGGTCCATGTGTCTCAGGGGACTTCCGTCCCAACTCAGTAAACCTTCCGGTCCTACCTGCGTCAACCTTACGGTCCACATCACAACGCCTTCCGGCCCATAACATAATGCCTTCCGGCCCATATCAAACATATCATACATAACACATAATAACGATTAACTTATCATTTACAATGCATATAACTCATAACATATCCGACCTTCCGGTCACACAATAAAAACCCTTCCGGATACAGTATAGTGAGAAAACTCACCTCGTGGAAAGTCTAAGATATCGCGTACTCGCTATCTCCAAATCCCAATGACGACTCTACCTCGCCTAATCATAAAAATATCATTTCAATAATTAAAGACTTCCACAACTAAACTTTACCCCTTATCATCATTCCTCAGAGGGTAAAAGACCATTTTACCCTTCCTTGACCCAAAGTCTTCATGTTGACCAAAACCCTAAAAGTCAACCAAAGTCAACCTTTTGAGTACGCGGGGCGTACTGCTTGATGTACGCGGGGCGTACATCGCCAACCCATGGATCGGGGTTTCCACCCAGTACGCTACACGTACTGGGAGTTACGCCCATCGTAACCATAAAACTTTAGCATACATCATTTCTGGTCTTAATCGGTTAAGCCATTACTCCAACTTCTAGATCCGACTTTGTTTATGCATCTATACCCATAAAGTCGAGACCTTTAAGCCTTGGCATGGCTGTAAAGGCTCCAACACTTCTTAACATCATTCTATTCCAACTCAAGGACCTAGATCTCATATAAACGTCTCAGATCGGGGTGCTTCTTAACAACATTCACGCATTCCAACTCAAGGACCTAGATCTCATGCATGGTGCTTTCCGCCCCACGGCTCAAATAGGCCAGAAATATGATTGTTCAGGCCACCGCCACTTCGACCTCAGTTGCTTAGTTCATGTTGTTTGACTTAGGTCTTGTGTTTTGAACATCGTGAATTCTTCATATGATCATAAATTTTAACAATATTTATATCCACACATTTATATTTAAGTGTACTACAATTTACGTTTAGAACTCCTGTTAAAAAATGATATATTGTTAGTATAATTTTATAAAAATAACGTCCATACATACATTAATAAAGAACATATGGATATAAATATCATATATAAAAATATATTACTTTTTAACGAGAGTAATCTTAACAAAATTTGTAGTAGACTAAAATACGAACGTTTGAATATAAAAATCGTTAAAATTTGTAATCGTATGAACAATTTACGATGTTCATAACACAAGAATTAAGCAACCAAACAACCGAGGTGTGATGACCATAACCATTAATAGCCTCCAACACCTTATTAATGATTGTGTCGAGTAATATGACGTGAGAAAACCATAAAGAAACAGTCATAAGTATTGAAAATGTACAAAAACAACTTATTTTGCAACCAAAAAACTTTTTTGGACTAACAGTGCAAGAAAATAATAATGGCTAAATGTGTACAAAGTGAGGAATATATTACATTTTTAAGTAATTTTTTCCGGCTTATCTGGAGTAGCTGGTCATAACGACTAAATGTGTACAGTTAAACAAGTTGAAGAGATAAATATGGACGTAAAAACTAAGTGGCCAAATATGTACAAATCAAAAAATATATTACTCTTTTAAGTCATTATCCCCGTAGAAAAACAACAATACTTTCATTTTCGGCCATTTCAAATGATTTACTTTTGTCGCGCGCGCGTGTGTGTATTACGAATTTTCGAAGTTTTTTATGTATTTTCGTTGAAGTTTTTTTTTTGAAAAAAGACAAAAAAAAAATAATTGATTTTTTTTTCAGCGAATTTCTAAAAAAACCTGCGATTTTTTGGTATATAAATTCAAAATATATATATATATATATATATATATATATATATATATATATATATATATATATATATATATATATATATATATATATATATATATATATATATATATATATATATATATATATATATGGGGTGTCTAAGTATTTGTTTTTTGATACATTTTTATGATTTTTTTGGGTTTTTTTTTTTTTTTTTTTTTTTTTTTTTTTGGTTTTTTTGGTTTTTTTTTTCTTCGTATAACACTTCCCTATAAAGAAAACAAATAATATTGCTATTATTGGATGGAAATAGTATAAAAATTAAAAATTAAATAAAATAAAATTCATCTTAAAGAATGTAACTTTACGATTCGGATTTTATCTTTACTATTATTTTGAATGGGACCAAGGGTGTTGATATATTCAAAGGATTTATGAAGTCCCATAACACTTTTATGGAGCTAAAAGTATAAAGAATTTCATGTACATCAATAATGCTTGATGGCGTTTCATTGTAGGGTATGCAAACCAATGAATGATAGCTCTTTCATCATATAAAATGTGAGGGTTTTTTATTTTTATTTATTTATTTTTCTTTGGATATTAATAAAAATAAGATAAAGTAATTATATATTTATATATTTATAATTGTTATCAATTATATTATACAGTGAAACAACATCAACTATCTGGTGACCTATCAAATAAGATATTGAAGTTTTAACTAGGAGTCGTGACAGATAAGATATTGTGATTTCAACCGAGAGTTGATCAAGATATGTGACATACACGACGTACTTAAGTTTTTTAGTGTTTTGTCCAAAGGGATAACTTTTTTTCTCCTTGCAAAATAGGAAGCCGTTTTGAGCGGTTGAGAACCCATGTTATAAAGTTTGATTATTTATTCATAGATATTGATAAAACAATTTAATTGTGTATTAGAAAGAGGTTCCTGTGAATTTTCTGACTGACCCGATAGAAGGAAGGTCAATCCTTAGACCGGCTGACGTTTTGATTTTTGGATGGGTCGGAGGGAAACACACATGTGTAGATCTTACATGGATATCCATTCTCATAAGCTTGAGGGTCGGGTGTTTCACGACGGGACAGACTACATTAAAAGTTGCTACATGCATGGTCACCAAACATGAGAAACCATGCATGGAAAATTAACATGCGTTCATACCATTTGAATTTGATACGTTTGGTTTTCTTGCGCCGGATGCGGTGGAGCTTCTTAGCAGACTACAACGGATCATGCATAAAAATGTTATATCTCCTAAATCTATGAATGTAGTCTTCAAAAAAAATTGATTTTACCATACAAAAGGGTTTAACGGCGCAACTTATTGTCTGTTTGCCTTTTCATTCGTTGTATGATGATAACTAAAATCGTATAATAAAAATAACCAACATTTGGTAATTTTTTTAAATATTTAATTACTTAATGTATTTAAATTCCTAGGTTCAAGAACGAGTTTTGAGTGATTTAAAGAATTTATGTTTTTTTCTTTTTAAGAAAAAACTAAAATTAATTTATTTTTTTGAAACATAAACTTAAAACTTTTAATTTAAACAAAAAATTTCGTAATTCAAAAATCATTTCAAGTAGTTTGAAAGCTATTAATTTTTAAGACCTTCTAATTTTAGATTTTATATAATTTTGTATATTTTAAAAAGTTACAATGACGATTAATCTAAACAAATAAAAATTATGATTTCTACCTTTTAGCTATAAGTTAGTTTCTCCATATATACCTAAAACTAATAATAAGTGGTTGTAATTGTATATATATATATTTAGATAATTTAATAAATTAAAATTATTTCAGATGAATCGTATGTTCCTTGAAATTTGGTGGACGAAAATAATTGCAATGCCTCGTTGATATTTTATTCCATACGTCATTAATATATATATATATATATATATATATATATATATATATATATATATATATATATATATATATATATATATATATATATATATATATATATATATATTGACATTTTTTTATTAGTAATTTTGAAGCCATAAAACCAATCTGTTTTCGACGCGCTTGGAGCTTACTGAACAAACAGCAGCCGCTTATATGGTGTTGCTGGTGGGATCGGCAGCATCTCCGCCACTTATCTTCCTACATAATCCATTTTGTCTCCACGCGCCACCGATGTGCGAGCAAGCCATTCAAAATTTCTTCCTTGTTGCTGCATACAGAAAGCAAAGGCCAAATTGAACAAGGAGGTCGCCCACTAATTAACGTCAGTTTCGTGTCTTGTCGAGACGCCGGTGACGAAGTTAATACGACAAACGTCTCTGTGTTCAAGATAACCACTCAAAACGTCAGATTTGCAATATCTTAATCTCCTTAGAAACCTCGAAATTAAAAGAGCAACTGAAGCTGTTTAGGTTTTCGGATTGTGGGATTTTGTGGTTATGATCTAAGGTATGTGTGTTTCGTGATTTCAGTTGCATTCTAGTGATGTATAATGTCGTGAAGATGTGAAGTTTTTCAAGTTGCGATGCGATTTGTTACTTGAGTGGTTGAAAGTTGCCTTTTTAGGGGTCGTCTGACTGGCGTTCAATTAGGGTAACTGATGCTTCTATTGATTTTATATACATGATACATCACGCCCACTGAATTCTGTTGTTGAAATCAAAATGCTGCTTGTTAATTGCTTTACTTTCTATAATTTGTATGGTCTTCTAGCTTGTTAAAGTGATTGCTGTTTAACACTTTAGTCTGTTTGATGGGCTGTAGGTGTGATGGAGGAATGATGACATTCAAAAGTTCTGTTACGGAGTTTTGTTAAAGCTAACTTATGCTACTAAAGTTATGGAGACACAACACGCGTTATCCATTCAGAGATCAAGTCCAACACAACTTAGCAACCATGGAACAACCAGAGCTCTATCATCATCTTTCCCTGTTCATCATACCGCTGTGGAAGAGAAGCATCCCAAATTGTTGGACTCTCAACTGTCTTCAACTAATGGTACTGTTGGTCACATTTTTTCTTCGTCTTCAGGGACGTCTTCAGATCTTCACTTCTCTTCCATTTCTCCTAACGAAACTTGCTCCAAAAAAGCCCCTTTCATTACTCAATCCTCAGGAGTTCTTCGCTCTACAGCTTTCCGCCAGTATATGAAAGAAAACAACACGAGCTCTTGGTCTACAGATTCACTATCAGATTTTCTTGATTACCCTGAAAGTAGCCCTATTGAGCCAACTAATTTACAACCCACTCCCACTGACAATGGTTCTTGTGACCTCCCACCTGAGGATTTTGCCAAACCAAATGATTGGCAAGATTGGGCTGACCAGCTAATCACAGAAGATGATGCTACAACCCCAAATTGGAATGATATTCTCGTTGATACAGAGCCAAAGGTATCAATCACTGAAACTTTTAAAAGTTATGTCATTATTTATATGCTAACAACTGTTAGTTCTGTAAATAAAATTGTAAATTTTGTTTATTGAAGCTGGAACTTCCTGTGGGGGGATCATCCACAAAGTCAACGGAAGTCAAAAAGATGGTTGTTCCTGCATCATCTGGAGAGTTATGCAGCCCAATGACACCATCATCATGTGGGGGTGGGTCCCAATCCCAAAACAAGCCAAGAATGCGTTGGACACCAGAACTTCATGAAGCATTCGTGGAGGCAGTTAACAAGCTGGGTGGAAGCGAAAGTATATTAAATTAATTTCCCACCTTGCTATATTTTATCATGCAATTTTTTTTTTTTTTTTTTTTTTTTGTAATTAACTTATATTTTTAATCACAGGAGCTACCCCCAAGGGAGTATTGAAGCAAATGAAAGTTGAAGGCTTAACCATCTATCATGTAAAAAGTCATCTACAGGTACTTGTTTTTTTTGGCTGATGTATGACATACTTCAAGGGAACGTGGTTTATTTAATGTAGAACATATGTTTGGTTTTGTGTGCAGAAATATCGGACAGCTAGATACAAACCTGAACCTTCATCAGAAGGTAAACTGGGTTTTGTTTTGTCAATGCATGTGGGTTTGTCAGTTTGGCTGTGTGATTCATATGACACTTAGTTATCTGGAAGCATTATTAAGAATCAAGAACAACAAAAAAAGCAACATACTTTAGAGCCAAATATTGCTTCCAAAGCATGATACATTGAAATTGAGATCTTCAGATTTGATCTTACAAACGTATAAAAGACTAATGCTTAGAGGAAAAAGATAAATTAGTTCAAAATTGAAAATTCTATTAAGTTTATTTTCTCTACGATGCTTTCTACATTTTGTTGCTTCTATCTCCTCATTGGTAAAAAGACAAGATATGTATCTCCAGCACTTACGGCTAACAGTGACAATTTTCATCTATTTATATGAAAACAACTCCATTTTTTTCAAGTGTTTACAGCCTCATATATTGTTTTACAAAAAAAAAAAAGGATCAGTTTTCTAATAATAGCTTTTCTATAAATCACCAAATATATTAATCATTACAAAGTTAGTTACAATCTATTACTTAACAGCCCTTTTGCCACCTGTATTTACAGGAGAACATAGTTTGGATATTTTTCATAATAAAAGAAATAGTTATGAATGATATTTAGTGTTAAAATTGATAAATCACTTGTTGCAGGACCTTCAGAGAAAAAGCCTACTTCAATCCAAGATTTACCCTCCTTAGATTTGAAAGCGTAAGTTAGTTATTTTATTTACCTTTTAACTTCACTAAAACTGTGTCTATTGTCAACATATATTGCTATGCATAAACATATAGTCATTGGGTTAGTGTTATACCTAAAACAAGCATTTGTCCATAATTCACTACATATTAATTGGAAAAAAGAATTGCATTTGATGAAAATTGTTAGTTGACTTAATGCTTAAGTTTGTCCTGCTTACGAAATTTAGATAAATGTAGGGATTACTTATACTCATCTGCTATTTTACATAACTAATTTAATTATATGATACTAAAATATATTTAACTTTCAACTCTGTTACCTTTACAACAGGAGTTTGGAGATGACGGAAGCATTACGATTACAGGTGGAAGTTCAAAAAAGGCTACACGAACAACTGGAGGTATAATCATAAATCATTAGTCTTTACAAATTCATTGGTAAAAAAGAAAAGAAAACCTATAGATTATGAGAACATAATAATATGTTTTCTCAGATTCAAAGAAACCTACAGATGAGAATAGAAGAACAAGGGAAATACCTCCAGATGATATTTGAGAAGCAATGCAAGTTCGGCATTGACAACCTCAAATCTTCATCATCCACCCACACCCCCGAGAAATCAGAAACCGAATTATTGACCAATGAGATTTCAAGTTCTCCGGTTTTACCAGAACCCGAACCGGACCCAGTTAAAGTTGGATCACCATCAAGCAAGGTAGAAGTGGACCCCTTGGAATCACAACCTGCAAAACGTGCTAAATTAAACGACTCATCATAAGAGCTGCGACATACTGTAAATATATGTACCATCACTTGCTTTTCGATTGTAAACTTCATTATTAGGTTGCATCTGGACAAACTTTCTAGAGCTATTTAAGATGATGGGATATTGGGATGAGGAGGAGGGCTTTTATGTTGTGGTCTTTTTCCATGTCGATGAGTGGAATTAAAAATTGTAGTTTTTGAACCATTGTTATCAGTCTCAGTGTAATGCATGTCAAATGCAGTATAAGGCTATCATGTTGTTGTGTCTAACGCTAAATTGGCGATATTCTTGTGCAGTTTTGGTGTATTATAGAAGGGAAGGTAGCTAGTTACAATTATTAAGTTTCGTCCTGTAGACACGGTATGTTGGTTGCCAAAACTGCACCATGACAATGTTTAGTTCTATTGTAAATATGTATCGGATTTGCATTTTTTTTGTATTGGCGGTGATAGTTGTCGCTTATCGTTGACGATTATGCGAGTCAGTTGATTTAACAACCGTATATTTAGATATGACAAAAATTCATTTACAATTATCAAAAACAAAATGCAGCAAGGCCAAGGCCATGAAAAATATGTATTTTCTCATGAAAGAAGTGTAAAAAAGTCATGTCACTGTATTATTTGTTTTTTTTAAACACCTACTTTTTTTCAAACAAAATCACTTGTCAACTTTAATTTTTTTTTTTTTGATAATTTTTGTTTAATTTGTCATTATTTATAGTTAATCATATTGGTATATTTAGACTAAACCACCTATGATTGGTCTTGATACCACTAAATGCTATAAATTGTAATCACTTTGGTATACACCCGATATTATGACATGTATTTTGTAGTTTGGTATTGATCAAATATGTAGATATTCATTGTCAAAATGCAAAATGCTAGAAATGGTAATGTATTTTGGAAGCTCCTTGACTATAATGATTTTTGTACCATTTGACATTTGTCTTTTTTTTTTTTAAACTAAAAATATAAATATTTATAATTTATAATTTTAACAAGAATATCAATGTTATGAATATTATGGAACAGAAATGGGACTTATCACCGACGCATGTTGATTTTCCGATACATCATCGGAAAGGCTGGAATGTTGCTATCAGATTTATGGCAAAAGGTGCCTCGGTTTGTGTTATATTTCTTTTTTTTCAGATGCTATGATATTTTCAATTTCTATCCCTTTTTTAGCGGCATTTGGTAGTTGGTCAAGTGCTTTTGGAAAATGAGATGTGAGATGTTTTTATCAGTTTTTTTGCCCCTAGAGTTGAAGTGCTTTCAAAGTATTTAATAAAATGTGTCAATGGTTATTGGTTAGATACAGATATAAGTCGTTTAATTATCATCAAATCATGAGGGATATATCCTTGTGTATTTATATATGTATAAATAATAAAAACAAGTATTGTGAACAAGCCTTTTGGAGACTTTGAATGTAAGATACCTTCAAACGACAATTAAAACTTCTCTTCTAATCAAACCTTAGACACCTCAACCATCAGTTGGTAGGCTTACCCATACACACACACACTCACACATCCCCTTCAAAACCCCCATTATTCTTCACCATCTCATTCAATTCATACACACACACACACATCCTTTGTTTCTTTCTTGGGTACTGCCATGGCTGCCCTCTTTACAGGCTCCCATGGCCACCATGAGCTTCCAGATCCCGATACGCACTCCAACATATGCCGTGTGTGCGGTGACGAGATTGGCCAATTATTTGTTGCTTGTCGCGAATGCAGGTTCCCAGTGTGTCGCCCTTGTTACATTTATGAGCGAAGTGAAGGGAACCAATGTTGCCCTCAATGCAACCTTCGCTATAAGCGTCACAAAGGTATGTAGTGTTTCTAGTTTTTAGCGATGGATGGATTCCATTGCAATATCTGTTGTCTGATTGTCTAGTAGTGTTAATTGGTAATAAATGTGTGGAGTTGTGTTGTTAATAGGTTGTCCACGGGTTGTTGGAGATGATGAAGAAAGTGATGATGGAGATGATTTTGATGATGAGTTTCAGACCAAGGATCATCAAGAAACCCGAGATCATAATCGTGTTGATAAATTATCGGTAATTTAACTTAGTGTTGTTAACATGGAACTAGGTCTTATAAACTTTGACTATCAACAAGTAGAAAAAATGATATTTATAAGTTATATCCCTTTGGATAGCTAAAAAGCATGATTGCAGATGAAGCTCTCTTCATGTTTACGCAGAATCCCGTGATTATAAATCAAAAAGTCTTGTATTTTATCATCAATATGCCAAATGAAACGATTGAAGGAAAACAGTTTAAGTGTTGTATTTTATCAATGGTAAAATGTTCATAAACGAAGCTGATTTTTTATCTTTTTTTTTGTGACATTTTACAGGAAAATGGCGACTCTCATCCTCCAAAACAATACAATACCAACGGCTTTGCTTTCTCCTCTGCCGGAAGCGGTAAAATTTTGTATATGATAATCATCTATATGATATTTTGAGAACTTAATTAATAAAATTCATGCAACCAACTTACTTGTTTTTACCAAATTGTATAAGATATTGGTGACAAATTCATGACTACATAAAAATGCTTAAAATCTACTTCCTTATTTAAGTTGATAAAAAAAGGTAAGTTTTGCACAAGGCATTTATCCTATTTCAATATACACATTTTGGGTCTTGTAGTCAAATCACATGTCCTAAAAACTTCATTTGGTGAATGTTTCACTAGTTTTATGCAATGACTGTTTGATACGTGTGTAGTTGCCGGAAAGGATCTTGATCGTGATCGAGATGATGAATGGAAAGATCGAGTCGAGAAATGGAAAACCCGGCAAGAAAAGAGAGGCCTAGTAACAAAAGCTGACGATGGTAACGATCCCGGTGAAGAAGATGACTATCTGTAAGTGTAACTACTGTATTCTAATCCCTGTTTTTTTTGACATTTTTCTTGTTAAGTCGTTATTCCCGCATTAAGTCAAAAAACCCATATATAGCTTACCAGATTAAGTGTATGCAGAATGGCCGAAGCTCGACAACCCTTATGGCGAAAAGTCCCGATTTCATCAAGCTTAATCAATCCATACCGTATAGTCATCATCTTACGTCTCGTGATCCTCATCTTCTTCTTCCGTTTTCGAATCATGACACCTGCATATGATGCTTACCCTCTATGGCTCATCTCAGTCATATGTGAAATCTGGTTTGCTTTATCATGGATACTCGATCAGTTCCCAAAATGGTTCCCAATCAACCGTGAAACCTACCTGGATCGCCTCTCGTTGCGGTTTGAGCGTGAGGGTGAACCCAGCGGGCTCTTACCGGTTGATTTCTTTGTGAGTTCGGTTGACCCGCTTAAGGAACCACCCATCATCACTGCAAATACGGTTCTATCGATATTGTCTGTTGATTATCCGACTGAGAAAGTGAGTTGTTATGTATCGGATGATGGTGCTTCTATGTTGCTTTTTGATACGTTATCGGAGACTGCAGAGTTTGCCAGAAGATGGGTCCCGTTTGCCAAAAAGTATAGCATTGAGCCTAGGGCGCCGGAGTTTTATTTCTCAGAGAAGATTGATTACTTGAAGGATAAAGTGCAGCCTACCTTCGTTAAGGATCGTAGAGCCATGAAAGTAAGTAGTTGTCATCTAAATTTCTCCAAAATCACAAACGAGAATTTCACTGTAATTTTTTAATATATTCACAGCGAGAATACGAGGAGTTTAAGGTGCGAATCAATGCACTGGTCGCAAAAGCTTTGAAAAAACCAGAAGAAGGCTGGGTGATGCAAGACGGAACGCCATGGCCTGGGAATGATAGTCGTGATCATCCCGGGATGATTCAGGTATAGTAAAATCTTCTTATATCTAAAGTTTGAACTCGATTTTCTCGTTTAATTTCTATCTGAAATGTGTTTGACGGACGATTCACAGGTTTATCTCGGAAACGGAGGTGCGCTTGATGTCGAAGGGAAAGAGTTGCCGAAATTGGTTTACGTTTCTCGTGAAAAGCGACCTGGTTATAATCATCACAAGAAGGCCGGAGCCATGAATGCCCTCGTAAGTCTCAAGTTTCGTAGTTGAAATTTACAAATAGTTAACTGTTTGATCTCGAGAAAAGTGATCAATCTGACGGATTAGGGCTTCATGTTAATACGACTGATTTAGCTTTTTCTGGTTATCAGATTCGAGTTTCTGCTGTGCTTACAAATGCGCCGTTCATGCTGAATCTGGATTGTGATCACTACATCAACAACAGCAAAGCTGTAAGGGAAGCAATGTGCTTCTTAATGGATCCACAGCTCGGAAAGAAGCTCTGTTACGTCCAATTCCCGCAACGATTTGACGGAATTGATCGCCACGATCGATACGCCAATCGCAACGTCGTCTTCTTCGATGTAAGTTTCAATAACCATCAACATTTCTTCAAATAACATTACACTCCAGCGATGGCGAACCATAATAGTGTTGAAACTCCACAGATCAACATGAGAGGACTTGACGGAATACAAGGCCCAGTCTATGTCGGTACAGGATGTGTATTCAACCGCCAGGCATTATACGGGTACGACCCTCCGGTGTCGGAAAAGCGACAGAAGATGACCTGCGATTGCTGGCCTTCGTGGTGCTGCTGCTGTTGCGGTGGTTCGAGGAAGAAGTCAAAGGATAAATCATCAAAAAAGAAAGGGCTGAAAGCTTTATTTGGGTTGGGAAAACTTCGTGGCAAGAAGAAGTATTCGAAGAAATCGTTGGCACCCGTTTATGATCTTGAGGGTATCGAAGAAGGGCTTGAGGGTTACGACGAGTTGGAGAAATCGTCGTTAATGTCACAGAAGAATTTCGAGAAACGATTTGGGCAATCTCCAGTTTTCATCACTACAACTCTAATGGAAACCGGAGGAATTCCTGAAGGAACTAACAGCAATTCTCTGATCAAAGAAGCTATCCATGTCATTAGCTGTGGATATGAAGAGAAGACTGAATGGGGCAAAGAGGTAAAAAAAATCGTTGAGAACCATATGCCCTAATCAACTGTACTAGGTTTGATGTTGTTACCTCTTTTTTTTTTGTGGACAGATCGGATGGATTTACGGATCGGTGACGGAAGATATCTTGACGGGATTCAAGATGCATTGTAGAGGATGGAAATCGGTGTATTGTATGCCGAAGAGGCCGGCGTTCAAGGGGTCTGCGCCGATCAATTTGTCTGATCGGTTGCACCAGGTGCTCCGGTGGGCTCTTGGTTCGGTTGAGATCTTCTTGAGTCGGCATTGCCCGCTGTGGTACGCCTGGGCGGGGAAGCTGAAAACGCTGGAAAGGCTTGCTTACATTAACACCATCGTTTACCCCTTCACTTCCATCCCACTGCTTGCATATTGTACGCTTCCTGCCGTCTGTCTTCTCACCGGAAAGTTCATCATCCCCACGGTAAACCATTTTTTCTCTTGATAAACAAGTGAATCCTAACCGAGGGCATTTTTGTCTTTTAACATCTAAATAAAAAAAAACAAATAAATTCAACCCTCTTTTCTTGTGCAAAACATCCGAATTACTTGAATTTACTGTTTTAACCCTCCACCTTATTCATGACCGGGGTGTTTTGGTCTTTTAACAAATTTCCGAGTTTTTGGAATCGTTTTGCAGCTCAACAATCTTGCAAGTGTATGGTTTCTTGCCCTTTTTCTTTCGATCATAGTGACGGGTGTACTCGAACTCCGGTGGAGTCATGTTAGCATCCAGGATTGGTGGAGGAACGAACAGTTTTGGGTGATCGGTGGTGTCTCTGCACATCTTTTCGCCGTTTTCCAAGGCCTCCTCAAGGTTCTTGGTGGAGTTGATACCAATTTTACAGTCACATCAAAATCAGCCGATGATGCTGAGTTTGGGGAGTTGTACTTATTCAAATGGACGACACTTCTGATACCACCAACGACTCTAATCATCATGAATATGGTCGGAGTTGTGGCTGGAGTATCAGATGCAATCAACAACGGGTATGGATCATGGGGCCCGTTGTTTGGGAAACTGTTTTTCTCGTTTTGGGTTATTGTCCATCTATATCCTTTCCTAAAGGGTTTGATGGGAAGGCAAAACCGGACTCCAACCATTGTCGTTTTATGGTCGATTCTTCTGGCTTCGATCTTCTCCTTGGTTTGGGTTCGGATCGACCCGTTTTTGCCCAAACAAACGGGTCCAATTCTTAAACAATGTGGAGTTGAATGCTAGACCAACCATGGTTACAAGTTTGGTGGAGTGTTTTGAGAAAATATTTTGTAAATTTTGCAAAGATTTGGATACATGAAACACAATATCTCTTTGAATTTGAGTATACATTTATATTGAATATAAATATGTTTTTCTTTTGAAAACTCGGTGTAGCTTGTTTATTGCTTACTGTCCTTTTCTCTAAAAGTGTTTATTAGATTATTTGGTGTTTAAACAAGGTTTAAAAAAATATATTTGCATTAACTTATTTGATATCAAAATGTAATAATAAAAATTTTACAAAGAAAATGTCATCTTATATATTATTGTCTTAAAAGAAAATTACAATAGCAGTAAAAAGCATTTATGTTCCCACTTTTAATGAAAAGTTTTGCATAATAAGAGTGAGTAACTTTGTATTTAAGTGGATAAGTTATCTTGATATTATTTTAACCAAAGACTTCAAATAGTTTATTAGCGATGACAAAACCGTAATAAGTCGATAAATGTTTCAAATTAGAAGTGAGCATTTTGCTGTCCCCAACCGTCCTGGTGTCAAGCGGTCCAGTCTTTTTTGGGATACATATCGGAACAGTTCAGTTTTTTTGGAACCGGAATATAGTACGAAACATTTTCAAAATTTATCCATTTTCTAATTGTGGAGCTTTTTCATATATCATACATGTCTGATGTCATTATGTCAAAATGGCATAACATATTTATTTACACACTCTCTGCAAGTACAAGCACTACAAACACATATCTATACAAAGCACCTCCAAACATGCAGACACACACATACGTTTAATAATAGTATACTTAAACAACGGTAAGCAAATAAATGCATAATTAAACATACCAACGACAGAATTTAGACTCTGACACATTTATCCTTGATGTTTGGGTTGTGGATGAAAAAATTCCTTTTTCCACATCTCTTGCGACTTCTCCTCCCAACTCACCACCCTTTTCTTCCTATTTCCCGCCAAACACAGTCGGGCAATTAGAGGAACAACTCCAGTGTATGCCAACAACATAGAGGACTTAGCATTGGCATCGGCTCTTGTGTTTTCCTGCAACCCACGCTTGTATTTGACAACCACTTGTTTTGGGTGGTTTAACATGATTTGTCGTCTCAGTGTTAGAAGAAACGAATCTCAAATTAGGATCTGTATATATTAACAAGGGATTAGAGGGAAAGGAATGTTAGTTAAACCACTCCATCAGATTAATTTAATCAGAAAAAAGCAGTGGGTTTGGTGCAAAACAAAATAATCATACAAACACATTAAGCACTAGGCCACAAGCTACCTCGCATCTCTATTTTCTTTTAAACTAGGTTAATATCCGTGGACACTATGGTTGAAAAATAAAAATAATATTGAGAATAATATAACATATATAAGGATTATGATATAGACATATCCCCATGAAGCCCTTATATGAAACAGGTTGCAAAGCAATTCTTCCAAGAATATTGGAAATCATCTTCAAAGGTATAGCTTAAAGATAATTGTATTTGACATCATGTTTTATAATCTTATATATGCAAAGCAATTCTTCAAAGAAAATTGGAAATCATCTTCAAAAAGGTGTACCTTAAAGATAGTTGTATTTGACATGGTGTTCTATAATCATATATACAAACGATTCCAATCTTTTAACCTGGAAATGAAAACTCAAATCATTTTATGGTCAATCTCATAAAAACATGAATCGTTCTTGATAATAATAAATATCATGCATACTTTTTCTACATATTATTGTTTTTCTACACGTTAGACGTCAGTTTCATGTCCAAACTATGAGAGTTATCATCTATTTGATCTATAGCTTTTAGTTATCGGCCTAAAAAGATACAGAAAAAAAAAAAAAGCAAACAAAAACTATGAGAGTACCATGCAGTTCAAAAAAAATTATTAACATGAATGACAACAAAATTACCATTTTTTTTAATTATAAAACTTTCAAGCTTTTGATTTGCTATTTTGCCCCCATTCCTCTCACTCTTTGCAAAATTGGGAGGCAAAGTAATTATGTTAGATTGTTCACATTGATACATATCTGGATGAGCATCTTGTAGATAACAAACAATAAACAATTTCCTTGTGTTGCAAGGACTGCCGAACAACCAGAAAAAGAAAAAAGAAAAAGAAAACAGTGGCTAAAAGAGAATGAAGGACTTGATTCCAAAGGAGTCACCAAAAAACGTGGGTTCTTTTCTTCATTAAAAAAGCTAATTATTACCACTATATATACTAACTGAAATAGAAACCTACTCAAAATCTAAAACAATAAAATAAAACTTAAATTTCTAGCTTTCCTAAAATGCCCAATGACTTAATATCTAATTAACCCAACACACCTTCTAGTCTCCACCTAGAGTTTTTGTAACAAATTTATGAGTTTTGAGTTTACATAGTTGCTAGACTCAATATGACATCTCTAAATGCACAAAATGATCAGGTATTTTTTGAGTTTCTTGAAGTTATTTATTATAATTACTATAATAAGGAAAATCTCCAGAAAAATTTAATTATTTTGAAAAAATTAACAATTGAGGTATAATTTTTTTTTGAGAAAAACCCTTTTATTTTTCATGTGTTTTCGAGAAAAGCCTTATTATTATTATTATTTTTGGCTTTGGCCACAAATGGGACATAGAGTTATCACTCTAGCCCTTTTAACGATTTTAATGGTTAACTCCGTTAATTTTATTTTACAAAATCAGTCCTACAAGTTCAAATTTGGTCCCTGTAGTTTGCAAAAATTTACACATGTCCAAAACTCGGTTTTATGTTTTTTTAACTTCTTTATTTTCATTTTTTTTAGTCAAAACTAAATTTGTTTTTATATTTTTATCATTTCTTTATATTTTTAGTGTTTTTTTTAACGTTTTGTTTTTCGTCAGTTTGATAACTTCTTTTGATATTTATCAAAAAGTTTAAAGTGTACGAATATTTTTTATATATTTTGTATTTGTTTCGTATTTTTTTGTTTTCTTTCGTATTTTTGCTACGTTTTGTTTTTCGTTAATTTGATAATTTATTTTGATATTTTTTAGAAAGTGTAAAGTGGATGAATATATTAGAGTATATTACATTTTTGGTGTTTGAGTTTTTTTGTTTTCTAAAAAAACGAAAAAACAATAATAAAGAAAAAACAAAAAAATATATATAAAAAAATATTAAAATATATGAAAAATAAATGAATATAAAAAACAAAAAAAAACAAAAACGAAGAAGTTAAAAAAATAAAAAATATATATAAAAAAAATGAAAAAATAAAAAATAAAAAAATAAAAAATATATATTGAGTTAGGACCGGAGGGTCTAACCTGAGTTGTGGGACCGTATGGTTCCCATTGAGACACATTGACGGAGGGTGTTTATCGATATATAGTCATGAGAGGCTAATGTGATGTGTTTGGTATTTTGAGGAACTCGCTAAGCTTTGTGTCACATCTCAATCGGAACGGTGGAAACATTTGGAGGTGGAGGACGTCATGTATAATATTACAACAATTGCATAACAATAATCAAAGTACAACAACCATGTATTAATAAAGTATAAGTTTTTACATATGTATTCAAATCATTGTATATTGACACCAAAATGTATTGCAAAAGCAAAAGACATGAGTCTATAAAGCTCCGTCTTCTTAAAAATCTATGGATGTACTTGTCTACTGATTTCCTGAGAAAACAAGTAGTTTTGAAAAGAGTGTCAACAGTTAAGTTAGTGAGTCCATAAACATGTTTTCTGATCCTTGATAATGTAAGTATGTTTTTCCCAGAAAATCCTATATTTTCTGTTGTAGTATTGTGTAAGTAAAAACGTGTGAATGTTATTATACTCTGAAGTAGTAAAATGTAATTTAATTCACTTAAAACTATGAAAAATATGTTTTCTTTGTACTGAAGTAGTAATATGTAATTGTACCTGTATGAAAACTAAGTATTTTTAATTGTCTGGTTTTACTAGCTTTACTTGTAAAATATTGTATTATAGTTTTATTATTAAATAAAATTATGTGAAGTTGTTTACTTATTCATACACTAATCATTTTGTTCAATACAAATTGTGAGCTATTATAACCATGCTTGATAACCTAAGATGTGGCCTGAACACGACGTTTTTTAGGCGTCGTATTTGGTACGACATTTGTAACATCCTGTTTGAATTAGAGTAATTAAATAATAAATCCAGAACCCCAAGATGTAAAATTATCATTTATATTATTTTAAATGGTCCTAAAATCCATAATATTGAGTGGGATGTTGGTTTTCGGGAGTCAAATGTTATAATTTGAATTATTCGGGGGTTACAGTGGTATTTTCGGGACTTATCTTGTAAAGATTTTCAGAAATCAGGGGGTGTTTGGTAAGTATTGGACTTATTATGAAATGATTGTGAAGACTGGGGGCTGTTGGGTAAATTACGGATTGTATTTGAAAGAGATTTCAGAAGTCAAGGTATAGATGGTAAATTTTGGATTAAAACTGACAACAATCTTGTGAGGAGGGACCGAAATTGTTATTATGGCAAAAGGTTGAAATGTGACAGGGGTATATAACCCGTCACCCATGCCCTCCACAAACCCTAACCCTAATATTCTATAACAATCGTCGCCCTCACAATGAACCACCTCCACCGCTGCCAACCTTGCATCCCTCATCATCGGTTGCCGCCTAGTCGAGTCGGAGCACCGCCACTACAACCTCGTTGTCGGAGAAGTCGTGAACAGCCGATGAAGAACCGTCGCATGCTGAGGATGAGCTGTAAACCGACGATACGAGACCTTGAACGATCGGAGGTTGTAGTCGTTGCCCGCCTCCGTGAGGAAGACGAAGACCGAGCGAACGCTCTTCTCTGTTGCTGCTACTACTATTGCTCACTTCATTCTTTCTTCTCGGATCTTTGGTGCTTCACGCAGTCACTACCGTCGCCGTCGTTTAGTTCTTTTTCCACTGCTCTGGTATTCCTCTGCCACCCGAGGAGGCTGTTTTGGTGTGTTTCAGCCTGTGTGTTGTAAGTATGTATGAGTATTTGGGTGTTGCATGGCCGAATTTCACGAGGAAGCCACCACCGCAACGTGATGGCTGCTACCATGTGCCACCGCCGACCACCACTAGGGTGGTTGTGTGTGTGTGTGTTTGTACTAGTATGTGTTATCTGAGTTTTTTGCTTTGTACTATTGTAACCGATGCTAAAATAATAAATGAAACTCGTAACCACCATGAGGTGGTGGCTGCCGCTGTTGACCACCATTACTCGAGGTGGTAGTGGGTGGTGCCCCCTTATGAAACCCTAATGGGCCTTATGAGACCTTAGTGGGCCTAATGAAGCCTTAATTGATCTAAGGACTTAGTCTTGGGCCTATTGGGCTATAATTGGGTTGCAAACCCTAATTAGGGTTTAGAAAACCCTAATTTTGGAATTATTGGTTTGGACTTATCGGGACTCGCATTTTGGACCACTGGAGTGAAGATATGACTCAAGCCTGATTTCATTATATGTTTGGACTTAATGGATTAAGTTCGTAATAGATTAAGTCATTAATGGGTTAAGTATGAACACTTAAACCTAATCGTCATTTTATGTGAAAAAACCCTAATTGGGTTTTGGGTTCATATTGGGCCATTTATTGGACTAAGCTACTATGGGCCTTTGTAGGCTAATTAGGAACATATTTATGGACTAAGGAAATTATTGGGCTTTAAGATAAGGCCCGTTGGAAAGGCTTGGGCCCAATTTGGAAAATTGGTCCATAATTGGGCCTTGATGATTATGAGATATGTTGGATTAGTGTCTAAGCCCGTAACCATATTTGGTAAGTACTTGACCCGGTTGTGCATGATCCTTTTGGGTTGCCTTCACCAAAGCAACTTGACTGGAGAAATAAATAGAGAAAGAAGTTATTATGATTTATTAATATATTATAAGAATAATATATTAAAAAAGAAATTATATTTGTTTAATTAATATTTGTCAATAATTAATTAGGAATTAATTTTGTGATCAAGTGTAATTAATTAAACTAGAGGGGTTGAATTGTAATTATGTGATAGTTGCAAAGTAGGGCAATGGTTACCCTAGATATAGGTTGGACGAATTCAAGGGATAAGGAATCCTTGAAATCGTCCAAGGATAGGGCTTTCAAGGCTTATCTTTTGGTTACTTGGTGGGCAAGCAACTGGATAAGGATAAGGATTGAAACCCTAATCTCTAACCTATATAAAGACCCCTAAGGCCATAGAAATCGTCCCACTTGATCCCTAGGGTTCCCAGACCCGATTTTTACCTCTCCTATTCTCTCTCTATTGCCTCTCCAATTACTTGTGGTGTTTGTGAGCCATTAGAGGTACTACACTTGTGGTACTTGCTTTCAAGACTTAGGGTTTGAAGTTTGAAGAACGAAAAAGTTGAAAAAAATCAAGTTAGGAGTCGGAGTCAGAAGCGTACATGGGCCGTGTTGGATTTACACTGCAAAATCAACACGGGCCGTGTTGACCAAAAATGAAAGTTGTTGACCAAGCTGAACACGGGCTGTGCCCTTTTTGCCCTATGCTGAACACCGGCCGTGTTCGACCCAAGAAAACTAACTTTTGGCAGTTTTTCTATTTTTCATATTACGGAAAATTGGGTCATTTTTGGGGATAGACAGCATATCAGAGCACCATTGGAGAGGAGAATTCGAAGGTTTTTTCAAGGGTTTGTCCGTTAATCATTTGGAAACATTAATTCTCGTTTTTGTAAGTTGTAATTACACTTAATTTCATCTTTTAGACTTGTGAGCTTGTTCTAGCCATGTGTGGCTAGAACCCTAACTTCTCCAATTTCATGTTTTGACTTTTTGGTTGTGAATCAAATCATATGACCTGATGTTTGTGTTTAATTTCTATCTAGTGAAACTGATTTTACTTCAATCAAATGTTTGATTCTAATAATGATTCTTATTGACCATTTGAATTAGGGTTAGGTCATTCAAGTTATTCATTTTGCAAAAATCCGTAATTGTTTTGTGAATTGAACTAAGTAAGAAGCATTAAATTAATTTCTTATGAATGAATTTAGTGTAAATCTTTTCACACATTCTTACGCTCTCGAGCTTGTGAGGAGTATTGGGTGTTGTTGGGAACATTCACAATAAGCTTAATGCAATCTTTTAATCTACTTCTAAGAGCTTGTTTAGATTGGGTTAGTAAGGTTAGGATTAATCAAAGAGTTTGTTTTGATTAATCAATGTGGTGAATGGAAAGTGTTAGAGCTTATTAACACTTTCAAGTACCAACTTAGATAGAATGAAACAAATATCTTGTCATCTTTGATTCACATTGCTGGATTGTCATACATGGAGTTGGGGTCCTTACAAAATCTGAACTTATTTCATTCGTTTAGTTGTCTACTCTTGTTTTAAATTTGTTTGTTTAGTCATTGAATTCTAAAACCCCCTTATTACTGTTGGTGACCATAGTACCTTGCGCAAAGAGGTATAGACTAATGATCTCGTGTCTCTGTGGATCGACCCTACTTTCCTTGTACTACCTTTTAGTGCAATACAGTGGGATTCTTTTGGAGTATATGGTACCCCATTATTTGTTGGGTCTGACACGCCTAACAAAAACCTCTGAATGTTTGTGGATTTTTGAAGGATTTATGCTTATTTATCATTTATCTTATGTCTATGATTCTAGTTCATAATTTTTATGCTTGTTTAGTGCTTTGATCATGAGTTTGGTACTTTAATAAGCAATTGTTGGTTTATTTCTTTGGTTTAGCATTGAATAATTGAATTTACGTACAACAAGAGCTTTATGATGGTAGAAATCATCTCTAGTTTATGAATCATAACTCCTTTATGGATGTGTAAGCATTGACATCCTTTAGGAGTTGGGGATTTCTTCATTCTTAAGGCTAATCAACTTTTTGGGTTCAATTGCTTTAATTGGATCTTTGATTTTGATTAAGAAGGTGTGTTGTGGGCTTCCCCAACCTCCATACTACCTATGAGAAATCTTGGCATATCATGCTTCATGATTGCTATAACCAATTTGGGATGAATGATAAGCTTCACGTTAAATCCTAATGATAAACACACAAATGTTCATCGTGTTGAATTGCCTTGGTTTACCAATTCTCTCCAATATTTGAGCATCTCACTTTCTTGCTTAACTGCAAGTTTTTAGTTATTAAAGTCTTTTAGTTTTCAAGCGATCATAACACCCCCTTTTTAGTTTAATTGTAGTTAGTTAGTTTATTTACAATGGTTCTTTTAGATTGCATTGGTGATTGAATACAACAATTTCCCCGCTGATCGATACCCCTTTTTGCCATTATATTACGTTTTATTTGCAAACAAATTGTGTAATTTGGTTGGTGGACTTGACATCCCATCAACAATTGTAAGCTTCATATTTTTGGAAGTTAAGCAGAAAAGTTAATGAAATTGTTATTTGATTTTAGTTTATCTTTTTCATCTTAATTCTTGGGAGATTAGCCATCTCGAACTCGCTTCTATCTGTTGTTCGTAACAAAACTTACTTAATAGTATATGAAAACCCTATTTTTCATAACAATGAAATAAACTTGAAACCTAAGTTTAAATCTTTTAAAAATAGTTTGAACAGACGGTGAAATAACTCTAAACTTGGTTAGTGTTTAGTTACATTGCCACAACAATTTAACATGCATAACTTTGGTTTAAAAATCAATATCTCTATAAAAACTTAAAAAATATTTGGAGAACCGGCAATAGAAATGTGAATGAGCAAACATATAATTGGGGAAGCCACAATAAATACACGGGATATGTCAAAACTAGCCCCAAAATATACAAAAACAGGATATCACCAAACAAGTCAAGTCTTAGTATAGAATTTGTCCTATGTCAAAACTAGCCCCAAAAGACCCAAAAGCATGATATGACCAAACAAGTCAAGTCTTAGATATAGATTTTGACTATTGTTAAGACTTGTATAGAAAAGGTCTATCATTCCAATATGCCTTTCACACAAGTACTTACAATTTCTTAAATAACATCCAAGTTTTGATTTTAAGTATCATTCTTAAGCATCAAACAAATGAACCACCAATATTGCACCAAACACTTGGGTGCCTAAAACTAAAAAAAATACATCCTCATATTCGTTTGAGTTTGAGACACCAAGTTTTTGAGTGATTGATTCAATAACTAAAAAGCATAGACAAAAAATGTTTACATGAAATCTATAACATGTGATTGCAAATTATATAAACGTGATAAGAAAAAAATCATACAACAATGATTATGTGATTATGTATTCGCCATAATGATTTAAAACGGTTAAAACATGTTCGCCAATCGCTTTTTCAAAAGGTTTGATCTAATAACACAAAACTGATATCCGATATGTAAATGCAAAATCAAAGTACGCCATGTTAGAATTGAAGATTGAAGGAGGAGAAAGTTTGAGAGCTAACTTTCTATTTCATTTTCATCTTGCTAACTAAATTATAGGATCAAACTATATGTATAAAAAGAAATAAAGTTAAGCGGAAAAATAACAAACTCATTCACCATTTCTAACATAAATGCACAAGTAAATTATTAATTTGCTTTTATCGACGACATCAAGTGCAATTGGCTTTTGTTAATTACTTTTAGTTCGTATCAACACAAGGCTTTATAATTCCAAATGTACCAAGCGAAAAATACTTTATCCGTCGTGTTCATTTCACCTTTGAGTACAATGTTAGCCATTAAATTGATAGTCATTTTTGCCTTGTTAAATTATTTGTAATTTGTTGAAGTAACATAATAAATTATAAGAAATGAGTGGAAAAGATCTCGATGTTGTGAATACACGAGTGTAATGATCATTTTTCCCGAGGTATAAGCTTATTTAATTCTCAAGTTTTATTTTGGGCTATAATAGATTTAGTTGAGAGTGGGCTTTTGTTGGACCAAGATGCATTCTGCCCATAAGCCGTACGCGGGGCGTAACCCGTTGTACGCTGGGCGTAATGGGTTTATGAATCGCGTGGAGGAGGGGTGTCCGCGAAGCGTACCATAGGGTACGCCCAGTGTACGCGGCCAGGGGGAAACCCTAATTTTAGGGTTTGAGATGTATTTAAACCCCATTATAGCCTCCCATTTGGCCTCCTCACTTGTCATTCACCCCAGAGAAACCCTAGTTCGTCCCCTTGCTCCTTGCTTGTGTGTGTTTGACCTTTGAGCTTATTTTTGTGAAGAAGAAGAGAAGTGGAAGAAAGAGAACTTGAGTGCCTTGAGCTCACAGATCTGGGATCATTCCTTCATTTGGCATTCAAAAGAGGTATAAAGCTTTCAAATTTCCTTTTATAAGTTTAGATCTAGGAGTTTTGGAAGTTTGGACCTTTTTAGGTCTAAAGGAGGAACCTTTATCTTACAACTTCGTTTTTGGAGCTTAGGATTGCTATCCTTGAAGCTCAAGTGTCCCCATAGCAGTAAAGTTTCGATCTTTGAGGCTTATTTGGAACCATGCATGAGATCTAGTTGGTTTTATGGAAGTAGAATGTTATTTGTGAGAGTTTGAGTCTTTATGAGACTTGTAAGCCATCAAGTAAGCAACTTTATGGCTTAAGTCATTGAATAAGCCTAGGATCTGGAGTTGTAGCTTTTGGATCGGATTATTAAGCACTTAATGAAAAGTTGGCTTAACAAGGCTGTACACTGGGCGTACAAGGAAGTACGCGCCGCGTACAGACCACCAGCTAGTACGCTTAGCGTACCTTGGTGTACGCCCCGCGTACGCCACCATTTTGGGCTTCGTGTGTTGGGCCTCGGTGTGCGCTAGGTTTTAGGCTTATGGTCCTTGGGCCTTTATGGCCCATCAGAATTCAGATGCTAATGACCAAGTTTTGGTATTGGGCTTGAGTAAGGCCCAATAAAAGGATTTAGGCCCAATATAGCAAATTGGGCCATTAATGGGCTTATAGTGGGGCCATAGATGGACTTAGAAGGAATTGAGACTTGGACCATGTTTTGTCCCACACCATAGTAGGGGTAAAATGGTCATTTTACCCATAGAGGAATCCTTATTCTGATCTAGTGTTTATTTCCCATTATAGCTGGGAAGCAGCCAGAGCAGCCGTCAGGGATTTCTTATTCAGGATTTCAGCAGTCAGCGTCACGAGGTGAGTTTCCTTCCAGTAGGAACAGGTCTAAGGCCACAATGTCGAGTCGTTTAGCTAGTAGTAGTTTCCGGACTTCGGTCCGATGCAGTTTTAGTACGTTTGATGCCTTCGTGGCTCGAACAGGATTTATGTGTTATGTGTCCCGGGATACAGCCCGATGCAGTATACAGTTTATGTGCTTATGTTAGTTGATATGTTTATGATATGCTATGATATGCTTAGTCAGATTCCGGATTTCGGTCCGATGCAGTTAATACCAGACTTCGGTCTGATGCAGGGGATAAGGTCCCAGTCAGTCCCGGACTTCGGTCCGATGCAGTTTCCGGACTTCTGTCCGATGCAGAGGGCAAGGCCCTGGTTAGTTCCGGACTTCGATCCCATGCAGTTTCCGGACTCCGGTCCGATGCAGTGGGCAAGGCCCAATATGTGTTTATATGTTATTGTGTGGTATGTGGTAGTTTGGGGGAGCTCACTAAGCTTTGTGCTTACAGTTTTAGTTTTGGTTTCTGGTACTTCCGCAAGTAAAGGGAAGAGCTCGGGTTAATGGCATCACACACACCACCGCTTCAGTTGTCCTGTGAGTTGTGCTCTTTAGATTTTCATGGATGTGATTTGATACAATCTTGATACAGCTTTCTATTGTTTTGAAATATTGACGTACGAGTTTTACTTTATGATATTAATATGGTGTTTTTAGTAATTATTAAACAAAATTTTTGGGTCGTATTTTGGGACGTTACAAGTTGGTATCAGAGCCTTGGTTTGAGGGATTCAGATACACTTCCGGGTGTGTCTGAACTCAAACTAAGGAAACGGTAAAGATTTTCAGAAGAAAAAAAAATGTTTTCGAAAATGATTTTTTGAAAAAGAACTTAGAAAGAATAAGAGTTTTATAAAAGGAAAGGGGTGTGGTGTATGCGATCAACCGAGTTCAAGTAAGTACTCCCAAATTACCATACAAGTTATATTATGATTATCTATTTCAGTTCCAGTAGAACAGCATGCTAGAATAGGACTAAGGATCTAGGAGGATGCCTTAAGTGCCTGCTATATGTGTTTCAGCCTTATGATAATTGCATGCTAGTTTTGAGTATACAACAGAATGATAGCTTATTTAGGTTATGCTTGATAGTAGGGGCTTAGCATTGCATGCTAGTACAGTTTCCCATTAAGAGGATAAAATTGCTTGAGTAGTCTCCTATGTCTGAATGTTGCT
Source organism: Lactuca saligna (assembly GCF_052625555.1). Classification (NCBI taxonomy): domain Eukaryota; kingdom Viridiplantae; phylum Streptophyta; class Magnoliopsida; order Asterales; family Asteraceae; genus Lactuca; species Lactuca saligna. Next base: position 8,564,374 of record NC_136425.1, on the reverse strand, counting down.
TGCTTTGTGCTTTGTGGGACTCTAAGTGATGGGAGTTATCCATTAGGTGAATGTGTCACGTCACATGTGAACAGGGTTGGATAATCTCAGAGTGCTAGATTTATCCCTATTGGGCAGCTCTTGTCTGAGTCTAACCGTTGTAGGGACGAGTCTTTTACTTGAAGGATTATATGAGCCTCGCCGCATGTGATGGTATTCAGGTAACGGCTAGTTGGCATCACAAGGAGGCCTTTAGCAGCTGAGGACTTTATCGGGTATAGTCAGAGAATTCCCTAGGGAAAGCCTAGGATAGGAGTAGCAGAGATTATTAGCAGTATTAGTGACTTGGTGGAGTCAAGGCAAGTACTTGAGGAAAGTACGGATAGATGTGGAAGGTAGTATGGGCCCGTACTACTGGAAGCAGAGGATCCGTACTCGAATCGAGGAAAGCCGAGATAAGACCAGGAAACTTGTGAAAGTAGTGATTCCTTGAGAATTATTAGTGTTCCTGACGTTTATAATGTTGTGTTTCAGAATGGTGGTATTACGCCCTAGACAGCAGTCAGCAGTTCAGGTGTCGGAGGGGGATCAGGATCAGGCCCGGAGGTCGGGCAGTTGGATGAGCAGACTAGGGAGTTTCTCTCTTCAGAGATTACTTGCACCATACTTGAGCAGACTCCTGTGATCTTCGGTTCGATCAAAGAGGGTATCTTAGAGATGATGGACGAAAGGTTGAGCACCTTCCGTGCTGAGGTGGCGGCCATGATGGGGTCGCGCACGCTCACTTTCAGGGAGTTCCGGGGTTGCGGGGCTCCGGATTATCACGGGGCACGGGACCCCATAGCGAGCACCAGATGGTTGGTGAATGTGGCCAACGCCTTCCGTACTAGCAGATGTCCCGAAGGGGACAAGGTCAGATTGGCGTCCTGACTTCTGAAGGACAGGGCACAGGAATGGTGAGAGGAGATTGGTCATGCCATTGGGGATGACGCAACCTTGGATGCCATGACTTGGGCAGACTTTACTACCAGATTCAGAACCGAGTTCGCACCGGTTATTGAGGTGCAGCAGTTAGCATGCGAGTTTCAGGATCTTACCCAGACTACAGAGATAGTGGCGGAGATTACCGCCAAGTTCAGGGAGAGGGCTCTTCTTGTTCCTCAGTACGCGGCTGATGAGGAAATGAAGAAGGCTCGTTATCATGAGATGTTGCGGAGTGATATCTGCCAGTTCGTGAGCCGGTTCAGCTGTAAAATGCTGGATGACATGATTGCTAGGGCTTGAGAGAGAGAAAGAGAGAGAGAGAGAGAGAGAGAGAGAGAGAGAGAGAGATTGACCTTGAGATGGAGAGAAAGAGGAAGTCGGAGGTGGCTCCAGGTACAGGGAATGCGGGCAAGAAGCCCAAGGGTTCAGATCACAGAGCTAGGAGTCAGCAGGGTCACGCTCAGTGTGGCAAGTGTGGAAGATTGCACGATGGGGTGTGCAAGGCAAGGAGTGTCAGCTGCTACAAGTGCGGTCAGACTGGACATATGAGCAGAGATTGTACAGCCGCCACTGTCTTCATTACAGCATCAGATCTAATTTGCTTCCATTGCAATCATAGGGGACATAAAAAGTCCCAGTGTTCGAGTTTAGCTGTTGCAGGAAAGGTGGCAGCACCTGCTCCTGCTACCTTGAGGATTATGGATGGCCGTCAGGGCCGAGCTGAGACGCCGGTGGCGAAGAGTACGGGGTTTCCAGCTGACGACAGAGGAGACTCGGGCGACTCCTGACGTGGTGACGGGTATGTATTTTTCCCTTATCTCTACATTTATTATTGATTGTTTCTTATGGTTATATGTTTTGTATAGGGTCGTTCTCAGTGAACAACATTTCAGCTTCAGTATTGTTTGATTCGGGGGCTACCCGATCATTCGTCTCTCTTGCGCTTAGCAAGAGGTTCAGCAGAGCTCCTGGAGAGCTAGATTGTCCACTTGAGGTTGAGATAGCAGCTGATAAGACCATTAGAGTCACAAGGATGCACAGAGGATGTTCTTTACAGTTGTTCGATGAGCAGTTTCCGGTGGACTTGGTCCCTATTCCCTTGCGAGGGAATAAAGTCATAGTGGGCATGGATTGGTTGATCCCCAATGGGGCAGTGATAGACTGTGAGCTGCAATTGGTGAAGGTTCGCACTCCCAGTGGGGGAGAGTTAGTGATTCAGGGTGAGAGACCACAACGTGGGCCAGTTTTATGTTCAGCGGCCAGGGTGAGGCGCTATTTCCAGCAGGGTTGCGACGGTTATGTTTCTTATGTTATAGATGCTCGGGAGAAGGGCATGATGACGATTGAAGATGTTCTGGTAGTGCGAGACTACCCGGATGTATTTCCAGAGGAATTGCCTGGAATACCTCCCGAGAGACAGGTCGAGTTTCGGATTGACCTGATTCCTGGTGCGGCTCCGATAGCCAAAGCACCGTATCGATTGGCTCCCCCAGAGATGCAGGAGTTATCTACGCAACTACAAGAGCTGCTAGACAAGGGTTTCATTAGTCCGAGCAGTTCGCCCTGGGGTGCACCGATTTTGTTTGTGAAGAAAAAGGACCGTTCGCACCGTATGTGTATAGATTACCGGGAATTGAATAAAGTAACGGTAAAGAACCGTTGATTTGTTTGATCAGCTGCAGGGAGCATCTTGGTTTTCCAAGATCGATTTACACTCCGGGTATCATCAGATGAGAGTCAGAGGCGAGGATGTGCAGAAGACTGCTTTCAGGACCCGGTATGGTCATTATGAGTTTGTGGTGATGCCGTTTGGGCTCACCAATGCTCCAGCAGCGTTCATGGATCTCATGAATCACGTGTGCAGGCCGATGCTGGATCGGTCTGTAATAGTATTCATAGATGATATTTTGGTGTATTCCAAGACTCAGGACAGCATGAGGAACATCTGAGAGAGGTGCTAGAAATTTTGAGGAGGGAGATACTTTTCGCCAAGTTCTCCAAGTGCGAGTTCTGGTTGCGCGAGGTGCAATTCCTTGGGCATCTTGTCAACCAGAAGGGTATTTTGGTAGATCCGGCCAAGATAGAGGCCGTGATACAGTGGGAGGTCCCGAGATCTCCATCCGAGATCCGAAGCTTCCTAGGTTTGGCATGATACTACATGAGATTCATCCATGATTTCTTCAAGATAGCAGTACCGCTCACCCGACTGACCAAGAAGTCGGTGGTGTTTCACTGGGGGCCTGAGCAGCAGGCAGCATTTGAGACCCTCAGGCGGAAATTGTGCGAGGCACCGATTCTTACCCTAAGGGAGTGGAGGATTTTTGTATTCTACTGTGATGCTTCGATCGGAGGTATGGGAGCAGTGTTGATGCAACGGGGTCGTGTGATAGCTTACGCCTCGAGACAGTTGAAGCCTCACGAGGCTAACTATCCTACGCATGATTTAGAGTTGGGGGCAGTGGTGTTTGCCCTCAAGATTTGGAGACTCTACCTCTATGGGGTCCGTTGCACCATTTACACGGATCACAAGAGCTTGAGGTACCTCATGGACCAGCCGAATCTGAACATGAGGCAGGGGCGATGGTTAGATGTGCTGAAGGATTACGACTGTGAGATCCTTTATCACCCAGGGAAGGCCAATGTGGTGGCTAACGCCCTGAGCCGCAAGGCAGCAGCAACACCGATTAGAGACATTTGTTTGAGGATGACAGTGATTACTCCATTGCTGGAGCAAATTAAAGAGGCGCAGGCCGAGGGCCTCAAGGAGGAGAGGCAGAAGTGTGAGAGGATCGTAGGCCGAGTAGCTTCCTTTGACTATGATAGTCGAGGATTGTTGACCCTTCATGGGAGGGTCTGGGTACCGTAGTGGGGCGGAGTACGGCAAGTGCTGATGGACGAGACTCATAAGTCTCGATTCTCCATCCATCCAGGGGCAACAAAGATGTACAGAGATCTTAGACCCGATTATTGGTGGCCCTGCATGAAACGGGATGTGGCCTGGTATGTGGAAAGATGCCTGACCTGCAGGAAGGTTAAGGCGGAGCACCAGAGACCTCACGGAAAGATGCATCCGTTAGCCACTCCTTTATGGAAATGGGAGGACATCACCATGGATTTCATCACTAAGCTTCCCAGTACCACTCGAGGAGTGGACGCAATTTGGGTTATAGTGGATCGGTTGACGAAGAGTGCACATTTTATACCGATCCAGGAGAGCATATCAGCTGAGAAGCTAGCCGATATTTATGTGCGAGAGGTGGTGGCACGGCATGGGGTGCCTGTTTCAGTGGTGTCAGACTGAGATGTCCGTTTTACCTCCAGATTTTGGAAGCGGTTTCATGACGAGATGGGTACTCGTCTCCATTTCAGCACCGCTTTCCACCCCCAGACGGACGGACAGAGTGAGAGGACGATTCAGACCCTGGAGGACATGCTTCGGGCATGTGTCCTAGATTTCGGTGGCAGTTGGGATACGTATCTTCCGTTAGCTGAATTTTCGTATAACAACAGTTACCATGCGAGTATTGACCGACCTCCCTTCCAGATGCTATATGCGAGGAAGTGTAGGACCCCGATTTGTTGGGGAGAGGTCGGTCAGCGTGTCATTGGGAGCACCAAAGTGGTGCTCAAGACGACAGAATTGATCCAGCAGGTACGCGGTAGGCTGCAGACTGCGCAGAGTCAGCAGAAGAATTACGCCGACAGGAGGCGATCAGACTTGGAGTTTCAGGAAGGCGACATGGTCCTCCTGAAGGTATCACCCTGAAAGGGAGTCATCAGGTTTCGTAAAAGGGGCAAGTTGGTCCCCAGGTTCATTGGTCCTTTTAAGGTTTTGGCCCGGGTGGGTCGGGTTGCTTATCGGTTGGATCTTCCGGCAGAGCTTAGCCAGATCCACAATACTTTCCATGTATCCCAGCTGAGGAAGTGTTTGGTGGATGAGTCAGCAGTTGTTCCCATAGAGGACATTCAGGTGGATAGCAGGCTGAATTATATCGAGAGGCCGGTCGCGATTCTGGACGGGAAAGCAAAGACCTTGAGGAACAAGGTAATTCAGCTAGTAAAGGTGCAGCGGCAACACCAGAAGGGTTTAGAGTGGACGTAGGAATCAGAGGAGGAGATGCATGAGCATTACCCATAGAGGAATCCATAGTCTAATCTAGTGTTTATTTCCCATTATAGCTGGGAAGCAGCCGGAGCAGCCGTCAGGGATTTCTTATTCAGGATTTCAGCAGTCAGCGTCATGAGGTGAGTTTCCTTCCAGTAGGAACGGGTCTAAGGCCACAATGCTGACCCGTTTAGCTAGTAGTAGTTTCCAGACTTCGGTCCGATGCAGTTTTAGTATGTTTGATGCCTCCGTGGCTCAAACAGGATTTATGTGTTATGTGTCCCGGGCTACAGCCCGATGCAGTATATAGTTTATGTGCTTATGTTAGTTGATACGTTTATGCTATGCTATGATATGCTTAGTCAGATTCCGGATTTCGGTCCGATGCAGTTAATTCCGGACTTCGGTCTGATGCAGGGGACAAGGTCCCAGTCAGTCCCGGACTTCGGTCCGATGCAGTTTCTAGACTTCTGTCCGATGTAGAGGGCAAGTCCCTGGTTAGTTCCGGACTTCGATCCGATGCAGTTTCCGGACTCCGGTCCGATGCAGTGGGCAAGGCCCAGTATGTCTTTATATGTTATTGTATGGTATGTGGTAGTTTGGGGGAGCTCAATAAGCTTTGTGCTTACAGTTTTAGTTTTGGTTTCAGGTACTTCCGCAAATAAAGGGAAGAGCTCGGGTTGATGTCATCACACACACCACCGCTTCAGTTGTCCTGGGAGTTGTGTTCTTTAGATTTTCATGGATGTGATTTGATACAATCTTGATACAACTTTCTATTGTTTTGAAATATTGACATACGAGTTTTACTTTATGATATTAATATGGTGTTTTTAGTAATTATTAAACAAAATTTTTGGGTCGTATTTTGGGACATTACAACGAGGGTCCATTAAAGACTTTGCAAATATCGAATCAAAGGTGAGACACGCGTTCAAGGTCCGTGAATCATTTTATCCATGACTAGTTAATGATTGAGACTCATTTGTGATGTATTATATAATAAATTTTGAGACATATATATGTGGAAAAGAACCCAACTTCGTGAACACAGCCATCGACTTAAAGACTTTGCAAATTTCTAATCCTTTTGTCAAAAACTCGTTCAAAGTTACCATGATTGATTCACCTTCGAGATCACATTGATTTGATAACCATTATGCCTCGTTAAATTATTGAAATTTGTTCTAAGATCGATAACCTAAAAGTATGTATTATATAATAAACTAGGCGAATGCCCGCGCGTTGCGCATAAATACCTATATTGTTGAAGTCTTTACAAATATATGATTTTTTAAATATAACAATAACATTGTTATTAAATTTGATATAATAATTTGTATATACTAAATTGATATAATATATTGATTATTTTGAATTATATGATAATATATACATTTATTATAACTTCATAATCTCAATCGTTTGAATGAATTCTATCCGCGAGTTACACATGAGTAAAATTAAATATAATATATGATTTGATGTTATATATAGTTGTTTTTATTGTTAATTAAATTTTTAAAATTTATTTGCTTAATGTTTTAATTTCTATCATTATAATTATTTAAAACATCAAACATTATTTTTTTTATTTTAAAGCTAACAATATAATCATTTATATAGAGTTGTTTTTAACTATTGTTATTGTAAGTTATTTTAACCTACTTATTTGGAAACTTTTAACGATTATAAAAATATATTTAAAAAATATTTTAGTTAAATTGAAATTACAATTTAGTGTTTGCTTTTATCACTATAATTTATCACTTTTAACTATTTACAAAATATTCTTTAGTTTTTTTTAAATGGAACTGAAATTTATATTTTTGTTGACATTGTAATGCGCAGAAACACCTATATAGTTAAAGTTTTACAAATATATATATTTTTTTAAATATAACACTAACGTTGTTGTTAAATTTGATATAATAATTTGTATATTAATTTGATATAATATATTGGTTATTTTTAATTACATGATAAGATATAAATCTATTATAACGTCCTAATCTCAATCATTTGAATGATTTCTACTCGCGAGTTACACATTAATAAAATTAAATATTATATATGGTTTAATATTATTTATAGTTGTTATTTTTAACTAATTTTTTAAATTTTATTTGCTTAATGTTTTAATTTCTATCATTATAATTATTTAAAACATCAAACATTATTTTTTTGATTTTAAAGGTAACATTATAATCATTTATATAGAGTTATTTTTAACTATTGTTATTATAAGTTATTTTAAGCTACTTATTTGAAAAATTTTAACGATTATATAAATATAGTTATGAAATATTTTAGTTAAACTGATATTACAATTTAGTTTTTGCATTTATCACTATAATTTATCACTTTCAACTATTTACAAAATATTATTTGGTTTTTAGTGGAACTGAAATTTATATTTAAGTTGACACTGTAATGTTATATTTAAATTAACAATTTAAGTATTTTGTCAAAATTGTTCAAAAATTGTAGCTTTAAACTGATAATGGTTTACATGCAACAACATTTTAAATCTAATAAATTAAGTATAATATATTAAAATTTAAAGACATAACTTTATAAATAGAATAAAAGATATTATTTTAAAATTGAAATTTAGTTTATTTATGATTACACTTTAGGTTTGATATATATTTAACATTATTAACCAACTTACAATCATTATTAGAAAAACACTACAATTTATCACTTTTAACTATTTATAAAATAATCTTTGGGTTATTTAAGGTAAATAAAATTTATATTTAAGTTGAGACTATACTGTTATATTTTAATTAATAATTGAAGTATTTTATAAAAATTATTCAAAAATTATACCTTTAAAATGATAATGGTTTACATCCAACAATATACTAAAACTAATAAATTAAATATAATATGTTAAAAGTTAAAAAACATAATTTTGTAAGTAAAATTAAAGATATTATTTTAATATTGAAATTTAGTTTATATATGAATATACTTTAGATTTGATATTTATTTAACCTAATTACCAAATTATAAATATCATTATAAAGAAATTGAAAAATCATAGGAGTTTAAAATGAATGTGATGACAGGAAAAAAAGAATGGAAGTTTCAAATGCATGATATTCAAGAAAAAATACTAATTTTATAAATATATATGATAGCAAAAACTGCATGCGTGTGGAAAGAGTGTTGTGAACACATGAAAACACATGAAGGTCACTTGTAGACTTTGGAAATTTGAAATATCAAAACAAAAAAACTCGTTTAAATTTTGTGAAACATTTTAGCCACAACCGGTTAATATTTGAGACATATTTTTGGCATATCACATTATTTATAATAATGACAAATATGAATGGAAAAGAACCCAATGTCATGAATACACATGATGGTGACATAGAGACTTTGCGTATTTAGAATACCCTCAAAAAAACTCGTTCAAAGTTCTTGAACCTTTTTAGCAACGACTAGTGAACACTTGATACCATTTTTGTAAATATAGACATAAACGACAAGCGAGAGGCAGGTGGCTGAAGGCCGCATATTTGCGTGGAAGCCACAGAAATCACACAACAAAACTAGGGATGTCAAAAACCCCGTGGGACCCCACTCCCGTGAGATCCCGATCCCGTATGGGACTAAATTTAAAAAAAAAAAAAAAAAAAAAAAAAAAAAAAAAAAAAACGGGAGCGGGAATGGGGGCAAAATTAAACTCCGTTTATTTTCGGGACCGGGGTCGGGAGTTGGTATTTCCGTCCCATACTCCCGCGGGGGCTCCGTTTGTACATTTATGTAAAAAATATATATTTAATATAAAATACATGTACAAAATAGATTTTCTAATTTTAGATTTATGTTAGGTTTTACTTTTCCGTTTCCAATTAATGGATATTGAAGTGGTAGTGAATTGATCATATAATTTTGGACATGTAAGTATTTTATATTTATCATATTGGATTTGTCGTATTTTATATTTATAAGATTGTTAGAATTGTCATTTTGTAATGTTGGATTCGTAGTGTTGGATTTTTAATTTTTTAGTTTCTAAAAGATTAGGTTTTAATCTTTTAAAGTTGTTAAAAATAGTCTTTTTAACGTAAACCAAAGTAGTTGTTTAGCAAAAAAAATTGAATTTTAAGCCTATAAACCGGAGGAACCGGGGGAACGGGGGCGGGACCGGGAGCGATGGAGGTAACCGGGGGAGCCGGGGACGGGACCGGGAGCGAGGGCACCAATTGATTTCGGGGGTGGGAGCGGGGGCAGCTATTTCCGCTCCCGTTTGGTCCCGTTGACATCCCTAAACAAAACAAATAAATAGAAAAGATGTCAAACGAAATGACTCAAACCTACCGACCCCTAATACATCCAAAACCAAAACCAAAACCAAAACCATAACCATAACCATCAAATCCGTCATTCTCACATCAGCATTTGACACGTTGCTCTCCATTTGTTAAGAATAGATCTTAATTTACTTAACTACCCCTGACTTTGATTATATGATTATTGAAGTGTTTGAAATTTCCCCGGCCTTGAGAATTTAGATCCCAATCTTTTTTTGGGTTGCAAGTAAGCAACAATCTTTTCTTTCCATGAGGTCAAGAAGGAGACTTTACCAAAGTCAACAATAACTAATCTGCTGCCCATAAATATAATTTTTTATTAAAGATCTTCTATTTGAAATTAATCAAATATCAATGGGATTGCTCTTCGTACTCCTAACTATATCCATCTTTTCATCTCCACCCGTTACTACTTCTTCTTCCTCAAAACCAGAAGCAGAAGCCCTGCTCAAATGGAAAACCAGCTTCATCAACCAAAACAATCCTCTGTTATCTTCATGGTCGTCACCCCTTCACCAAAACACAACCACTGCACCATGCACCTGGTATGGTGTTCGTTGTGATGATCGTTTGAATGTAAAACAACTCAACCTTTCGTCTTCAAGGCTAAATGGTACACTTAATTATTTCATGTTTTCATCCTTCACTAGTCTTACACATCTAGACCTCAAAACAAATGACATTTCGGGTGGCATCCCACCTGAGATCACCTATCTTTCTAAACTCCTCTTTCTCGATCTTTCCGGTAATCATTTTTCCGGTACAATCCCCCCCGAAATAGGATTGTTAACCAGTCTCGAGACCCTTCGATTGAACCAGAACCAGTTTAGCGGTTCAATCCCTGCATCTTTAGGGAATTTGACCAAATTGGTTTATCTTCGTGCGGATGACAATAAGTTATCTGGTTATATTCCTCAAGAGATGGGAAAACTAGTCAATCTCGTGAACGTAAATATTTCCTTCAACTTCCAAAAAGGACCCATTCCAGCTACCCTAGGAACCCTAACCAACTTGTCTACTTTGTACCTTTACCAAAACAATCTTTCGGGTCCAATCCCACCTTCGTTAGGAAATCTGACCTCCTTAACGATCCTGTCTGTATATATGAACGAACTTTCGGGTCGAATTCCAGACGACTTAGGAAAAATGAAGTCCCTAATTGTGTTAATGATAGGCCATAATAAGTTCACTGGTTCCATTCCTGTTTCACTTAGCAACCTGACCAAGTTAGAGATCCTCGATGTTCATGAAAACTTGCTTTCGGGATTCATCCCACCACAACTCGAAAAACTGGATTCACTGATTGAACTTTCGTTCAGCCACAACAAGTTTAGTGGTCAAATCCCGGCTTCACTTGGAAACCTTAGCAAGTTGGAACAGTTGTACCTTAATGACAACCTGCTAACTGGTTTCATTCCTGAAGAGTTGGGGAACATGAACTCTCTTGTTGAGATTTACGTGGTCGAGAATCGGCTCCAAGGTCAAATCCCATATTCAATCGGCAACCTCAGAAATTTGGAGATATTTGTGCTTCATGACAACCAATTTTCGGGTTTTTTCCCAGAAACGATAAGCCGTTGTGAAAAACTGAGATATTTGACTTTAAGTAATAACTCGGTCATGGGTTCAGTCCCTCAATCGGTTTGCAACTTGAAATCCCTTCAGATTCTTGACCTAGGGAATAACCGGTTTAGTGGTGTGCTTCCTCAATGTTTGGGTAATTTCAGCAGCAACCTCCAAGTGTTGGATCTCCGGCTGAATGGCTTCCGTGGAAACATTCCTGCAACATTCGAGCAAAATAACGACTTAAGGAGTCTGAACATGAACAGCAATCGACTGCAAGGCTCAATTCCCTGGGATTTGGTAAACTGTAGGAAACTGGAAGTTTTAAATTTGGGAAACAACATGCTAACGGGAACATTCCCTCACTGGGTTGATACGCTTCCAGAGCTTCAAGTTCTGGTCTTGCGAGGTAATAAACTCAAGGGAACTTTAGACAACTCCAACAACAAAAAGCCGTTTCCAAAGATGCGAATTCTTGACCTGTCCAGCAATGAATTCAGTGGGAATTTGCCGAAAAATTACTTCAAGAACTTTAAAGCAATGATGGGCGTTAATGGAGACTCATCTGGACCACTGTACATGGGACGAAATTCGTCGATGTCCATGTATCAAGACAAATTGGTGCTGGTGGTGAAGGGATCGAGACGCGAACTGGAGAGAATCCTTGTCGTCTACACCACAATAGATCTTTCGGTTAATAAATTCCAAGGAAAAATTCCGGATACCATCGGAAGATTAAGTTCACTCCTGTTCCTGAATCTATCCCATAACAGTCTCACGGGAGGAATTCCGATACACCTGAGAGATCTTAGAGTGCTGGAGTCTTTAGATCTCTCATCGAACAAGATGGTAGGTAAAATTCCTGTAGAACTAAGGGCTTTGACGTTCCTTTCGGTCGTAAACTTTTCCCAAAATCAGTTTCAAGGAAGCATACCTGACGGCGGACAGTTTAATACGTTTGGGAACAATTCATATGAAGGGAACATGGGGTTATGTGGATTCCCTTTGACAAAGAGCTGTGGAGATGATGAGGTGTCATCATCTCCGATACCGATTGAAGATGATGATGATGATGATGACGACTCTGGTTTCTTTAATGGATTTACTTGGAAATCTGTGGCTTTGGGATATGGATTTGGGAGTGTAATTGGATTGGGTATCGGATGGCTTATGTTTCACTATGGAAGGCCTAGATGGGTTATTATGATTGTGGAAAGAGAACGATTTAGACAAGAAAGAAAAGCAATAAAGACTCCTCAGGTAACCAGTAGAGCTTTCAGACGGAAAAAGCTTTCTCAAGTTTCTGATGTAAATTTTACAATGTCTTTTTGAAACTTTCTTTTTCCAAATCTCGAGTCCAAAACATGTTATACTACTTACTAATTGCATCTATTTGTGTTTATATTTGAATAATGAAAAGTAATACATAAGTCCTTTACAATACTTGATAAGAAAAGTAAGTACAAGGAAATTTTTATTTTACTCATTAGATATAAAAGATAACCCCAATCTTTGTATTTATAACCACCAAAAACCAATAAAAGAATTACAACAAACCAACTGTGCAAAAATCACAACAATCCAAACCAAATCTCTCACAAAAGCATACACACACAAATGAGGAAGTGCAGATTCAGATTTGCAGTAGACCAAACAAAACAGACATCTTCTAAGCTTCTGCAACACCTCCATTTAAAGCTCTCTCCAATCTTGTTTCAAATGGGGTATTGTGCCAATTCACTTTCTTATCCTGCATACCAAGTTACCAACATCAGTAAGTGCTAAGTGCTAACCCAAACACAAGTACACAACAAATAAATCACAGACATTATTATAGATATATACCTCTCTATACTTGCTGTTGCTATTTGGTATGCCTTTATATGATGGAGTTGAGCTCCAATAGCTTCCAACACTACCAATAATAGGCATATCATCAGGGCTTCTACTTGGTGATTTCTTTGGTGTTGGTGTACAAGATGATGTTGAAAACTGTTTGAGCTCCTCTACTGTCAAAGCGCCCAAAATCGGTCTATCTTCAATGCTCGAGTTTTTTCCAGAGGAAATCGCTTCAATTCCGGAGTTATAGCTTCCGATTCCCTTGTTGTTTGGTGTGTTAACCAACCAATTCGAAAGGCTGGAATCGACTGCAGATGGGGCGGAATTCAAAGAAGAATTCTCCTTTTGTCGGTGGAAGTTCAATGCCTTTGTTGGTGGAGGAGTTTCTTTCGATTTCAAAGCTTTCCATTGGGAAAGATTCTCTACGGGGTTCAACACGGGAATCACGTAAGCACTTCTGTCGCGTGCATTGCTGTTCGATCCGACTTTGTCCAATGAAGACGATTCTGTTCTTGATTCTGTTGATGGAACGGGAATCGGAATCGACTCACACCAAACTTCTTGGCAAATGATTCCGTCTTCGTCATCGTAATCATCTTCTTCTTCTTCTTCATTGTCTTCATCCTCTTGATCTGAATCTTCAACTTCATCATCGCTTTCAAGGCAGTTTCCATACCTGTAATTTGGAGGGTAGGATACAGCATTGACAATGTCGGAAACGCCTTGAGAACCGGAATCGGAATGGGTTTCAGCTGACTTGGGAAATGTTTCGCCCTTTTCGTTCCTTTCAAGTAAAGATTCGGTGCTGTCATAGACTTGAACATGCTCATAGGTGGTGACATTTGTATCAAATGTCACTTTTTTTCTTGTGCTTAAACTCAATGACTCCTCATTCTTTCCACTACAACGAAAAATTTAAAGAATTTATCAAGGTTTAGAGCAGAAACCCCCGAACATTTAACTAACAAATAGAAATTACATCAACAAGAGAAACTAGTAAACCCATGAGTTACCTTGCTTCTGAAAGTGAATTTGAGGGCTTGTCTTTGATGCTTTGTACCAAAGACACGTCAGGTTGCACAAGGTTCTGAATTCTAGGGTACTGAAACACATATCAATCAAAATTTAGAATCAGATATATTGTGTTTGGATGTTGCTTCTATCACTTGAAATTGTGATAATCAATTTTAAAACAGGCATCCCTAATTCTGATTCTAACCAATTTTCAAGGGTTACAATATGCTTTTTTTGGAGAATGTACTTTAACTATCCGTAAATTTGACAAAATGATCATCTAATTTCGATTAATGAACTAAATAAACTCACATTCATTTTCTCATGTGGTTTCTTGCTCTTTCCAGAAAAACAAAAAATTAACCTCCGTTTTCCTCATTTCTCATCTATATTTTATGGTTTCCATTCAATTTTGTGCATCATAAAATGAAACCAGAAAATCAAATGAAAATCGAAGAAATCAAACAATTGAAGCTGTCATGAGTAGCTATGAAATTAACGAATCAGATATCATAAAACTCAAAATCAAATTCAAACACTAGAAAACAAGAACACGCCACAAAAAATCAAATCAACTCGAAGTTAAACAAAATTCTGTTTTTAACGAAAAAGTGGAAGTGATTTGCTCTTACTTGATCTCGAGGGATAACTTTGTACCTCTGCTTTCTTCGTTTTCGATCCTTTGAAGAACCGAAACAACCAAGAAAACAACCCATTGGAAATCACTTATGTGTCTCCCTGCTCTTGATTTACAGAGACTTTCTTCTGGGCTTTGAAATTGCTAGACAATCTCCATTATTACAAAGGAGGAGAGAGAGAGAGAAACAAACGGTCGAGTTTTGTTGGTGTTTTGTAAGAGAGGTGGGTTAGACTAGGGTTTATGTTATTCAAAAGAGGAAATGACCGTTGGTTAGGAGCGACTGATGATGGTGGTGGTAGTGTGGGGTCTATCGTCACCAGCCTGTAACATTAACCCGCTTTTTCTAGAATTCTATGATTATTTGAAATATAGAACTTACTTTATTATTTTATGTATGTATGTGAGAATCTTATCCGCATAAATGATAAATATAATAATACAGTGGGTTAACTTTAAAAAAAAAAAAAAAAAAAAAAAAAAAAAAAAAAAAAAACGTATAATTTTGCTGTTAACATTTTTCTTCTCCAAAAATTTTTTTTACTTTGATAATTTTTAGTAATTTATATTTTATTCATTGAGTTTAGCTTATTTTAAGTTTTGGTTTATTATAGAAACATATTCATAATTAGACAAAATTACATAAATGGTCCCTATGGTTTGGGTAAATAGGAAGATATAGTCCAACTTCAAAAAAATGGTCAAACTCGGTCCTTGTGTTTTGTTGATATTGAAGAAATGGTCATTCCAACACACGGCGTCAAAGCATGCCGTTAAAATTTTATAAAATGACATCTTTACCATTTCTTTATTTTCTTTTTTTTTAGTTTATTGTGACTTCCTGAAACTATAGGGATCATTTATGTAATTTTAAATATAGCGGAGTATTCTTGGTAACGAAGAACATTCAACAACAGCCATCGTTTTGATCTTTAAAAACCATTCAAACCACCTTCATCTTCAACTTTCAACCCTAAGTCATCCATACTATGAACAAAATAAAAAAATCCTCCCAAAAATTCATCATCTTCTTTGGAATAAAAAGATCCGGAACAAATCATGTTCATTAAAATCTAAATACAAACGTAGATCTAGGATTAAGAAGATGATACATAAACCCATATTTTTTAGAGAGTAAAAATTTGTCCATCTTTAAATCTTGTTAAAATTGAACCCTAACAAAATCGTCCAACCTTAAATCCTCTTAAAACTGAACCCTACCGTAATTGTGGAAACGAATTTGAAGTTGGTTGAATTTGAAATCGAACCTAGATTTGTGTATTTATAGAACAAATCCTGAAAATCCTCCATCTTCAGGTCTACCTCTCTACAACCGTACATAATCGTTGTCCATTTATTTCTTCTTTCCCAAGCAAGTATAGATCAATAACAAAATAATAAAAAGGTAAGACACTTGGTTGAATTTGAAATATTGGTTGCAAAAAGAAAATTCAAAGATAAATGGATGAGTATGTTAGATTTTTTTTTTTTTAAGAGATAAATGGTTGAGTATGTTGGATTCTCTATTTTTATTTTTATTTTTTATTAAATAGGGGATGGATACTTACAAAATTGAGATGTTCATGTGAAATTCAATGTGTTTGAGGAAGTATTTTACTTGAAGGGAAGAAAAGGTGGTGTCGATGGTTGCATGGAAGAGATAGGTGGTCGAACGTTGTCGGGGTCACCGGAGACAAAGGAAGGAGATGTATTGGTGGATTGTGATGATTTAGGGCTCGTTTGCAAAAGGGATGGTTCGAGGAGGCAGCGCTGCCAGAGGTGGTAAACATAAATAATCACAAAAATGGGGGTTTAGTAAAGGAAGAAGAATAATAAAGAAAGAAAAGGGATAAGTTACATAAATAATCCATGTAGTTTACGGAAGTAACAATAAAATATATAAGAATGGAAAAGAAAAAAAGAAGTGGTAAACATGACATTTTATAGAATTTTAATGGCATGTTTTGACGTCGTGTGTTGGAATGGCCATTTCCGCAATATCGAAAAAACATAAAGATAGTTTGTCTATTTTTTTTTTAAGTTGGACTATGTGTGCCAATTTCAACAAACCACATAGACCATAATTTTGTCTTATAATTATGTTCCTCTATATATTTTCATTATTTAACGTGTTGGATTAATTTGGTGGTAACGTTATGTATATAGTTAAAATGTTACCTTTTAAAAATAAATAAACGGGATTCACTCGATTAAAGCCCGAATGCCGAACGAATATGTAAAGGATCCCATAAAAATAAATATACTTATTTATTTATAGGGGCTCATTCATTAAAACCTAGTATGACTACTCATTTAAAATATAAAATAGATAAAACTGTTAAAAATGATCTTTATGATATGTATTTTGGGTTTTAATCCAAACACTAATTTTTTTGGATTGACAATTCTTTTAAGTTAGTTTCTTTACGTATTTGATCCCTCCGAATATGACCGTAATACCCTTAAAGTATTTATTTTCCATTTTTCTTTCATTTTTTTAAAAGCTAATACATATTTATTTATTTTAATAATTAAAAAGTAAGATTGAGCTCACATCTCTCTCTCTCTCTCTCTCTCTCTCTCTCTCTCTCTCTCTCTCTCCCCCCCCCCCCCCCCCCCCCCATGGGTGCTTGTTTCAACAAGGACACCAAAACCACCGCTCTTAAGCCTGCTTCCCAGCAATCCAATATTCCCAATAAAATATGTTCAATGTTCTCCGACCAAGCTCGACAAATCGAAACGTCCCATTTTTCACAACCAAAATTTTCATTTTAAATTAAGTAAAATCATTGTTTCCATAAAACCAAGTCAATAAAGCCATAAGTATCAAAATACAGTCATCCCAAAAAATCAGAATATCATAAAATGTGGAATCACGAAAACTGTCGATGAGTGTGTACAGTCAGGCATTCGCCTTCCTACTATCATCTAAAGCACTTGAAACATATTTTTATCCATAACTGTAGGCACAAAGCTTAGTGAGTTCCCCAAAATATCACCTACAACACACCATAAATAACAATTATATGTTATAAGCAACCTTGGGACTATCATCAGTCATGTGGGCTCACGACAACGCTATGGGCTATCAACAACCATGTGGACTATCAACAATCATGTAGGCTCACAACAACTCTACAGGTTATCAACAACCCTGTGAACTATCAGTAGTCTCGAAGTTATCAAGAACTCAATAAATACATGTAACAACAATCAGCAAATAAGACTTAACTAGTCTAGCATACACATACTATGACATTGGTAATATAGTTAGAAGACTCGCCTCGTGAACCGCAAGCTAATACAACAACTCTCTGATAGTGAAGATTGATACTAAGAATCACCTAACCAACAATATAGAAGTACCTTCTCAGTCTATACCCTAAAACCCTCGAATTGACCAAAAGTTAACTTTGTAAAAAAGTCAACAGTCAGAGTCAGCCCTAACCAACCTCCACATCGTGGCCACCCATGTAACAGCCCAAAAACTAGATAAAATTTTTCATTTTCAAATAGGATATTACAGTCATAAGTTGTTTCCAAGATCCATTACAGAATAAAACATGTTTAATTATCAAAGTAACAATATCAGTAAGTGTAGAAAACAATAAGGAGTGAATGTTGCGCTATCAAGCCAGTCCCTTCCCTTTAGTACTGGAAGTACCTAAAACCACAATAAAAACTATAAGCAAAAGCTTAGTGAATTTCCTAAATACCACATAACATACAATCACAAAATACCACACAGCATACATATGATTACCATATGCTACCCCCATGGTCTTTTCCCTAGAATGTCATGGGCTACCCCCATGGTCTAAAATCAAAGAGCCATGGACTACCCCCATGGTCTTACATGCCAGGGGCTACCCTCATGGTCTTCCATACAAGTACCAACAAGTACCATGGGCTACCCCCGAGGTCTTTTAGTTAAACAGACACATAGACAACTATCATTCCGCATGTTAAGTAATGGATTGGCATTGGTGCCTTCAAACAATCGATATAGTTAAAAGACTTACCTTGGTATGTTGGTAAATACTTACTGCTCTGTTATCGATCCGACAATCTCACACTGAATGTAACGCCCGTAGATCCGGGCTAGTCATTTAGAGATAATAGGGGTTGAAAACAACTTTTCGACAAAAGATTATTTAGAATAAATAATCTCAACCAAATTTTAGAATACGCCTCAAGGGTTCCATACATATAAAGAACGCCAAAATCCGAGTTATAACAAAAAAGTTATGGTCCGTCGAAGTTTTACGGCAAAACCGGCACGACACCATTTTGAGTTATTTTTGGGCATGATTTGAAGTTGTAACTTCAGATCTAGACTCTTCTAGCTCCTTATAGTCATTAGCAATTCATGGCCTTCTCCTTACCTAAAACTTCTTCTTTAACTTGGTTTTGGCCCTTAAGACCTTGCATGCACGTAAAGTTTGCAACTTTACGTGGTAACTATGCCCTATGAGGCTAGATCTACCATTTGGAGATTTGGAGTAGCTTGAAATCGTCTGGATAAGAAGCATGGTAAATGAACTCGACGAGTTGGATAAGCCAACTCGACGAGTCAAGATGGGTTTCCCCGTTTTCTGGATTCGACATGAACTCGACGAGTTAGTAAGAAAACTCGACGAGTAGAGAGGGTTTTCCCGACCTTTTGGATGTTGCATGGAATCGACGAGTTGGATAGCCAACTTGGTGAGTCGAATCTGATTTTCATGACTCCCTGAGTTCTGAAAGAACTCGACGAGTCTGTAGGTTGTACTCAACGAGTTGGGTCAAAATGGACTGTTGACCTTGACCATTAACTTTGACTCTAACCAAGGGTTGACCAATCTGACTTATGGGGGTATTTTAGTAATTTGGGAATTTATAGAAGTGGATTATTTGTGGATACAGGTGATTGAGTTTGGAGCTGTATTTGGGTATTTGGATATTTATCATCCCGAGCCACTTGTGAGGTGAGTTGTCCTCACTATACTAACAGGGTCGAAGGCACCAATATCGGTCCTTTTTGGATTTGTATTCGGGTTTATTGCATGACATGCTTATTGATTTGTATCCTGGTAGTTAGGATGGTGATATGCTTAGTGACATGGTAGGTCGGTATCCTGGTATGTAGGATAATGTTATGTTATTGACCGGTTAGGTCGGTATCCTGGATATAGGATGTTGTTATGATTAGTGATCTGTTAGATCAGTTTGGCTGTTATAAATGCTAGCATCTGATATTTATGTACACATGATTGTTTGATTTGGGGATTGGGTTGAGGCAGACCTACTTTGTGTTGAAGGCCAATATACGCAGGGCGGACTGGATAGACTGCATACCCGGGAGGGCATGTTAGTTAGGCTAAAGGCCTGGAGAACGGTCCAGATTGAATGCTCGGAAGGGCGGTCCAAACATGCTTAAGGTTCTGAGAGTGGGCTAGACAGACTGTAGGCTTGGTGAGGGCGGTCTAGTTATGTTGTAGACTATATATGCATGTTGTTTGTTTATGTGATACAGTTATATTGACATCCTCATTTTCACGGCCATAAAAGACCGATTTTGTTTATGTTTTATAAAAATCAGAGTACCTCTTTTAATAAAAATGTTGCAGAATTTGTTCCCAGTTAAACATGGTAAATACGTTATCAAAGCATTTCTAAAGAAAATATATTTTTATTCACTTTTAAAACATTTGGGATGTCATCGTCAATACAGAAACATAAACATAAACAGAACTTACATTTATTTACACTAGTGATCTACATCTCTTTTAAATCTCTCAGTGTAAGGTGACTTCATATCAACACCTGTGATATAAATAAACTGAGTGGGTCAGGTTGGGAAACCTGGTGAGTACATAGGGTTTTCAACCCACAATAATATAATTATTATGTTTAAACAATCAATCCAATTACCCATCCCCATTATCTTCATTATTCTTAAGGATTTACCCTAAGAATCAGCTATTTCTCATTCATTCATTTCTAAGGATTATCCTAAGGAAACAACATGAAGTCTATTGTTGCCAATGACACATTGGTCAAGCGCAGCTGCTAATATTATCACTTAGGTGCAGCTGCCAGAATTGGGACATTTTCTATGAGGCGCTTCTACTAGTATTAACCTTTAAACGCTATTGTCATGGTCATAAGGCTCCCTATTAGGCGCAGCTGTCGATACTGTCCTTAAAGCGCAACTGCTAGGATGTTTACCGTATATATAAATCATCTACGGGTTGTGGTGTAGCTGCCAGTGCTCATATATGGGGTACTGGGTCCACTGCTGCCAATGTATACCTATAGGGCACTAGTTCCATACTACTAATGTTCCTCTATTTCAGCTTTTATCGCTCATCATTCATCTATCCATGTTTTACCCAACATATTTTGTAGATGTAAAATACTTTATACAACTTACATCATTTAAAACATGTATAAAAATCTTTCATCAGCATAGACAGCAAGTATTCAAACAATATGCACACATAACACGTAATTTATATTAAAATACTTCATATCTATGTGTAAGATGAAAGGGACTATGCACTCACTTAATAAGGTGGTGAGTCGACACTTGGACAACACTTCGTTACTCTTAAAACAATTATCCCTTGACGAAACCTGGTATCATTACCACTAGAATTTAGTCTAACGCTTGAAGAGACTAATTTAATAGTCTAGCTATTATTACTATTATATAAGCGTTAAATAACACTCAATATAACTCATAATAATAGCCCAAATAATTATTTTAAGGTCCTAATAATGTTATTATAATTAATTAGAAGCTATATTAAAAATAACATAGGCGTAGCTCACTTACAACGGGTTTTTCGCAAAACCGGGCTTCACTGGAGCAGCGTTCCTGAGCCAAAAGGCTCTTTTCTCGGAGCCGTCGGGCGTTCCGGGGCTTCCACCTCATGCTAGGGAGTTACCCTAGTCTTTGGGGGGGGGGGGGGGGGGTAGGGAGGCTTAGAGAGAGAGTTTAGAGAGAGAAAGAAGTGGGGAAAGGTGTGGGAAATGGAGGAACCCGACACCTCTATTTATAGGCTGAATTCTTGATGAACTCACCGAGTAGGAGGACCTACTCACCGAGTTGGGGAATGTGGCAGCCTTCTGGTGGTGTCACGTCACCCCCTATCGCGTATCAGCCTTCAAACTTAGAAAAATCATAACTCTCGCATACGAGCTCCGTTTTCGACGTTATTTTTTTCAACGCGTAACTAAAATCAAGATCTACAACTTTCATTTGGACTCCGTCAGCTAATTCTCGATCGATCTCAAATTTAATATTAGGAGGCGTTTAGACTGTTAAATGACCGCGAAGAATTCGTAACTCCTTCATATGGACTCCGTTTTCGTCTATCTTTTTACCGTTGAGTTCCTATTAATGAGATCTTCAACTCTCATTTAGGTCACGTAAGCCAAAAACTGCTCGAACCAAAATTTGAGTTTCGGGTCGTGCACTGCTAAGTCGAATCTTAAAAAAATCATAACATCCAATTCTGGTGGTGCTACGTCACCCCTTATCGCGTATCAGCCTTCAAACTTAGAAAAATCATAAATCTCACATACGAGCTCCATTTTCGACGTTCTTTTTTCAAAACGTAGCTAAAATCAAGATCTACAATTTTCATTTAGACTTCGTCGGCTAATTCTCGACCGATCTCAAATTTAACAGTAGGAGGCGTTTAGACTGTTAAATGACCGCGAAGAATTCGTAACTCTTTCATATGGACTCCGTTTTTGTATATCTTTTTACCGTTGAGTTCCTATTAATGATATCTTCAACTCTCATTTAGGTCACGTAATCCAAAAACCGCTCGAACCAAAATTCGAGTTTCGGGTCGTGCACTAGTAAGCCAAATCTTAGAAAAATCATAACATCCTCATACGAAGTCAGATTTGGGCGTTCTTTTTTTTGTATGTTCTCGATTTAACGTATACTACAACTTTCGTTTAGATTGTTAAGTCTAAAAGTCGCTTCATCGTAAATTTACTATTTACGCTTCCCGGTGTCGTGCCGGTTTTGTCGTAAAACTTCGACGGGCCATAACTTCCTCGTTATAACTCGGATTTCGGCGTTCTTTATATGTACGGAAACCTTGAGACGTATTCTACAACTTTGTTAAGATTATTTATTCTAAATAATATTTTGTCGAAAAGTTGTTTTCGACCCCTATTGCCTCTAAATTGACTAGCCCGGATATACGGGCGTTACACTTGTGGACTCGCCGAGTTCCTTCAACAGAATTAGAAATGTTCGAGCCAAATCGTCGAGTTCCTCCATGAACTCGCCGAGTTCCTCACAGTTCTTAGTCTATTAAGCCCTTTCCTCAGATCTAAGGTTCAAGAATATAAATCTACATTGTTTCTATGGTATACATCTATAAAGTTGACAACTTGATGACTTTGCATGCCTCAAATGGACCCAATCTCGAGATATAGAAACCTACTTCTATGGATATTGTCTTTTCTTGGACAAGAACGGGTTTAGGACCCTTTTTATGAATCTAAGGACCAAATAACCCTGAAAACGGGAGTTTGTAGCATCAGGACTATGAAGGTTATCATGCTCCAACATTGGGGTAAAAAAGATTCATAAACAACACTAATATAAATCTAAGCTATCAATCATCAAGTTTGAGACTTTTTACCTTAGAAAGTTGCCAAAACGGACAAGATCCCAGATCTAGTGCTTTTCCTCAAGCTCAATGACCTTCTAGTTCTTCCAAGTCCTTCACCAAGCACAAGAACACACAAAATCCACTAAAAACCTCTACTTTCTAAACAAGGAGCTCACAATATGATTTAGGGTTTTAGGGAGGCTGATGAGGGCTGGTGGGGAAAGATTGAGTTCTTTAGTTAGGGTGCAAAACCCAGGAAATTAGGGTTTCATCCAAACCGGTCTACTCTTTGAGTTGAGGCCTCTCAACTCGTCCAGTAGGTTACTTAAATCACGCGGACCATATGATCTTTACTCGACGAGTTTGGGGCTTCAACCTCGTTGATATTCTCTTATAATTTGAATAAATAGTAATTTAAATACATACCAGGATCCATGCATTACAATAATCCCCCACTTGTCTCAGACTTTATCCTTGAAGTATGCTGCCTCAAATAACCTTGGGTAATGCTCTCTCATCTACTCCTCGGGCTCGCAATTCCACTCTGACCCCTTTTAGTGCATCCACTGCACATTCACTAACTGTACAACCTTGTTCCTCAAAGTTTTTGTCTTGCGATCCAGAATCGCCGTTGGCTTCTCAATGTATTTCAGGTTGTCATCCACCTGGATATCCTCTGAAGTCACAACTGCGGAATCATCCATCAAGCACTTCTACAGTTGGGAGACATGAGAAGTGTTGTGGATCTGGCTAAGCTCTGTTGGAAGATCCAAACAATAGGCCACACGACCCACCCGATCTGAAACTCTAAAAGGACCGATGTACCTGGGGGCCAGCTTGCCCTGCTTCCTGAAGCGGATGACACCTTTCCCAGGTGAAACCTTTAGGAGGACCATATCCCCTACCTGAAACTCTAGGTCAGAACGGTGCTTGTCGGCATAACTTTTCTGCAGACTCTAAGCAGTCTGGAGCTTGCTCCGGACCTGCTAGATCTTCTCTGTATTCTTGAGTACCACCTCAGTACTTTTCATGACTCTCTAACCGAGCTTGCCCTAACAGATTGGGGTCCTAAACATCCTCCCATAGAGCATCTCAAAGGGAGGTCGATCTACGCTGACGAGATAATTGTTGTTATACGAAAATTCCACTAACGGAAGATACGTATCCCAACTACCGCCGAAATCCAATACACATGCACGCAACATAATTTCGAGAGTCTGGATCGTCCTCTCACTCTGCTCATCAATCTGAGGGTGAAAAGTTGTGATGAAGTGAAGACAAGTACCCATCTCTTCATGAAACCACTTCCAAAACCTGGAAGTGAAGCGAACATCTTTGTCTGACACAACCAACAACGACACTTCATGTCGTGCCACCACCTTACGAACAAAGATCTTGACTAGCTTCTCAAATGATATGCTCTCCTGGATCGGGGTGAAATGAGCACTCCTTGTCAACCGATCCATGATGACTCAAATCGAATCTACTCCACGTGCGGTCCTGGGAAGCTTCATGATGAAATCCATAGTGATATCTTCTCATTTCCAAATGGCAACATCCAATGACTGTATCTTGTTATGAGGTCGTTGGTGCTCGGCCTTGACTTTCCTACAAGTCAAGCACCACTCCACGTACCATGCTACGTCCCGCTTCATGCAGGGCCACCAATAATCAGGGAGAAGATCCCGGTACATCTTTGTTGCCCCGAGATGGATGGAGAACCTAGACTTGTGGGCCACCTCCATCAAAACCTGGTGCACCCCACCCTAGTAAGGATTCCAAACCCTTCGATACATGGTCAACAACCCATGACTGTCATAATCTAATGAGGCCATTTTGCCTATGATCCACTTACACTGCTGGCGCTCCTCCATATCCTCAACCCACGCTTCCCTGATCCGTACCAGCAACGGAGTAATCACTATCATCCTCATACATATATCTCGAATCGGAGCCACTGCCTTGCGGCTAAGAGAATCGAAACAAACTCCCCTGGGATAGTAGTCGTGAGGTTAATCTTCTTCATTGAAAAATTCATCTTCAATTGACTTTATACATGTGAAAAACTCATCCATGCCTCGGGTGACAAATCTCGTATGGTTGACAGCTCTAAAAATGCAAGAAAGACACTCATAAATTTATCTTTAATAGTATAGCCAATTTCCCTTGCCAAATGTAATCAAATCACTAACTTGAAGGTAAGAGAAAGAGTAACTCGTCAAGTCCAGGGTGAAATCTCCGAGTTAAGTCGATAAAAGTGGGAATAGTCGGGTTTTTTTCGCCTGGACTCATTGAGCATCTTAATGGAACTCGACAAGTTTTCTTCACTGAGAAATTAAGATTAGCTCCTGCTTCAGGTTCGTTTCTAGGTTTTGAGGAGATTATTATAGCAATATCTCCCCTCATTTTTATCCAGTAAAAGCACATCTTTTCAACTGTTTAATCACCGAACTCGTAAATAGACTCAATTCTCCCATTCTTCTTGTTTTAGACTCGATCTCACTTTTTTATCCCTCACGCTTAATTCTTTTAAGCTATCCCTCACCCTAAATTCTTAAAAGATCGAAAACCCAAAACCACATAATAAAAATGAAAACAAACATCAAAATTAAAATCCTACATTACCCTAATAAACTAGAAGTTTAAAAAGAAAAAGAAAAGCAAACTCTAATGACGGGTTGCCTCCCGCAAGTGCTTCTTTTTGTGCAGGTCACGAGCTGGACTCCCAACTTAATAAACTTCCAATAAAATCAATGTCAATCCATCCATTGCATTGAATATCTTTTTTGGACCAATTTGAAAAATTTGGCTCTTTGCTTCAAAAATTGGCCAAACGAGCTTTAATTCATGTAACCGAAGAATCTTGACAAGGGTTGAAACCGACCGGGTACTAATCAGAAATGGATTTTGCTTCAGAACTTTCTCCAAAGTTGGAACCATCACCCCATGCTTTGAAACACAAACCAGAAATACAGGGGGCCATGTCGTGGTAACGGTCAAACCACAATTTGGTTCCTGCAACTCAGCTTGTTCTTGTTCTTCGTTTGACCTCGTTTGACCTCTCTACTAGCAACCTTTCTAGCTCCTCCAAATCTTTTACTTGATTAAATTCTTCATCTAGTAACTTTAGCTCTTGTAACTCAGATTGTTCTTGTTCGTTAGACAAGATGCTATCTAACCATCTTCCAAATTTCTTCAAATCTTCATCCGAGTCATACTCCTCGTCTTCTTGCTCAATTTCCTATACTACTTCCTCAAGAAAAGTATCAAAAGCATTGAGATTTGGAAAATACATAATAAATAAAAATAAAAATTAAACTATATAAAAAAAATCAATAGAATAAAAACGATAACAATTAGCAAATAAAATTAACTATTTGAATCGTTCCCCGACAACGGCGCCAAAAACTTGATGTGTGTGGAACAAATTAGTTTTAATCCTACTAACTTAAATACAAAGACAAACAAACGAGACAGTGTACATATCGATTAACAGTTTAGTTCACGTAAGTAGGGTATCGAACACAGGGAATGGTAAACAATTAAAATAAATGCTAATATTATCTAGATAAAATAAGTAATAGAAATAGGTGTTTTCTCTAGTTTTGCAAGACTAGAAACTTAACAATTAACTAATACGCAAACAAAGAAAATTAGCAACTAAGGAAATAGAAGGTAACTAAATTCAATATTAAAAGAGATTTTTGTTTAGGTTCGAATTTATTCTTATGGTTGATTTTATGACAAGTGCAATGGATTAATTGACATTGACTACCGATTAGTGTGATTAGGTTCACATTCGCTATTACTAATCCTTAGAAAACATATCAATTCAAGCAGTGATCAAGTGATTAAACTAATAGATTTCCTAGTTTATTAATTCGGGTTAAGTAAGCCTTGTAATAAACTAATCAAGTATGCTAATTCAATTAACTCCATGTTGATGGTTCGTCACACAAGCTCACACATTAATTTACCTATTTTCTAGTTAACTCTAGTTTCACGTTCGCTATTCTTAGGCATATAACAAGGTTTTCACATAAATCATATGAGATTAGCAATTAAGAGATGTTCATGCAACTTAATTTGCTGGTTAATTAACGGAAAATAATTATAATTAACACATAAAGTTCTTTAGCAAAATTAACGAAACAAAATTCACCAAATTAGATTAATCAAACCACAAAATCAGGCCATAGTAACAAGCTAATCTACCCTAAACAGAAGATACAAGTTTTTAGCTCATATCTACAGCAAATAACAACATAAATTCAAATTCTAATGATTCAAACATGGTTCATGCAAAATATTAAGATAAAATTAATGTGTTATTGCCTTTGATCTTCTTCCAAATTGATATCTAAGTTGAAATTTCGAAAAGCACAACTTCTAAGAACCCTTATGGCCTCCAAAAACCGTCCAAAGCTTCCCCAATTAGTTAGGGTTCGAATGAGAAGCGTTTCTATATATAAATTCTGAAAACAGGGCCAACTCGATGAGTTTGTGACCCAACTCGTCGATTTGGTCATTAAAATCCCGTGTACGGCAAGTCAGCGTCGAGAATCGCGAACTTTCTGATCAACTCATTAAGTTGATGGCCAAATCGTCGAGTCCATTTAGAATCTGCATTTTCTCAATTCACGAAAGTCTTCCAAAATTATGTCTAGTTTTGAGAACATTTAGAATCTTGTCAATCGGAGTTACGATTCATGAGATATGGCTAAAACATGGACAAGGGGTCAACCTGTCCAGCAACATCCTTCTTTCTTCAAAATCCAAGATCCAAGCTTCCAATCACCAATTCCGCTTCCTTTTCCTTCTGAGCATGTCCTTATTGTTGAAAATGAAATATTTAAGCTAATTAAGCACCTTTGGTTCATTTTTTGAGATAAAATTAACATAAAGTATTAAGATCGTGCATGATTTTTATGACTATATAAGCCCATATCAAGGAACGTTTAAAGGTGTGGAGGTTGATAACGGAGAAGGCCCAAAGGTCATAAATGAGCTTAAATAGGGCTCATGCCCTAAAAATTACATTTTGCTTTTGGCCACGTACGCACCACATACCTCTTCGTACCCCCACATACGTGGTTCAAGTCTGCGATCCCTCCCCACCCATTTACGCTAAGCGTACATATATGTACACCCAACGTACATAATACCTTTTTTGCAAAATAAATAATGATCCAAGGACTAAAAATAACATACCTGAATCCGAGTGTTACAATCCATAGACCATGTCGTAGCAGCTACACGACAAGACAATCATGAAGGCTGTCCGTCGCCACGTCGTGGAACCTGCTCTAGACAGCTTACCGCATTAAGCTCTTAATCCTTCAAGCATTACACTCATACTTTCCATAGGGATTTCTTACACCCAAAGCATCATAAAAATCATTGTTTTATAAACATACATGTCCAATGCATTTCATGAGCTCAAGTTAGTGGAAAAGGAGGTTAAGATCTTATGTATGGAACCCATAACTCAATAACTCTCTGGATCTGGTACAAGTGATCATAAAGGAACCCCAAGGACACATAAAGTTGCCAACTTTATGGAATCCATAGACTCAAACCACCCCAAACATGGAGGAAAATGGATAAGAACCTACATTTAACATGCTTGAACACAAAAGGTAGAAGCTTGAGGACTTACAAGAGTCCAAAAACAACATGATATGACAAAGATGGGATTTGCTTACTAGAACAATGCACCAAATACACCTTCTTCTTTTTCAAAGGATCAAAAACCACCACAAAAGCTCACAATATCAACAATAGAGGCTAGGGTTTTCTCTAGGTCGAAATATGTGATGGAGACTGAGGGTGTGAAAATCCTAGCCATCATATCCCTTAAATAAAGCACAAACCCGAAAAATTAGGGGTTTGCATGTTGGCGGCCGCCACGTTGTGGCCAATATCCTGCCACGTCGTGGTGCGCACATATGTGACATGTTTCCTTTGGCCATGACCACATCATAGTGCATCCTTCACCACATCGTCGCCGCCACAAAATCCATATTTTAATTCTTTATTTTGCCATAAACATAAATGAACTATTTACCTGGAACAAGGGTTACACAAATTGTGTTCAATGTGTGTGTTTTCAAGAACGCAAGAACTTATAAACCCAAGAAACCCCAAAAAATGTTCATGTGTTTGAAGAATCCATAAATTGATTGTAGAGTGTTCTTGGATCTGAATATCCCTTTTAAGGTTTTGTTTTGTGGGTTTTAATGTTCAAAACTTTAAGTCATCATAAATTAAGTTGGGGATCTGACTCTGGTTTTGATGAACAAGATGAAGATTATGTTGGAATAGTGTCTAAGGCTATAACTATATTCGGTGGTGCATGGTCCTTTTGGGTTGCCTTCACCATAGCAACTTGAAGGATGATTTGTTAAGAGAGAGTAAATATTATAAGGAATAATATTTAGCTATTTGATTAATATAAGTCATAAATTAATTGGTATTAATTTGGTGACTTAAAGAGATTAATTAAATAAGAGGGTACAAACTGTCAATTGTTTGATAGTTAGACTTTGGACTATAAATCCATTAGGATGGACTTTGGACGGTTTCTAAGAGCTTTAGGATAGCTCAAAATAGTCCATAAGGATATCTATGAATGGATTTGGATAGCCTTAAGTGAAGATTATCCAATTAGGGTTTAGGGTGAAACCCTTAAGGAGTCTAAAGGTATAAATAGGCCCTTGGGATGTGGAATTCGTGTACAACCTTTCAGAACCTAAAGCAAGGAACCTCTGGCCGAATTCCATCCCCTCTCCTCTCTCCTAAATCATCTTGCTTGCTATTGGTGTTTGTAAGCCATTAGAGGAGTGACAATTGTGACTCTAGAAGCTCCAAGACAAGAAGATCAACAAGGAACTCAAAGGTATGATTCTAGATCTGTATTAATGTTGTTGTTTAACCTAATTAGCCATTAGAAGTCTTGGTTTCAAAAACATGTTTATTAGAAAGCCTAGATCCAAGCAATAGGGTTTTGCATGCGCACATAGGAAAGTTCTTATGGCTAAAACCCAACAGTGGTATCAGAGCCTAGATTGGTTTTCTACAAATTGTTGCTTGTATAACTGAAACAAACCTACAAAATTCGATTTTTTTGGGTTATGAGTCACTGACTCGTCGAGTTCCATGGTGGACTCGTCGAGTAGGCCTGACTCGTCGAGTCCCCTTGTGCACTCGGCGAGTCCAAGCGTCAGGAAGGGCCAGATTCGGGATTTCTTTGTGTTTATCTTATCCAAACTTTCCATAAACTAATTAGATCAATATGAATCCGATTTCTTGATAAATATAAGTGTTATCTTGATCTAGTTAAAGGTAATTATCAACTAATTAAATATTTAGTTTCCCTATATGATAATTAATTAATTATTTTGATTATTTTTGGTAATTATCCTCAAAGAAATCAAAGATAAATCAAATAAAGATAATTAAGATATTAATTGTTAATTGAAATTATTTGTTATTTGATCCTCCATGTTTTTAAATGTTTAAAACCTACCCTATAGTTTTGAAATTTAAATTTGTGATTAAAAGCTTTAATTTAGACAACTTAAATTTCAAACCCTAGATTTTGAAAAGTTTAAAATACAACCCTATACTTATATGATATTATTAGAATAATATATATATATATATATATATATATATATATATATATATATATATATATATGTATAACTAAATGCTAGTCTTACCGCTAGTAGGCCTCATTCACGAAGCCAATCTATAAGGTGGGTATAAGGTTGCGGCCTATAAAATGGCGCTTAATGGGTGTACACTCACGCCCACCGCTTGCTTGATTGGTGGAGGGTCGTTAGCCGAACGGGTAGGATAGGGCAACCTCATCCTCTCATTAAAAGTATAATAAGAAATACGAAGTAACTAAATTTTTTAAAATTCCCAATCTTAGTTACTTTAGGAAAAGTGAATTGATGCAATCCCATGAAATTACACTTTGCACCTTGCTAAGATGTTAGTGGAGCGTGTGTGGTTTACCGGCACACTAATTGGTTCTAAGCGAAGGTGGCGAAGGGTGATTCATTGTTTATCATAGTTCGATGGAGCGTGTGTGGTTTACCGGCACATCGAATAGGTGATCGTAACAATGAAGGCACCATGTAAATTTGCATGGTAATTCACACCCGCTTTGTGATCCTCGGCATCCCAGTCACAAACAAGAGGGGCATATCGAGATTTAAACATGCCATTGAATAGTTCAATGAATCTCATCCGATCCTAGGAATTCTCAAAAACACTTAGGACTAAAAGTTTAAGCTTTGTGATGAAGAATTAGTGAATCGTCATTCACTTACCTTCAATTTATTTGCATGTTGGATTACGGCATCCCTTTTCTAGTATGTAAATGTTATTGTTGGATCCTAGCCCTAATTTTTCTTATTGGGTGATAATTAGGGATTCTTGTTCTAATCTATCTTTGTCCTTTCTATAGATGTCAAACGCAAACAACGCTGCTGCTAGTTCTTTCACGTTGATGAGCCTTTGCCAAAAGGTCACCTTCGATGGAACGAACTTTGGCGAATGGATAAGATACATTCGCACCATTGCTCGCTATGAGGATAAAGAGTATGTCCTCGACGAGAAGCTCGAGAAAATCAACCCCGAAGTTGCTACTCCCGCCGAAATCACCGCCTTTGAAACCCATGAGCGAGATGCGACGAAAGTACATTGCATCATGATCGCCACCATGAACTCCGAGTTCCAAAAGTCCTACGAGGACATGTATCCATACGAGATGCATCAAGACTTGTTGGAGAGGTACCACCAAAACGCGAGACAAGAGCGTTACGAGATCTTCACTAACATGATTTCCGCTAAGATGGGTCATGGAGAATCTCTTACCGTGCACTTGCAAAAGATGCAAAGGTATGTCGACCGCCTTCGCAAGTTAAACGTTGACTTCGGCGAAGACTTGGCGATCGACATGGTGCTTCACTCTTTGCCTCCGATGTATAATCAATTTAGGATGACCTACCACATGAACAAAGAGGAGGTCACTCTAAGTAAGCTCCAAGGTCTCTTAAGGGTTGCTGAGAGCAATTTCAAGGACAAGTCTGTTGCACCAACTCCCAATCCGTCTGCTGCTCCTGTCTTGGCAATTGGTCAAGGGAAGGGAAAGAAGAGGAAAGCTTCTTCTAATAACTATCGAAAGGTGAAAGCCCGAGATGGTTCCTCTTCTAGTGGGACAAAAGTTGATCCCTCTAAGCCCTGCTCTAACCCGAAGGAGGCAGAGTGCCACCACTGCCACAAGATAGGACATTGGAAGAGAAGCTGCCCGGATTACCTGCAAGCCATCAAGGAAGGAAAGATCAAGCCATCTTTCGCAGGTATATATGCAATAAAATCTAACGATTCTAATCATGCTATTTCTTGGGTTCTTGACACCGGTTGTGGTTATCACATTTGTTCTAATGTGCAAGGACTAAAAAGAAGTAGGGATGTGGAGCAAGGAATGATCAATCTAATCATGGGGAACAGAAGATCGTCGCCTGTGACCAAGATTGGAGTGTATTCTTTGGTGCTTAAGAATAGTTTAGTTTTAGATTTGAACAATTGTTGCTATTCGCCAGAAATGGCTAGAAACATCATTTCATTTCATGGTTTATATAGACAAGGTTTTAGATTTTCTTTTAATAATGAGAATGGTTCTATTTTGGCTTATCTAAATGGTGTCTTTTATTTTGAAGCTATACCATGTAATGGAATATATGAAACTGTTATGATTGTTGATAACTTAGGAAATGATGTTTTGAATATTGATTCTTCCACTAGTATGGATAAAGCATCCTTGTGGCATTGTCGTCTTGGACATGTCAACAAGAAACGCATAGCCCAACTCCAAAAGGATGGAGTGTTGGAGTCATTCGACCTTAGGGAAGATGACACATGCGAGTCTTGTTTACTTGGAAAGATGACTAAGTCACCCTTCACGAGTACTTGTGAAAGGGGTGAGGGACTATTAGACCTAATACATACCGATGTATGTGGACCTTTTAGATCAACCACGAAGGATGGGAACCGCTTCTATGTGACCTTTACCGATGATTATAGTAGATATGGGTATATCTATTTAATCAAGCAAAAGTCAGAAACCTTTGAAAAGTTCAAAGAGTTCAAGAATGAAGTGGAGAATCAATTGGGCAGGAAAATCAAGATGCTTCGATCCGATCGAGGAGGAGAGTACCTAAGTCTTGAATTCCACGATTATCTCAAGGAGTGTGGAATAGTTTCGCAATTAACGCCTCCTAGGACACCGCAATTGAATGGTGTGGCAGAAAGGCGTAATCGAACCTTATTGGATATGGTTCGCTCTATGATGAGTCGTGCTTCACTACCTATCTTCTTTTGGGGGTATGCCTTAGAGACTGCCGCCCATATCCTTAACCGAGTCCCTACCAAGAAGGTTGCCAAAACACCTCACGAGATGTGGACAGGGAAAGCTCCCTCGTTGGCACATATCAGGGTTTGGGGTTGCGAGGCTTTCGTAAGACGAGATACTCACGACAAGCTTGAACCTCGAAGTGAGTGATGTATTTTCATCGGCTACCCGCAAACTTCCTTTGGATATCTCTTCTATAGACCGAAAGATAATGTTATCTTTGTTGCGAGGAGAGGAGTTTTCCGAGAGCGAGAACTCATAACCCAAGGAGACAGTGGGAGGCAAATCGAACTTGAAGAGATTCAAGGATCGATAGATGAAGGAACCTCTACCGCTGGCGTTCAACCCGAGGAGGAAACTCCGGTTGAACCGATTGACGAATCCTTACCTCTTAGACGTTCCGATAGATTTAGAGTTCAACCCCAGTTTTATGGTTTTCATATTACTACCGAAGGGGACACGTATATTAGTGATGGTACACTAGTAAATCTTGATGAACCTAATAGCTATAAGGAAGCCATGGCAGGCCCGGAGTCTGCAAAATGGAAAGAGGCGATGGATAGCGAGATCCAATCCATGTACGATAACCAAGTTTGGAATTTGGTTGATTACGTGCCCGAACGTAAGACCGTAGGGTGCAAGTGGATCTTCAAGAAGAAGACCGACGTGGATGGGAACGTACACACATACAAAGCGCGATTGGTTGCGAAGGGCTTTACTCAAACTCCCGGAGTTGACTATGATGAGACCTTCTCGCCAGTTGCGAAGATTAAATCTATTAGAGTGATGCTAGCAATTGCCGCATTTCATGATTATGAGATTTGGCAAATGGATATCAAGACCGCTTTCCTTAACGGAAAGTTGGCTGAGGATGTTTACATGGCTCAGCCAGAGGGGTTTGTGGATCCGAAGCATCCGAATAGAGTGTGTAAGCTTGAGAATTCCATTTATGGACTTAAGCAAGCGTCTCGCAGATGGAATCTTTGCTTCGATGAGAAAGTCAAAGAGTTTGGATTTGTACGAAGCGAAGACGAATCTTGTGTATATGTCAAAGCCAGTGGGAGTGTAGTAAGCTTCCTCGTTCTATATGTCGATGACATATTACTCATAGGAAACGACATCCCGACTCTGCAGGAGGTTAAGTCCTGGCTCGGGAAGTGCTTCGCTATGAAGGACCTCGGAGAGGCTTCTTACATTTTGGGAATAAGGATAGTAAGAGAAAGAAGTAAGAGACTAATTGGACTTAGTCAGAATACTTACTTGGAGAAGGTACTAAAACGTTTTAGTATGGAAAACTCAAAGAAGGGAGAACTACCGATACAAGGAAATGCCAAGTTGAGTAAGACTCAAAGTCCGAGTACCGAAGCCGAGATAGCAGAAATGAGCCGAGTACCATACGCTTCCGCAGTTGGCTCAATCATGTACGCTATGACTTGTACTCGCCCTGATGTAGCCTTCGCTTTGAGCATGGTTAGCAGATATCAAGGGAATCCTGGAAAAGCACATTGGATTGCGGTAAAGAACATCCTTAAGTACCTTCGGAGGACGAAAGAATGGTTCTTAGTCCTTGGAGGGAGTGATGACTTGAAGGTGCGAGGTTATAGTGACGCCAGCTTTCAAACCGACAGGGACAACTATCGTTCGCAGTCGGGCTGGGTCTTTACCCTAAATGGAGGAGCAATGACATGGAAAAGTTCCAAGCAGGAAACCGTAGCTGATTCAACGTGCGAATCAGAGTACATCGCAGCAAGCGAAGCGTCGAAGGAGGAAATATGGCTGAAGAACTTCATCGGTGATCTTGGACTTGTACCGGCCATAAAGGAGCCCATGGAGATTTTCTGTGATAACGAAGGTGCGGTTGCCTTGACCAAGGAACCGAGGGATCATGGTAGATCTCGACATATCGACAGAAAATATCACTTCATTAGACATCGTGTAGAAGAAGGACAACTCGTAGTGAAGAGGATATCATCAGAAGATAACCCAGCAGATCCGCTTACGAAGGGACTGAGTAGGGTTAAGCACTTGCAGCATGCTAGGAGTATTGGGCTGAAGGATGATATTAGCATAGATTAGATTGTATTAGAAACGTATAATAGATAAATGTAATTAACATTTGATGATTAAATAAAGAAGTTTTATTTATGAGTAAAGTTACTATCACATGTTAGTTATTTAACTATTGTTTCACTTTGCATGTTTTGACTTCCAGAATAATTGAGTTTATTAGGAATAATCGAATTATTCAAATGGTCCACAATCGTTCATATGTTGGGAGTAGATATGAATGAAGATTGTCGTGAATTGGTGTGTAGAGTGTCTAAATGGTGTTAGACATAGCAAGAGTTGCTGCAACGTTCATGAGTGCTTATGAACTGGTTTTGAGCATTGGAATAAACCCGCGCTTGCTGGAATCACCTTATGGAATACGATATAAAAGGTAATCGCAAGACGATAATATCATATGGTCTTAAAACCTAGATATATGGTTTATTATTTGTTAATTGATTGTGCATTGATAATGCGAAAACGCATCAGTAACTTGATGTTATAAAACGCATTGTTGTGTATAGTTGGTTAATGAATAAGTGAATGCATATAAGTCGAAGTTTATCTGTAAATTTTATCCTAAGAGGGTAGAAGAGATATCTTGGCCACTCGATGATTTGATTTGACTTATGTGCCGGGCCCGGTCAGAACTGAATTGATGTGTTCGATTAAGTTCTATGTCAAATAAATCGAAGATCGAGAAATCTAAATGCTAGACTAACCATTCCATAGGATTGTCAGCATGATATCTAACAGAGGACTGTACGATCCCTTATCTAAAGGACAAGATTGATTAGATCAGAGTTGACAGCGTCTTTGAGAGCTACGATTGCAAACCGTATTATACTTGTATAGTTACTAGACTTATCCAAGTGGGAGACTGTTGGAATAGTGTCTAAGGCTATAACTATATTCGGTGGTGCATGGTCCTTTTGGGTTGCCTTCACCATAGCAACTTGAAGGATGATTTGTTAAGAGAGAGTAAATATTATAAGGAATAATATTTAGCTATTTGATTAATATAAGTCATAAATTAATTGGTATTAATTTGGTGACTTAAAGAGATTAATTAAATAAGAGGGTATAAACTGTCAATTGTTTGATAGTTAGACTTTGGACTATAAATCCATTAGGATGGACTTTGGACGGTTTCTAAGAGCTTTAGGATAGCTCAAAATAGTCCATAAGGATATCTATGAATGGATTTGGATAGCCTTAAGTGAAGATTATCCAATTAGGGTTTAGGGTGAAACCCTTAAGGAGTCTAAAGGTATAAATAGGCCCTTGGGATGTGGAATTCGTGTACAACCTTTCAGAACCTAAAGCAAGGAACCTCTGGCCGAATTCCATCCCCTCTCCTCTCTCCTAAATCATCTTGCTTGCTATTGGTGTTTGTAAGCCATTAGAGGAGTGACAATTGTGACTCTAGAAGCTCCAAGACAAGAAGATCAACAAGGAACTCAAAGGTATGATTCTAGATCTGTATTAATGTTGTTGTTTAACCTAATTAGCCATTAGAAGTCTTGGTTTCAAAAGCATGTTTATTAGAAAGCCTAGATCCAAGCAATAGGGTTTTGCATGCGCACATAGGAAAGTTCTTATGGCTAAAACCCAACAGATTCGACTTGAATTTTGATGACATGGTGAAGATCATATCTGGGTTTGTTATTGAAATAGTTTTTTTTTTCGATACCAAATCCAAAAGATTGAAGAACACAAGAACCATGAACAAGAAATCATTTTTGGACTTGATGTATGTTCAAGAACACATCTGGGATTTCATGAACTCAAAGGGTTTTCATTTTTCATGATGTTCATCATAAACCCATTCACGTTTTTCCTCTGTAATTGAATTCAATCTTCTATCATAGACACACACTCACATACATATCATATTCTGCAATAGCTTCTTGGATTTGATCAATAAATGGTCTCAGAATGGAGATCGGGGTTTTGATCTGAGATTTTTGGAACTAATTTTATGTTTGAAGCTGGATGATCCAACACTGGTAAAAAAAATGGTGAAGAAGACACATAGTTCGTTTTTTTGGAGATGGGTTACAAACCAGTTGTGAGTGTTTTCTTTAGAGAGAGAGAGAGAGAGGTAAAGAGGCGGTCCTTAATGTTCTTAATTAATAAAACTTTAAATTAAGTATAAAACATATTAAAATGTATTAGAAAGACATTTCAGGGTTTTCAACTTTTTAAAAGATCAAAATCACAAGCAAACATTATCAAAATGACCACCAATATAATAATCGCATATCATAGGAATTATATTTATAATTTTGTCTATAAAATATTAATGGTTAAACCACAAAAATATATAAAGATATTAAATAAACATAAAACTATTATTTTATATAAAAGACCATCCATAAATATTATTTTTTATGCGGGTCATAGTAGCCTATTATAATCCGTTTATATTATTTCTCTTAATTAAGTGGGTTGAATAAAGAAAGTTGTTGGTCAAAATACTTTATTTAAAATATTGTATTATATAATTTTTTAAAATATAAATTATTATGTTTCTAAAAAATTATTATGTATCAAATATAATAAAATTTATTTATGTCGGATATTTGAACCGTTTATAAGATTTAAACGATTAAAAAATATATTGTCCTAAATTTAAATCATATTGATACGCTCGCATATTCCATGAACAGTGAAGCGGCGTCGTACCGGTGGGAATCATGACGTATGCTTCTACTGCGATTCGATCCCAAATTCCCAAACGGACACTTCAAGTGATCAAGTCCGTGCAAACCCTAGATTCAGAAATTACACACACTCACTCACTCACTCAAACTGAGCTGCGTGTTTGTGTGTGAGAAAACCAAGAAAATCAATGGATTCAGACGAAGGGAAGCTGTTCTTAGGAGGAATAGCATGGGACACCACGGAGGAAAGGTTAAGTGATTACTTCGGCAAATACGGCGATGTCTCGCAGACCGTAATCATGCGCGATAAGATCACCGGACGTCCACGTGGGTTCGGCTTCGTTGTGTTCTCAGATCCATCTGTTCTTGATTCTGTTCTTCAAGATAGGCACACCATCGATGGCCGCAATGTAAGAAATTTATGATTTTTCATCGCTCTTCATTCTTCAATTAGGTTGGAGATTGTTTCAGCTTTCCGAATAGTTATTTGTACTGATTTTTAACTTTTTACTTGTAAAGTTTGTTTTCGCGACTGTCAATCAAATCAATTTGTTTCCGAAATGAGAAGTTTACTTCTACTTTGAGAAACCAGCCACCTGATAATAACATAGCTTGTTATCGTTTCTAAACGGTTTTGAACCTAAGCAATAGCACTGCTATTCGTATCAGTAATTAAAGTCAAAGCTATATTTCTGGAATGGGTAATAGTTTTTTCAATACCATTGATGGTAAAACTTGAGAGCCCCATTAAGTATCTCAATTCAGTTGATTTCTGTTACTCCCATCTCCAAGTTCTCTAATTGAATCGCCTTCGTGAGTGTGTGTGTCTGAATCTGATATCTTAGCACTCCCATTGATTGTCAGAATTTAGAATCATGTTATTTGGATGTTTTAACGTGGTTTCCTTTTAATGGTTGTTATCTTTTAATGGAGTTTCTATGTTTTATGTTAAAATCTTTATTGGATTTCAGAAGTTTATACATAAAAGGAAACAGAACGACCCATCATTTTCTATTTCCTTTTGAACATTGTGGTCCATGTATATGCTTTGGTGTTTATATAGAACTCCCCACTTTGGGTGTGCAGGTGGAAGTTAAGAGGGCTTTATCAAGAGAAGAACAACAAGCATCCAGGCCTGGAAGCAATGTCAGCAGAAGCTCTGGAGGAGGAACTTCCAGAACCAAAAAGATATTTGTTGGTGGATTGCCTTCCACCTTAACAGAAGAACAATTCCGCCAGTATTTTGAAAGTTATGGTGATGTAACGGATGTAGTAATTATGTTTGACCAAACTACCAACAGACCTCGTGGATTTGGTTTCATCTCATTTGACACTGAAGATGCTGTCGATAGAGTCCTCCAGAAGACCTTCCATGAACTTAACAATAAGCTTGTGGAGGTAAAACGAGCTCTCCCCAAAGACGCGAATCCTGGCGGCGGCGGTGGCGGCCGTGGTGGCGGCTATCAAGGCAACAATGGTGGTTCATTTGACAGTCAGATGGATGGTAATAGGTTCATGCAGGCGCAAAACTCTGGTGGCGGCTATCCTCCGTATTCTGGATATGGTCAACCGAGTTATGGTGGTTATGGCGGGTATGGAGGGTATGGTGTTGGTGGTTATGGTGGTCCTGCCGGAGCATATGGGAACCCGAGTGCTGCAAACTCCGGTTACATAGGTGGTAGTCCTAGTCCATTAAAAAACCCATGGAGTGGTCAGACTCCTGGCTATGGTGGTGCAGGGTATGGTGGTAATGCAGGGTATGGGGCTAATGTTCTTTGGAATGGTGGTGGTGGTGGTGGTGGAGCGGTGGGTCAACCTCCAAGTGGGGGTTCTAGTTATGGGAGTCAAGGTTATGGGTATGGTGGTTATGGTAGTAATGAGGGCTATAATTCAAACACCGGTGGTTATGGAGCAGCTGGTGGTAGATCAGGGCTAGGAGATCAACAAGCAGCAGGTGGTGGTGGCGGCTATATGGGTGGTGCTGGTGCCGGTGCCGCCTATAATGGGCAGCCTGGTTACTCTAATGCAGGGTGGAGATCAGAGACTTGATTGAAAAGCGGATGTGATGGTGCTCCAATAATGGTTATGCAACAAACTTAAAAACTGGTTTGGATTGCTTGAATCTTGGTAGTAATAGTATCATGAATTATGTTATAGTAGAATTTAATTTTGGTAGTTGTACTTGCATTATAAGTTTTTCTTCAGTTATGAGTTGTAGCATTTAACTCAAGTTTGCTATAGTTGTATGTGTTAGTTAATTTGCATGGTTAAATCTTTTTATTAAATTAACTCAACCTAGCTCTGCTGATTGTGCTTACCTTACCATTGGAGGCATAATTGTTCCCCTGTTATGTTCTCTTTGTTTTTACAGGAAGCAACGAATCCATCAAGATTGGCATCGTGGAATCCTTATCCCAGGTTGGAACGCAAGAAGAATTCTAGTTTCAGCAAATGGGTATGTCGTTTTTGTTTAAACTTCTAATATTTACTTTGTTTTCCTTTTTTTTTTTTTTTTTTTTTTCTTTTGGAAGGAATGTAATTGGAATCTAAAGAAATTTAATATGTCACATGTGTGTTTGGTTGGCAGGAAATGGAATTCCCAGAACCAAACGCCCCCTTCGGCCACTAGATCTGACAATGATATAATCCAATCGTATATCAATCAAGATTTACTGGCTTTCCTGTTAATTTTCATTACTTTTTATATAATTGGCTACTTTGATTTTAGCTAACAACTATTCTCTAATTTGTTTCAACTTAAAAGCCTATTTTAGCTTTGTATGGTATTATTATAGGTTTTTTTTTCCTGGCATAGAAAGTGGTTTTTAGTTCCCATTAAAGGATTTTTCTTTTTAATATCTAGACAAAATTTCAGAAATGGTTATTCGATTTACTTTTGTTCTGTTATTATTATTATTATTATTTGAAATGATCAAGTTATCCTTAGGCCAAATCATTTTTATAATACTAATATATCCTATTAAAATATAATGAATTCATTAAAATTTATACAAGTTGTTTGTACTTATTTAGGAGTTGCTTCAACCAATTAACTAAAATCCTATCCTTGTGGGATGCCAGAGAAGTTCATAAATTGGTATTTATCATTAATTTGCATCCAAAATAACGACATTCCTTAATCTTTATGATTTTATTCTCAACAATTCAAATGATACAAACAACAATCAAGAAATTAACATAGATATTAGGATTTGGAAACTTCAATTTGTACACACATATGCACATTTATAAGGAATTAACTGGATCAGAAAAACAAGTATTCAAAACGATTGATTGATACCAAGATCTGAAAAACTGATAAACAAACACTAGCTATGTTTGATGTGGAAATCATAAGGATCAACGGTTGTCAACCCTATATTTTTTGTCTAATATATAATCAATAGGTGAAAATATTAATCACAGATGCGACCCGTTTATATTTTTTGAGGTAGATGGAGTAGAATCTTTATTCTACAATTAATTGTCGTTATTCTTGAATATAAACAAAATATGAAGAGTAGCCATGTAGGCCATGCAATCGTATTCATTTAGACATTGCCAAATATCTGTCACAATACCACGTTGATAAATATTGTTAAAGTTACTCTCAATAGTCAATAGGTCTAAATCAAAGCATAATACTAAAATTATCAGACGTATCAAACTGGAAAAGGACACTTGAGTCTTGACTAGAGAAATAAATATTTGTCCGATTATTTTTATTAAATATCTGAAATATGTATTATACCTTATTAGCCAACTAACCATTTGAATTTGATTGTATTTTTGTATTTACTTTTACAGGCCAAATTAACATGAGACTACGATCATTTCAATTTCAAATTCCTATATAATTTAGCAATTTCAGCTGAGTTTATTGCGATGGCTAAACTAGAAAAAGAAATGGCTGAAATTTGTTGAACAACCGAAAATAACCTAATTTTAAAATGTCTATTATTTCTTAAATTATTTAAGGGATAATTAGAAAAATAAAATATCATTTTTTTAATAACAAATCTAATCTACTTTTAAACTATTCAACTTGAACTTCAACCTTAAAGAGAAATGACAATACTTGATACTGCTGGTCTAGAAACCATTTGGTACAGCATATCATATGATTATTTAGAATTAACATAAACTTAGTACTTTTTTCTATTTACGGTAAGCCATCAAATGCAAAATTTAGTCATTTTAGAATTTCGAATACATTATAGTTGGCATATGCTTTTTGTTCACACCCAGAAATTCTCTCAATATCCTGAATGTTCACTAGAATCAATTTTTCAACTAAATGGTATACATATACTTATGTCATTTTATCGGAAAATACTTTCATGTTGATAATTTTTTTTTTAATTAAATTTCAATAAAAAACAAAGCATCTTGAACTCTAAAGTGCCAATGTACAAATATATTAGTTTTCAAATTCTAGACACATTGTTTTTGTATATACTTGTCATTCAGTATGTTGTTCAAAAGATCGGATAAATGAAGTCTGAAATGTACGAACCATATGTAACGTTAAAAATGATAAATTTTGGAACTTTTTACGCCAATCTCAACGGTATTATTGATATTCCAAAATAAATTAATTTATCCCAAAATGTAATTTTCAGACATGGTAGTCATTGTTATGACAAAAGTAATTAATCAAAACGCGAAATTGAACAAAAAGAAACACAAAT
Organism: Lactuca saligna; assembly: GCF_052625555.1. Taxonomy (NCBI): domain Eukaryota; kingdom Viridiplantae; phylum Streptophyta; class Magnoliopsida; order Asterales; family Asteraceae; genus Lactuca; species Lactuca saligna. The sequence goes on along the minus strand of NC_136425.1, from coordinate 8,521,466 downwards.
TAAATGGATTTATAAACAAAGATTCACAATACTGAACTTTTTACTTGTGTGTTGATGTTTACGTACAATAGAACTACGATCTTGAAAATTTGTAGATTGAGGCCTGCAAGCAGTGTTTTAAGATAAAAATTTTCAAAATATATATCTGTCTTGATGATACAACAATTTATTGAAAATATAATATTGAATCTGTACAATATCTCCTTAAACATAGATGAGAAAAACGAGGATAAATGTTTCAGATTATTATGTGTAGTGATCAACTCGAAAATTTGAAAGAAAAAAAAAAAAAAAAAACTACCAACAGTCCTTTTGGTAGATTTAAAAAGTTCGACTCATTTACTTTAATCTATGTGATCATGTAGTTTCTATAATTATCTCTTATGTTAAATATTAAATTAGTATTTTAATATATATAAATTTTGTAATAATTTTGGTATTTTAATAAATTAATTCAAAATGGATAAAAAAAAGTATCATTTGATTAATTAGCTCGCCCCATTCTTAAAATTAAATGTTTTGACACGAATTTATTTTGATACATTACTCACATGGTTCATTTGGTTGCATTTTTCATCCTGTTGCATTTCTTATACACATGACAATTTCGACTGGTCTAACTAATACTAACATATAGTTTTGAGTTATATTTTATCTTCAACGTGATATAAGCTCCGAAATGGCTTTATTAAACAAAATTAGCTTGCTGTTGCAAGAATACAGTTTTATGACGTATTAAAATAGCATTTTAATTCATCATCTACTAGCAGATTAATTAGACAAACCTCTTGTTCAAGAAATATCTGATTTTGACCTTTTATGAAACCACCCCGACAGTGTTATTTTGCCACCTCGACTTTCATATTAGTTAGTAACAAAAAAAGAATCAAAAATTGCCGGAATTGGAGGTTTTTAAGTTTTAACCCATGGCAGTATGCGACATGTCTACCTCGTGGATCTTTAAGCGAAAATGATCCAAAACAAGAGTCAGACATCAATTTTTAAAGGACAAATTAGAAAATTCCAACCAAAAGATACCAGTGAAAATGATAAAAAAATTCATTCTTGTGATATGCAAACGGAAGGGTAGATAAGAGAAAAGAACTTGGAATATTATTAAATGTAGTTACAAACTAGGGTTTTTTTTTAATAGTGTATTGTTCCAAGAACCCAAACACTTATAAGTAGCCCGATACATATTAGCAATAAATACTATCTCTTTCTTTCTAGTGTTCGTGTTTTGAGATTCATGGAATATGAAAAGGGCCTTGAACATAATTTCACCCAAGATGGAACTATAGACCTTAAGGGTAGACCAGTCTCACGATCAAATACTGGGCGATGGAGAGCGTGTTACTACATGCTAGGTGACTGTTATTTTCTTTTACTAGCTTGAATTATTATTTTTTCAATGATCCTGGTTATCACATATATTTTATAGTCCATCTATATGGTTTTATATGTTTGATAATTAAACAATCTCAACGAATTATTTGTCAAGTTTAATATGATACATACAACAGGAGGATTGATTTTGATTATTTTGAACTTAATTTTTAGGCTATGAAGTGTGCGAAAGAATGGCATACTATGGAATAGCAACAAATTTGGTCTTGTACTTAACAAGGGAATTGCACGAAGGCACGGTGAAATCATCAAACAATGTCACAAATTGGATCGGAACTGTGTGGATGACTCCTCTTTTGGGTGCATATATAGCTGACACATACTTGGGAAGATATTGGACGTTCATGATTGCATCGGTCATTTATTTTCTGGTAAATATATTGATTCCATTTGCATGTAATTAACATTTTTCATATTTTACGTCCAACTCAAACCCATAGATCTTGTTACTAAACAGGGTATGTGTTTGTTGACTCTTGTGGTTTCACTACCATCGCTAAAACCGCCAACATGTGGCAAAGATGTGAGCTATCTGAATTGCGATAAAAGAGCATCTTCGTTCCAAGTTGGAATCTTTTATTGTGCACTTTACATTATTGCAATCGGGACAGGTGGAACGAAGCCTAACATATCGACAATGGGTGCAGACCAATTTGATGATTTTGATCCCAAAGAAAAAGCCCACAAACTCACTTTCTTTAATTGGTGGATGTTTAGCATCTTTTTTGGCACTCTTTTCTCAAATACATTCTTGGTGTACATACAAGATACGGTGGGTTGGGCCTTAGGGTACGGTATCCCTACTTTGGCTCTACTTGTGGCAATAATAGCCTTTATATTTGGGACGCCAACTTATAGGCATAAACCAAAAGTTGAAAGCCCATTTACTAAGATGGCAAAAGTACTAGTTGCCAGTTTTAAAAAAAGGAATGTAGTTGTACCTGTTGACCCGAAAGAGCTCCATGAGTTGACTTTGGACAAGTACTCTAGTCCCGGAAAGTATAGACTTGACCATTCAAGTTCATTACAGTTCCTCGACAAAGCTGCAGTGAAGATAGAAGAACCGGATTCGGATTCTGAATGGAAGTTATGCCCGGTGACTCAAGTTGAGCAGACAAAACAAATGGTCAAAATGCTCCCAGTTTTGTTTGCAACGTTTATTCCTAGCACATTGTTCGCTCAAACACACACTTTGTTCATCAAACAAGGCACCACCTTAGTTCGATCAATGGGACCACATTTCGAAATCCCACCAGCTTGTCTAGCAGTATTCCTTACAGTTTCTATGCTGATCAGTATTGCGATTTATGATCGTTTCTTTGTTCCTTGGGTTCGGAAATTTACACAAAATCCGCGAGGCATCACTTTACTGCAACGAATGATTGTTGGAATAACCTTACATATCATTACCATGATCATTGCTAGTCTTGTAGAAAGACGACGACTAAGTGTCGCTAAAGATCATGGCATAACTGAGAAAGGCCAAATTGTGCCTCTAAGCATATTTATTCTCCTACCTCAATTTGCATTAATGGGTGTCGCAGATTGTTTCTTAGAAGTTGCTAAACTTGAGTTTTTCTATGATCAAGCGCCTGAAGGAATGAAAAGTCTTGGGACAGCTTATTTTACAACTAGTCTTGGTGTTGGGTATTTTCTTAGTAGTTTCATCTTATCGACCGTAGCTAATGTCACCAAGATGAATGGACACAAAGGTTGGATCCTAAACAACCTCAATCAATCACACCTAGACTATTATTATGCGTTTTATGCGATTTTGAGCTTTGTGAACTTTATGGGCTTCCTTGCTGTCGCGAAAAACTTTGACTATAATGTCGAAGCTGATCGATCCGAACAAGAGTTGGAACAAGATATCGGAAAGTTCACCGAACAAAGTTATGTTGCTGGATGATGATCCTAGATTGTAATATTGTTTCCTTTTAGCACACAACATTGAATATATATATATATGTGTGTTTTTTTTTTTCTCTGTGATGATTACCTAATGTTTTGTATTTATTATTTGACATTTTATTCCGGTAAAAAAATGATGTAATATATAAATTGTTTTACTTGGCTAGCGCATGATATAATGAAATGGATAAATAAATGAAATGGTTCGGTCTATTAATGTCCATAAAACCCAATAACCTTTTTCCCTTTGGGTTTAAAAGGTCCCAAAACTAACTTTAACTTTTATGCATTCTAAAGGTATAAACAATGATATGACCTGTTATTGAGGGGAATGAGGTGTTTTTTACCGGTTTATAGTCATGTTTTAAAACCCGGGTCGACCCGGCCGGTTCAACCGGTTGGACCGTGACCCGGGGCAGAAGGCGGGTCAAATTAGACCGATTTTTTGTAAAAATACGAACCGGATCGAACCGGCCGGGTTTCCCCTAAACCGCGGTTCGACCGCTTATGTTGAACCGGTTTGACCCGTTTCAATAGAGTTTGGATGGTTGGATACAAGTAGCGAACGCCAAAACAACGAGCCGTTTGCGGTTTCTTCAATGTTTAAACTGTGTGGACATCAAATTATTGGTTTTATATGTTTATGCATTATGCATGAAAGTAAAAATATATAGAAATAGAAAAAGACCACAAACCGGGTTGACCCGTGAACCGATCATCACACCGGGTCAACTAAAAACCCGGGTTTTAAAACATTGGTTTATAGGTTACTTCGTATATGATGCGGCCAATAATATGTCCACATAGGCACCACATGTTAGTTGACTTGGCATTGACTTGTCCTAGTCATATATGGCTTCTTTAATAAACCTATTATGCATGGTTTGAAGAGACAACATGAAGTCCTTGTTCCCTTTTTTCTCACTCTGCTACGTGAAAATTTCATCAACGTCGTCCTCAAATTCATCGCACCATTCAAAAGAATGGTCATCCGTTACGAATCGTACCTCAAAATGCATATCTCATTTGCTTCTATCCATTACATGCTATAGAAGCGAAATCTTAAAAAAAACGAAAACTCTGCTTGTCGTTTCCTGAACTCTCCTAAGTCTATGAACTCTCCTAAGTCTATGTTAATGTGAACTATTGCCAACTACCAAGTGGTTTTGACTTGTGAGTGTGCATGCTTTGTGATTTGTTTTATAAATCAAAATCCCTACAATGGATACCGTTAAACCCTAATTTGTGTTTCATTCTCTTTTTATCACTGCATCGTTATTGGCATATCAGATCTCTCTCTCTCTCTCTCTCTCAATACATACATATATATATATATATATATATATATATATATATATATATATATATAGGGTTAAGTTCAAATGAGAACAATATTTAATGTGAGAACGTGAGAACACTACTTTATGTTATTATTTTACTATGAATTTAATATGTATAGTATTGTAGTAATTATAATATGAATATATTCAATTTTATATTGCTATTCTACTATAAAATTTATATATATATATATATATATATATATATATATATATATGTGTGTGTGTGTGTGTGTGTGTGTGTGGTAGTTTAGTAAATTCTAATGTGAATGTTAAATATGTGATTGTTCATATATTCGGTGATGAGTAATGTCATAAAGTTGTACATACAAAATTTTAATGTAAATATTAATGTGTGATTGTTCGTATATTTGTTGATTAATAATACCATATCGTTGTATATACAAAATTCATAGTAGAATAGTAACATAAAGTAGTGTTCTCACGTTCTCACATTAAATAGTGTTCTCATTTGAACTTAACCCTATATATATATATATATATATATATATATATATATATATATATATATATATATATATATATATATTCTTAACCCACATACTTGCACATCCTTCAAATAGCTGATGCTAGGTTTGAGATGAAATTACACAAGTAAAAGGATACGAGGTGTACACTTACTAATTGAATATGGAGGTAATTGATTCAATGTTTTTCAGACGTGGAATCATACATGTGGACAAGCCTATATTCCTATATTGACTTTTCAAAGTCTAAGTTCATCCACATTAGTTATTTTACCAGATGTCTGCTTCACTTTTACCGAAAGTGTGTAATAGATATGGATTTGACAAAACAAAACTGGGAAATTGAGAAAAGGTTTTTAGATATTGATTTCAATAATGAACGAAACTTATACAAAAATCACCTAGAGAACAGCTACGCAAACTCCTAGAAATTAGGGATTACAAAATCATCTCTTCTAACTGAGGAATAATATCCTAAAATATAGAAGATATACAGAATATGACAACTATAATATATGTACACATTAATACCCCCCTCAAGGTGGAGCATGGAGTTTTGAGATGCCCAACTTGCCGAGAAGAGTATCAAACTTTTGCTTAGGGAGAGCCTTCGCTAGAATGTCTGCCAGTTGATGATAAGTCGAGACATGAGAAGGAAGAATGAACCACGATTGATTTCATCTCGAATGATATGGTAGTCAAATTCGATATGCTTAGTACGTTCATGGAACACTGGATTCTGAGCAAGGTTTAGAGTTGAATGGTTGTCGCAAGCGATGGGCATGTGAGATGAATGATGAATGCCAAAAGAAGATAGCAATCCTCTTAACCATTTCAATTTAGATGTGGTAGCAGCTAGCGATCGATATTCTGCTTCAGTAGACGATCATGAGACAGTCTGTTGCTTCTTAGTTTTCCAAGAAATTGGTGTGTCGCCAAGAAAGACGAAATATGCAGCCAGGGATCTGCGAGTCAGAGGACAACTCGCCCAATCAACATCACAATAGGCTCTTATTTGTAACTGGGAAGAGGATTTAAGAAAGAGACCTTAGCCGGGATTATTTTGAGATAACGTACAACACATAAAGCAAACTCCCAGTGAGTAACCTTTGGATTTTGCATAAATCGTGTCAAGATATGAACACTATAACATATCTCGGGACGAGTAATGGTTAAATAGATGATACAAGAAACCAATCGTCGATATTTAGTTGGATCCATCATGTCGACACCATCAGCAAGAGCAAGGTTATGATTTTGCTCAATATGGGTTCCTATAGGTTTGACACCCAAGAGACCGACATCCGAGATAATATCAAGTGTATATTTCCGTTGACTAAGGCATATCCCCATGGCATTGCAGGACACTTTAATGCCCAAAAAATATTTTAATCTTCCTAGATCCTTCATATGAAAACACTTGCTCAAGTAATCTTTAAAACTTTGGATTGCACTAGAGTCATTTCCACCAACAACGAGATCATCGACATACACCAACACATTCAAGTAAATGGTTCCCTTTGTATAGATGAAAATAAAATGATCATATTTGGACTGAGCAAACCCATATTTAGAAAGAGCGGCAATTAGTTTGGCAAACCAACATCTTGGTGCTTGACGAAGACCGTATAATGATTTTCTGAGTCGACAAACTTGATGTGTTCCGGGAGCTTCAAATCCATGAGGAAGATGCATATACACCTCTTCTTTAAGATCCCCATGCAAAAAAGCATTATGCACATCCATTTGATCATTGTTTGATAGCTGTGACAGCCAAAAAGGTACGAACATTAACCATTTTTGCAGTAGGAGCAAATGTTTATGAGTAATCTAGACCTTCAATTTGTTGATTTCCAAGAGTAATCAGTCTTGCTTTGTGACATTTGACTGACTCATCTACATTATATTTTATACGAAAAACCCACTTGCTTCCTAAATCTTTTTTTTTTCTTTAGGTAAAGTTGTTATTGTCCAAGTGTTGTTGGATGTCAATGCATCAATTTCTTTTCGTATAGCATCACGCCAACATTGATGACAAACTGCCTCTTTGTAGGCCGAGGGTTCCGTTCCTGCTGTAATGGCTGCCAAAAAATGTCTATGGGACATAGAGAATTTACTACAATTGATGTAATTTGATATAGGATACCGTGTACCTGATGACGCTGATGAGAGAGGAGTGGAATGTGTGGAAGTAACGTGAGCTGTATGTGTTATGTAATCCTTGAGTCGAGTGGCACCAGTACAAAAATGACCTATGGACAAACCATAAAAGTGTAACGTATACATATAGTGACATTTTATTTTTTCACTAAAAATGTAAGGGAAGGTGACGCCATCGTATGGATTGTATGGTCACTTTAAAATGTAGTATTCGTATAATATGAAAACCTGTGACCGTATTATAAAAGTGTGGCAATTGGATAGGTAATTTTGTTCCTAAAATCAATCATTTTATTCACTATTGTGGCGTTAAACAGTAAGTATACACATTTATTTAATAATTTTAGTAACTGTATATCACCAAGTGACGACATATATGTTGTTTCAATGTGATGTTTTACTAGTAAATTGTCACACAATTCAAAGTTTATTAAGACTATTGGGTATCTTTTGTAGACATGTAGTTACGGTGAACATGACCAGGTTCCTTAATGGTCACATGTAATTTATTTCATAAGTGGCGATTTGCTAATAATTAGTCACAAAAACAATCTTTTATTGTCATTATTGTCTATTGTTTAGAGACACAAAATTAAGTGAAACATAATCATAAGTATTATAAATCCACACATTTTATTAAAGCTATGGATTTGATATTAGCTTACAATCATATTTGTATTGCTTATCCTGACCGATCTTATCATTCAGACATATAAAAAATCGTAATTATGACTATATTATATCCTTTCGACATAGAAAATCAATTAAAAATATAATCATAATTTATTTATAGACATAATAGTATTTATAATTGTGACCAATATTCAATTTAATACCACAAAAAATGGTTATTAGTATAACCTAGGTTATCATTTAGACACACAAACAATGTTTATTATGATGCAAAGTGATCATTATATAATTTTAGAGACATTGAGAAAACTTTCAAACATAGCCAAATTTATATTATAAACACATGAAAATTTTGATGTGTGATTATTGTTTAACATTCAGAGACATTACTTTAATTTTTATTGTTACTTTTGATGTATTTCAACACATCAAAACAATATAAATGAAAGTAAACATAAACCTACAATATGAAACGAAAAAAGTTGATATTATTAATAATTGAAATGAAAATCTATAAATAAGATCTTAACTAAAATAGAAAAAGAAAAAAAGGTTGTACTAATAACAAGTCTAAAAATATGGTAAAGAAAGCAAAAACATTGTAAACTAAAAACTAGATATAACTACGCTTTTAACTTGTTGGTATTGTTCCTTGTCTTCTTGAGAAGGCTATCACTCGATATAAAAGTTGTTTTGCGCTTCTTTGTGTTTTAAAGTTTGTTGTCCTAAGTTGATTTCATATTTGGTACATGTACCAACAACATTGGAATATGGTTAGTGTGCACACCAATGATAAATGTAAAATCTTGTTGCTTGCATAATCCACAATATGAAATTTACGTTAAAATTTTATTAATATGAATATTGTGAAAAATGTTTGTTGGAATCCAAGGTAATATTATCAATTAGTCTCATTCACACAATTTAGCCAATTTATCCATACATGACTTAATGGGAAACTTTGCACAATGAAGATTAGCCGATGAGAACAAAACATTTTTCAGGCAAGCATAATTGAAGTATACAAACAACAAGTTTTATATATATATATATATATATATATATATATATATATATATATATATATATATATATATATATATATATATATATATATATATATATATGACGTCATCCGGTTCGTCCCATTTTTGGGACCGGTTCAACCAGTCGAACCAATCGAACCATCAACACGGTAAGACGGCCGGTTCGATGTTGGGTCCGGTTTTCAAAACATTGCCAAAAACGCAACCAAACTAGCCTAAAAGGACCATGAAGTCAAAGAAAAAGTCAAGGTTTTGACTAAATGTCGGAAAAAATGCATATCATAGAGACCATTTTTGCAATTTTCTCTTATTTTAATTTATTCTTACAATCAAATTAACATGAGATTTAATGCTAACTAGCAAAGAACTCGCGGCTACGCCGCTTTTGGAGTAATATGGGGAAAATCGGCAAACGTTAAAAAATATATGTTGAACGTATAAATCACCACAAATAAGAGCGAAAGTCGATAACCCCTAAAATTTGATGTCAAAAATGTACAACAACCAAAAAAATGGACATTGGTGGAGAAAATCCAAAAATGTTATGGCAATAATGTGAAAGTTGCTAAAGTTGGAAAAATATGGTGACAAAATTCTAAAGGAGGTTTTTTGTGTTTTTTATGTCAAAATGTAAAAGTTTTGACTAGGATGAAAGGTGTCAAATTCATTAAAGATTTGTGACAAAAACACCAAAATATAAAAATTTTCATTGCAAGGATGAAAAGTGTTAAAGTTACTAAAGATTTGTGGTAAAACCTTAAAGCCCAAAAACTTAATAAAACACAAAAATGTAAAAGTTTTGATTTTAATGACTAAAAGTGTCAAATTTACTAAGCATTTATGGTAAAAACCTAAAAACATAAAAGTTACTATTGCTAACTTCCTTTAGATTATATATATATATATATATATATATATATATATATATATATATATATATATGTATGTATATAGACAGAGAGAGAGAAAGAGCTAGGTTCAAGTATTCTAACTAATTATTGTGTGGATGTAAAGCCAATCATTTCAAAACCTAAATAAGGTAAATTTTTAATGTTATTTATTAATTAATTTTAGTAATTAAATAAATATTTAATTAATCTTTTTAGTTTTAACAATATAGTTTTAAAATTAAAAACCCTAACTGACCATACAAAACACATATCTCATTCTTCTCTAAGAATTTGTATGAATCTATATTTCCATTTCAATGTTTGAATATATATAAGGATCATATTATATTTCAACTGAAAGTTGAAGAATATTGTTTTTCTACAAAACAATCATATTGAGTATATAAGGATAATATTAAAATAGTCAAACATCATCTAAAGTGTATTCACATGTTTGTAATTTGCTAAATTATTTTCAAAGGTAAATTATTAATATTTTAATATATTGCTTCTATATATTTCATATTGAGTATATTAATCAATTCTATATGGGTTATATTTCATCTTTACTAGAAAACAGTCGAATCCAAATGCATACATCAGAAACTCCTAAATTGTATTATTAAAAAATTTAGATTTTTATTATAATTATTCATTTATGTGGCTTGTAACACATCTTCTTCTTCTTATTCTTCTTTTTTTTCTAATAAAACACTCCTAAACATGTCACACGTCTATTTTTTATACCTCTGCTTTGACACATGACACCTTCTCCTTGATCTTTCCCTCTAATTCGTTCCCACCCCAACCCTTATCGAGTATGTGTTCAGCTGTTTATTCCCTAAAATCACGCATTTGTTTCCACTAATTTCGTTTTCTTAGTTTTGGTAACTAATTCAAAGTTAAAATATACCTAAATCCTACATCAAATGGAAACCTTCAATTCTACCTTGTGGTTTAATAGTTTACCAATGAGCAAATGCACAATTTCAAGCATTTAGTTCCTCAATTTTTTTATCAACTCAGACAAAACAGTATTTGGTGGTTCTAGATAAGCTTATGTTTTAGCTACTTGGTCTTTTTTCGACACAATTTGAAGATCCTACCTCGATTTTTTCATGACTTGTCACTGGTACATGTAATATAATTTCTCCTTATTTCAACTTTGGGATCGCTCTTTTGGAAGTTTGAAGTCTCCCGTGATTTGAAGATCAATGTGTGTTTCTTCATCTTCTCGATTTTGGTCTCTATATTTATAATGATTAACCGTCTTAGTGTTATATGGAACTATTCTACACTCAAACTCCGCCGTAAGAATTTTCTGTTTCTTCTTTTAAGAAGTCTGAGGGTTCATCATGGAGGAAGTATACCAATTCAGAGTTAATCAAGAACACATGATTTTGTTATGTTCGAAATCTAGGTAATATTCAAACCCATATGCTATTTATAATTCATAATTTTTCTAAATTTTCAGGGAACACCCACTATTCAAACCCATATGCTATTTTGAAACAAAAATACTTTTTTAGGCAATTGATGTCTTCATATTTGCTTAAAATTTAGAAACGTCAAAGATGCTCACCACAAAACCAATGAGATGGGTCTCAAACGTATTTTCATGGAACATATACATGTGATTTTTTTTATTAGTTTAAATGACATTGGAGGTGTATGCCAAGTGTTCAATGAAACAGATGATTGAGATAGAGAGACATCCTTTCCAAAATTGTTAGTTTAGATCATAAATAAAGTTTTAGATAGAGAGCCATCTTTTCCAAAATTGTTAGTTTATGTCATAAATAAAGTTAGTTTTGATATGCATTTCTTTATTAATTTATTTTGATGCATGTTTTTATTAACTATTTTTTGCTTCACCAGCGTCAAATCTTTCAAATTTGAAAACAGGTACCATTATGTTTTAATTGTTATAGAATCATATCTCTAATTGGTGTATGATATTAATTATAACATGTTAACTATTTCTACATACCTTTGAATGGTCTCACCATTTTATAGCAGCATTCTACAAGCATTTCAAGCAAACCAACAGTTCAATGTCAACATTCTCAACCCACTGGTTGTCGGCCTGTGTTCTCCTTTGGTTGGGAAGTTTATACGATTAGTTGAAGATGATGGTTGGTACTTGATAATCACACGATGCACGTTTTTTACAACGACACTCCTTTAGCTCGTCCATTTTCTAACTGGTTAAAAGGTTCACAAGTTATCCGATCTTGATCACTTAAGAAGCATTTCAATTTTTGTAAAATATGGCTTATTTTGAAAACTAGCTTATTCATTTTCTTTGTTGTTTTTGTGTTAGGTTAATAGCAACCCTAGAGGATGGAAACAATGGATTATAAATGAACCAAAGAAGAAAGCAAAGATAAAGAGGCATTACTACCACATCATTTAGCTCATATACATCTGGAGATTAAAACAACTCATTACTTAAGGTATAACCAACTAACCCTTAAATATTGTGGTCTTATATGTTAAGCCCCTATATCATTAGAAAAAGACAATCCGGTAAAATTTTTAACTTGATTGTTCAAGTTCAAAAACTAACATGCTATTGGATTATATGGGAAAATTGATATTTTTTTGATTAAATTGTCAACCACGTGAGATTAAACTAGAATAATTGGATAAAAGTGTGTTAAATATGTAGGATTAAACTCGAAACTACTATGTTACTGCTGGTTGATTAAAAGATATCAGATTATACTATTTTGAGTTCAATCATTTATATGGTTCATTAAATGTTGAATTCTTACAGGATTTTCTGGTTACATGATCTACTCTTTCATGCATTGATTAATTTTTTTTTCTCTTTTGATTGATAACAATTTTATGAGAATCTTTTATGTACAGCCAAAGTGTAACGACCCTCAATATTCAGATGAACATAATGTAACTGTATTGCTTTTATAAGTAAAGTGTTGTAAGTACGTCGCCATTGTGTATACTTCTGTGATTTTGAACATTTTTATGTCACGATTTCATTAGGTAATGTGAAGATTTTTTTCCGCGTATTTTGATTGGTTAATGGTAAATGATGACCGTTGAACAGTCAAATATGTTAAGATTTTTTTTCTTTCTTTCTTGCCTATAAATTATAAAATCTACTTCATTTGTTCAAATCAAGACCAAACTTTTACATTTCTCGATTGTTTTCTCTCTCAAAATTAAATAGAAAATGTCATATTCTTCATCTTCTAAAGAATTTCAAGTTATTTTTAATTTTGCTATTGCTTGTGTTCTTTAAGTTTGTAGGATTTTTTTAATGTCATGTTTTTTTAGTAATGTAATGTAATGTTTTTTTTTTTATTTTGAAGTAATGAAAAATTATGCTTTTTTATTGAAAAAGAAGTTTTATTAAATTAAATTATTAAATAAAAAGTATGGCACCACTCTTTGGGTGTGATAAGAAACCACACTTGTGTGGTAAAAAGTGACGTGGTGCATATGTGACAGTGAAGAGAGTACGGTTTTGATGACACCACTCCCTTCAGCTTTATAAACTTGGTTTTATAAATTTGTTGTTATTTGCAAGTTTATATTTCCCGTTCTTGATATTCATTGTGTGTGGTTGTAGACTTTTGCATTGAAATTCAAAAATAATGATTTACTTTTGAATGTTTGTGGCCAATGAGTTTATTCAATGTTATATTTAGAAAATTGTTAACATTTAAATTTAATTACATTGAGTGCTACTTTCCAACTATTTAAGCTCTTTTATTTGATAGTAAATATTTAAATAAAGGGATTTTCTAATATGTACCACATATAAGAAGTATTAATTAATCATAATTATTACCATAATTAAATGTGAAATGCATTAATTATAGAGATTATTAATGAATTTTATATTTAATTATGGCAATATTTCTTATAATTAATGATTTAATATTTAATTATGGTAATAATTATGATTAATTAATATTTTTTATATGTGTCCTTAGGCACATATTAAAAAATCCCTTAAATAAAAGTTTATAATTGTTAAAAAGGAAACAATGTGTTATTCTCATATTACCTTTTTACTTACAAACAAACTCTCGTAATTACCAAAAAAAAAATAATAATAAAAAAAAATAATGCACTTAATTTATGGTCGTGCCTAATATGTTTATAAATGGTCATCTTGGTTAAAAATGTTAGTGTTTTAATTTTCATATTTTTTTAGGTAAACGGATAAAACATCTAAATTTCTAAAAGATAAGCATAAAAAACTATTGTTGCAGATGTATTATTAATTATAATATCTATTAACTTTCAACGTTGTTTTATGTTAAATCCCGTGTAGTACACAGGTTATAACATAGTTATTATTATAAAATTTAGGAAGTGGATTAACCCAATAAGATTAATGTTTTAGCCCATAGTAAAAATAAGTTTATCTTGTTGAAGAAAAAAAAGTGGATTATGGAATGTTTAAACACAAATTAATTAGGATGGGGTCACTCTCTCGATCGAGTTCTTAATGGGAACGACGGCAAATATGTTGACAATATGACTTCAAATCCAATTCGTGGATCCTTATGCTAGTATAAAAAATACTACGAATAAATAAATAAAAAGTCACCGAGTTGAGTTTTTTAGCTCATGGCAGTATTCAACATGTCTACCTCGTGGATCTTTATGCTAATATGATCCAAAACTAAGAGGCAGGCATCAATTTTCAAGGACAAACTAGTCAATTCCAATCAAAAGATATCAATGAAAGTGACCAAAAATGTATCCTTGTGATATACAAATGGAGAAGGGCAGATAAGAGAAAATGACTTGAACTATTATTTAATGGGGTTACAAACTAGGATTTTTGATTCCATAAATATTTTCTGCTTCTTTCTTGTGATTTTGTGAGTTGGGATTCATGGAATATGAGAAGGGCATTGAACATAATTTCACGCAAGATGGCACTACAGATCTTAAGGGTAGACCCATCCTTCGATCAAAAACAGGGAGATGGAGAGCTTGTTACTACATGATAGGTGATTGTCATAAAAAAAATATAATATATACTCTTACTTCTTCCTCTACTGGCTTTAATTTGTAATATATATGTGGAGTCATTGTTTTAATCTCCAAAAGAGTCATTTGGAGAAAAAAATACCCAGTGTATAAAAAGACATATAAAACAGTGTTGTATCGATGTCAGATACGTTAACACAATTACTATTTTTTTCTGTCGATATTATTAGCATTAGTTATCAAATATATTATACTTGTGTCATGGTTTTATCTGCTTAATAAACAAAGAAATTGATATACTATTTGTTGAATCGAATATGATACAACAACAATAACTTTTTTTTTTGTTCTTTGAACTTGATTTTTCAGGCTATGAAGTGTGTGAAAGAATGGCATACTATGGAATAGCAACAAACTTGGTGTTATACTTAACAAGGGAATTGCATGAAGGCACAGTGAAATCATCGAACAATGTCACAAATTGGGTGGGAACTGTGTGGATGACGCCTCTTTTAGGTGCATATATCGCCGACACATACTTGGGAAGATATTGGACTTTCATGATTGCTTCGGTCATTTATTTTCTGGTATATTTTTATAACTTTGTTCTGTGTTAACATTAACATTTTTGCGTAAATTAGTTCTAAACCCTAGATCGTGTTGCTAAATTGTAAATCGGGGCCGAGCAGAACTATCCGAAATATCTGAAATCCCTATCCGAAAATATCCAAAATTTCGGATATCCGGATTTTCAGATATCCAAAATTTGGATATCTGTGTTTTCGGATTCGGATACGGATAGTGATTTTGTAACTTTTTCGGATATTTCGGATATCAGATATCCGATATCCCAAATCTTTTTTTTCTTATTATATTTACTATTTTAATATGGAAAAGTGGAAAGTAATAATATATAGTCTCAAGTTTTATTGTTAATATTCGATCGAAAGTGTCATTGCTGATGAATTTAGTAACTTATTTTCACTAATATATTGTTTTATGTTTTCTTATGCTAAAACTATCGAGTTTTTTTTTATGAGATATATCCATCGTCGCTATAGGTATCTCCATAGTTAAATGTGGTGTTAATTTAAATTTATTTATAAAGTTAATAACGAATTAAGTAGTTGTCATCGAATAATCGGGTAGTTTGTCTTTCCCTATTATATATATTTGAATTTGTTTGTGACTTTAGTTTGTTTGCAAAGTATACACTAGAGATTAGCAGGCTAGTAGCACCGTATGTATCCGCAATTTGCAATAAGAAAATATATGTCACTTATAAAAGCACTCACATAACATAAAGGCATAATGAGGATGAATTGATACGAAAATAAAATACAATGCTTCTCTAGTCTTTTGCTTATTAGTTTCGTTACCAAGTTAATTGTAATGTTAATTTTTTTACCTAGTAAATACAAAACATAAATTGCATAAACTTTCATTTTCGCAGGCCTTGATTTTCGGATATTCAATTTAATATCCGAATTTGTATCCGAAAATTTGTATATCCGAAATTTCGGATATTGATACGGCTATCAAAAATCCACTATCTGAATTTTTGGATATCCGAATTTCTGGATATCCGGTTTTGAACACCCCTAGATGTGGGTTATCTTAATTACACAACTCTTTTCTTATTTAAACAGGGCATGTGTTTATTGACTCTTGTGGTTTCACTACCAACTCTTAAGCCACCAACATGTGGCAAACATGTGAGTTACCTAGATTGCGATAAACGGGCCTCTTCATTCCAAGTTGCTATTTTCTATTGTGCACTTTACATTATTGCGATTGGGACCGGTGGAACCAAGCCCAACATCTCGACAATGGGTGCAGATCAGTTTGATGATTTTGAGCCCATGGAAAAGGCTCATAAGCTCACTTTTTTCAATTGGTGGATGTTTAGCATCTTTTTTGGCACCCTTTTCTCTAATACATTCCTAGTGTATATTCAAGATGATGTGGGTTGGGCCTTAGGGTATGGTATCCCTACATTGGCTCTCCTTGTGGCCATAATAGCCTTTATATTTGGTACACCAACTTATAGGCACAAACCAATAGTAGAAAGCCCATTTACTAAAATTGCCAAAGTACTAGTTGCCACTTTTAGAAAGAGACATGTAGTTTTACCTATTGACCTTAAAGAGCTACATGAGTTACCTTTAGATGAGTACTCTAGTCACGGGAAGTATAGAGTCAGCCATTCGAGTTCGTTACGGTTCCTCGACAAAGCTGCAGTGAAGATCGATGAACCAGCTTCGGAATGGAAGTTGTGTCCGGTGACTCAAGTCGAGCAGACAAAACAAATGGTCAAAATGATCCCAATATTGTTTGCAACATTTATCCCTAGCACATTAGTGGCCCAAATACACACTTTTTTCATCAAACAAGGCACAACGTTGGTTCGATCCATGGGACCACATTTTGACATCCCACCAGCTTGTCTATCAGTATTTCTTACGATCTCCATGCTAATTAGTATTGTAGTTTATGATCGGTTATTTGTTCCTTGGGTTCGCAAATACACAAAAAACCCACGAGGCATTACTTTGTTGCAACGAATGACAATTGGAATCATCCTCCATATCATTACAATGATAGTCGCTAGTCTTGTAGAAAGACAACGACTAAGTGTTGCTAAAGATCATGGTATATCTGAGAAAGGACAAATCGTGCCTTTGAGCATATTCATTCTCCTTCCTCAATTCGCGTTGATGGGTGTCGCTGATTGTTTCTTAGAAGTCGCTAAACTTGAGTTTTTCTACGATCAAGCGCCTGAAGGAATGAAAAGCCTTGGGACTGCTTATTTTACAACTAGCTTGGGTGTCGGGTTTTTTCTAAGTAGTTTTATACTATCGACTGTGTCTGATGTTACCAAGAGGAATGAACACAAAGGTTGGATACTAAACAACCTGAATGAATCACATATAGACTACTATTATGTTTTTTATGCTATTTTGAGCTTCGTAAACTTCTTTTTCTTCCTCGTTGCCGCAAAAAACTTTGACTACAATGTTGAAGTTGATGAAACCAAACAAGAGTTGGAAAACAAGATATTGGGAAGTTCACAAAGCAAAGGTATGTTGTCAGATGATGATCATAAAATGTAATATTGTTTCATATTAACACAAACCTTGGATATATTCTCGTATTTTTTCCTATTATGATTACATATTTACATAACACTTTGTATTTACAATCTACCATATTTTAGTCAAATGTGATAATGTCAACTGTTGTTTTATTTAGGTAATATTTGTCATGATAGAATGGACTATTGCATTAAATGACACGTCTACTTCTTCTAATAAATAAAACATAAAAACATCATGTGTTCTTTTTCTAGCATACTTCTTTGATACGCGATATTTTTCTAAAATATCTACCATTTTTTTAACAATTCAATCCTATAAAATCTGGTAAAAATCTTTAACCATTATCTCGATAACTTTCTATTAAAATTTAGAGTAAATTACACGAATGGTCCCTATGGTTTGAGGTAATTTGCATGCTTGGTTCCTAACTTATTTTTAACTCGGAAGGTCCCTATGGTTTGTTTTTGTTACACGTTTGGTCCCTAATGTTTATTTTTGTTACGCGTTTGGTCCCTGTCTTATCTAAAAAGACTATTATTTAAAGAGAAAAAAATGATGGGGTAGGTGAGGTAAGGTGAGGGGGTAGGATTAGGGGTGTGTTTATTTAGATAAATTAAAAAAAATCAAGGGTATAATAGTCTTTTTAGGTAAGATAGGGACCAACCGCGTAACAAAAACAAACAGTAGGGACCTTCCGAGTTAAAAAAACAAGTTAGGGACCAAACGCGCAAATTACCCTAAACCATAGGGACCATTCATGTAATTTACTCTAAAATTTAATCCAAATTTGAATCCTAATTTCTAAAATTATCACGTATAAAAATTTTTGAGAACCTTTTATAAAATTATTGTTAGCATATTACCACTACTACTATTATTTACAACTAAACCCTAAAATTAAATATTAAACCCCAATCATTTTATTTGTTTTTTGTTCATTCGAAACCTTTTATCCCAAACTAGGTTATAACCCGTGGAAACCACGGGAGGTACGGTTAAAAATTTTATATAGACAAAAAAAAAATTAATAACTGTAAAAAAAAGCATTGGATTCTGGATGGCAAGTAATTACTACTTTATTTGATAAGTAAAATAAACATAACACTTTAACATAAATTTTGACATACTTCTTCGAACACAATATTGGAAGTTTGATTAGTCAAATTATCATTCTTATCTAAAATCAATAACTTCAATCATTCTCTGCTATTTACTCTGGATAAAGCAACATATAACTGACCATGTGAGAAAATCGGTTCTCGCAAAAACAACCCAACTTTTGACAATGATTGTCCCTGGCTTTTATTTACGGTCATAGCAAAACAAACCGCTAGGGGAAATTGTCTCCTTTTGAACTTGTATGGAATTTTGTTATTTGAAGGTGTTAAAGACAACCTTGAAATAAAAACTCGATATCCAATGTTGCTTCCAGTTAAGACCAATGATTCTATGACACGATTACCCAATGATACCACCTGAAGTCTAGTACCATTACATAACCCATTTTTCTGGTTGATATTTCTTAGTAACATAATCGAAACACCAACTTTTAAAATCAACATCTATTAACCACCTCCTGCTCGTTATCGGTTCCTACGCCCCACAATAATCTAGAGCTCCACATGCCCGGAACTCGCTGAAGTTCAATGAATGCGCCCCAACCCAGGCCATTATCTCAGAGTGAAACGCGCTCAACCGCTTATCCAGAATCTCCAAAATGCCCTCCTTGACCGTACCAAAGATCACAGTAGTCTGCTTGAGAATACAACGCATAATCTTAGACGAGATGAACTGGCTAGTCTAATCATCTAGTTACCCGACTCCAAAACCTGAACCCGAGCCCTTACCAGCACCAGAACTGCCAACAAGTCTGCCTCGCAATGTCACCATACTGAAAATAGACCATATAAGCCAACATAATACGCATCAAAATATATACATCAAGGGATCACAAACTCCACAAGCTTCCTAGTTTCATCGCAACTCTCCTTGACTCGAGTACAGATCCTCTACTTCCAGTAATATGGGACCATATTACCTTCCACATATATCCATACTTTCCCCAAGGATTGCCTTGAATCGACCAAGTATTTTTATATCTATACAACTTCCCCTCACAGATAAGGATCCTAACACTAGATCGCATCCTAGGTTTTCCTACGATAAAATCCACACCACTCTCTGCCATCAGTTGTAGAAGGAACTCCCGCTAATTTCCTCTAACTAGCTCATGAATACAATTACATATTACTAAAGCTAGATAATTCTTCGAATGAGTGGTCTCACACTACAACGGTTTGACTCAAACAAGAGTTGCACAATTGAGTTAAAACCTAACATTCTAAAATTATTTAGTTCCCATAATATGTAACTTATCATATTCGCTTACTAGTTAGCTGAAGCTAGTTAGAACTCCTAGAAAGCACAAAGCTAGCAGCATTCGGGCATTAAGTAATCGGAACCAAACATACCCTTACCAAGCCATCCTATTCTTGACTAATTAGTATTAGCATGCAAGTCTACCAGCTCATACAATACACATACAAAGGCATCTCCCCTAGCATTCTATCATGCAAAAATTGAGCAGATTATTAGCCCTAACTAGCATGCGGTTCACAGATTCACATATCAAATCATATTAGATAACATGTATGGGTATTTTGTAAAACTTAGTTGAGCTCGGCTAATTCCATGCACCATACCCTTTCTTGTCTTACACCCCGTTACCGAGTTCATTTTAAGGAGAGAAAAGAAAAGAAATTGGTGGAAGTGAGAGGAAAGTAAAAGAAATTGGTGTTCCCGAGTTTCATTAAAGGAAGGAAGTGGAAGGAAATGGAATGATCACTTTCCCTCCTAACTTTCCTTCCGATTTGGAAGGATTTTGAGAGAAAGAACAAAATGTTTAATTTTCCTTCCACTTCTCTCCAACTCGGGAACACAAAATACAAATTTTGTTTACTTTCTTTTCTTTTATTTTCTCTCCTTACTTTCTTTTCTCTTATCTTCTTTTCTTTGCTACAACTCGGGAACAGGATGTTAGAAAACTCTTTTCTTAAAATACATTTCTTTTGGAAAAAACTTAACTAAATCCTCAGTTTGAGTTCAGACACACCTAAGAGTATGTTCGAATCCCTCAAACCAATGCTCTGATACCAACTTGTAACACCCCAAAAATAAGACCCAAAAAGTTCATTTTTAATTTAATAAAATTAGTATTCCAAAAACATCATCAATACAATCCAAATAGAACATGTGTATCAATCATCATATCAAATCAGAGTAAATCACAAAATGTGGAACGAGGAGGTGTGCGCTACAATCATCCCGAGCCCTTCCCTTTGGAACTGGAAGTACCTCAAACATAAATTGAAAACCGCAAACACAAAGCTTAGTGAGTTCCCCAAGATACCAGATACTATATATATATATATATATAACACATAATGGGCCCCGCCCGTTAAGTATAACAGGCCCCGCCCAAACTCGCATAACGGCCCTGCCCAATGACTATAACGGGCCCCACCCTAAATCGCATAACGGGCTCTGTCTACATACAATTCATATAAACATAACAGATAATAACATAAAAAATAACCATCGGGCCCTACCTACTAAGCATACAAGCAGATACATATACAAGTGTCACATAGACAATGAGTATTCTAACATTACAGATAATGGGTCGGCATTGGTGCTTTCGCCCCGCTAAACACAGTGAGAAACTCACCTCGAACTGCTTAATCACACAAAAAAATCTTTGGCAGCTAGTTCGACAAATCCCTGAGCTATCAATACCAAATAACACCCCATAAATAATTGGATTTCAAATCCATAACCAACACTCTATGAATAGGGTAAAAAGACCATTTTACCCCTTACATAGTTTAGTCCAATACCAAAGCCTATACCTACAATCAAAAGGCCCAATTCCAGGATAATCATCTATGGCCCAATTATGGCCCGATTTTCCAAATTGGGCCCAAACCATTACATGAGCCTTAACCTAAAGACGAACACATTCTCAGCCCAAATGCATAAGAATTCAAATGGCCCAACAAGCCCTAAACATCTAGGCCCACAGAATGGCCCAAACCGAGGGTCCAAGATTGTGAAGCCCATCTTACTGAGTACAAGGGGAGAACTTAGTTGTACACTAAGCATACACGCTTTAGGGCTTGTACGCGACGTGTACAAACTTATATGCCCAACTTACTACCCCATTCAACCATCTTCCATATTAACCCCTAATACATTAAGACATTGCTCCAAAACGTAGATCTGAGTTCCTTAAGTTGGATTATCATGTAAAATTTCTAACTTTACGTTCATGGATGGCTAAATGAAGATCTTAAAGCTCAAAATGACTTGATAGATAACTTATTACCTGCATAAGCCCAAAAACTCCATAAAGTTTGCACCTTTACGCTTAAGAAACTCCTAATAAGCTTAGATCTAAAAGAATAAGCCCTTCAAACGTCTAAAATCATCAAACCAACCCAAAAAGGGACCAAAAGCTTAAAAACTAAAGCATGAAGAGATGTAAGCATGGAGAAGGCAAGGTTAGGATTTGATACCCCTAGAAGCTTGCAAAATGAGTGATGATTCTGGATTTCTAAACTTTCCACCAAGTAAAGCACCCTCACCTTTATTCAAATCCTTCAAGATGAGCAAAATAAACACCAAATTCATCACAAAAGCTCAAAGACACAACAATGGTGGCTTAAGGTTGATTTTAGGGTTTAGAATATATGGGGGTTGTAGAAAAAGCCAACCTTAGGGACATAAGGTATTTATATAGGGTACAACACCTTAATTAGGGTTTTCAAATTAGACCATTACGCCAAGCATAATCCTCGTACGCACAACGTACAAGGCCTCGCACCCCCAATCAGCTTCACCTTAGTATGCTAAGCGTACCATGTGGTACACCCCGTGTAACATCCCAAATTTCCAATAAAATTTTTCATTTTTAATTAACAAAAATCATTCTCAAGACATAATATTTCTACCACATCTGTTTTTCAAAAATCCATAATATCAAACCAAGACTCTAATACCAACTTGTAACATCCCCAATTTCCAATAAAAAATTTCATTTTTAATTAACAAAAATCATTTTCAAGACATAATATTTCAACCACATTTGTTTTTCAAAAATCCATAACATCAAATAAATTATCCAAAAACATCAGAGTGTCCCAAAAAAAACATCAGGGAGTGCATGTCGCGCCATCACGCCGAGCCCTTGCCCTAAGGCTCTGAAATTGTAAGCTAATGCTTAGTGAGTTACCTAGAGCATACCCCCACACAATCCACATAATCATATAATCCATATTAGCTATATCAGCTATATATACCACATAAGCCATGCATACAAACATATAAGGATTCCATGGAATTCCTCCAAGGTCTTATATCGAGTGTCACTAGAACCCCTACGTGGTATTAACTACCTACCATGGGAACCCCCACATGGTATTTACTAACTACCACTGGAACCCCCACATGGTATTGACTACCTGCCATGGGAACCCCCATATGATCTTTACGAACTGCCACTGGAGCCCCCACATGTTTGACTACCTGCCATGGGAACCCCCACATGGTCTTCACTAACCAAATAAATATCATACTAACTAACCATGTAAAGATACTAGGATGCCTTGGAAATCCTCCAAGGACTTATTCCAAATGTCATGGGAACCCCCATGGTCTCAATCTACTGCCACGGGAACCCCCCAGGGTCTTCCATACAATTGTTAAACTGACCCATTGGTGTGGTGAGGAGACTCACCTCTCAAGAAATGTTCAACCGATAAGATCAATCCCAATCCATAACTCCAACTCAACCACCTATAATCGCCAAGTGACTTATTTGTCAAAATCCCGAAATACCAAAATACTCTTAAATTTAAACTTGGTCAACCATGGTCAATGTCAAGGTCAAAAGCCCATGTTGACCCCAACTCGTCGAGTGCATCTAGCAGCTCATTGAGTTCCTTTAGTGTTTAGAAAACCAGGAAAAACCCTAGCCAACTCGCTGAGTTGTCTATCAGCTCATCGAGTTCACTCAGTATCCAAAAGATGGAGAAACCTGATCCAACTCGTCGAGTTGCGAGGGAAAATCGTCGAGTTTTCCCAGTATTAACCTATTCAATCCTTTTCAGTCGGATCTAAAGCTCCAAACTACAGATCCAATCCTCTAGGGTTAAGTTAACACATAAAGTTGCTAACTTTACATTCATACAAGGCATCAAAGGGCTAAAAATTCTTAAACAAGCTTATAAAGGGTCTTATAGCATAAGGAGGGCCTAGACTTGATAAAGTTGGCAACTTTAAGTCCACAAAGGCCCTGGGATAACTAGATCTAGAGCCAAATCTTCATATCATGTTCAAATCCACGAATAGTCCCAAACTAGGCTAACAATGGCCATAAATTTCATAGAAGAAGATCTAAGCAATAAAAGGCCAAGTTTCGACTTTATACCTGAATGTAGCTGCAACACTAGAGGAAATCCCGGATCTACTTCCTTCTACTCAATATATACTCTTCAAGCTTCTTGTTCCTTTCAAATGAGAACTAAAAGTCACTCTCAAAGCTCTCTATCACACACAAGAAGGTATAAGGCTCAAACTAGGGTTTTTGTGGGCTGCAAAGACGATGATGGATGCCACAAATGAACCATAAGTTCTTTATATAGGGTGAAAAACTCGGAAAATTAGAGTTTTCCTTTCCAACGCCTACTCGTCGTGTTGGGCCTTCCAACTCGTCGAGTAGACCCTTCATCCCGCGTCATAACGATTCATACTCGACGAGTTGGAGCTTCCTAGCTCGTCGAGTCCTAGTCTAAACCCCTAAAATGTTAGAGAAATAAATGATACATGAATCAAGTGTTACAAATCTCCCCCACTTGAACTAGACTTCATCCTCGAGCTTCCCAATGCATCCCTGCAACATATCCTCGAGCGTCTGGATCATCCGCTCGTTTCGGCCATCTGTTTGGGGGTGGTATGCAATGTTGAAGTGTAACTGAGTTCCCAAATCTTCGTGGAACTTCCGCCAAAACCTAGTTGTAAATCGAACATCGTGGTCTGAGATCCCCTATACTGGAACTCCGTGTCTGACCACCACCTCGCGCACATAGATATCTGCTAATTTCTCAGCATAAATGCTCTCAGAGATCGGAATAAAGTGTGTACTCTTTGTCAGTCAGTCCACAATGACCCATATGGAATCCACACCCCTCGTTGTCCTTGGTAACTTCGTGATGAAGTCCATGGTGATCTCTTCTGACTTCCATATAGGAATGGGTAGCGGCTGAACCTTACCATGAGGTCGTTGATGTTCAGCCTTAACCATCCTGCAGGTCAAGCACTACTCTACAAACCAGGTGATCTCCCACTTCATGCAGGGCCACCACTAACTCAACCTCATATCTCTATACATCTTTGTAGCCCCCTATGTATAGAGAACTTGGACTTGTGTGCATCTTCAAATATCTTTTGTCTCACTCCCCCAGTTATCGGTACCTACACCAAGCCACACTATGTCAAGAGTCCCTGACCATCCCTACACACAAGGGAAACTGACCCCAAATCTGCTCTATCTTTCAGTTCTCTCTCTTCAAACCCTCAACTTGAGCCTTCTTGATCATAACTAACAATGGAGAGACCATCGTCATCCTCAAACAAACATTCCTGATAGGAGAATCCGTCGCCTTGCGGCTCAAAGCATCAGCTGCCACATTGTCCTTACCTGGATGATATAAGATCTCCCAGTCATAATCTTTCGGTACATCCAACCACCTCCTCTAAAGCACGTTGAGATTCTGATGATTCATCAAATACTTCAAACTCTTGTGGTCAGTAAAGATGTTGCACTGAAACTCCGTACAAGTAATGCCTCTACATTTTGAGAGTAAACATTACTACCCCCAATTCTAGGACATGAGTGGGGTAATTCGCCTCATGAGGCTTCAACTGCCTCGAGGCGTACGCAATCACATGCCCCCTCTGCATCAGAACCGCCCCTAACCCTGAGATTGATGCATCACAATAAACTACCAAATCATCTAACCCCTTAGGCAGTACTAGAATCGAGGCCTCACATAACCTCTGTCTTAAGGTCTCGAAAGCCAACTGCTGGTCCGGGCTCCACCGAAGGATCACATTCTTCTTGGCCAAACGGGTCCATGGCACGACGATCTTGAAGAAATCTTGGATGAATATTCGATAATACCCCACTGGACCTAAGAAGCTACGAATCTCATATGCATTCTTCGATACTGCCTCAACCTTGGCTAGATTAACCGAAATCCCCTCTTAGTTGATGATGTTCCCCCAAAATTGCACCTCTCACAACCAGAAATCACACTTTGAGAACTTAGCATAAAGCCTTTCCATCCTCAGTGTATCCAATACCCCCACTCAGATATTGCTCATGTTGCTCCTTGGTCTTATAATAGACAAAGATATCATCAATAAAAATGATCACAGACCAATCCAACATTAGCCTACATATCATGTTCATAAGATCCATGAACGTGGTTGGGGTATTGGTACCGACAGAAGACTTGGGAACTCAGCCTACATATCATGTTCATAAGATCCATGAATGTGGTTGCTCCTTCGTCTTACAATAACCCCACCCAAATGGCATCACCACAAACTTGTAGTGACCGTACCGAGTCCTGGCAGTTGTCTTCGGTATATCGTCATCCATAATCCTCATCCGATGGTACCCTGACCGAAGATTAATCTTGGAAAACCAAGATGCACCCTGCAGCTGATCGAACAAATCATCGATCCTTGGAAGCGGATAACGGTTTTCCATCGTTAACTTGTTCATGTAGCACCTGGTTTTTGGTACATATTTCTTTTTATTTTTATCTAAGTAGTTTTCATTTTTGGCCTTGGACTCGGCGAGTTGAAGGACCAACTCGCCGAGTAGAAGCAGGATGGGACGCAGGGTTTAAGCCGTGGACTCGACGAGTAGACCCTGTCTGGACAAAAACCCTAATCCAAGTGTTTGCATCCTATTTAAGAAATGTTATGTCGACCACAACCTCCCTTATGCTCCCAGAACAACTCTCATTGAAACCCTAGCCATTAGTGAAGCAATATAAGCCTTGTTGGTGGATTTTGGTGCTTGTGGTCTTAAGAAGGAAGGGGAAAAGCTTGAGGAAGCAAGTAGAGACTAAGGGAATATGAGTTTGTGCACCTTCTATAGTTCATTGAAGGTAAACAGTTGTAACCTTGCTCACTCGTTTGTTAGATCCCTCTTTGGGGAGATTTAGGGCTTTTATAAGCCATTTTTGGTGGCCAACCATGTTTGCAAATATGGTTGGGGGTTAAAGCTTATGAATCACGTCATTAAAGGGGTCACTAGGCTGATTTGGGTTGCTTTTGCACCTATGAAAGGTCCCATTCATCATACGAGCTTGTTTTATGTCTTTTTAAGCTCAAAGTCCCATGCAAGCATGTAAAGTTTGTAACTTTACTTGCTAGATCGATTGTAGAAGCTTGGATCTATCTTTTGATCAAAGGTTGTACATCAGAAATCGAGGAATTAAAGTGTGGACGTGACCAACTCGGTGAGTCCATTCCTGGGACTCGACGAGTCGGAGGCTTTAAGTCCCATATTTGTTGAGGGTCAATGCATTGGACGTGATTTTAGACCTAGGGTTCATGGGACTCGACAAGTACTAGAACAGACTCGGCGAGTCCAAGGCAATCTTCTTAAGATTGAAAATGAACTCGACGAGTTGTTCATACAACTCGGCGAGTCGAAGACATGACTTGTTCATCAGATGAAGGTGGACTCGACGAGTGTTCATACAACTCGGCGAGTCGGATGAGTTTCATGCGATGTTCATATGAGAGAGGAACTCGTCGAGTCGATGCCAAACTCGACGAGTCGAGACGTGGATAAGGACGAGTAAAGGGTGAAGGACTCGGTGAGTTGACGGCCCAACTCGGCGAGTCGGGTCAACTTGAAGTTGACTTTGACTGGACTTGGACTGACCTTGTTTAGGGTTGTACGTGTTGTGTGTTGACTTGAAGGTTGTCGTGTAGGGATCGAGGAGTCGTAGGGATTCGACTTGTGCGTCGATAATAATTCAAACACTGCACAACATTGAGGTAAGTTACTTTCCAGTAGGGGTGGGTCTAAGGCCACAATATAGGCCCACCAAAAAGGGGTATTTAGAAGATAATGGTCTTTATGATAATTATCTAGGTCTGGTTATGTGTTGGTTATGAGATTTATCTGGATGATATGTTATGTGTATAGTGGGGATTAGTTTCCCTAACAATGGTCCTTGGGACCCAAGGGTAGGTCAGTACCCGGATATGCCTAACTGTATGTTTATATCTGTTGATTGTATGCTAGTGATAGGGGTGAAATAATCCCCAGTTACCGGTTGAAAGATACCGATGACAGATACCGGTTGAAAGATACCAATGTTGATTACCGGTTGAAAGATACCGATAATGGTTACCGGTTGAAAGATACCGATGAAGGTTACCGGTTAAAAGATACTGATGTAAGTTACTGGTTGAAAGATACTGACGATATTGTATGGTATGTGGTATGATGGGGGAACTCACTAAGCTCTGTGCTTACAGTTTTGGGTTTATTGTTTCAGGTACTTCAGAAGATCATGGACAGGCGAAGGCGTGACCGTACTGCTCCTCATCCTTATGTTATGATTTTTGGGACACTCTGGTAGAAAATGATTTGAAAACATTTTGTAAACAGTGCTATTTGGTTTTTATTTATGATTGAAAAAGTTTAAATTTAGCGTAAAATTTATCCTCACTATATCGATAGGGTCTACGACACCAAAGTCGGCCCTTTAGTTGTTATTGTTATGGTATGCTACATGTGGTTATGATCTATTAGATCGGAATAGGGGTAGAAAGTATGTTATGCTCTTATGATTCGTAGGAATTGGTATGTTACTGACCTGCTAGGTCGGTACTCTAGTTACAGGAGAATTCTCTGATTGATTATCAGTGAGATAGATATGTTTGATGTTTGTATATGACAGTATATGTAGTATGCGTACATGGTTATTTGCTTGTGGTTGGGTTGAGGCGGTCCTGCTTTGTGTTGAATGCCAATATACCCTATGAGCGGTTCGGGGAGACTGTAGGCCCACGTAGCGGACTAGTCACACCGAAGGCTCGGGATAGATTCAAACAGACTGTAGGCTCGGTAGGGCGGTACAGTCAGGCCGATGGCCCAATATGCATGTTGATTGATTGAATATTTCTGATATGGTATTATTAGTGTGGTATAGGTATTTTGGGGGTAGCTCACTAACCCCTCGGGCTTACAATTTTCAATTTATTGTTTCAGGTACTTTAGGAGATCATGGAAAGGTGAAGGCGTGACCGTACCACTCCTCATCCTTATGTTATGCTTTTTGGGACACTCTGATTGAAAATGATTTGAAATTTTTTTGTAAACAATGCTATTTGGTTTTTATTTATGATTGAAAATGTTTAAATTTGGCGTAAAATTTATGGATGTTACAGTTCAGCTCCTGATAATCGATGCACATCCTATCTTACCCGTCCTTCTTCTTCACGAATAGGATCGGTGTTCCCCACGGGGAGCTGCTCGTACGGATAAACCCACGGTCTAGCAGCTCCTAAAGCTGCATAGAAAGCTCCTGCATCTCGGGAGGCACCCCTGGAAACTCCTCAGGAAAGACATCCAGAAAATCTCGTACAAACAATACATTGCCCAAATCTGTCGTGGGCTCACCCCTCGTATCTAAGATGTATGCCAAAAATCTTGAACAACCCTGATGGAGAAGTCTCCTAGCCCTCGTAGTTGAACAGAGAGTTGGCTTCTGCAAGGCCCTCTCCCCATGAATAACTAGTTCTCCCCACTTGGGGTTCAAACTCTCACCAGTTGGCACTTATAGACTATCATGGCCCCATTGACCCCCAACCAGTCCATTCCGACGATCACCTTCAGCCCTCGTAACGGTATCAGAACCAGATTAACACGGAACCTCTCCCAAAACACATTCAAGACATAATATTGATATTCCCTCGCGACACTCATAGTCTGGCCGTCTGCAATCTCAACCTCCAACGGGAATCCAACATCCTCGGAGCGTCCCTAAACTTCTTGCTGAGTGCAAGAGACACAAATGATCAGGTAGCTCCATAATCAAAAAGAAGATATGTTGAACCATTGACCATAAAGGTCCCTATATAAGAGCACATATATACATAAGCATAACAAAACAATGTTGGGCATAAAGTAAATTACATACCTGTCACGACGTCTTGCGCTGCTCGAGCCTCCTCGGTAGTCAACTGAAATGAACGGCTCTTCACCGCAAGAGCATCCTCCTTGGCAGGGCGGCCATCAGTGATCCTCAATGTGGAAGGCATAGGCGCCATCACTGCTCCTCCTCCTCCTCCTGCAATCTCGGACAATCGGCCTTTTTATGGACAGTCTGGTTGCAGTGGAAACAAATCAAGACGTTCTTGGGGCAATCCATGCTCATGTGGCCTGGCTGACCACAAGTATAATGTAACGTCTGCGTTTCTAGGCTAGGCACTAATGATGATGTAATAGCCTAGGCCAACCTTTGTAACTTGTTTTGAAATAATAAGACGTATTATTGATTATTATGTGTTTTATGCTAAATTATTATAATTTAATGAATTAAGGATAAAAATAAACTTCAAAAATAAATGTTAGACAAACCTGATATCTATGAATAAAGTTGTAGTGGTTGAAATAAGGATTCCATAGATATAAGGAATACCGAAATCCGAGTTATAACGAAGAAGTTATGACCTGTCGAAGTTTCGCGACAGAACCAACATGACGTTATGTGACGTAAAATGTGAATTTAGGATAAAGTGATTTTTAGCCTTAGCAGTCTAAACGAAAAAAGTAGTGTTCGTTAAACCGAGAGCGTGCATAAAAAATGCCCAAATTTGACTTCATATGAGGAAGTTATCATTTTTCTAAGTTTCAACTTAACAATAGACAGCTAAAAACTCGAATTTTAGATCTAATGATTTTTAACCGACACAACCTAAAAGAGAATTGAAGGTCTTATCAATAGTAGTACAACGGTAAAAAGATAGACGAAAACGGACGTCGGATAAAGAAGTTACGAAAATTTAATGGATTTTCCTGTCCTGGTCTGTTAAAAATAATAATATTAAAAATAAATTCAAAATTAACCAACGAAGTCTAAACAAAAGTTGTAGAGTATAATCTCGCTTACACGTGCATATAAAGAAAGTCAAAAATGGAGCTCGTATGAGAAAATTATGAATTTTTTAAGTTTGGGGCAAAAATATGAGGAGCTTTGCATACTAGGCTTGGACTCGGCCACGTACAAGCTTCGCATGAGAAAGTTATGAATTTTTGAAGGTGTTGTGAATCTGGCTAAGCTCGTCTGGTAGATCCAAACGGTAAGCCACCTTGCACACCCGGGAGATAATCCTGAACGGACCAACATATTGGGGTCCCTAACTTTCCCTTCTTATGAAACCTAATGACACCCTTCCAGGGTGACACTTCAGCAAGACGAAGTCTACCGCCTGGAACTTAAGATCCGAGCGATGCCGGTCAACATAGCTATTTTGACGGCTCTGCGCAACCCGCATCCTATCGCGAACTTGTTGGATCAACTCGGTAGTCTTAAGCACCACCTCAGTGCTTCCCATGACTCAGTGCCCAATTTCAACCCAACAAACTGGTGCCCTACACCTCTGACTATACAACCTCTCAAACGGGGGTTGGTTGATACTAACATGATAACTATTGTTATATGAAAACTCTGCTAGTGGGATATATGAATCTAAACTCCCTCTGATATCCAAAACGAATGCCCGCACCATATCCTTACGCATCTGGATCGTCCGCTCGCTCCGGCTGTTTGTTTGGGGGTGGTATGCAGTGCTGAAGTGTAACTGAGTTCCTAACTCTTCGTGGAACTTCCGCCCAAACCTGGATGTAAATCAAACATCACGGTCCAAGAACACCGATACTGGCACTCCGTGTCTGACCACCACCTCCCGCACATAGATATATGCTAATTTCTCAGCATAAATGCTCTCGAAGATCGGAATAAAGTGCATAATCTTCATCCATCTGTCCACGATGTCCCATATGGCATCAACACGCCTCGTTGTCCTCGGTAACTTCGTGATGAAGTCCATGGTGATCTCTTCCGATTTCCACATAAGAATGGGTAGCGGCTGAACCTTGCCATGAGGCCGCTGATGTTCATCCTTGACCTTCCTGCAGGTCAAGCACGGCTCCATAAACCATACGATATCCCGCTTCATGCAGGGCCATCGGTAACTCAACCTTAGATCTTTTTACATCTTTGTAGCCCCTGAATGTATAGAGAACATGGACTTGTGTGTCTCTTCCAAAATCTTTTGTCTTACTCCCCCAGATTCCGATACCCACACCCGGCCACCCTGTGTTAAGATTCCCCAACCATCACGTACAAACAAGGGAAGCTGACCTTGAATCTGCTCTATCTTTCAGCTCTCTCTCTCTCCAAACCCTCCACTTGAGCCTTCTTGATCATATCTAATAGTGGAGAGACCACCATCATCCTCAAACAAATGTTCCTGGTAGGAGAACCCGCCGCCTTATGTCACACCCCCAAACCGTCGGAACAGACGACAAAAATGTCCGGGGGCGGGTGACGTCATATGTAGTATCACAACAATTGTATCATAGCAATTAAAGTAAACACAACCATTACATTTCAATATGAATATTTACATCTGTTTGAAATTATAGTTTGTATACAACATTATATAATAAAAGTAAAAGATGATTCTCCAAAATGCTCCGTCTTCTCCAGAAGCTGGCAAGGGTACTTGTCTATCGTTGTCTTGAGAATACAAATGACTTTGAAAATATATCAACATAAAACTGGTGAGTTCATAAGCATGTTTTTGTATTGAAAACTAGTCACTGAATTTGTACAAATGATTTACTATCATTATAAGTTAAATATCATTTATATCGAAACCCTGGTCAATCACCAGTAAGTAAAATGGGTTACGTTTGAAAACCCTGGCTACCACCAGTAAGTGATGTATGTTCTGTTCGAAAACCTTGACTACCACCAATAAGTGATGTATGTTCTGTTCGAAAAGCCTGGCTTCCGCCAGTATGAAAACATGTTTCGTATGAAAACCCCGGCTACCGCCAGTATGCAAGGTAGTTTTATTAAATTAAAACCAAAGATTGGATCCCTGGAATACCCTCCAGTGTAGTAAGTAGGTAGTCTTATTGTTTAAAATAAAACTATTGAAGAAAGAAAATCCCATAAACAAAGGTTAGTTGATAATATTGTGAGTTTGTGTAACCATGCTAATATGACTGATGACCTCCATGATGTTTCTTCATGCGTCAGATGTTACAAAATTTATCACCCCAGGCATGCCTGCCTAACTTTAACTAACAGTTCAGGTGTGGGATTGTCGATCCCGAATAAAACTATTAATAAATCTCACGCTCTCCCTCCAGGAGACTCAGGTTATACTAAAAGTAGAGGATTTACCAGTACCCCGAATGGTACTATGAAGAAGGTCTCCCAATCATGTATTAACTAGTTTACGTATTGATCTGTTGTTCTCGTGTTCGAAATCATTTGTATATGGTGTAGAGTATAAATAATTACACTTAAAATAATTATTTAGTAAGATACTCTTGTTATCTGAATGTAATATGGATAAACTAAATTTGTCATAGTTTATGTGTTTGAATCTGTAAAACCGGTAATGAATTCCCCAAACTATACCTACTATAGTTTGACCAGTATGTTATGTTCATGTATTGTTCTGAAAACTATGCAATTATGTTTAGAAAACGTCCCTTATTCTCCGCATACTAAAAAAGGGATAAATTGTCTAAAAGTTTGATGTAAAACCGTTGTAATTGCATCAATTTTTAACTTGTGAAAACTTTTATGTTTGGCTAATATCCCCCCTGAAAATGTTATAAAAACTTATAAAAGCGTATGGGTATGAACTCACAGTTTGTTGGTCACAAAGGATTGAACTGGAAGATCCTGGAGTTGACGCACGTGACACTTAACGGAATCCTAATATCAAAAAATACATATACATATCTAAATTAGCGATTTCCTTAGATAAAGTGTTAGATAAAGACTTGTTTTCTGTTAAGGAATGTTACCGAGACTTGGTTGAATTGAGGGAACATGCTTTTCACCACTAAGGTGATGTTTACAGTTGTGAACAAGGTTTACGGCCGTGAATGGAGTTTATTACGGTCGTGAATGGAGTTTACGACCGTGAACTGTCCTTTGAGGGGTTTACGACTTTTGAAGATTTGAAGGGTTTACAACCGTAAACTCAAGAATGAGGGTGCTTGATTTCGATGGAAACTTGTTCCAGATTCTCCCAAACGGCCCCAAATGATGATTTCCGGCATTTTTCGGGTGAAAGGAGGGTTTTTTGGTATTTACGGTCAAACTGTTTAGAGAGAGAAAGGGGGTGTTTCCGGCCAATAAGGTTCAAATGAGGGTGGGGGTCTTGTATTTATAGGCCAGGAGTATGATCGGTGGTGGGGTCCAACTGGCACAGACCGTAAACGGGTTTACGGCCATAGACGAGTTTACGGCCGTAAACTCGTCTTTTTTTTTTCAAGAGTTGCCGTAAACTCGTCTTGGCTGTGAACTCGTTGATTTTCGAGGAATTGAAGGTTTTTCACACGATTTTTGATTTTTTGACCCCCATAGAATTAAAACTATCACTCTAGTTAAGTTAATTAAACCAAGAAGTTGGCGGAAAATTTAATAAAATTAAATTTTATTAACGGAGGTGGGTTAAAATAACGGGAGAAATTTCGAGTTGTCACACCTTACGACTCAAAGCATCGGCCACCACGTTGGCCTTCCCTGGATGGTATAAGATATTGCAACCATAATCTTTCAGTACATCCAACCACTTCCTTTGACGCATGTTTAGGTTATGCTGATCTATCAAATACTTCAAACTCTTTTGGTTAGTAAAGATGGTGCACCGAACTTCGTACAAATAATGCCTCTGGATTTTGAGAGCAAACACCGCTGCCCCAAATTATTGAAAAAGATACACAATAATGATTTTTACTGAATTTGAAACGAAAACAGACACACAATAATGTTGTAACCTTGTGAAAAATATTGAAAACAAAGTGAGGAATTAGATTCACTTCATAATGCTCTGGGATGTAGTTCCTAAATATCCTTGTTGTTGAATTAGCTATAATTAAATAAGAAAGCATTCTTCTATAACTATGTAGTACAGGAATATGCTGGAGTTAATCGGAGTGCTTCTTTTTGACATGATGCTTAGTGTAGAAAAAATGAGAATCAGAATCAGAAATGAGAATATGCATTTATGTATAATCAAAATCAGAAACATAATATGCTTTTTTCTAGCTCTTTCTAACTCAAATAGCATAACTTTATCATGTTGCATAGTACTAAATCACATTTTCTGATTGATGTTCTTTTATGTAAATTTTAATTTTAATATTGACAAGAATTCAGTCTACGAATCCAGTCTACGAATCCACAAAGGGGTTAGACTCGACAAGAAGTAAGTAAATACCCCTTAAATATCTTTTATTTTTTCATGACTTGAATGGAGAACTACTACTCTATTTTTTTAGCTTAATGGACTTAATGGGTGACTTAATCCAGTAAACTATAGTATAAATGAGTGTTCTTTTTTACTTAATGCAATAAAAATCGATTTAACTGAAAAAGTTAAGAAAATGAGGCTTTCCCCATTAAATCTTAACTTTTTGATAAATTTCCTCGTACATTATTTGCCAATATCATTTTTATCTTTATTTGTTTGAAAATTCCAGTAATTTAACAACAAAGTTACTAAGACACGATAAAAAGACCAAAATGCCCTTTTCTTAAATCTCACATGTTTTTTTCAATAATCTGTAAAAACATAGCTAACTCAGGTGCAAAGTGAAAAATGCATAAAGCAATTAAGAAGTTATATGAAGTCACAAAGACCAAAATAAAAACGTTTCATAATAAATGGACGAAAATACATTTTTCCTAAATTTCCAAAACCATTTTTTTTAACAACAGGAAAGAAAACGATTTTACTCTTTTATTTAAACGGAACCATTTACCACTTGGTTAATATGCATTTTATGGTGATATAAATTCAATCATACTTCATACATAAGTCATGGTGTTGGTTTTGGTCATAAAAAATGGATCCAACAATCCAATTTGAAAAATATATTTATCAAAAAATTGAAGAAAAAATATAACTGATTGAAGTGGGATGCATTTTAATAAGCAGATAAGAACATCTGCTTTCTTTTTTTTTTTTTTTTTTTTTACTGATTTTACGATAGAAATAGCAACAGATACACATACTTTCGGGTTTTTTTTTTTTTATTTTTTTTATTTTTTAAAGCATATCTTATTGTGAAATTTTGTAGAAAAATGAATGATGGATTCAGAAGAGATATTTTTAGAAAACTGAAAGTGCATTTGTATTAAAGTATTTCTAGAAAAGGTGTTAAATATTGGTTTATGAAGATAAACTAACTTGATTTGTTATGATGTCTCGTTTGCAAAAATCATATTGTAACGACCCAATTTTTACGTCCGAAAATTTCATTTTTAAGATATTACTTTAGAAAACATTAATAAATAAAAACATTGTTTGTTCACACCATAACACTTTGCAACCATGTTCTCAAAAGCCAAACCGTACATTCCATCAAAATATCAGAGTACAATCCCAGTAAATCTCATAAATGCGGAACCCGAAGAGTGTGTGTATGACGTGCCGCTACCGCGCCGGCTCCTTCCCCTTCGATGCAGAGGTACCTGAAAACAAAACTGTAAACGTAAGCACAAAGCTTAGTGAGTTCCCCCAACGTACCGCATACCATACAAACACATAACATACATACTGCCAGGCTATTCTGGGGTGCCTGACTACCCGGTACGGCCATTCTGGGGTGCCGACCTACCCATGTCAAGCCATTCTGGGGTGCTGACCTACCCATCGGTCCTAACAACCGATCCTCGGGGACTATTTCAACCCCCCTACTACTATGATCACATATAACGTAACAAGCCAGCATGCATACATATCATCACATACTGTCAGACGTATCTGGGGTGTCTGACTACCCTTCGGTCCTAACAACCAACTCTACTACTATCACATACAATATATCATGCTAGCATATAACATGTCAGGTAATAGCAAACTTAGATGATATCACAAAGACAATCATCTATCATACATCTCCTACTGGTGGGTCGGCATTGTGGCCTTAGACCCACTGCTACTGGAAGGTAACTCACCTCAAAGTAGCTGCTGAACTGATCGGGAACTAACTGGCTGCTGCTGCTCCGGGAGTCCTCCGGCTGCAATTTCCACGACATACTCAATCAAACACTGCTAACTGTCCTTTAGGTAAAATGACCATTTTACCCCTGGTTTAGCTCTCAACCAAAACTAGAGTCAATTTTTCAGTTGACCCGACTCGCCGAGTCCCTAGCAAACCGATGTCCTGGGTCCCTGGTTCTACTCGTCGAGTCGGGCTATGACTCGACGAGTTCACCTTCTAACTGTCATTCAACACCTTCATCCTACTCGCCGAGTTGTATGAACAACTCGTCGAGTTCATCTTCATCCGATGAACACTTTATGCTAAGACTCGCCGAGTTGTATGAACAACTCGCCGAGTCTGTTCTTGAGCTATGAAGATTGCCTTGGACTCGCCGAGTCAGGGCATTGACTCGCCGAGTCCTAACATGGGTGAGTTCAGCTCCCAACTCACCGAGTCGCCCCCCGCGACTCAAGGCACAACTCGACACATGAAGAAGGGACCAAATCGGTGACTCGCGACCAGACTCGCCGAGTCACCTATGCGACTCGCCGAGTCGCCGCCATGCACTCCTTAAATATACCGATTTGCTCGGTTCCAGTCCATGCCATTCATAGATCTGGACTTCTAGGACACGAATCACACGTAAAGTTTCCAACTTTACGTGTGGATATTCACCAATATGGATTATAAGGCTCAAAATGTCTCAAAAGGGTAGATCTAGGGCTAACAAGCCTCATGGGGCCAAAAAGCTAACAGATCTGAGCTCCTGGAGCTCGATCTTGCATAGATCCAAAGGCCCAACGCCTTATTACGACATATAATGCACATGCAAACTTGGGGCATTGACCAAGAAGGACCCAAATGAAGTTTTAAGCATAGAATCAAGGGGAAAACGGGTTATACCTCAAAGGAAATGTTGAAATGACACAAGGATGGCTGATCTCCTTCTCCTCTTCTTGATCTACTCCTCTTACTCTTCAAAACCTTCAAGAACACACCAAGAACACCTCAAACTCTCAAGGAAACAAGGGAAAACGATGTAGGGGGAGTTCTGGGGGTGAATGGGGACGAGTTGGGGCGGAATGAGAGTTTAAATAGGGTGCAAACCCTTGAAACTTAGGGTTTCATCCCGCAGCGGTGACTCGCCGAGTCCAGGATATGGACTCGTCGAGTCGCCTACTTAAAACGTGTCCTGAGTCTCATCCCTACTCGGCGAGTCGGACCCTATGACTCGCCGAGTCTAAGGCTAAATTAGGGCAATGCTCAAATAAAATTCACATACCGGAAACCAGGTGCTACACATATTGTTGAAGACGATAAAGCACAATAACCTTCGGCAATGGGAATGAAATTTGAAGACTTGTTACTGATATTGAAATATAAATGGAGAGAAAATATTAATTTCAAATTGCTGATTTTTCGGGATTGATTGAAATCTTGAAAAAAATCAAAATTAAGATAAGATTTGTAACCAAATAATTTGAACGTAAATTACTATTGTTTGAAAAAAAAAACAAGTAATTTCAATGTTATTTCAAACTGAAACCGAAGAATCAGTAAGTTGAAAAAAAATTAAGGGTTTACAATTTTGTTTTTCAAATTATGACACGTGGCATGTTAGCAGGATAGAAAAGAGACATATGACACATTAAGGATTTTGTTTATTAAAGAAGGTAAATAAATTGATTTTCTAATTAAACAAAATAAAGAATTTATAAAAATATTATTTTAAATATATCAACTACACGGTTTTTAACCTAATAAACAAATTTTCCCTTTTATAGTTTAATGAATATTTCAAAATACTATACAGTTTAACCGTCTACTCCACCAATTTGACCAAATTTCATTATATCGTGGCCCAATTTTTTGGCCCAATGTCAACTAAGACGAGATCACGAGACCCCTAAACCTACCGACGTGTCCCATAAATACCCGGTCCAAAACCCCTTATCGATACACATCTTTCAAACCCTCGCATATGTATGACCTCGGCGGCGATGATCGTCGGTTGCTTCATTATTTATCGTTTCAAAGCGTGTGTTTTTCATCATCAATCCCCTTTTGGCTAAATCTCATCTCAGATCCACAGTATTTACAATTATATGCGTTTAAGTTTTTTTTCGTTGTATTATCATTGATATTTGCGAATATGTTGTTAATTAGTCCATCTTGGCAAAGCATATGAGGCTTTTGCCTATGAACTGCTTTGAATGCTAATGGACTAATATTGAATTTCTGTCTTTAACTGTTCTTGGACATCTAGTTATGTAGGAGTTCCGAGTCATTCGGGCAGAAACACTGTTTCTATACATAATTTGAAGCGGATTTGGCTTTAGGGTTCTTTGTTATTCCTAAGGATGTGTATGTTTCTAGTCCATCTTGGCAAAGCAGTAGAGCCTTCGGGCTATGAACAGCTTTGAATGCTAATGGACTTACATCAATCATCAGTCTTTAACTGTTATGGAATTCTAATTTCATGGGATTACCAGTTCATTCGGACTGAAACAGTCGTTTGCTTGCAAATTTTAGAAAACCTTGTTTTGATGTTTTTCTCTTAAATGAAGAAAAGTGGATGAAGTCGTTCTTTTGGCCAAAGATGCTCGTCTACCAATATAAGACTGCTATTCAAATAATAATTCAATTCCATGACATTATGCTTTTGATCCTCAAGAGCATCAATCTCTGTCTGTTATAAATGCA
Source organism: Lactuca saligna (assembly GCF_052625555.1). Classification (NCBI taxonomy): domain Eukaryota; kingdom Viridiplantae; phylum Streptophyta; class Magnoliopsida; order Asterales; family Asteraceae; genus Lactuca; species Lactuca saligna. The sequence goes on along the minus strand of NC_136425.1, from coordinate 8,481,414 downwards.
ACTGCAACACATTCTAAAAAGGTATTACATCATAGAATTTGAAAAGATAACCAGCCTGTACATAAAGGAGAACACTCAAACGAGTCAATGATCATATGAATAAAGAAATTAACACAGAAAAGGTAACAATCCGGATTATACCATTGATAAAATATCACTACTAGCACAATAAATTAGGTCTTTGGTCCCGAATTGACCATTTGATAAATGATTAATGTCAATTAGGCAACTTTGCCTATTTCAAAAGGTTTAACCGTTTTAAGAGCAACTTTGCCGATATCAAAAAGGTTAAGGTCTAGTTGCTGGAGTGTTTTTTTTTTTTTTTTTTGACATAGAAATTATGTTGTACGTTGATTAAGTTGTTGACTCTTATTTTCTTTTTGCTAGCATTTTAACGAGCAAATATATTAAAACAAGCAGCCGCCTAGCAAGTAACCAGACGGGACAAAGAAATGAAACAAAGTAGATAATCAGGAATTGGATGATGACAGACGATCAAAATATAATTTTTAACCTGCAAATATATTAAAACAGCCTAGCAGCGTAACTAGAGGTGACAAAGAAATGAAACAATCAAAAGGGCACACACAAATGAAACAAAGTATATCATCAGGAATTAGATGATGACAAATTATATAATTAGGAATTGGATGATGAAAGACAATCATAAGGGCACACGGGACTATCCAACCCATTTGTAATTACAATTTGCCCTAAGATATTTTATCCATGTAAAGATCTGGGATTTTATGATATCCGATAGTTTAGTTGAGTTGAGGTAGTACGGAGGTTTTTGAATACTTGATCACATCTTGCCTTTCATATCCACTATAATGTTGATCACATCTTGCCTTTCATATCCATCATAATGATCTGTAAATGATACTAATTAGATTCTTCCTCTTCCTTTCAGTGTTTCCCCAACCTTTGGTAGAGGCAGAAAATGGGCATCAGATGAGAATGAGACATGTCTTCGACCTTCGATACACACTAGGTACAAGTAGAAGGACCTGTGTGTAAACCCCTCTTTGCAAGCTCACTTAAGGATGAGATTTTATCATGATATTCCTTTCATATGAAGCATAACACTTTTATGGGAATCTCTTCAATCTAGTCGATTTTATAGTACTTGTTATGCTAGATTCTGTGGTTGATCAGTCAATTTTCTTAGAACATCCACATAGAAGATTCCGTCCTGAGGAAATCTCATACTTCCATCGATCCGTTGACACATTGGGTTGGAAGGAACCGAGAAGAGAGGATAGCAAGTGCAATTCCTGCACCTTCTCAGCTCTCCTCAGCTGATGATGGCATCGAGATCCAATTCCACGAGAGGCCTCTCCTGTGTACTCTTTCTTCAATCTTACATGTTTTCCTACTTTCTAGTTGATATATCGTTGGGAATAACAATTTTAAAGGTTTTGCCCCAATCCAATGATCGAGCCAAAACAATGTTTCATCACCTTTTCCTACATGTTTCATTATCACTTCCTTAATTTTTATTCCTATGTCTTTAAGGTCTTCCTTGATTCCAGCTACATTTTTCCATACATCTGTGATAGATTTTTTGAGATGATACTTGAAGGCTTGTTTCTAAGACTATGTATTCCTTTAATAACTTGGGCCCATAGATGCAACAGATCCATTCAAAGCCTCCACCACCACTTCGTGATTAAGGAGAGGTTTTGTGATCGCAATGATCCCACATCCAATCCACCCTTATCCTTTGGAGCTTTGACCTTCTCCCAAGACACCCAATGTACTTTTTTTTTTTTTTTTTTATCACTTTCTCCCCATAAGAACCATCTCCGAATGCACTTAAGTGTGTTTATAACTCCAACAGGAGCAACAAATAGTGAGAAGTAGAAGGTTGAGATATTTCCCATCACAACTTTGATTGATGTCAGTCGTCCCCTGAATGATAGTGTTTTCACCTTCCATGATGACATCTTTGCATTAAACTTGTCAATCACCGGTTTCCAATGTTTTTTTAAATTCATGTTGGCTCCAACCGGTACACCAAGATAAGTGAACGAAAGCGTTGCTGGTTCACTTCCAAGCGGAGCTGCCTATCTAGCCACCTCATGCGAGCTTGCACCTATACTGAACAGCCGAGACTTTTGGAAAATTACTTTGAGGCCGGATGATACCTGAAAACACCGGAGGATCCGTGCCAGATTCTTTATATTACCTTGACTCCATTAGCCTACAAAAAGGGCGTCGTCCGCATAGAATATATGAGAGATAGTAAGTTCTTCAAGTGAGATTTTCACCCATTTGAAAATACCTTTTTCACATGCCGATTTCATAGCCACATTGAGTCCTTCCATTGCAATTATGAAAAAGAAAAAGGGACAAAGGGTCCCCCTGTCTAACACCTTTCTCCATTGTGAATTCCTTCGTGGGTGACTCGTTCACAATGATGAATGCTCTAGTTGATTCAAGGCACCCTTTGATCCACTGGCGCCATTTCTCACCATATCCTATTTAGTTCAATATAGTGTCAAGATACTCCCAATTTATCAAATCAAAAGCCTTGTCGAAATCCACTTTGAATAAGACATTTTGTTTTTCACCTTTTTTGCCCAAGAACACAATTCGTTAACTATTAATGGCTTGTCTAGAATGTTTATTCCTTCCACAAACGCTGATTATACTTCGTTGATGTTATGCCTGATGACATTTTTTAGACGGTTACCTAGGTTTTCGCAATGATTTTGTAAATGCACCCTATTAGGCTGATCGGACGGAAGTCTCCAAGTTTAAGTGGGCCTTTAACTTTTGACACCAAGGTAATGAAGGATGAGTTGCAGCTGATATTGAATCGCACATAAGTCTCAAAGTACTTTACACATGATAATTGTAACGCCCAAGTTTCGATGCTAAGCATTAATTCGATGATGTAATAGTCAAGGTCAACAATTGTAACCTTATGTTAAAGTAATAAAGATGAATTACTTGAATATTATGTGAATTATGTGATTCTATGTGGTTATATACTTGTTTGTAAGGATATAATAAAAATAAGCGTAAAAAATAAAACATTAGATAAGCCTGATACCCATGAAGAAAGTTGTAGTGGTCGCGACAAGGATTCCAGAGATATAAAGAACGCCGAAGTCTGAGTTATAACGAAGAAGTTATGACTTGTAGAAGTTTCACGACAGAATTGGCACGACACTGCGCGACGTAAAAAGTGAGTTTACGATAAAGTACTTTTTTATACTTAGCGGCCTTAACGAAAGTCGTAGTGTTCGGTAAACCGAGAACTTGCATAAAAATAACGCCTAAATCTGACTTCGTATGAGGAAGTTATGATTTTTGTGACATCTCCATTTTCACGGCCAGAAAACACCGATTTTGTTTATGCTTTATAAAACTCAGAGTATTTCTTTTCATAAAAAATGTTGCAGAATTTGTTCCCAGAAAAATACGATAAACACGTTATCAAAACATTTTCGGAGAAACGTATTTTTATTTATGTTAAAACGTTTGGGATGTTATCGTCAATACAGAAATATAAACATAAACGGAACTTATATTTATTTACACTAGTGATCTACATCTCTTTAATCTCTCAGTTTAATGTGACTTCATATCAACACCTGTGATGTAAATAAACTGAGTGGGTCAGGTTGGGAAACCTAGTGAGTACATAGGGTTTTCAACCCACAATAATATAAAATGGACAAGGTAGAAAACCCTAACTAAATCTAGAGATTTAAGATGAAAGATCTAAGCTTTTTACCTCCAGAAGCTTTGCAAGATGATTATGATGCAGGATCTTGAAGCACCAACTCGTTTCAAGCAAGTTTAACCACGTCTTCTTCTTGTAATGAACACTAAAAGGGCCACAAATGTACTTTTTAAAGCTTAAAATGGTCTCACAAGTTTCTTTGGAGTGTAAGGACGTTCTAAGGTTGTGGAGGCGCTCTAGGGTTAAGTCCAAGGAACTTAAGGTCCCTTAAATAGGCCTCAAGTTCAAAAATTAGGGTTTTGGACCCCTGGCACGTACGCTTAGCGTACTGCTGGTAAAACATGAAAAACCAAAAGCTCTGCCCTCCCTCTATCTATCCAAGGGATGGAAAGGTAGAGTCCTTTGGTGTCCCCCCAGTCAATAATTGGGGTCGTACCTCCAGCTCCTCCACGACCAGCCATGTATAGTGCGTTAAGCGTACACTTAAGTACGCCCGGCGTACAAAGGACCAATTATGCTAAAATGTAATTCTTTAGGGTTTCAAGACATACCAGATTTTGGGTGATACAATAAAGATCTTTCATCTAGTTCCTTGAGACACTACTTATCTGCTCGATATCGTTTTTTCACTGCATTTTCTTTGTTTGAATTGGCAAATTCAACTGTTTTAGTAATTTTGTCGTATTATCTTGATTTGTGGTTGAGGATGATGATACAACTTTCTTCCCTTCGTGTTGAGACCTTTTAGGGTCATAACAACAATTTATCCATTATTTCCCGAAGCTTAAGATTTAACATCATCTTTGATGCTTGGAAAATAAGCCTATGTCTCAAAGATGTTGAGCGTAGGCCGCTAGTTTGGACATTGCATTTGGTTTAAGTTTAATGTTGTTAAATTCTTGCTCCAATGTTGTTGTTCGTGATCCTTTGTTGGTGTGAACGATGTTTTCTAGCTAGTGATACCAAGCCTCATAGGTCGTGGATTTGTCTTCAAGGACACATAGAAGTAGGTCATTCCAGTGTGTCCCATAAACTTATTAATCATATGGTTGTCTTAAAGATTATGCCATACATATGTAAGTATGAACAAGTTCACTATGAAGCTGCGAATGAGTCATTAAATCGGTTATGTTTTGTTTGATGGTATCTGCTACTCAGATAACCATAGTAATTTTAGATAAAAAGGTGATGCGGGCTCTACCTGCGATAATTCATTATAACTCAATGGATTGCATGGTCTCGTGCTGACTACACATCATTCAAATTTCCGCCCTATCAACTTTCGATGGTAGAATAGTGTCTTACTAAGGTTGTCTAAGGGTGTGATGGGTGACGGAGAATTAGGCTTCGATTATGGACATGGACATCAATCTCAACTTATAGTTCTTAGGCACAATCGGTGAACATCAGTGGTGGTGTTCCGTCGATGTGATTTGAAAGTTTGTGGTTGTAAGTATGGATTGGGTAAGTTTTACCTAAGATGAGTAAGTTACTTTAATGTCGTCAAGCATTTTGACTTTGTGAAGAATGTGGAGGCTGTGTAAATTAAAAAAGTGAAAATGAGGCATTGGCTGAATGTTATCATTGTTGGCCATAGAATCCGGTGTAGAGGTTGGGTTGAAGTTGTATCATTAACGATGAGGATCGGATTTTAGGGTTAGTCGGCTCTATTTTACGGTTAGTCGACTCTGTTACCATGATAATTTTCACTGAAGTGCCGCTTAGGTTGCATTCATTTCAAATAAATAGAGATTACAAAGAGATATACATGGTAAGGAGAAATACATGGAAAGAAGATAAATAAGTTGCTAACTATATTACCACTAGGTATGAAACTCATGTAGTACATGGGAAAAAATTAAATATAAAATTATAAACATTTGAGAAGTTTGAATTTTTAAAAAATATGAGAAAAATATTGAATTATAAAAATTAAAGTGTTTTTTTACTCTAAATTAAACAAATAATTTAGATAAATAAATAAAGGAAATTAATGAACCTTTACTTTAGTAATTTTGAAATTAAAAGATAATTTCATTAAGGAAATTAATATGTATTTATTATTTTATTTAAATATTATGTGGAACTTAATAAAATAGAAAAACCATAAAATAACATGTGGATTAAAAATTAATTCAAAATAACCACAAAATGATATTTCACAAATTGAATAATAGTCTGACAAATAGCAAAAAAAACCTTTATTTATTAGAGTAAAATTGTTAATGGTATATGAAAAAAACATCGTGATAAAGTAATCTATGGTTTTATTTTAATCTTATTTTTATATTCCTTATATGTTAAACTTTGTATTCACTCACGAATTGTAACATGGTGCGATATATATGTCATTTTACTCGTTTTGTAAATAACCTGATGTTATTTTCTAGAAATCCGTGTTATTTAACTAATTTGATTTTTTTTAATTTTCTGTATTTTTTTCGAGTTTTAAATTTTCACAAAATGTTATCCCTTAATGTTCTAATATACTGCAGTATGCTGTTTAACGATACACGTTTCACAATATATAGTTAAGTATATGTAACATATAACATGGTCATTTTAATAGTATTTATTTATGCAAACCAATCTGACCAATAACCATAAAAACGACTCTTTAAACAACCATAAAAACGACTCTTTAAAAAGCCAAAACGGCAATGAGATCTCTCATTTTGTTGTTTTGTGTAATATTTATGCAACAATTTCATTTACTTATCTAAAAGGTAAAACCCCCCATTTTATGTACTTAAATCCACAATTATATTCCACTCATCTAAACGGCTCAATCGGTTCAGTCTCTTTGAGCACACTCGCAGCCTCAAAACACTCCACAGCTTCCTTTATAAACATGGGACCCTCTTCTTTATAAAACTGGCCCAGATTATACCAACCCCATGAGTTCATCCGGTCCACCCGCAATGCTTCCGTCAACAAGCTTCTCACCACCGGTCCAGACCCTGACCCTGACCGGGACCCACCACCACCAAGCCGCTTGAGAACCATAGCCATGGACACAAGACTTTGCACATGACTCGGGTCGATATCCAGAGCGTTTTCGTAGGCTTTTAGAGCTTCTTTCTCGAGGCCCTTTGCTTCATATAACAAACCTATATAAACCAAGAAACATGATTTTCTTTTTTAGGGTAAATGTGAAATTACTAAACTACCCTTAGACTTTAATCACGGGAATGTTTACGTACCGGTGATATACCATCGGGATGACGAGTAGTAACTGATAGCCTCAGATTTTAAAAGACATGTCTCCGCATCACGCCATTGTGATAAACTTATGTACAACATAGCCAAATCATGCCATGTTTCTAATTCCAAATCTTTATGACGTTTTCCAGCCACCTATCAAAAGGTTAAACATCAAAACGAAAAGTCAACGTTATTTTGAATCTCAAGAAACGACTTCCCTACCTGTTTTAGTAACAAAATTAGTTAAAAATTACCTTGAGATTCGTCATTTGTGTTGCAAAACTTTTATTCTGGACTTGAAGAACAGCAAGAAGCTGTGTATAAGTCTCGATAGCATTCTTTACTTGACCCTGTGCGATTTGAAGCTTGGCTTTCATCCTCAACAAATCTCCTTGATCCCATTTCCCAGTTTGATCCAAAGCAGCATTAATAATAGTTTCCCCTTCTAAAAACCGTTTCTGGCCCGAGAATATTCGGGCCAATAGCAACCAACTTTTAAGGCCCGACCCGCCTTCCAGTTTAATCAAATGTCTCGCATGTCCAAGAGCCACATCCAGTTTCCTCTGCTCAGCATTTTGTAAACTGAGCTCATAAACAACTCTGGAATCGTTCATTCCGGTCAACCTTCCAGCAGTTTCCAAAGCCTTCATCGCCTCCGATTGTCGCTCAACTCTTTCGGAATCAGTCAAAGCGGATTTCGAATAACCGGAAAGAGAAACACCCAATAAAGAATACGCGACACCAACCATCTCATCGCAATTGTTTTCCAAATGAATGATTCTTTTTGCGAGACGTACACCTTCTTCCATGGAATCGGAATCGGGATTCTCCCCGCAAATTTTTGATGCGAGTAGTAAAGCCGGGATACAATTCGGATCCTCTTGTTTGTATATGTTTTTTAGTAAATTCAAAGCGGATAAACCATCGCCTTGCCCGTAGTTACAAAGGGATAAAAGGAGATACCTTTCTTTCCGGTCAACAACCGCCGGAATCAACGATTCCAATTGCTTTCCGAGAGCCTCGAGTCCGCCGGAAACCGATAACGCGTAAGAAAGATGATCCAACACCGATGGGTCCCATTTGATTTTCTTTAAATTAATTTTTTTTAGTAAAATCATCAAAAGTAGAATTGCTTCTTCGATGTTACTTCTAGGTATAAACGAGCCGTCCATCTGTGACCGGAGATTTGGCGGAGCCGCCTCTTTGCCACCACTATAGAGAAGAAAAATAGCAAAATCCAATTCGATTTTTGCTTTTGTTTCATCATCGAGGTTCCAGTGATGGAGTAATGCTTGCCGGAATGATGAGATTGCTTCCTGGGGTGAATCGGAAAGTTGCCACAACTCCGGGAGCAATTCCACTGCGGAATTCAGAATCTCCTGCAATTTACAGTCGGCACCAAAGTTCTCCGGCAACCCTTCCGGTAATGATGATTCAACAATGTCGAGTATAACTTTGCATGATCGAGCAGCTTCTGAAGAAAAAAAAAAAAAAAAAAGGAGACGTAAGATTTAAGAATCGACACGAATCACGAAGTTTTTCACTGTATCCCGTGAAAAATATGAAGAACTAGATCAATACCTTTATATCGACCGAGAATCTGCAACGATTTTGACTTTAAGAAGATTGCTTCTAGAAGTAGACTGAGAGCGTGTGGTGATAATGGTGGAGTTGCGTAATTATGAGAGCGTTTTTTACGAGGCTGCGCTCTTATAGCCAGACTAATTTTAATCTTTGGAGTAATGGTGGCGATATCTATCCCTTCAAAGACATGAAGAGCCGCTTCAATGTTTCCTTTCTGATACTCGTATCTTCCTAACAATGCTCTTGCTTCCTGCATAAAAATATATGACTTTTGAGTATTTCTTTCTTTCTTTTTTAATTAATTAATGCGTTGATGGAAAATATTGGAAAACGGACCTCATAATTCAGAGAACCACTTTCGCGAAGCGATAATTCTGCTTCTTCAATACTAACTGTATCCGGTTTCTTATCGTTCTCCCCTGCAGTTTGAGAAGAATAAAGACTAAGTGAGTAGTCCTTCGTCCCTGTCGATTCTGATGAAGGGATCATCTCATTTGGGCTATTTGATCGTTTACACGAGCACAGGCACTGCACGACTTTTGTGAACCTCAGGTTTGGTCTATTCTGGTTTCGCTCTCTAGTCGGAATCGGATTCCTATTCCTCATACTCTCTTTCCACCCTCGAGAAATCTTTAACCACACAAAACCAATGATCAATAACCCTCGAATCAGATAAGAAATTCGGTGTTTTGTAAGTATAATTTCGTGAAATCATAATCAATTTAACAACATCGATTATCAGAAAAGTATTAAAGTTGACTTGTAACTGGAAAGATCTTGAAACAATCAAATACCCAATTGGAAATTCCCAATTTCCAGTCAAGAAGATAACAAAATCTGCCCAATTCAATCCCTGAAAACCCTAATAAAAAAACCCGCAAAACCCTAAACAGATTTCTGAATATATGGTTGATAAACCATTAAAGTTACAAGAACACGCGGTGTTGATTCAGAAAACTGTAAATTATATTTATAAAGAACAGAATTACCTTTCTTTATGGCAACTGAAATTGAGGAAACATGGCACATGAAAATCAGAACCCATCTTCAGTTTCAATCAGAACTATATACAAAAGGCTTTTGATCAACACAACAGAATCAAATAAAGCTTGGAGCTTTTCTTCGCTTTTCTTTTTTCTTTATCGAGAAACTACATTCAAATACTGAAACTATATTTCTTTGCTTTTAGTTGATGAATTGAATTGAAGGTCTAAAGAAACGTATACCGGTATAGAAAGAATTCTTTTAAAGCTGGAAACAAGGAGATATCGAAGAATCTTGAACCGTAAGATTGAAGTTTATATTTGTAATCTTCATTTATTATTGTTTTATTTTATTGTGTGAAATAAATGCAGTTGGAAAGAAAATAATAAAAAAAGGAATTGGGTATTTGAGTATGGACAAATTTAATTTGAAAAAGAATAAGGCCCATGGAGTTTAAGGGGTTAACTGTCAGTCTCACTAGGCTCTTATCTTGCCAACTGGATTTAAATGCACTCTCATTTACAGATATTAATCTATTATTATTTTTTTTTTCTTTTTAACATTTTTTATCGCAAGGAAAATGATAATGTTAGAAGTAGTTTAAGTTAGGAAATTTTAATATAAATATTTATATTTTTACTAATTTTGGACATATATATAAATATATACATATGTTGTATATATAATTAATTTTAGTTGGGTTTATGTTCTACTCCGTGAGATCTTCAAAAATGATATATCGTATTTCCAAAATAAAGTATATATGAATAAAATATAAATACTTAAAGTTGGGTATTTGATAATAAAAGTTAACAAATGAAATGAATGTGAGAATAAATCCCACATTGATAAAAAGATCATACTCTAATGAGTTTATAAACTTAAATGTACGATAGACTTATAAGCTTGTATATATATGATTTTACTCCAAAATATAAGAATATTAACATAATTTTTAGTGAATCGTTCTACATCAAAGTAAACATAAAAAATAATCTAAGATAATTTTAATATTATAAAAATATCAAGATTGCAAATGTATTTTTTAAGGTATACTTTTGTGACAATATATTAAGAGTTTTTCTATAAGTACTTTCTTCTTTTCCAATCTCACCCTAGATTTGATCTTTTGTCTTTTTGTTATTTTTCCTATTTTGTTTTTTAGTTGTTTTTAAATTTTTTTAATTTATATTATTATTATTATTATTATTATTAAAATTCAGACCACATTTCTTTTTTAATTATTATTATTATTATTATTATTATAAATTTCGCATAAAATTTTAAAATTCGGACGATATTATAAATTCAAATGGCTATATAAAATCAGTTTTTAAAATTCGAATAACATTTTATAAATCGGACATTATAAATTCGAACGACTATATAAAATCGGAACAAAAGCAAAGTTTGTCCCTATTAATTACGGATACTAATTGGTACAGTATTACAATTGCGTATTGTGTGGTGCGTTATACGGATTGAAAACATTTAGTCGGGCACTATACAATGTTTCTCATGTAGCCGAATGTTCTGATCTGTATGTACGAAGAAGCCTGGACAAAACATCAGGCATTGGATATGCTCCTTGTAAATTAACCATTACATAATGGTAAGGGTGAATGTGGACGATAACAACATATGCAGGGTTTGGTATGTCTTGCGAGCCATATCGATGTGGGAACCACGTTGAAGAACCTTGTTTGCTTAGATAAATAACAATACCACTGTATCTGTTAGCAATGAGTATAGCAGTGTCTGGCATAACCAACCAATACTCCGATACCGCAAAACCCGATCCAGAGTAATTCAACGAGTGACTTATTCGGTTCCTGATTATGTTCATCATTTTTAACCTTTAAAACTTTTAGAAGTAAACGAGAAACTCGAATGCTAATATATATATATATATATATATATATATATATATATATATATATATATATATATATCAAAGAAGATAAAAAAACATGTCAAATCAAATGTCAATAACTTGATTTGATTGACATTAGGGGGTAAATATGAAAAAATGGAGGTACTTATTGCACAACCCCATATGAACCATGGCATCTCTAACTTGAGCATCATCATGACTCGCCTCTCTAACTTGAGCATCTCATCATGACTCATCATATTCAAAGGAAAACCCTTTTTCTATTCGCACGAAAGACATTCTAAATGCACGAATACGGATGTTGCATCACTCAAAAAGTAGTTTTAATATGAATTTGCAGTTTTTACCCTCCTACTTTTTCAATAGGTTTCTTTTACCCTTTCAATCATTATTAATTTGCAATTTTTATCCTCCCATTTTTATTAAACTTTCAATATGTTTCTTTTACCATTTCAATCTCTATACTATATTTTATATTATTATTTTAAAAAGATAACTTCTAAGCTTTTATGATATAATATTAAGAGTAAATTACACGAATGGTCCCTATGGTTTAGTGTAATTTGCGCGTTTGGTCCCTAACTTATATTTTTAACTCGGAAGGTCCCTATTGTTTGTTTTTGTTACGCATTTGGTCCATGTCTTACCTAAAAAGACTATTTTACCCTTGATTTTTTAAATTTATTTAAATAAACACAACCTTAACCCCATTTATTCACCTTAACTTACCTATCCTAATATTTTTTCCTATTTAAATAATAGTATTTTTAGTTCAGATAGGGACCAAACATGTAACAAAAATAAACAGTAGGGACCAAGCGCGTAACAAGTACAAACAACAGGGACCTTCCGAGTTAAAAAAATAAGTTAGGGACCAATCACGTAAATTTCCCCAAACCATAGGGACCATTCGTGTAATTTACTCTAATATTAACTTAATACAATCTTTAATTTTTTTTAATAAAATTAAACTCAAATAATAATTAAGTTACTAGTTTAGGTTTGGGTGATTCTAAATGCACCAAAAAAACTCTATATACACGAACCTCACTTCATTTGTCAGGAGATTATTGATGTTCAATTTCGTTTTTAATATATTTTATCACTTTTCATTTGAGATCTCTTATTTTCTATTAAAGTAACAAAATCTACCTTCCACTTTCCACTTTATAGTTTTTATTTTACTGTTTTGTTTATTAATTTGTTTTATTAATTAAACTTATTATATATATATATATATATATATATATATATATATATATATATATATATAATAAAAAACATGGTAATTATTATTATTATTTTCAACATTGTCTCTTTTTAATGATTGAGAATTTTAAAATGTTCACCACCAAATAAAAAAATGTTATATATATATATATATATATATATATATATATATATATATATATATATATATATATATATACGTATTAAAATAAAAAAATGATGATAAAGTATGATCATCCCCATGGAGAGTTTTATGATCAATATAGATTATTATTATAAGTTGTGGAGTGTTGAATAAAAATAGGGTATTTCTAAATACACGAATCAATTTACAAATACACGAATGATTGATTAACTGATATATGTCCATTACTAAATTTGACCATTTGAAGATATTAATTGTCAAAAATGTAAAATATAGAATTTGATGGGAATGCGTCAGTGCAAATGGAGAAATGTTATAATTATAAACAACAAAACATAAATTTGATTTTATTAATTATCAGATATTATAACTGTAGAATTGTTACAATTATTGTGTGTTGCAAATGGAGAAATGTAGGAATTCAGGCGAGCAGCATAAACAGTTTCCCATCCAGCAGACCGTGATGATCTGTTGTGACGCCAAAGTGGTAAAATAGTAGGCATTGGATATGCTCCATGTAAATCAACCTTCACATAATGATCACCTCTAACAAGAGCAATAACAACAACTCTATGAGTTGAGATGTCTTGGGGACCAAGCCATAGTGGAAAACATGTTGACGGATTATTTTTGCTTAGAAAAATAACTATTACATTATACTTGTTAGCAATGAGAAAGCTAGTGACCGGCATAATCAACCAACGATCTGTTGGTGCAAAATGTGATCCACTGAAATTCAATGAGTGATGTATGGGGTTTAAATCGTAATAAAAAATCTGTGCGTACTCAGCTGGGTGTGCTAACAACTCATTCTGTAAATCTAAACGGATTTGATGCCAATTATCTTCACTATAACCGAGACACGCAGCTATTGCACGAAATCCACAATTTCCATCTCCCCTCACGTTTTGTATGTTTGTGACATATGGATGAAATTCATACGGAATTTCATTCATAAGTGGATCTGAATTATACATTACTTGTTCTTGGTTGAAGTACGAGCTATGCATCGATTGTTCCTGATTAAAAGTTGAGTTGAACATTGGAGGTTCTCGGAACGAGTACGTACTGTGCCTATCCGGCTCCTGGTTTAGATCAAACAAATTAGACCGCATATAATCAGGCGTATAAGTAGAAATGCTACGTCGAGACGGATATTGAGTTGGTGGCGCTTGAGTCGGTTGATCTTGAGGTGGTGGATGTTGAGTTGGTGGGTCGTGGTTTAAATCGATATGGGTTTTCTTGAAAAGTTTCTTCTTTAAGGAGCGGCGCCCACGAGTATTTTTGTGAGTAGCAGGTTCAGAAACTGAAGTTGTTAACGGCGTGATTAAGTTTAGTAACTTCCTTGCTAAACTTAACTTAACAGGTCTTGATTGTTTTTCGTAATGAGCATTAAACATATTTACCTCAACTGCACAACCCAATTTATCATCTTCTAACGATTTGCATTCTAATAAATCAAGTTTCTTCCAAAACTTATCTACTGAATGAAGCGGTACACAATGACCTTTTTTAACAAATATAGCTTGTTCATGCGCACATGGCAGCCCATAACTTGTACGTACTTGACATCCACAATTTTCATAAACAAATCCAAATTCTTTGGACCGCTCATATTCTTTGAAAATGATATCAAGTGCATAAATTGAAACGAAACGACACAATGGTTTTAGATGTGGTATTTCGTAGTACCGATGTACAATGAAAATTTTGTTATGCGCAAGACTCGCTTTTATACCTGTGTATTGTGACTCAACAACATCAACAATACGCTTCAATGATTTGGCGATATCTGATCGTGATGTTTTGACATATCTTTTTAACTTGGCATGTTGACTTTCAGCTCTATTAGTTGAGTGATTGCCAAAGTTAAGAAACTTATCAGTCCATGCAGACACAAACTTTTCTTTGTGTGGTGTCAACCATGTTTTGTTTAGATAAGAAAATGCATCTGAAATACATAAAAAATTTCAGTTGATGTAATGATTTATAACATATTATAATGTATATTTAAAAATACCTGGATAATTGTTCGTAGTTTTTTCAACTTGTGCCAAATTCTTGTTGTATGCTTCCTTTGTTTCAGAGTTAACCAACCTCGTCCATGACGTATAAAGAACATCCCAACATGATTTGCATTTCTTCATGATATTGTTATTTATATGCCATCTGCAAAGTAATCCTTTAGCATCTGGAAATATAATAGTGTATGCGTTCATGAGAGCCATTTCTCTATCAGTCACAATAACACGCGACAACATACATCCTTCCATTACCGATTTTAGACAGTCTAAAGCCCAAACATAGTTGGATTGTTTTTCTTCATGCATGTACACAAATGCAATGGAAAATGTCATATTTGTTGGAGTTACACCAACAATCTCCAATAGAGGCATCTCGTACTTGTTTGTTTTATATGTTGCATCCATTAACAAGACATGTGGAAATGCACGCCATATTTCTAATGATCTTGGATGAGCAAAGAATAAATCTTCTAACTTATTTGTCAAAACATTTGCACGACTATAATAAACATATCCATTTTGATCTAGAAATTCCATAACACCTTGCATTTGAGTTTTACATTCTCTCTCCCTACGTCGAAGTTTTTCGTCTGCATTGTAGATAGTTTTGAGAGTAGATACATTTTTCGGATTTAGGTTTTTTAGTGCAGATAATATATCTTTTGGTTTGACATTTTTTTTCAACAAATCTTCCACTATTCGACATTCATATTCAGTTAGTCGTCGTGGATAAGGATGACCTTCTAAATATAATGACGGCTCATGGTTATGAAATTCACATATCATTTTTATCTTCCAAGAATTATCTACTGACGAATATTTACCCTGTAGGCTAAATGGACAATTAATTTTTTTTGTCCCTGTTTTTTTTTTTTTTTTTGGAGATTTGTGTACTTTTGTATGTACCTCCACGGTCACATTGAAGTACAACATTAAAGTTACGTTTAGAATTTTTTATGACGATGACATATCCTAAAGTATTTGCCATATTTTGCACCCAATCCATCAATTCTTGACGAGAATTGAACACCTGACAATTATATTATTATCAATAGCAGACAAATCCACTTGATGCTTACATTACAGTAACAACATACTAATGAATTTATACCTTATTTGTTTTGAAGGGTGACGTGTCATCAAAGAAATAACGACTTTCGTTCAAACTTTCATTTTCATATGTTTCATTTGTGTCCATTGGATGAATATCCGTTTCGAATGGTGATGTGTCGTCGAAAAAATAGTTACTTTCATTGAAGCTATTATTTTCATCTATTTCATTTGTCTCCATTGGATGAATATCATCTCTCTAAACATAACAAAGAGAAAAAAATATATTATAATAATAATAATAATAATAATAATAATAATAATAATAATAATAATAATAATGATAATAATAATAATAAGAAGAAGAAAGGTTAAGTACAAATACCTCATAATATGTGTCACCCATCCATTCTTTCCAACTTGTCATTTAATAAAATCTATATTTTTAACAAATATCATATATTTGCTTTTAAGGAAAGTTACTTTCAGCAAGTCGCTTTCAGTGTACCATATAAGAAATACGAATTCTCTATATATAGAAAGAAATTGTAACCAAATTTTCATTTTTATCCCTTCTATTTTTGTTAATGTTTCATAGTTTATATTTCTTATTTAACAAATTAATTTTTTTCTATTAATATTTAATAATATTCATTATTACTTTTTTTTATAAATGTATTCATGAGATCATTTTAATTAAACAACATTTATGAATAATTAATATGTTTCTACTTGTTAGTTTTCAAAATCAATAAAGTTTTAAGGGTTTAAGATTTAAATTGATAAAATCTAGGGTCTTTTCTAAAACTACAATGTAAACCGAATGTATAAAATTGTAATATTATATTTTATCGGTAAAATGATTCGGCACACATACTAATACATTTTATCGGCACACATATCAATATATTTTATCGGTACACATATCAATCGTAAGAAATTGTAACCAAATTTTCATTTTTATCCCTTCTATTTTTGTTAATATTTCATAGTTTATATTTCTTATTTAACAAACTAATTTTTTTCTATTAATATTTAATAATATTCATTATTACTTTTTTTTATAAATGTATTCATGAGATCATTTTAATTAAACAACTTTTATGAATAATTAATATGTTTCTACTTGTTAGTTTTCAAAATCAATAAAGTTTTAAGGGTTTAAGATTTAAAGTGATAAAATCTAGGATCTTTTCTAAAACTACAATGTAAACCGAAGGTATAAAATTGTAATATTATATTTTATCGGTAAAATGATTCGGCACACATACTAATACATTTTATCGGCACACATATCAATATATTTTATCGGTACACATATCAATCGTAAGAAATTGTAACCAAATTTTCATTTTTATCCCTTCTATTTTTGTTAATATTTCATAGTTTATATTTCTTATTTAACAAACTAATTTTTTTCTATTAATATTTAATAATATTCATTATTACTTTTTTTATAAATGTATTCATGAGAACATTTTAATTAAACAACTTTTATGAATAATTAATATGTTTCTACTTGTTACTTTTCAAAATCAATAAAGTTTTAAGGGTTTAAGATTTAAATTGATAAAATCTAGGGTCTTTTCTAAAACTACAATGTAAACCGAAGGTATAAAATTGTAATATTATATTTTATCGGTAAAATGATTCGGCACACATACTAATACATTTTATCGGCACACATATCAATATATTTTATCGGTACACATGTCGTAAGAATATGAAACCAAATTTTCATTTTTATCCCTTCTATTTTTGTTAATGTTTCATATTTATATTTCTTATTTAACAAATTAAATTTTTTTATTAATATTTAAAAATATTTATCAATAGTGATGGAAGATGAAAATCCTCATTCAAAAGTGACGGAAGATAAAAAAATTATTTATTAGAGTGTAATACAAAAATTAGAAAATTAGAGTGTAATACAAAAATTAGAAAAAAAAAAAGTATATTTTTGAACTTACATCTAAGTTGAAGGGAGTAAAATAAAAAAATATAAAGGAAATTGAAAAACCTCATTTAAAACTGACGGAAGATGATGCGTTGTTTCAAAATCGAACTTACACGAGTTTATTCGTGTATATAAGAGCACCCAATATATATATATATATATATATATATATATATATATATATATATATATATATATATATATATATATATATAATATAATAATAATAATAATAATAATAATAATAATAAAAGTAGGAACCACTAAAATATTTAAGTAAGCAGTTAAATTAATATGTAAAACTTAACAAAGGGGTAAATATTAAAGGACTCAAAATGAAAATTTGATAAATAAGGATTAAAAGCACTGACTGATTGATTTACTATAGACACGCAATTCAATGCAACAAATACACGAAAATTTCGTCTATCTAGGAGGACCCAATTTCTTTATAGTTTTGAAGATTTTTATCACCGTATTTTGTAAATAAAATGTATGCAGTATTTTCCATTCGTATGTAATTATCAAATGTAAACTTATTATCTTAAATTTATTGCTAATAAATTTAATTTCTAAAGTATATGTGTTTGATTTTTATAATATAAAATTTATTTTCGCATTTTCACAAAATATTTATATTTTCGCATTAACATGTATATATATATATATATATATGTATGTATGTATGTATGTATGTATATATACACACACACATACACATACATTTGTCAGGTACACCCAGCATACGTGATGGACCTCCACAATCATCCATGCATGGTACGCTAAGTGTACTCCTGAAATACGCCCAACGTACTTAAGGGACCGTTATGCAATACTTATAATTTCAAGGGTTCAAAGGATAATACCTGATTTGGAGTGTTACAACTCTCCCCGGTTTCACTAGACTTCGTCCTCGAAGTCCGTAGACACAAACAGATCCAGGTAATGCTCTCGCATCTCATCTTCTGGCTCACATGTCCATTCGGAGCCTCTTCAGTGCTGCCATTGCACATTCACTAGCTTTACCTCCTTGTTACAAAGAGCCTTAGTCTTTCTATCCAGAGCTGTGATGGGCTTCTCGATGTAATTCAGGCTCTCATCTACCTGAATGTCGTCCAAAAAGATAACTGCAGCCTCGTCAGTGACTAACTTTCGAAGCTATGACACATGGAAGGTGTTATGAATCTGACCCAACTCGTCTGGGAGGTCCAGTCGATAAGCAACCCTACCTAGCACACGTGGAAGGTGTTATGAATCTGACCCAACTCGTCCGGGAGGTCCAGTCGATAAGCAACCTTGCCGACTCAGGCAGAAATCCTGAATGGACCAATAAATCGAGGTCCCAACTTGCCCCTCTTACGAAACCTAATCATGCCCTTCCATGGTGACACTTTCAGTAAGACGAAAACTCCCGCCTGAAACTCGAGATCCGATCCGCACTGGTCAGCATAACTCTTCTGACGGCTCTGTGCGATCTGCATCCTATCGCGCACCTACTAAATCAACTCGTTAGTTGTGAGCACCACCTCAATGTTCCCCATGACTCGATTCCCTACCTCGCCCCAGCAAACAGGAGTCCTACACCTCCGACTACACAACATCTCAAACGGGGTTCGGTCGATACTAGCATGATAATTATTGTTATATGAAAAACTCTGATAGTGGCAGATACGTATCCCAACTCCCTCCATAATCCAGTACGCATGCCCGTAGCATATCTGTAACACCTGAAATTTCAAACCATTTTAATGTTTTAAAACATGTCAAGTTCATCAAAACATTACAACTTTGTTTTCAAACTATT
Organism: Lactuca saligna; assembly: GCF_052625555.1. NCBI lineage: Eukaryota > Viridiplantae > Streptophyta > Magnoliopsida > Asterales > Asteraceae > Lactuca > Lactuca saligna. The sequence goes on along the minus strand of NC_136425.1, from coordinate 8,461,841 downwards.
AATTATCAGAGTATTTCCCATAAACATATCATAACATGAGAAACTGTACGATCACGCCTTTGCCTTGCCGCGATCCCCTGGTGTACCAGAAACAATAAACTGAAACTGTAAGCTCGAAAGCTTAGTGAGTTACCCCTAAAATACTGATACACATACAATCCACATAGCAATATCAACATTAGCATATCATATCAATCGAAAACAGAACAACATGCACTGGGTCCACAACTTTACAAGCTGGACTACCCCTGGGCCCTCTGTACGAGTGTGGAATGCCCATCGGGACCTCAGCTCGTATCTGAATGCCATCGACCCCTCAGTACGAGTCTGGAATGCCTACCGGGCCCTCAGCTCGTATCTGGAATGCTCTCGAGTCCTCAGTATGAGTCTGGAATGCCTATTGGGCCCTTAGCTCATATCTAGAATGTTCTCGGGATTGTTGGCTACCGCACGGAGCAGTACAACCTCAACCCATCCCGCATAACATGTCGACATGTAACAGATAAATGCACATACATGTAATCAATCAGTATCACAGGCAGTCCTACAGATCTACCCGACTAGCATATCAACTGGCATACATTACTAACTCAACTCAACATATCATTGACTATTAGGATATCAAATCCAATGGGTCGGCCTTGATGCCTTAGACCCCTTAGTATAGTGAGAATAACTCACCTCGTAGATGTTAGCTCGGTAAATTATCACAGCTCTCTGATCACGCGTCAATGACTCCACCACCTATTACCGTAATACGAACATACTCATGAGTCTTCAAAGTACTCCATAGCCCACTAGTTAGCCCTGGTCAAATTCAAAGTCCTTAGTCAAGGTCAACAGTCCATGTTGACCTCAACTCGCCGAGTCTACTCGGCTACTCGCCGAGTTCCTTGAAGCATATTCCAACTCGCCGAGTCATCGGGGTGACTCGTCGAGTTCCTTCGAATCTCAACCAAACCCCAAGGCCACCCTTCGAGTTCCCCCCCCCCCGGATGAACTCGACGGATATACACGCAACATATCCTGGTTAAAACTCATCTGACTCGCCGATTTGTTCAACTCGTCGAGTCTTATGGCAATCTTCATCGGACTCGCCGAGTTGTTCGTCCAACTCGTCGAGTTCACGGCTATATTCATATGACTCGTCGGGTTGCCCTTGCAACTCGTCGAGTTCCTTCAGTCCTTAATCCATACAGACCCATTTTTAAGCCATGCAATGACTCCAAACCACAGATCCAAGCTCCTATGGCATGTCTTTCACGTAAAGTTGCAAACTTTACGTGCATGCATGGCTAAAAAGGTCCTAAATGCCCAAAACTAAGCTCTTAATGGGTTCATGCAAAGGGAGGCCTCATTCACGCCCAAAGCATGGACTTTATGGATCTAGAACTCGGGAATGGTCCAGATCTGAAGTTACAACTTCAGATCCAACTTATGTTATTTCCACTATATGAGATTTAGAAGGGAAAAAGGATAAAGGTGTCGACTTGGTACCTTCTGTGAGTGCTAAGTGAGGTAGAAATCGGATTCCACTCCTCCCTTGCTTCTAACCCTTTGCTTCTCCAAACTCTTCCTTCCAAAAAGTCATCCTTTCAAGCTTTCAAGGCACACAAGAACACAATACATGGTTAAGGTTTCCTTTGAGCTCTTAATGACTCCAAGGAGGCCAAATGGGGATTAAGTCCCCTTAAATAGGGTGCAGAATCCGGGACTTAGGGTTTCTTCTGCCAGATCCTACTCGTCGAGTCCCTTTATGGACTCGGCGAGTAGGTCACTAATTCTGTGTCCCCGCGTCGACACTACTCGACGAGTAGGGCATCATTACTCGTCGAGTAGTGCTTAAAGACTAATAAATTCTCGATCCAAATACCTGGGAAATAGGGGCGTTACAATATCCTTGAGCGTCTAGATTGCCTGCTCGCTCTAGCCGTCTGTGTGGGGGTGGTAAGCAGTGTTGAAGTGTAAATGTGTGCCCAGTTCCTCGTGGAACTTCCTCCAGAATCTGGATGTAAATTGAACTTCCTTGTCAGAGACCACAGAAACTAGCACCCCATGTCTGATTACCACCTCTCGCACATAAATATCTCCTAATTTCTCAGCAGAGATACTCTCGGAGATCGGAATAAAATAGGTACTCTTCGTCAACCTGTCTACAATGACCCAAATAGAATCTACAGCCCTCGTCATCCTCGCTAACTTTGTGATGAAGTTCATGGTGACCTCTTCCCATTTCCACATCGGAATAGGTAGTGGTTGAACCTTTCCATGAGGCCGCTAATGTTCAGCCTTGACCTTCATGCAGGTCAAGCGCCACTCCATAAACTAGGCGATCTCCCGCTTCACGTAGGGCCACCGGTAACTCAACCTCAGGTCTTTTTACATCTTTGTATCCCCCGGATGTATAGAGAACTTGGACTTGTGTGCCTCCTCCAACATCTTCTGTGTCACTCCCCCAGATACCGATAGCAACACCCGACCACACTATGTCAAAAGTCCGCGACCATCCCATACAAACAAGGGAAATTGACCCCGAATCCACTTTATCTTCCAGTTCACTTTCTTCAAACTCTCCACCTGAGCCTTCTTGATCATATCCAACAAGGGGGAAACCACCATCATTCTTAGACAAACATCTCTAATCGGAGCACTTGTCGCTTTGCGGCTCAAGGCATTGGCCACCACATTGGCCCTCCCTGGATGGTATAAAATCTCGCAGTCATAATCTTTCAGTACATCCAACCACCTCCTTTGTCGCATGTTGAGGTTATGCTGATCCATCAAATATTTCAAACTTTTGTGGTCGGTATAGACAGTGCACTGGACTCCTTACAAGTAATGCCTCTAGATTTTGAGGGCAAACACAACCGCCCCCAATTCTAAGTCGTGAGTGGGGTAATCTGCCTCGTGAGGCTTCAGCTGCCTCGAGGCGTACGCAATGACATGCCCCCTCTATCAAAACTGCCCCTAACCCCAAGATAGACGCATCACAATACACCACCAAATCATCCAATCCACCAGGTTGTGCTAAAATAGGGGCCTCACATAGCCTCTGTCTCAGAGTCTCAAAAGCCATCTGCTAATCTGGGCCCCACCGAAATGTCACATTCTTCTTGGTCAAGCTATTCAAAGGTACCGCAATTTTGAAGAAATCCAAAATAAATCTCTGGTAATACCCCGCTAGGCCTAAGAAGCTATAGATCTCAGATTCATTCTTCGGTATTTCCCACCGCATCACTGCCTCAATCTTGGCTAGATAAACCAAAATACCCTCTTGGTTGATGATATGCCCCAAAAATTGTACTTCACGCAACCAGAAGTCACACTTCGAGAACTTCGCATAAAGCTTTTTTGTCCTCAGTGTCTCCAATACCTCCCTTAAATGTTGCTCATGTCGCTCCTTGGTCTTAGACTAGACCAATATATCATCGATAAGGATGATCACAGACCAGTCCATCATCGGTCTACACACCATGTTCATGAGGTCCATGAATGTTGTTGGGACATTGGTGAGCCCGAATGGCATCCCCACAAACTAATAATGACCATATCGAGTCCTGAAAGCGGTCTTCGATATATCCTCATCCATAATCCTCAAACAAATCATCGATCCTTGGAAGTGGATAACAGTTTTTCACTGTTAGCTTGCTCAACTCTTGATAATCGATGCACATCCTGTGTGAGTTGTCCTTATTTTTCACAAAGAGGATCGATGCTCCCCACAGTGAACTGCTCGAACAAATAAATCCTCGGTCTAGCAGCTCCTGAAGATGCGTTGATAGATCCTGCATCTCGGGTGGAGCTAGCCGGTATGGTGCCTTAGCTATCGAAGCGGCACCCGACACCAAATCAATGCAAAAGTCTACTTTCCTCTTCGGAGGCATCCCTGACAACTCTTCAGGAAAGACATCCTCAAAATCTCGGACAACTAGTACACTACCCAATTCTGTCATGGGCATAACCCTTATATCTTATATGTATGCCAAAAATCCCGAACAAACCTAACGAAGAAGCCTCCTAGCCCCAGTAGTCGGATAGAGAGTTGTCCCTTGTGAGGCCCTCTCCCCATGAATTACCAGTCCTCCCCCACTTGGGATTCGAACTCTCACCAGCTAGCGCTTGCGATCTATCATGGCCCTGTTGGCCCCCAACCAGTCCATCCCAACAATTACCTTCAACCCTCACAACGATATCGGAACCAAATCAACTCGGAACCTTTTACCAAACACATTCAGTACACAACCCTGATATACCCTTACTGTAATCACGGTACGGTCATCAGAAATCTCAACCTCCAGCGGGGAATCCAAAGTCCCCGGAGCATCCCGGAACTTCTGGCTAAGTGCAAGAGATACGAATGATCGGGTAGCTCTCGTATCGAAAAGAACATGGGCTGACATACCATTGACTAAAAAGGTCCATATACAAGTGCATATGTGTATACATATAAGCATAATCAAATAATATCAATCAAGCTTCTTCTTCTTCCACAAGCGTTAAACACACAAAAGTCTCTCAAGGATGGCTCACAAACTCACACAATGCATTAGGATTTCGATATTTAGGGTTTGGAACTTGGAGTCTGCAAATAGGGCCAGCCTATAGAGTATGACATCCCCAAAATCACGCTAGAAAAGACCGATTTCATTTATGCTTTTTAAAATAATTTCAGAGTAAATCCTTTTGATTTAAAAGTGTTGCGGAATTTGTTCCCAAAACAAAACATGATAAAATAATATTTATCAAAGCATTTCATCAAGAGATGCATTTTCATTATATAATTAAAACTCGGGGTGTCATGTTCCGATACAGACCAATAAGCATAAACGATAACATTACAAGTCATTCAACAAATATATACATATACAGACTTGTAAACAAAACAACTTGATGGTTCATCCATCTTACGCCCTCGCGCCACTTCCTGTAATAGAAATAAAACTGAGTGGGTCGGGCTTGGGAGTCTGGTGAGCATATAGGGTTTTCAACCCACAATAAATAAATTATATTTAATTTCACCAACCAATCACTATCCTGATTACCCATTCCCGTTATCCTCACTTTACGTCCCTAAAACAACATCTATCTCAATGGACCTAATCTAGGATTTTCATCGGGACGGACATTACTGCTAAGGGGTTTCCTCAACAATATATATCCTAAAGGCAACCATGAGGGGGATAGAGTACACCGGTGAACACATCGTTCACAACACCTACAGGTTATGAACCTGCTAGTGTTCCACGAGACTGTCTAGAAGGAGTCTGTGGTTGTTATCCATACTCCGCTGAATAGCTAGGTCAACAACAACAACATCGAGGCCTCTCATCTGTTTATTACACACCAACTATCTACCCATGTTCTACCCAACATATTAGTAGATAAAAATATATATTTTTATACATAGTTCAAAACCTGTATAACATTTTCATCCAATACATATTTCACATAACAGATGAGGCATACCCACATAACACGTATTTTATAGAAAACAAATCAGATCTATGAGATTGAAGAGAGTGAATATACATTCACGTACATAACAACAAAATTATACACATAACACGTATTTCGTATAAAATACTTCATAATTACGCGTTAGAAGAAGGTAACTACACACTCACTTGATCAGAAGATGATCGGACAACACTACGGCTTGTAGAAGTAGTAATCCTCAGCAGATCTGGAAGATCTCTACAAAAATCGAACTTCTCGCGGACAGAGCTTCGGCTCGGAAATCGCACTTCTCGGGATCTTCGGGGCTTCGAAACTTGCTTCAGGGCTCGGGAATATTACCGAGGCTTCGGGGTACTTCTGGCACGCAAATCGAGGTAAAACGGGAGAGAGAAGAGAGAAAAATAGCAAAAGAACTCGGCAGCCTCGCATCCTATTTATAGGAGGCTGGAGCCTCGGAGTACGCGGGGCGTACTGCTCCGAAATGTCATTGCTTAGGTACCAAAGAACTCGAGTGCGAATGTCGACATACCTCGGTGTACGCGGGGCGTACTTCGGATGAGTCCGATGACTCGTCTTCGGATAATACCGGGATTTAATAATTAAATTTAATTATTAGTTATTTAATAAACTTTGAAAATTCATATCTTCTTCATACGAACTCCGTTTTCAACGTTCTTTATATCCACGCGAAGGTGAGACTACGCTCTACAACTCTCGTTTAGACTCTGTCGGCTAATTTTGAATTTATTTTTATTATTTATTTTTAATAGACCGGGACAAAAAATTTCGTTATAAATTCATAACTTCTTCGTTTGACGTCCGTTCTCGCCTAACTTTTTATCGCTTCGATACTAACAACGAGATCTTAGATTCTCGTTTAGATCACTAAGGCTAAATATCTCTCTAACGTAAATTTCACTTTTTACGTCATTCAGCGTTGCCGGTTCTGTCGCGAAACTTCGACAGGTCATAACTTCTTCGTTATAACTCGGATTTCGGCATTCTTTATATCTGCGGAAACCTTGTTTCAACTACTACAACATCATCCAAAGATATCAAGTTTATTTTATACTTAAATTTTGATGCTTATTTTTATTCTTAATTAATCAAACCAGATAATTAAGCAATTAAGCACAAAACACATAATACTCAAATAATACACTTATATTATTTCACAACGGGTTACAAAGGTTAACCTAGACTATTATATCAACATTAATGACAGGCCCAGAAACACAGGCATTACATAGAGGTTAATGTGTGTAAATAGGGTGCGAAACCCTATAAATTAGGGTTTCATTCTGCCCGTCCAACTCGTCGAGTTGAGGCTCTCAACTCGTCGAGTAGACTTCACAACCCGCCTCCAAATCCATTCCATACTCAACAAGTTTGGGGCCTCCAACTTGTCGAGTTTCTATACAAAAGAGAATAAATTTTTAATTAAATACACACTAGTAACTAGGCGTTACAATTCTCCCGCACTTGTCTTAGACTTCTTCCTCGAAGTCTATTGCATCGGGAAATAACTCTGGGTGGTGCCCCCTCATCTCCTCCTCAGGATTCCAAGTCTACTCTAAGCCCTTGTGGTTCTAGCACTGCACCTTCACCATCTCTACCTACTTGTTCTTCAGCTCATTCGTCTTCCCGTCGAGAATGGCTACAGGTCTCTGGATGTAGTTTAGGCTATCATCAACCTGTATATCCGATGTACTTGGGGCCCAACTTGCCCTACTTCCTGAACCAGATGACACCTTTCCAAGGTGACACCTTCAAGAGGACCATATCTCCTACCTGGAACTCTAGGTCATAACGATGCTTGTCAGCATAGCTTTTCTGCCGACTCTGAGTAGTCTGAAGCCTGCTCCGAACCTGCTGAATCTTCTAAGTGGTCTTAAGTACCACTTTGGTACTCCCCATAACCCTCTGACCGACCTCGCCCCAACAAATTGGGGTCCTACACTTCCCCCCATAAAGCATCTCAAAGGGAGGTCGATCTATGCTGGTGTGATAGTTGTTGTTATACGAAAATTCCACTAACAAAAGATACATATCTTAACTTCCTCCGAAATCCAATACATACACACGCAGCTTGTCCTATAGAGTTTGAATCGTCCTCTCACTCTGCTCATCCGTATGAGTGTGGAAAGCAGTACTAAAGTGAAGATGAGTACCCATCTCATCATGAAACCTCTTCCAAAATATGAAAGTGAAACGAACATCTCGGTCTGACACAACTGAAACTGGCACTTCATGACGGGCCACTACCTCGCGTACGTAGATCTTGGCTGGCTTCTCATCCGATATACCCTCCTGGATCGGGATGAAATGAGCACTCTTGGTCAACTGATCCACGATGACCCATATCGAATCTACTCCACGTGCGGTCCTGGGAAGCTTTGTGATGAAATCCATAGTGATTTCTTCCTATTTCCATACGGGTATATCCAATGTCTGCGTCTTTTCGTGAGGTCGCTTGTGTTTGTCCTTGACTTTCCGGCAAGTCAAGCACCGCTCTACATACCATGTTGTGTCCCACTTCATGTAGGGCCACCAGTAATCCAGGTGAAGATCTCGGTACATCATCGTCTCCCCGGGGTGAATGGAGAATCTCGACTTGTGCGTCTCCTCCATAAGAACTTGGTGCACTCCACCTCAATAAGGAACCCAAACCCTCCGATGCAAGGTCAACAACCTATGGCTGTCATAATCAAATAAGGCCACCTGGTATATGATCCGCTCACACTTCCGATGCTCCTCCTCCATACCCTTGACCCGCGCCTCCCGGATCCGCTCCAGCAACGTAGTAATCACTATCATCCTCAGACATATATCTCAAATTAGAGCCCCCACTACCTTGTGGCTAAGAGCATCGGCCATCACATTGGCATTCCCTAGGTGATAAAGAATCTAACAGTCATAATCCTTCACCACATCTAACCACCGACGATGACTCATGTTCAGATTCGGTTGATCCATAAGGTACCTCAAGCTATAGTTGTTCGTGTAAATGGTACAATGAATCCCATAGAGGTAATGCTGCCAAATCTTGAGGGAGAAAACTACAGCCCCCAACTCCAAATCATGTGTCGGGTAGTCACCTTGTGAACTCTACCTGCCTCTCCAGAGGTACCCTAGGAAAATCCTCTTGGAACACATCCGGGTACTCCCGTACGATCGGTACATCATCCATAGTCGTCTTACCCTTATCTCGGGTATGCATAACATAGGTGACATAACCTATGCAACCCTGTTGAAGGTAGCGTTTCGCTCTCGCTTCTGAACATAAAGTCGGTCCACCCTGCGGTCTCTAGCCCTGAATCACTAAACCTCCCCCACTTGGGGTCCGAACGTGCAAAATCTACTGCTCGTAATCAATCGCTACCCCATTAGGGATAAACCATTCCATAACCACTATAACCTTATTCCCTCGTAAAGGAATGTGGACTAAATCCATAGAAAACAGCTCATCAAATAACTTTAGTGTACATCCCCGATGAACCCTCGCAACCCATACGGTCCTATCATCTGCTATATTTACATCTAGTGGGCATTCCAGCTGCCCTAGATCTCCCACAAACCGCTTGTTGAGCGCGAGCAACACAAAAGAGCAGCTAGCCCCCGAGTCGAATAATACTCGAGTAGATATACAGTTCACAAGGAATGATCCTATAATGAAACACATATCATAAGAGACAATAAATATAAATAAAGAGATAAGGAGAAGATACATACCCGTCATCACATCAGGAGTTGCATGTGCCCCCTCTACTGTCAACTGCAAGGATCTGATCTTCGCCACAGGCGCCCCTGACTAGCCCTGACGGCCATCGTTAATCCTCAACATAGCTGGAGCGGGTGCCACCGCCTGTCCTGCTGCTGCTAAACTCAGGCACTGGGACCGCTTGTGTCCCCTTTGATTGCAGTAGAAGCAAATCATATATGATATTGTCGTGGTGGTGGTGGTAGCAGTATAATCCCTGCTAACATGACCAATTTGGCCGCACTTGAAGCAGCTCGAACTACCCACCCTGCACGTCCCCTCGTGCAGCTTGCCGCACTTGACACAACGTCTGCAACCCTGCTGGCTCCTCAATCGGTGATCTGATACCTTAGGTTTCTTTCCCGCACTCCCTGACTGAACCCCCTCTGGTTTCCTCTTCTTCTCTAACTAAAAATCTAACTCTCTATCTCTCTCTCTCTCTCTCACACACACTCTCTCTCTCTCCCTCACAATCATATCTTCCAGTGTCTTCCATCTGGATCAGCTCACAAACTGGCGGATATCACTCCACAACATCTCATGGTATTGGGCCTTTTTATCTCCTCATCTGCCACGTACTGCGTAACAAGAAGGTCCCTCTCCTTGATCATGGCGGTGATCTCGGTCACCATCTCAGCAGTTTGTTGGAGATCCTCAAACTCCCTAGCAAGTTGTTGCACCTCAATCACATGTGCAAACTCGACCCTGAACCTGGCTGAAAAGTCACTCCAGTCCATCGCATCTAAGGTTGCATCATCGCCAATGGCATGTCCGACCTCCTCCCACCATTCACGTACTCTGTCCTTCAGAAGACAAGAAGCAAGTTGACCCTTGTTCCCTTCGGGACATCGGCTCGTACGGAAGGCGTTGGCGACATTAGCCAAGTACATGCTGCTAGCAATGGGGTCCCAAGCCCCAAGATAGTCTAGAACTCCACAAGCTTAGAACTCCCTGAATGTCATCGTGCATGCCCCTCGCATGGCCGCCATCTCGGTGCGGAATGCGCCCAGCCTCTCATCAAGTATCTCCAAGATTCCCTTCTTGACCATACCGAAAATCATATGAGTCTAGTCTAAAATACTATATGACCTCATTTGAAATGAACTCTCTCATCTGCTCATCGAGCTTCCCGGCTCCAGAGCCTGAGCCTGATCCCTTACCGGCACCTGGGCTGCCAACTGGTCTAGTGCGTAGTGTCACCATACTGAAAATACACCATAAAAAACATCAATATAATCATCATAGCACGAGGGATCATGCATACTACAAGTTTCCTTGGTTCATCTCAGCCTTCCTTGATTCGAGTATGGATCCTCTGCTTTCAGTAGTACGGGCCCATACTACCTTCCACATATATCTGTACTTTCCTCAAGAATAGCCTTGACTCCACCAAGTCCCTTCTACTACTACTACTACTTATCGTGCTAATCTCATCCTAGACTTTCCCTAGGGTAATCTCCAACCCACTCTCCACCATCAGCTGCATAAGAACTCCCTGCTATCTCCCCTAACTAGTTAACAAATACCATTACATATTACTAAGTCCAGATAATTCTTCGAATGAGATATCCTGCTCTACAACGGTTAGACTCAGACGAGAGCTGCTAAATAGAGTTAAACCTAACCTTTTGAAATTATTTAGTCCTCATAATATGGAACTTAACATATTCGTTTACTAGTTAGTTAAAAATAACTAGGACCCCTAAAAGAACAAAGCAAGTAGCATTCGAGCATTGAGTAAACAAAACCGATCATATCCAAATCAGGCCATCATATCACTGACTAATCAATACTAGCATACAGTTCAATATGCTCATATAGGAGGGATGTATGTCAGCCAACTGATCTGAGGATCTAAAAAAATGAACATCAACATTACCATTCTCAATGTGATCCTTTATGAAGCAGTATCTTAGTGCTATATGTTTTATCTTGGAGTTTTGCATTGGGTTGTGTCAAATTCTTATAGCACTTTCAGAATCACAATAGAGTGGGATTCTCTGCATGTTAATTCCATAGTCTCTAAGTTGGTTCCAAATCCATACTACTTGGGACGTACAAGATGCTACTGCGATGTATTCAGCTTCAGCAATTGATAAGGACACACATGTTTGTTTCTTAGATTGCCAACTAAAAAGCTTGCCATCCAGAAACCGACATCCCCCATAAGTGCTTTTACAATCAAGGCCATATCCTCCTAGATTAGCATCAGAATAAGCTTGCATAAAGAATCCCGAATTAGATGGATATCATATTCCGAGAGATATTCTTTTGAGGTATCAGAATATGTTCTTTACGGCTACCATATCTGGTTTACAGGGATTCACTTAAAACCTGGAACAATAACATACAACAAACATATTATCAGGACGACTCGATGTTAGATACATTAGAGATCCGATCATCTGGCGATATAATGTAATATCATCAGTTGGTTTGTCTAACGATGGAGTAAGTTTCGTTCTGAATGCCATTGGAACCTTGACCTTAGAGTCTCCCACCATTCCAGATTTAGCTAGCAAGGTCTTTGTGTAGGCTTCTCGGTTGATGAATATTCCCTTTGAGCCCTGTCTAGTGTTTAAACCAAGGAAAAAGTTAATTGGGCCCATTAAACTCATTTCAAATTTAGTTTCCATTAGTTTTCAGAATTCAGTTGTTAATTTAGAATCAGTGGATTCGAAAATAATGTCATCAACGTAAATTTTAACGATCATTAAATCGTCACCATCTTTCTTGCAAAAGAAGGTTGGGTCAACCGAACCTTTTTTGAATTTAGATTGCTCAAGGAAACGAGTCAGAGTTTCATACCATGCACGAGGGGATTGTTTCAGACCGTACACTGCCTTATCCAGAACACAACAATGATTCGGATATTTTTCATTTATGAAACCTAGTGGTTGTTCCATGTAGACAGTCTCCTCGATTTCGCCATTCAGAAACTCGCACTTCACATCCATTAGATAGACTTCAAAAATTTTGTGAGCGACATAGGCGAGAAAAATCTGAACGAATTCCAATCTAGAAACTAGTGCGAACATCTCTTCATAGTCTATTCCTTCCTCTTGAAAATAGCCTTTAACCACCAAACGTGCCTTGTTGCGAATCATGTTTCCTTCTTTATCCATCTTATTCCAAAACACCCATTTCATTCCAACTACAGATGCACCCTTCATAGTGGGACCAATCTCCATACTTTATTTTGCTCAAATTCATTGAGTTCTTCCTACATTGCTTGAACTCAATCTGCATGATCAAGAGCAATTTTGACATTTTTAGGCTCAATTTTAAAAATAAAAAAATTAAACATGCAAAATTCCAATTTAGAAAATAATGCAGTTTGTTTCACTTTTAGTTGAGCCCGTGTAAGAACTACTGTAGATTAGTCTCCTATCACTTGAGATTGTGGATGATCTTTGGTCCATTCAGATATTGGAGGATAATTCTGATCACATGTAGGATCAATTTCAGCATAAACCTCTTCAAATTCCGATTTTACATCTGACTCATTATTTTCGTTTTCCCCTAGAAGTTTGCATAAGACCCGTTGTTTGGAATCGGATTCTCCCCCTGGATAGGAACATCGATATTGGAGTTTTGAGTGGAACTCTCCCCCTATGCTGTAGCATCAAAAGGTTCATATTGAGGTTGATTCGGAATTGGTGGCTCTTTTTCAAGATCTTTCGCAGTGTCATCGACGATCTTAATCAATTCATCCATTTGATTATGTTTGGCCTTCGATTATGAGGAAATGAATTTTTCGGGATCATCAAATAGATTCAGAAATTCCTCATAAGTTCATAAGAGGAATCGTCATATAGTTTGTTGACGGGAAGATTTCCCCAGACCGACAAACTTCTTTCTGATTTTTCTTCATGTAGTTATCATCAAATGTGACATAGTATGTTTCTTCAATCTTTCTTGATTTCTTGTTTAGAACACAAGATGCCTTTAAATTCAAGGAATATCGTAGAAAAATTCCTTCGCCAGCCTTCAAGTCGAATTTGGTCTGATGTTCTTTGGAATTGAATATAAAGCACCGGGAACCAAACACATGAAAGAACACAACAATAGGTTTCCGATTGTTCAAGATTTCATAAGGAACCCAAAGTGCAAAAGTCCAAAAGTAGACTCGCAAGCGATGGCAATGGCATCAGCCCAAAAGTACAAAAGTAGACTCGCAAATGAAAGCATGGTTCTTGCTGCCTCACGGAGAGATCAGTTTCATCTTTCAACAACACCGTTCTACTACGGAGTGTAAGGCGACGAGAAGTTGTGAGCAATCCCTTGCCAATTAAGAATTCTTCAAATGCATGATTTTAGAATTCCGAAACATTGTCACTATGAATTTTCCGAACAGACTTTCGTAATTGTAGCTACACCTGCTTGATGAAGTTTATCAGCTTCTGAGTTGTTTCAGATTTCTGACTAAGAAATAAATTCCAGGTAAATCTATAAAAATCATCAACAACAACCAAAATATATTTATTACCACAAATACTTTCGATTGTTGAAAGACCACAAAGATCGGTGTGTAATAATTCTAGTAGCATAATGATTTTGGTATTTATGATGATTGTGTTACTCTTCCTGCTTTGTTTTCGAGCTCAGAGGGAGCACCTAAGTGTTCCTTTTCGAATTTCAGAAGATGTAGACCACATAAAAGATCACCAATTACAAGCTTGTTAATATCCTTGAAGTTCGAATGGGAAAGCATTTTGTACCATAGCCAACTATCATCCGAAGATGCTTTCGTAGGCAATCAAATAGATGGTTTCCCTTTGATTGGATTAAAATTCATAGGATACAACTCCCCCTTCCTTTTAGACTTAAGAAGAACCGCCGTAGTTTTCTTCTCTATGATTTTGGAACATTCATCATCAAGAGACACCTTCAAACCAGCACCTACAACCAATTGCGAAACACTTACCAGATTGTTTTGCAGACCCACTACATATGCTACCTTTCGAAATGAGAATTCGACATTCATTATCATTCCATATCCTTTTATCTCTCTAGTAGCGTTGTTTCCATACTTCACTCTTCTTCCATCGTTTAAGACCGAAACTCTCATAATTCCTCTCTCCTTCCTGTCATGTGACAAGAAGAACCGCTATCGATATACCATTTAGAATCATAATGCTCGTCATGCATAATTAACCTGCAAAATTTAGAGAGTCTAGGAACCCAAATCTTCTTGGGTCCTTGTAAAAATTTCTTTTGTACAGGAAAGATTTTAGTTTTGTTAACCCAAAGGGTTTTCTTTCCAAAACACGATTCATCCCTTTTTCCAATTTGAAAAATTCAATTTTGTTATCACAAAGACTAATTTCAACAAAATTATATTTTCATTGAATATTTTCCTTGATTTTAGGTGCCATTCTTTTTAAAAATTATTTTTCTTCCTTTTTCAAATTTGCTTTGTACTCTTTGAAAAAAATCTCTGGTTCCGAAGAAATTTTGTTTTTGCCCTTAAGATCTTGTGATTTGGTAAGTGGTTTGGAAATCTATGGATTTCAAAACTTAGGATTTGAAAAACAATTTGTGTTTGATTTTGGAATATGAGACTTTTGTGAACAACCTTGATTTGAAGAAAAACTTGATTTTTATGTTGGAATTTGAGATGAATTCACTTTTTGATTAGAATGTCGTACTGAGTTAACAAAACTTTTATGGGAATTTATACTTTTTCAGAAACTCTTTTTTTTTTCTTTCAAATTCTTCCTATATCTAGCATTCAACTGCCTTTTCTATGAAATTATTTATTCAGCGGATTTATGAATGTTAGATTTTGGTTTTTCCTTTCAGATTGGCTTTTCATTTTGTTTCGAAGAGGTTTCATTTGAAACATCTTTTGTGTCACTTGGCCTTGCCTTATCGTAACAAACGTCCACACGATTCAAGGGTTCCGAAACGTATTTCCCTATTGTTTTCCAAGATGTCATTTCTGAAATACCTTTTGTTTCATCTGTGTTGTTTATTGGTTTGGACCATAAGCATTCATCACATCCATTCGCATTATCATTGTTAACCAGAGACGTTAGTTCAAAAGTATCACTTTTGTTCAGTCTTTTTTTACAAAAACTTGATTCGGAACTGTTTGTACTTTTGGAAAAACTGTTGTTTTTTCTTTTAAAACATTAGAACCATTGTTTTCTACAATTCAAACAAATTCGATTGAGTTTTCTGAAATCAAGTTTTTCTTTGGTTCATCACAATTTTGTACAAAGGCAGAACAATCAATTTTGTCCTCTGTAGAAATTTCACTCATTTCGCTTTCATTGAATTCATAAATATTCTTATGATCAAGAGTATTCTCTGAATTCAACTTCTTACATAATAAGTCATACTTCTGCATAAAAGTTAATTTGATTTCTTCTTTATCCTTATCATTTAACATTTATTTCAACATATTTTTGCATTCTTTGGACTGAAGGTATTCTTTAATTTTCTCAAGTCTAACCATGTATGAATCAGGAACATCATCTAAAGAAATAATAGATTCACATTTATAGCAATTAGCATCAACTTCATCCTCAATCAATTTAAGAAAAGGGTAAAATCATTTTATGCAAACCTTTCCCTATTTCACAATCTAAATGCAATTGAGTAATATTAAAATATAAATGCTTAGCAATTTAACAAAAATAATTCCTCTGTTTCAAAAGTGCAAGACTATCACTTTTAAGATAAATAACATCATCATGTGATCTAGTAAGCTCTAATTCCAATGCCTCTATTCTTAATCTTCTCTCTTCACTTTTAAATGTTACCCTATTAAGTTGTTCAGTAAGATTAGAATTACCGAGACGAGTTTGGTTTAAACTATCACTAAAACTAGAAATAGTATATCGTAAGTCATCTAATTCTGAATCATAATAGGATGAAGAAATATTAAGAGAATTGAGAATAGAATGTACCTTATCAACCACCTTCTCGCACTCTTTCACCTGCTTTGAGACTGTCTTCGCAGCAAAGCAACTCTTTGAAACATTTCGGCCATCAGTTGCGTATCCCCTTGGTTCCGAAACACCATTCTGAACCATCAAGCACTTGCCTTCATATCCCTGATTCTCTGAATTCACCACAATTCACCCTTCATGGGTAAGTTTCCTAACTCCGTCATCCTCTGAGTCTGTACACCACACTTCGAGTCTCCCGTCATCACTTCCTTCTTGCACAATTAATGTTGGTTTCGCATTTGAAATGTTCTTCTTTCTAAGTTCCTCTATTTTCTCAACATAATAAGTTTCATCTTTCTCATTTTCCTTTCTCTCATTCTATTACCTCATCAAGCATTCCATTGCAAAGTGATTCTTGCCATGACAATAATTACATTCATAACCCGAATCACCCAACACTTTCTTTTCCTTTTTCTCTTCATCATTCACAGAGTTATTGAAACTTTCTTCTATTGGCTTTTCCGAACTGAAATTACCCTGTTTGAACTTATTTATGTAGCGGGAGAAATTCTTCTTAAAGAACTTCTTTGGATTGGACACCAATATGGCCTTGTCCTATTTTGAAATTTCACTATCCGAAAAAGTCATATTCGAAATCTTCTTCTACTGTCTTTTTTCCTTTAGCAACCAATGCCAAGGATCCAACACTGGAAACAAGTTTCACTTCCCTAGAAACATTGTCTTAGTGAGATCTCAGGATTCCCAAAAGTTCGGCTAAAGAATAGATTTTAAAATGCTTGTGTGCCTTAATGGTGGAAACAATGGTCTTCCATTCGGAATCGAGTCCATTCATGAAAGTGACTTTCTGTTCAATAACTTCACACTTGAGATTGTGTTTAAGCATTTTGTTTAACAAATGATTGAATCGATTGAACGTCTGATCTGGCTTCTCATTAGGTTTTTGTACAAACGCTCCAAACTACGATAAGAGCAATTTCTGCACAGAGTGTTCTAAATCAACATTACTTGAATATAACTCCTTCATCCTATCCCAAATATCTTTTGTAGTATCACATGCACTAACAAGACGAAGAGTGTCTGGAGGAAGAGCGAATCTAATTATTCTCATCACCTTTATATTGCTCATCAACTTGTCCTTTTCATCATGTAGAACGTTAGTTTCAACAATAAGCTCATTGTAATCTTTCAGAGTTTCGATTACTTTTCTTGTGCATGTATGCATTAAATTTTCCTTTGTCATTACTTGCCATATCGTGGAACCATGTTCTTCGATTCCAAGAACATAATCTTCAAAGTGCATTGCCCAGACATCAAAATCTTTTGGAAAGAGGATCGGAATCCTTGTCGTGGATCCAATACTGGTTGAGAGATTGAACGAAAGAGAATGAGGATCTTTGTTGGGCATATTGTCAAGAATTCACTGAAACAAATATAGAACCAGATGTGTAAAACATGAATCGAGTTCAAGGTAAAAACCAAATATCTAGATCTAGAATCTTCAGTCATTTGAGACGATTGAGACAATAAGAGCTGATTTGCGATAAACGTAAAACCATATACTTGACAAAAGAACAGCGAATTAATTGCACTATCTCCTTCTCTGATACCAATTGTAAGAGCAATAAATAAGAATATCGATAGATTTTATGTTGATGATGTGAATTTAAGACAAGAAATAATGATCAAAAGTGTGTCAGATGATTAGATTCAAACAGATTTAAAAGAGTTCACAACAATGGAACTTCTCTGTGAGAGCGTACAAAAACGGCGTTTAGGGTTTACACAAAACATAACCCTAATATGTTACATGCATGCACTATTTATAGAGACTAGACTACTCAGTAATTCCTAACCTGAACAGGCCTGCTTCGGAATTAATAAACTATACAAGCACACATTTGACACAACATACTATAGACCTAACATCTGTGAAGGAGAAGAAGAAGAATAGGACATTTGGAGAAATGTCTTGAGCTTGAAGATCCGGGGTTAGCTCATCATTTTCAAGCTTTTTGAGGTAAAAAGCTCACATCTTGATGATCCATGATGCTAGATCTAGTTATGTTGTTATTTTATGCTTTTTGAGTCCTTGGAGTGATTGCTGAGCTTCTTGAATCACTCTAGGAGTATTGATGTTAGATATAGGTTTATTTTGGTCCCCTTGTTCATAAAAATGCAAGCCTTATGGTGTATCTTGAACCATGCATGTATTAAGTCCTTTTGAGCACTTGAGCCCCATTAAGACATGTATGTATGTAAAGTTTCCAACTTTACGTGAAAGTCACCCTAAGGAAACAGATCTGAGAGTTTGGCTTGAAGTCTCAATGGATTAAGTGCTTAATGAAGTGGGGTGGTCAACTGGGGAGTAAGATGGGCGTACCAAGCTGGTACGATGTGCGTACTAGCCCCAAAGGGTGTATGCAAAGCATACGAGCTGAGTATGCCCCACGTACTCAGCAGGTGGGCTTCAGATTTTTGGCTCATGTTGGACCTTAGGATTTTAGGGTCTTGTTTGACCATTAGATTTCTATTTTTGAACTGATGTCATTATGTTGGGTTTTTTGGTTGAAGGCCCACGAAGGGATTTGAGCCTAATTTGGAAGATTAGACCATAATTGGGCTTTGGGTTCCATTTTTGGAATTGGGCCTTTTTGAGTAGTTGGTTTGGGCTTTGGCCATGGGCCAAGTTAGGTAAAGGGTAAAATGGTATTTTACCCAAGTTTAGACTCTTAGTATGAGTCAAGATCCAATTATTAATTGGATGTTATTTTATGATGATATCGTGGGGATTTTCGGACCAGCAGCCAAAGACTTATATGTGACATTCAGCAGCCTGAGGTGAGTTTCTTCACTGTGTTTAGCGGGTCGAAGGCACCAATGCCAGCCCATGGTTTATTATGTTGGGATGATAGATGTTTGCATGAATCTTTCATGTGTATGCATTGGTATGTATACCGAGTGGGGATTGATGTTGGTTGAGGTCCGATGATTGGGTTTTATGTTATTATCTTTTTGATTATCGCATGTGTTAGTATGATTATATGTTTATATGTTTTATATATGTTTCAGGCAGGGCCTGGTGATTTACAGATTTGTAAGCCGAGTGAGGCTCGATGTCGAGTGGGCCCGATGAAAGGTGGGGGCCTAGTATGTGTTTATTACGTATGGTATGTGGTATTTTGGGGAACTCACTAGGCTTTCTGTTTATGGTTTTCAGTTTATCTTTTAGGTACTTCTGGTTCAAAAGAAAAGAGTTCGGGATGGTTGCAGAGCACATACCACCTCATTCCGCATTTTGTGATTTACTCTGATATTTTATGATATAGTGATACACCTTGTTCCATTTGGTTGTATGACAATGTTTTGGATTATCGTTTTATAAATTTTAAAATGAAAATTTTGGATCTTAGTTTTTGGACGTTACATCATCCATCTTTTCCATATTTGGTCGACCATCATCCATCTTTTCCATCCATTATTTTGGTCAACCATAATCATGTAACTCAAACAAAGCATTAGTCACACATTGTTCCATATTATATTTCTCTTTCAAAATTCTTG
This sequence comes from Lactuca saligna, assembly GCF_052625555.1. Classification (NCBI taxonomy): domain Eukaryota; kingdom Viridiplantae; phylum Streptophyta; class Magnoliopsida; order Asterales; family Asteraceae; genus Lactuca; species Lactuca saligna. The sequence continues at coordinate 8,442,143 of NC_136425.1, read as the reverse complement.
TATATCCCCTCTCCAATATTTCATCATACCCCCTGACTTGTAATAGAAAAATTATTCACAATAATAAGTAACATATTTAGAAAATATAATATCTAGAATAATTTATAGAAATAGTTTTATCATATTTGACTATGTAGAATGAATGTAGACATATAGTAGTTTACGATAGCACATAATATCAATCCTAATATATAGACATTTATACAACGTATTAATCCTATATATATATATATATATATATATATATATATATATATATATATATACACACACACACACACACATAAAGAGTGAGAGAGAAAATACTCTACTAAAACATACATTTAATTCATAGAATAATTAGAATACCACATAAAAAATTCAGAATATATCGAATATAATGGAATTATCAAGTTCATGATGATGATCAAAGTCGTTATAATGAAATTTCACCATTCCTTTGGTTCTTCAGATATTTTCATCTTGAGATTATGTATGGTATGTGTATAAACCTTTACAACATACATGGAACACAATTTTTTAAGAATTTTTTATGCATAAAACCTCTGTTCCTAAGTGAATATTCCACCAACCCTTGTTGAAGTAATCAATTCCAATAGTATAGTAAAAAATTTCATGAATTATAACAAATAGAATAGCACTAGTATTATTTCAACAACAAAAGTCAAACTTTAATATAAATACTATGTTTTTACAAGTGTTTCAAACTTAATCCATGGATTCATAGAAAACATAAGTGTATAAAAACAAACTAAAAGACATATTAGTTTTATCGTACCAGATTGTGTTGAACGGTCCGTTTTTTATGGTCATAATCAGAAACCAAATCCAAAATCTAACCCAAAAGGGATAAATTTCATTTTTGAATTAGATGAAGATTCAAAATCAACTTCGTAGGGCTTTTCTTGAGAGATTTAGGAAGGTGGTTTTTATCAGAAACAAATGTATTCTAGATCGAGCTTAGGTATATACGAGCTTAGGGTTTTCTCTAGAGATTGGGTTTTTATCGAGATATTTGGGAAACAAAATGTATCTTGAACAACATTTGGATCGGAAACCGCTTCAGATCGACGAAACCACAATGTATTATGGCATATTTGTCGAACAAAACGGAATCAGGAGGGATATTTTTAGGACTTTGTCGTGAAGAGTTATTGGGGAGGAAGGAAATTGTGGAATGCCAGTAAGTGATTCTGGAGTCTATTAAGTGAATAGAAAGTCAAAAGACAATAGTAGCCTTCTGTATCCTTCATTAATCCTAAAGTTTCATGTATTTACAAAATTGTTATCGCCCTAATCTTTGATATGATTTATTCTCATCCTTACAATAAATTAGATTAGTGGTCTAGATCTTGTCTTCCTATCTCACAAAATTTTATTGTCTCACATATATATATATATATATATATATATATATATATATATATATATATATATATATATATATATATATATATTGTTAAAAGAAAAAGGAAAAAGAAAAGTAATTTGGTCTTTTTATATAGAGCAATGATTTGCAGGCAATGTAACCTGTCAATTTTTAAACATAAGGACAAAAACTATGAATTCGATCAAACCGCAGGACTATTTCTGTAATTTACTCTTATTTTATAGAAAAACTTTTAGAAAAAAGTTATTGTTATTGTCATTTTCTCTAGAAAAAAATACATATTATTGTAATATCATAATATTATGTAGCGTGTCAAACAATTAATTTGTTGAAAATGTTGTGGTGGCTTTTACTGAAATCATTAATAGTCCGTGTGAAACGTAATATTAGTTGCAACAAATATAAATACGAATGATCTTAGTCTAACAACCAAAATATGAAATTGCTAACGAAATGCCCGACGTTTACAAGTTTACCATGGCTAAAAATATTTTGGTTGCTCTTATTATTTAACCTCGGTTGATAGGCCTCAACAGGTGGAACGTGGGATTTTTCCGACGGGCATGGTTAATCTTTTTAATATATTTAACATTTTCTTCTCATTTCTGTATACTTAATTAGTTAATTCATTTGATATGTTGATAATAATAAAAAATACTTCCTAGGGACGGATTTAAATAAAAATTGTAATAAGATTAAAAACCAAGATAACCACTATTCACGGTATCAAACAATAAATATTGTAAGATGATTCATGTATTAAATTGTGAATATTGCAACATGATTCACATATTAATTACGGATACATTTTTATACTGTTAAGACAGTTTAATATTATAAATGATCGATTATCACATTTTAATGGTTTATATTTGAAATTTTCAATTTTAATGGTTTATATTTGAATTTTTCACAACATTTCCATTTCCATTATCAATTACAATTTGCGTTGACAAATATCCTTCTATTGTATTCTAGCCTATTTGTTTATTTAAAATAAACACTTGCTTTCAAAGCATGGACCATGTCAAACAAAACTTAGTTTCTTATTGATGGAGTTTTAAATCTAGTTATCAAGTTTTAGCGACAGAAAAAAAAGGAAGGAGGAAAAAAGAAGGATAAATAATTTGTATTTTATGTTATTAAATTGGATAACTTTGAAAGAAAAATTAAACATTTGAGAAAATTAAATATTATCGTATATTTTCTTTTTATTTATCTTATATCCATATGAAATAGTAATAACCGTTATATTTTAATAAAATTAATAATATTTTAAGATATTTATCATCATTTCATTTCATATGAATAAAAAGATAAGTAAGAATAAACATATAAAAATATTAAATTTCTTTAAATATTTTATTTATTTCTTTTTAAATCCTTTTAAATTAGAAAGAAACTTAGTAAAAGAAGATCTTTGCATTTCTTCATTTAATGAAACTTATGACATTGTTTCAAGCTCTTGAAATAAAAACCATTAATCAATTTTTTAAGTTTTTGATAAGCATGAGTTTTCCCACACTTCTAGTTTTTTATTATTAGGATTTTATTTTTTTTGAAGAAAATATATATCAAACATATAATATTTAATGCTACACAAATGCATCAATATCAATATATAGAAAAAACGGAAATCTTTGAAAAAAATAGAATTTTGATCAAGTTTATGATTTACTTCCAAATTAATTTTGTGATAAAAAATGAAAGGATAATGACTAATTAATTCACTCGGACCCTTTTAACCTTTTCACCAAGTAACATCTATCCCTCTCTGGTGAGCCAAAATTGAATTCTGGTAAGCTCTTATTATTGACCACCACCTAACCATACTTCAAGAAGCCATGTACCCATAGATAAAAATCTTCTTTAATACACATATCATAAAATTTTCAAAAGACATTAAAAAACAAAGATTTAATACAAATATCTAGTAGCATTAAGATGTGAAATAGAGTCAATAACAACGAAGGTGAGGATGCTGACATAATAATAATAATAATAATAATAATAATAATAATAATAATAATAAGGAAAAGGGAATACAGAAAAGATTTGGTTTTGACACCATACAGGTGCATTTCCTCGAGCAGGTTATGTGCGTGATCAGACAATCCAAGAGAAATATATGAATTCACAACCAGAATCAAACGAGAACAATCAAAAGAAATTGGGGAGTCCTATTTGTCGAATTTGATTTTTCTTTCCTCGAATCTGTTAATAATTGTCTTCTTGATGATCATTCTAACAATTTCCTCCACTATCATAAATCTAGTTTTTTAGCTTCTGACAATTGATGCAAAAATAGCATCCATTTTTTCAACCAACTCTACCTCTGTAAAGGTTATAGCCGACATATTTTAGGTACATGTTTTCCTTCAATCAAGAGCTTACATGTAAGAATGTCGTTAAACTGCGAATCCTCAAATAAAAACATGGTCACGTTTTGCGTGGGGGTTTTCTCTCCACCATCTCCACCAATCTCCACCATCTCCACCATCTCCACCAATCTCCACCATCTCCACCAATCTATTAATTATCAATGTCCACCAATCTCCACCATCTGTAAACTAGTTTAAGTCTGATGATATGAGGAATTTTCAATGTCATTAGATTAAGCCACATTAGCAAGCTATCTGCTAAAAAGGTTAAAAAATACTGGGGTGAATAATTAATTATCAGGTATTCTGTTTTTTTTCCGGTATCATATAGTGTACCAAAATTTTGGGATTTTTCTATTTTCCTAGAAAAAATTAGCATTTGACGAGTAATGGTGTAGTGATGTTGATTTTTTAATTTTTCTTAAAAAAATTAAAACGAAAATTTATTATTCCAAAATTTATATTATAAGTCTCTCTCTCTATGTATATATATATATATATATATATATATATATATATATATATATATATATATATATATATATATATATATATATATATATATATATATATATATATATATATATATATATATATAGAGAGAGAGAGAGAGAGAGAGAGAGAGAGAGGAGAAAGTTATTACATTCCAACGCATTATCATATGAGCTCTACTTCAACTTTTCATTTCTTTCATTTTTCCTTACTCATAACACATGAAAATCTTATTTTTTTTTCAACCCACTCAATTTTTAATTTAAAATAAACAAAAACTAATAAAAAATATACAATACTAATTTACAAACTACTAAAAAATACAAACTAATTTAAAAACATACAAAACACTTTTAGTACAAATCTTAAATCAAGAAGTATAAGTAACCAATGCATATAATTTTTTTATTTGAGCGGGTTAGTGAAACCAGAGAAACAACCCACCACTCTCAACCTTGCCTACCGACTTAGGAGGGAGTGGTGTCTTGGAGGTACCACTGGTACCTCCTTCCTATTTTTTCATGATATCGTCCACTCTTATAAAAGTAGGTTCTTTTTGAAACTTTTTAAGTTTTACTAATTTATGAATTGTATTAATTTATATATATATATATATATATATATATATATATATATATATATATATATATATAGAGAGAGAGAGAGAGAGAGAGAGATAGGGGTGAGTACATTAGAATAAATAACTTTTTAAAGAAAAAAATATGTATCATGTGCATCATATGCACATCATTTAGAAAAATATTTTTCAAGGCTTATCTTCTTGTAACATTCCCAATATCATAGTAAAAATATTCATTTTTCAAAAACAATAAATCCTTTTTTTTCATAAAACATAAGTCATCAAAATATTGTTTCACCACCATATCATAAAATCAAAGCATCAAAACATAGTATCTCTCAAAAACATCTCAACCATTAGATGAAGTGTATAGTTAAGTCTTCAACTTCTCCCGGTCCTCTAAAATACCTGAAACATTTAAATCCATAATTGTTAGCCAAAGCTTAGTGAGTTCTCTAAAATACCCCACACAACAATATACATACAATGAATGCACCCAGGAACCTTCAGTCTGACTGGACCGCCTCGCAAGACCTACAATACATCTTGACCGTTCTCCTAAGCTAACAACATATAGTTGACCGCTCTCCTGAGCCTACAACATGGGGTTGGACCACTCTCGTTGGCTAACAATATCATTTGGACCGTCTGGGTATCTTGTCCTACAACACAGAGCAGGACCCCCTCAACCCAACCACATTACGTCGACATATGCAACAAACAATAACCAACACGCATAGGTAATCATAACAGATCTACCAGTGTAATAGATCACTATAACATATCAACCTCCTAACACGCAAAGGAACATACTGCAGTACAAAGTATAGTTAGAAAACTGACATTGCAGGATAGTAGACAATTGACACAGCTCACACAAAACAAAGACTGTTGTTACGAGGCTATGAGCCACCTATATAAAAATTAGAGGCACATCCTTAATCTATATCTTACAAACCCTATGGTTGACCAAAAGTCAACTTGGTTAAAAAGTCAATGGTCAACGGTCAAAGTCAACATTCAAAAACCAGCTTAGTTGGCAACCAGGTCGTGATCAAGCATTTGCCACGTTGTGGCAGTCTCACGACAAAAAAGTCGCAAAAAACCTATTTCACCACGACGTGGTGAGCATGTCGCCATGTTAGGGGAAATATTCATGGAAAACTTAACGAAATCTACCATTAATCCATTAAGCTATACACTCATCACTTCTATAAGGCTTCCTTACACCCAAAATATCTCATAAAAATGTTTGATTTATGGACATGCATGTCTTGAACTTTGGTTAGGTCAAAAATGGAGGAAATGAGGTCAATACCTCATGCATGGGGACCAAAACTCAATAAGACTTCATATCTGAAACGTGAAACCACAAAGGAACCTCAATGGTCCATAAAGTTGCCAACTTTATGAAATCCATGCACTAAAACCACCTCAAACATGAAGAAAAGTACATAAAATCCGAGATCTATAAGGGTATCACACAAAGGTAGAAACTTGAGGAGTTACACAACTCCGAAGTGTAGGTAAGAAGGCGATGAGGATATTTTCTTGTTGGATCTATGCACTAAGAACACCTTCTTCTTCTTCAATACCACCAAAAAGCTTCAAGATGTCAACAATGGAGGCTAGAGATGTTAAAACGTTATCATGGATGTCTTAAACAAATCAAGATCACGGTTTGGTTGCATTAATGGGTAGCACAGAGAAGCAAAATCAAATCTACAATGACACAGCCTAAAAGTCAATGCATCTTTGCATAATAAAAGGGGGATTTATGAATATTAATTAAAACTGGAAATAGCATGAAAATAACTTAATAAAATTTAATAATAAAAAACGAATTTAGCTCTGCTACGACTTTCCTAATTATGCAGTCAACACAAACCTGATTATTTAAAATGTGTTGTGTCTAACTTGGTACTGTAAACTATTAACAAGCTCTAGTAAGTTCTCTTTTACCTAGTTAATTAACCATAACAAGCTATTCAGTTACTCCTAAATTTTTACTAACCTAATTAAAAAAGTTCTTAATCAAGTCAGAAAAGCAACGTTAAGATATGTGTAAAATTTTCAACAATATTCAATACTTCTCGCAATCTCGAAAATGTAAAAATATGAAATTTCAGTTTATAACCGAGTCAAATTCCAACACGGAACTGATATGTTATTTGTTACTTATTACCAGTTTATCAAAACAATTACGGATTTCAACAACTGATTAATTGGATTGATTTAACCATAAATTAGGTAATCATGCTAAAGAATAATAAAAAATCAAACATTCATTAAGCGCAAAACTAAAACAGTCAGATAAAACCACACAATAAAAACCAAGTCTAATGATTGATCACATAAAAAGCACTAATATTGAAGAACTAAAATCTAGGGTTTAGCCAGACATGGCTAAAATCTGATTTGGACCAATGAAAAGAGAAATTAAACAACTGATCTTATTAATCTAATTGAAAGAGATTGTGACATCCCCAATTTCACGGCCAGAAAAGACCAATTTGTTTATGCTTTCTTTTTAAAATCAGAGTAATCGATTAAAGAAAACGGTTGTGGAATTTGTTCCCAAAACAAGATATGATAAAAACTTATCAAAACATTTCTAAAAGAGAATGTATTTTCATTAAATAATAAAACCTCGGGATCTCATGTTCCGATACAAACACATAAGCATAAACAGAACATACATTCAATTACTCTAGTGATTTACATCTCCTTTAATACCTCAGTGCAAAGCAGCTTCGTATCGATACCTGTGATACAATTAAACTGAGTGGGTTAGGCTTGGGAGCCTGGTGAGCATATAGGGTTTTCAACCCCCAATATTATATCACACACACACACACACACACACACATATATATATATATTCAATCATCAAACAATCAACCTAATTACCCATCCCCATTATCTCCATTTATTTCTTAGGTACCTTCCCTAAGGAATTATCATAAGGGTCATCTCCTACATCATATTTACCTTTCATATCCTTACATCACATTTCCTTGTATGTTTGTTCCTAATGACTTTTTCCTAAGGATCATCACATGAATACGTAGTCACAAAATCGTCTGGACTAGTAAATCATAGTAAGGGTTAGGCTATCATCGCATGAATACGCAGCCACAACATCGCCTGGACTCGTAATTCATAGTAAGGGTTAGAGTATCATCGCATGAATACGTAGTTACAACATCGCCTGAACTCGTAATTCATCACCTACATGTTATGAGTCTGTTGGTGTTTCCACGGGGTCATCTAGAATAGTCCGTGGTCGCCATGTATACTCTGGTAGATGACTACATCGCCAAATTTCCACATCGCCGGTCAAGGTTATGGTATCTCCTCTAATCTCACATCACCTATTTATCATCACCTTTCTATCATCACCTATTTCTCATCACCTAATTATCATCACTTATTTCTCTTCACCTAATTATCATCACCTATTTCTCATCACCTAATTATCATCACACATCATCTAATTCATCTACCCATGTTCTACCCAACATATTTGTAGATATAAAATATATATACATATTAACTCATTTAACACCTATATAAAACATTCATTCCACACTCATCTCAAATAAACAACAATATATAAACACATAACACGTATTTCATAGCAAATACAATATATAAAGACATATATATATATATATGTGTGTGTGTGTGTGTGTGTTAGAAGAAAGAGATCACATACTCACCCAAAACATATACTTAATACATTCAAACAATACTTGTATTAAAATCGTGTTATGAAAGGGAATATACACTCACTTGACCAGAAGACGATCGGACAACACTACAACTCTAAGAGTAGTATTCTTCGGTGAAACCGGGATATCTTCACACACCGGGTTTCTCGCGGGCAGAGCTTCGACTTGGAAACTCTTTTCTTCTCGGGATCTCCGGGGCTTCGGGACTCGCTTCGGGTCTCGGGGTTGATACCGGGGGTTCAGGATATTTCTTGCACGTAAATCGAGGTAAAACAGAAGAAAGATAAGAGAAAATAGCAACCTTAAACGGCTGGCCCTTCAAATCTATTTATAGGGCAAAATCTGCCCTTGCCACGTCGTGGCACCTTTTTCCACATCGTGGGCTTGATCGTTACCGCATGCGTCATCGCAAGTTGCGTCTGGGGGACTCCCGGAGATGTCAGAAGACCTGCCACATCGTGGCACTGCTTGCCACGACGTGGTCTCTGACACAGCTTTGGGGTTCGCGCCCCGAACTTCATAAATTCATAACTTTCGCATACGAACTCCATTTTCGACGTTCTTTATATCGACACGAAGGTGAGCTTATGCTCTACAACTCTATTTTAGACTCCATTGGCTAATTTTGACTTTATTTTTAATATATTATAATTATATTACTTATATATGATTTTTAGTAGGTCGGACATGAAAACTCCGTTCGAAATTCATTACTCCTTAATCTGAACTCCGTTTGCGCCTGTCTTTTTGTCGTTGGAATACTATTGATGAGATCTTCAATTCTCATTTAGAAATTTTTGGATAAATATCACTCGACCTCAATCTCGAGTTTCGGGCTGCATACTGCTAATGCTGAAACTTCGAAAAATCATAACTTCCTTATCCGAAGTCAGATTTAGACGTTCTTTTTATGCACGCTCTCGGTTTAACGTATTCAACGACTTTTATTTAGGTCTCTAAGGCCAAATATCTCTCTAAAATAAATTTACTATTTACATCGTGCTGTGTCGTGTCGGTTTTTTCGCGAAACTTCGACATGTCATAACTTCTTCGTTATAACTCGGATTTCGGCGTTCTTTATATGTACGAAAACCTTGTAACATATAATACAACTTAGTTAAAATTAATCCTTCTAAATAATCTTCCATTAAAAAGTCATTTTTTGATGCTTATCGTCTCTAAATTGACTAGTCCGGATCTACAGACGTTACAGAGATGATCCATAATCTTCAGATCTTCTGAAATTTATGAAAAAGTGTAGAAAATTCCTCTAAAAGTCGTCCCTCGTCGTCTGGGCACGTCTAAGGTTTAAACTGATCAGATAGGGAGTATTTATATACAAGTCAGAAGCATCAAACCAAAATTTTCAAAAAAATATGAACACTCTCTTTGGAAAAACACAATCGAGTTTTCCTCGGAGCCATGTTTTTCGCGTTTAATGGAGTACGTTGCTATTTTGAACATAAAAATCAAAAACACAATTATGCTTTATGAAGAAACACGACTGTGTAAAGTCTTCGAAGTCATGAAAGTCAGTTTTTAGCTTGGAAAAGTTGTAAAGGTGAAACATGAACAAAAGCACGATCACATGTCCAAAAACACGATCGTGTAAACTCAAAAACACGTGTTTCAAACACGAACTATAACGTCGCAAAAATTAGGACTAAAAATTCTGATTTTTAAACTAATACAAACTAGTATGCAAAACAACACCATATAAACCATGGTGAATCAAAGTGTATCAATAACATCCCATTACATCATAGTAATATTAAAGGCGGAACGATATGGTGTGTGCACTGCAATTGTCCCAGGCTCTTCCCTTTCGAACAAGAAGTACCTAAAACATTAATTGAAAACCATAAGCACAAAACTTAGTGAGTTCCCCAAAACATCACATACCATACATATCAAACATATAATGGGCCCCACCTGACATCGGGTCTCGCTTGGTAGACATATCTTTCAGTTATCAGGCCCCGTACGGTATACATATAAATATATAAACATATAATCATACAAACACATGCAATAATGACAAATATAAATATCATACAAGATAGTCATCGGTCCCCGCCCAGAAAATATATAAACACATAATATATGCAAGAGTCACACAGAAAACTAGCATCCAAATATATGATGATCATGGGTCGGCATTGTTGCCTTCAACCCGCTAACCATAGTGATGAAACTGACCTCAAGCTGCAAAATCACACAGACAAAATCTTAACCTGCTGGTTCGAAAGAACCCCGCGCTAACATCATCAAATAAATACCCAATTTATAATTGGATCTTAACCCATAATCCATAATCTAAGTTACTTGTCTAATATCCATGGTAAAAGACCATTTTTCCCTTTTTCTTACTTGGTCTAAAACCAAGGCCCAACCTATTTTTCAAAAGGCCCAAATTTTTAAATGGCATCCCAAGGCCCAATAAGGCCTAACTTCTAAATTAGGACCAAAATCCTCTTTGACCCAATACCAAGAAAGCCCACAGTTTATCCATGACCCAAATTCATAAGTCCAATGTTCCAACAACCTAAAATCCTAAATCATGGCCTAAACTCGAGAAAGTCAACCCAAAAGTCAAGCAGTTGAATACATTGGGCATACTCAGGCTTACGCTTGGCGTACTACTTCCGGGACTAGTACGCGCACAGCGTGCAAACTGTGTACCCCCCATGTTACATCTTTGGCCCTTCAAATTAAATAATTATTTTCATTTAGTAAATCAATTTTCATAATTTACAAGTTTTACCTCTATAACTTTGATAAATTCACATTTGATTTCATTTAATAAGTTTAATAATTTTTAGCTTTTCCGAATGCAATTAATCACCCTTTTATATATATATATATATATATATATATATATATATATATATATATATATATATATATATATATATATATATATATATATATATATATATATATATATATATATATATATATATATAGGCCCATATCTTACTATTCGCACAAGGCCTTCAAAATTAAAGGATCGGCTCTTATTTATTGGTTGGTTGGATTGGTCTCTCTCCTTTTAATAATGTACTTTGTAACTCTTGCTAGCATCTTGCTAGTTTTCTTGAATCCATCGTTAAAAAAATGATAAATGGTTATACTTGTGAATTTCAAGATTTAATTTAACCTAACATGTTTTGATGTTTCAATATTACAGAGCATCTCAAATTCAAACACCAAAATTTAATGTTATACATCAAAATAGTGTGGAGTTATTTTAGTACTTTATTTCCTACAACACTATAAATTATGAAAATTGATTTATGTTATGAACTTTTTATACAAATAAATTAATAATTTATGAACTTTTTATAAAAAAGATATTAATAAATTGTATAATGACAATAAGTTAAATGGTGTATATATATATATATATATATATATATATACAGAGAGAGAGAGTGTGTGTGTGTGTTAGGTTCAATTATTCTAACTAATTGTTGTATAGATATCGTATGTTATGAGAATGATAAAGAATATATGTTGTTTGATAATATAGATACATTCAATCTTACATAATTATTGTTATTAACACACATTCTCACTAATTAAATCGTCTATAAGATTATTATACACTTATTATTATTATTCTTATTTCTGTCAGAATATTATTAGAATGTTTTATTAGGTCGTATTTTGTCAGAATGAAAATAAGTAAAAATCGATGTGTGAGAACAAAAATAAATAATAATTAGGTAGAATGCATGAAAATGACGATATTTTTTTAAGGTTGAACGTATACGCATTGTTAAAAAACTTATTCTCTTAGTAATTCTCATAGCATACGATATCCGCACAATAATTAGTTATAATAGAATATATATATATATATATATATATATATATATATATATATATATATATATATATATATATATATAATACATTTTTTAGTGAAAAAAATTATGTAAAAGAATAATGTAAATTAGAGATTAAATAATACTTTTATCCTTTTTAAAAACTAAGGTTCTTGGTATGAAAGCCCAATGAACTTTTGAGTTTGATTTTATTTAATCATTAAATTTTTTTTTTTTTTTTTGTGCCTTATCAATCCTTAAACTTTCAGTTTACCTATTAAAAAAGGGAAAAACAAATTTGGTTCCAGTTTTTCGGTTAACGGCTGTTGATCTGGCTTTTTTTATATATATAAATTAACTATCAATATTTTAGTTTACATGGTTTTTTTAATTAAAAAAACTATGAAAAAGTGTTTTTTCTCCTCCACTCAGTCGTGAAGGAGAAAAGGAAGTCAACAAAAATTATTAACAATGTTGAATCTATAAAGAACGAAAGAGTACGTGTTAAAGCTTTGGCTATGGTAGAATATGAGACAAAAAAAGAAAAATGAGAAAGATTTGAAAATGCATGAGTGAAAGAAGATGATTAAGTATGAGATATATGTACGTGTTCTCCATCAACTATAGAAAAAGAAAAAATTCTAACCCACCACCTCCATTTTCTCAATTGATGGTTGGAAAAAGAATCAAAATCATATTCTATATGTGTTCTCCTTCATCTTCTCAACTGATAAATGACAAAAGAATCAAGAATAGGGCTTCTATCCATCTCACACATGCATCTCACACAGGTAACGAAATGAAGATGAACAAGTGAATCCTCTTCTTGAATTGATGGTTGGGTTGGATCTCAATTTAAAATCGATTACAAAAATACTACAAAGTCGTCAATTGAGATAGTGTTTGTGGGGTGTGTGTTCATTGATAATTAAACAGGAAAAAGCTTGGTTTTCATCTGCTTCAATTTCAAACTATAGACTCACAAAAAAAGCTTGAATTTCAAGATAAGTGATGTCAATGATAGATCTTATGCTACAGAAATCATGGCTGATATACGCGTCGGAGGGGAGAAACTCGACAGATGCCCGAAACCTCCGTAGACATAAATCACGAGATCGTGAACAGATCTATCGGTTTTCCTCACAACGCAGGTAGTATTCGTGAGGGAAGACGTCAAACATGCATTGTGTGGAAAACCGGTAGTTCTGTTTACGATCTCGTGATTTATGCCTACGGAGGTTTCGGGCTCAGGCACCAATTTTTTGGTGGATCTATTCACTATTTGTTCACGATCTCATGGTGGCGGTGGTCTTATCTGCCTTGATGGCTTGACCATGGATCGTGAAAACTAAAATGGAAGTGTACAACTGAGATGTCTCTTTTAATCTCCTATTATTCGAGAGTTATTGCGAATAGTTTTTCGTAGGGGTGCGACTGCGATTTAGTTGAAGAAACACAAAAGACACTAAGGTTTGGAAAAAAAAAACATATTTTCCCAGAAATTTTTAATAAAAAACCATATAATACTAAAATATTGATCGTAAATTTTTATAATATATAAAAAAATAGTCAAATCAACAGCTCCTAACCGGAAATTTAAAACCAAAATTGTTTTTTTCATTTTTAACAAGGAACGGATCGGTCACAAGAAAACAAAGAAAAAATAAACTTCATGACCAAACAAAACCAAACTCGAGAGTTAATTGTGTTTTTGTGTCAATAACCTTAAAAATTAATAGAAAGATAATGATGCAAATGATGATATTGTCAAAACTTTTATAACACATTTTGTAAATAATAGTTTTTAATATTATTAGTAAATCTAGTTGGATACACGTGTAGGGGCTGGAAGTGTTATTAACTAAACTATCCAAGTCTGTAGTGAAAATAACACCAACATACGTTTAAAAAGTTTGGCCTTTTTAGTCTTTTTAAATATCCTCCGCTTTTGACTGTAATTCTTATAGATTCGAGGGGCAGTTTGCTAAATCTCTCCCTATATAAACCACACGCCATCCATTCTCGCTCCCATGCCTCTTATTTTTTTTTTTCCTCTCTTGCCTTCTCTCTTTCTCTCTCTTAAACGATAACAGTTTTTTTTTTTTTTTTTTTTTTTTTTAATATTTATATTTATATTATTTTCTTGAAAATTTATGGTTGTAATTACCATGCTACCCCTGTCTCCTCGGTCCTCACTTGGGGATATTGCTGGAAGATTTGGATTCTTGTTGAGTGGAATTTCTGGAAATTTTGGAGTTTTTATGTGCTGACCTGGTGGATCCTCATGCAAGGTACAATGGACCACTCACGTAGACAATTGCCGCCAATGGTGCCACATAAGCGAAAAGTGAGAGATGAAACGTTTGACTTTCTTAAGCCGTCAAGGCCGATAAGACCACCACCACCGCCACCACCAAAGCTAGCCAAGCCGAAAACTGTTGCTCCTCGATCCACGGCCCCAATTAAACCATCATCCAAACCCTCTGTATCTTCTCCGGCTCAGGCGCCGGGCAATAATAACATACTCCTAGCTGGATACTTGGCTCATGAGTACCTCCACAAAGGCACATTATTCGGCCAATTATATACTCCGGCTCCACCAGCTTCTCCGGCGGCCAGTTCAGCCGGTTCTAAGACAACGATACAGCCGAGTTCTGGTTCTCTTAATCGGGAAAGGGGAAAGGCTGTTGAGCTGAAGCCGAAGCTGAAGCCAAAGCCAAGCGAGAAGAAACGTATTCACGAGCCGCAGCTGGTCAAGAATCAAAGGTACGCCGACGTGTCCCAGCTGCTAAAAGATGGGGTCCACATACCGGGCATTGTTAACCCATCACAGCTTGCTCGTTTCTTGCATCTATAATGAGTTTAAATCATCATTCGTAAGGGATTTAATTTAAGTTTTCGATAAATTAAAATATTTACGTATATATAAAAGATGTTATATTTAGAAAGCAAGAACATCTATAAGATGATGTTTAGACCTTGAGGTTTTGCAGGTGATTATTCGATACTGAATAGTGAATAATCAGAACTCAGAAGCATGTAATAGATAAAACATGTTGCATATGGATAATGTTTATATGCATAATCGCATGTTTCATAATTAGTTTTGTTGCAGGTATGGAATAATTGCTTGATCCTAAATATAAGAGACAATAGGTTAAACAAATATATGAAATTTATTTATTTCCAGTTTAAATCATAACATGCAAGTTGTCGCTTTTGAAACGCACACCTAAAGAATGGGGTGTTTCGCATGTGCATTTTGCAAATTAATATGTTATGTTGAATAATTAGAATCAAGTTCTAAACTATAATAAAAGTTGTAGGATATTGATGTGTTTTTTAAAGTCATTTTGGTAGTGTCCAAGTGCTTAGAAACTTTTGATTATTTAAGAAATTAAAATAAGCGTAATAAGTAAAAGAATGTTGTATAATTGATTTTATTATATCTCTTGATAATCGATTTTGTTGCTTATCAAACTGATTATGTAAATAAATAATAAGATAATCATAAGAAAAAATAGATAAGTGAATCAAACATTAGAACCCGATTCTTATAACATTGAATATAAATTATAATAATAAGATAATCACATTGAAAAACTAATAATTAGGGTTTGATGGTGATTTCATGAGATGGATATAAATGATCACAAGTAACTTTAATAGATAATGATATGTTGGTTATTTTAGTATCGTCAAACTTTTTAGTATAATAAGGATTATTTGATACAAACTAACTAGTGAGAATGTTTGATAATGACAATAGTTATCTAAGATTAACATATTCATATTATCAAACAACATATTTTCTTTGTCATTCTAATAGAATAACACTGTCCACACATCTGCACAATAGATGTCAATCCATATTTGAACCTATCTCTCTCTCTCTCTCTCTCTCTCTCTATATATATATATATATATATATATATATATATATATATATATATATATATATATATATATATATATATATATATATATATATATATATAAGGAATATACATGTGTTTCCAACAAAACATGTTTCCTTAAACTATGCTAATCATTACCTTAATATATACAAAAACATAGTTTTTTTTTTTTTTTTTTTTTAAATTTTTATGAAGCTATTTATATCGAAAAAAGATTTTAAATATACCAAAATTCATGATATTTTATTCTCTACAAATAGACATCTATATTGATATACTTTTATGATAAAATATTTTTTTTTTATATTTTTAGCTATCGTTATTTATAAGTGAATAAAAATGCATCAGATTTTTGCTACAGTACATTTATTATTCACTTATGAATAAAAATATATAATTATTTTTTTTACAGTTTAAGTATCATTTATACTACTTATTCATATATGAATAACAAATTAACTGTAATAAAAATCTGATAAATGTTTTTTTTATATATATGAATATAAAATATGACGACAACTAACACACGTTTTATTCATATATAAATATAATATATGATGAAAGATGATGTAAAAAAATATATTTTAAGTAAGAAAACTTTATTGCTTGTCATATTCATATATGAACGATACTTAAGCTGTAAAGAAAGTTACGCATACGTTTTATTCGTAAGTGAATAACGAATATAATGTAATAAAAATCTGATAAATTTTTTTATTCACTTATGAATAACAAGAGCTGAAACTCTAAAAAAAATATTTTATCTTAAAAGTATATCAATATGAATGTCTATTTATAGAGAATAAAAAAATTATGAATTTTGCTAAATTTAAAATAATTTTTCGATAACAATGACTTTCTAATATATATATATATATATATATATATATATATATATATATATATATATATATATATATATGTTTTTGTGTATATTAAGGTAATGATTACCATAGTTTAAAGAAACATGTTTGGTTGGAAGACACATGTTTATCCGTTATCCATTTCCGACGGTATGCCTAAATGTTTTGCTGCAAAATAAATGTGTGGCTGAGAATGATTCCCCAATTCTCAACCTTTTTTTTTCTCAATTGAACCCTCCTATATATATATATATATATATATATATATATATATATATATATATATATATATATATATATATATATATATATATATATATATATATATATATATATAGAGAGAGAGAGAGAGAGAGTGAGAGAGAGAGAGAGTAAGTTGATTTGAGAGCATAAAAAAGGTTGAAATCGCAATAACATATCACATCCGTTTAAATTTTCAAATCTATGGCTAATATCAATGTGTCATTTTATGTAAATTATGAAATTAAGATAATTAGTTTGTAACTTTTATATAGATGTCGTGGTTATTATGGGATTTCATTTCTCTTTGTTCCATAAAATTGGCATTTTAAATATGTATTGGATTCAAAGGAGGTCGCCAGAGTGCTAGACATTCTCAGGAGGTAGTAGAGGATTGAGTATTGAATTGAATATCAAGAAAACTGAGTTATTTTGTAGCACACTGGTTTGGGACATTTCTGAATTTAGGGTTTGTGGACTGTAATTCGATCATGTAAAGGTTTTAGGCTTTGAGGAAGTAAAGTTATTGAATGTTGATAATATTTGTTACGAGATCTAAGCCCTTAATTTGTGTACCGAAATCACAGAGTAAAATAGGAAAAGTTATATGTCGAGCTTCTTGCATGGATTATGGTTTTAGTTCGACATTTGTTAAGGCAAAAGTAACTAGATAGAATTGAGGGTCTCGACAATACCTTTCTATGCATATAAAGAACACTGAAAACCGAGTTGAGACGAAGAAGTTATAGTTGATTAAAGTTGAATTGGAAGTTGGGGATTTTGTCCTATGTTGGGCATAGGAAAGCTACGATGGGCATAGGCGCTAAATTTTGGACCCGAGTTTAATAACCTATGTAGGGCTTAGGTTATGCTACACGGGGCGTAGCCGCTGCAGACCAAAACCCTAACCCTAACCCTAAGGTTTTGATCAATATTTAAGGGGTTTAACTTCTTGGAAACCTTCCCATGACCAGCCTCCATCACCTCATATTGCTCCTTTGAAACCCTAGCCACCGATTGTGAGTTTTGTAGCTTTTGGAGAGTTATGTGTGCTCCTTGAAGGAAGAAAGTTCTTGTAGAATCAATTGAGAAGCTTCAAGGTGTGTAGATTTGGAGTTTGCAAGCCAACATATATCTCTGGAAGGTATAAAACTTTTATCTTGATGCTTATACATGTTATATCTAATATGGTTATGAGTTTCATGCTTTTATCCCCATAATCTTGGTCCTTGTGAGTATGGATTACTCCAGACCATTTGAATGCCTCCTTCTGATGTTTTTAAGGTTATAGAGTCATAAAAATGAGAGCTTAGGTCCTCTTATCCATCCATACATGAGTTCTTGAGCAAAAGGTGGCAATATAGACTTAGATTTTGGTTGTGTGTTCATCTTGGTCGTGTAAAGGGATGAAGTCAGAGACTTTATCCATTAAGACATTTATTTAGATCAAATCTAGGAGTTTAAGAGGTTGACTTGCTGTATTAAGAGCTTAATAGAAGTTTTTGGGATCAGGGGCTCTACGTTTGGCATAGCCTCTATACGTTGGTTGTAGCTCTACACTAGGTGTAGACTTATGTAATATGAGCTTAGCTCTACGTTGGGCATATATTAGATACGTTAAGCGTAAGTTAACTGAGGGCTGAACATTGACCTTTTGACCAGTTTGACTTTTGATCAACCATGTTGGGACTTAGTGTGGGAAGGAAAAAATGGTCTTTTGCCCAAAGTAGGTTTAATTGTGAGCCTAGAACTTTCATGGTCTAGTCATTTCCTTAATTGGTAATTAGGGTTTTATTATGGATATTTTTAGCAAGAGGAGGCTTGATATCGTCGGCTCGAGTGGGTGGTTTATCTTGTCTTCAAGATTAAGGTGAGTCTTCTAACTATACTTGCCTGTGTAGTAGTATATGCATGTTGACTAGTTGGATCTTAATTGTTGATTTGTGTTATATGTGAACTGAGTTGCTGATAACTCCTGGATTGATGTGAGTCCATAGGATTGTTGATCAAGGTTGCTGATACTCGTGAGGTGTGTTGTTAATCCATGGGGCGTGCTGTTAGTCCATTAGGACCACTTATAGTCCCCAACGTTGTTGATAACCCTTAGTTAATTATTATGTTGTGATGTATGCGATATTTTAGGGAACTCACTAAGCTTTACACTTACAGTTGTGGATTAAATATTTATGCATATACTTATTAGATTGCGAAGGCGGGACTGTACACACACATCAACATATTTATGATTTGAGTTCCCGCATTGGTTTCTTTAACTCTGATTCCTGAATGATGTTTTATGAACAAATGGCTTGACTTGAATGTAATTGTATTAAAAATGGATGTTTTATTATATTGAAAATGAAAAAATTAGCGTGAGATTTTGAGATGTTACATAATTTGACCATCATGTGGTGGTAAGAAGCTCCGTGAAGGGTTATTTCCTATAGACAACGGAAGGCCATAATTGGGGGGTGAAGCTTAGGAAGGGGTAATAAACATGCAAGTTATATTAGCGAGTTAGACATGAAGATAGTTGATAATGTTGTTGATAATGTGTGCATTATTTCATAGTTATGTGACCCCTAGAGTAAGTTTTTTTTTTCTTTGATATTACATGAGAACTATTCTTTGGCTTGAAGACGTGCTAACCCGTATACCCGGAGGGGTCAACATTGTTTTTTAACAAAGGATTACGTGGTTTAGTTGAGGGTATGATTGTTTGTTGAGGTTCTCATTTGGGACACATTCAGTGACAACTTGCTTCTTTATCCATTAGATTTGGTGGTATGAGGCTATACCCAATGACAAAGTCTTGCTCTTATGGATGCTAACTAAGATAACACTTGCATGTTTTTGATCAAACTAAGAAAATTACTTTCAAATGCTACTCAATCAATTGCTTCTATTTTGTACTACTTTTCTTGAACTTTTTGTATTTGCATCCACAATCTATTGGTTCAATTATGTTGTTTGTTTTGTTTTTTTAACCAATTTTTTAAACCAAACGAATAACTTTTCTAGAGTTCCGCCTTTTATTTGGCTTGCCAAATTAACTATTTGCAATGATAATCAAAATACAACCTATCAAAATCTAACATACGTATAAATCGCAAACAAAACCACATGACTAAAACAATATATATATATATATATATATATATATATATATATATATATATATATATATATATATATATAAATGGTCACACACTCAAAACAAAGTTTTGTCCTCGTCATTGGAATATCAGGTATGGTCAACGAATTATACAAATATTGGTCATGTAAGTGTACGAGCTTCTATCCATCACTTCTAATTTCAGACTCAATATCCAAAATTATTTCATTAGATTCTTTTATTGATCTTAATGTCCCAAGGTCCTCGGTTATCCTTACAATCGCTCTAAACCTACAAAACAACCAAAAATATCTCAAAATAGATTGTGTTCCACCACAACACATATTTAAGAAAGTGATATGATATGCATATAATGCAATAGAAATGAATTAAAAACCTTATAAATCATATATAAAAATGTCTTTAACACATGTAGATGTCTAGAGGATGTATAAAGTTAAAATTTCCTTTTTAATGTTTAGTGCTTATGATAACATACAATAAATAATAATTAAGGTATGTTTATGTATCAACAATAAAGTGTACATGGGTCTTATGTACAAGTTTACATGTTATTTTTTGTGTGACGAGAATATAGTGATTGATCTTATTTTTTAAGTTTTATTTTTTTCTTATTTTTTGGATGATTGAGAGGGAAAGAGAAGGGAAGGAGAAGGAAGGAAAGAAAGTTACCATTCCTTTCTTTCCTAAAAAAACTCCGAGAACATGGTGCAAGAGTTTTGTGATCATTGCAAGATAAACAACAAATTATTTAATAATATGGCGGCTTTGAACTTGTGTTACTCAATTTATTAATTTGATGCGTTGAATCATGATTTTACGGAGGGGAAAAGAATGAATATTGCACAACACCTTGATTTTTATTATGATGTTTGTTAAAGAACATGATCGGTTTTCTAATTTCAGTGGAATCATCCATCTTTTGCAGAGTCATGACGGAAACAAGAAAATATATTTCTT
The DNA here is from genome assembly GCF_052625555.1 of Lactuca saligna. NCBI lineage: Eukaryota > Viridiplantae > Streptophyta > Magnoliopsida > Asterales > Asteraceae > Lactuca > Lactuca saligna. Next base: position 8,420,620 of record NC_136425.1, on the reverse strand, counting down.
ATTACTTGGTGTATTGGCTAGAAAAGTTGGTATTGGTTTTGCCTTTACAATGACTACAAATATAAGATGTATTTTAATTATGAAATTTGCTAAATTGGATTTGAGAAATCGGATCTTGATTTTTGAGTGCTTCTTTGATTTCTGTCATTGAAAAAGAAGAATTAGCAAAAATTACAAATGATGTTGTAGTTGATCGTTTCCAAGAAGACATACAAGTCATAGATGACAATTATATTATGAGTTTGAACATTTTTTTTTTTGTTAATGCAACTTTATAATCTGTATTTAAAACCGTATTGACCTGATTGATAATTTTTTTCATATACCCTCAACATATCAAAATCATGGATCCACCAATGGTAAATCACAATCACAACGATATAATGCACCTCCATGTTTGTTGGATAGGTAACAAGAGGAAAACGACCTGACCAAATGTATGAGATATGATGTAAACGAAAATTTTATTTTGATTTTTAAACAAACAAATTAAATTTTGAGGAGTTATGAGGTAAAAAAATATATATATAACCGTGAGTAAAAAAAAATTATTACGGTAAGAAACCATTAACCCGGTTTCAATAGTTGAATTAGAACATAGCAACGAAGATATGAATATCGAATAGGGCCAACGTTGCGTTTTATTCTACGCGGTTAACGGAAGGTTAACAAGGGCTTGTTTCTGTTTCCATTCCTATTTCCGGTGTACAGGTCAGTCGTCTCCCCGCCTCCGTTTCACCTCTTTCATTTCTCCTTTTTTTTTTTTTTCTTCTCAATATTAGGGCTTCTGATTTCGGTTTTATAATCATCTCGATTCGATCTATTCTCTATATAACTGTTTATTCTCCGTACTAGCGTACTAGATCTTGTTGAACTCAACCAACAGAAAAATGGTGAGAGGATTGTTCAACAAGCTCGCATCTGAATCGCTGAAGGTTGCGGGAAAATGGCAACAACAGCAGCTCCGCCGTCTCAATATCCATGAATATCAGGTCCCGTTCCTCTGTTCTTCGCTTATAGTTATATCCTTTTGGTTTTTATTAGTGTAGCGTATATTTGTGATCAACTGTCCTGTTTTGTTATAACTGCATCTGTTGTACGACGAAAGAAAAAAAATAAGAACACAAAGAGATGTAGGGATTTCGAGTTTGATATGCTCCAGTTAACTATTGTTTCTGAATATGAGATATATGCCTATCTGCTAGATAGCAAGTATATGAAAAGAATAAGAACACGAAGTGATACATGTGTTTGACTTTGATATGCTTGAATTAAGCATTGTTTTTAGAAATTAATTATATTCCATGGTAGAGATTAAACTTTTGTCTCCAATTCTGCTAAAATTTGTCATAAGTTGGACTGTTATAAGTTACCGAATCATAGTGATATTAGCTTTGATTTGACGTCTACTGTTTTTCTAGACTTGGATGTCTACATGGCATTTGTTCTCCTAGATTAGTACACATCATGGCATCAGTTTACAAATGTTATCTGCCTTTTACGTGCTATGTTTTATCTGTAGTTACTTACTCACATCAGTTCTTGCATCAGGGAGCGGAATTGATGGGCAAGTTTGGTATTAATGTTCCAAAAGGTGTTGCTGTTTCCTCTGTTGAGGAGGTCAGAAAGGCTATACAAACAACTTTTCCAAATGAAAAGGAGGTAATTAAATGTAGACTTATTTTTTTTCTGCTTGAATTATTCATGAGAAGTAAAACCATGACCAAGACTGGTGCCTTTTAAATGCCAACAAGTGATGTAATAAGCCATAATGGTTGAAACATGTGGGTTGTGGTTTTCTTAATATTTATTTCTTCACCTTACTTCCAACTTGTCAGAAGGTTGTAGTCTAGACTCTAGAAGTTGTAATCTACTACATTTTTGTACTTGAATGTTCATTAGTTGACATGTAAACATTTTGCACTGGTTTCTTTTGGTCCAGTTGGTGGTGAAGAGCCAAATTCTTGCTGGTGGAAGGGGCCTGGGGAAGTTCACAAGTGGTCTTCAGGGTGGAGTTCACATTGTCAAAACTGAACAGGCTGAAGAGATTGCTGGTATGAAATTCTTTTCTACTCGCTTTCATTATGATTTTTAATTTTTTTTTTGACCCTTAATTGATTTCGAAAAAATGATAATTTGATGTTGTTGTAGGGAAGATGCTTGGACAGACTCTTGTTACTAAACAAACTGGCCCTCAAGGCAAAGTTGTCAGCAAGGTTGACATCACTCTTATTCTCCTTCATATCTTATTCTGATCATTGGTTGCTTTTACTTTTTACAACTTTTCAAGATCTCTTTTACATTTGAACCTAAATATCAACATACCCTTGAACCTATGCAGGTTTACTTGTGTGAAAAGATGTCACTTGTGAATGAGATGTACTTTGCAATCACTCTTGATCGTACAACCGCTGGTCCTGTAAGCTTGTTTTTTTTTAATATAGTATTAAGGTTTCTTTCAACACATCTTCTGTTATTGGTGCTTAATGAATGAGTCCTTGTTGTTCAGCTTATAATTGCATGCAGAGAGGGAGGAACCAGCATTGAAGACCTTGCAGAGAAATTCCCTGACATGATTATAAAGGTAAGGTATGCCTGCCTTTCTTTATAATATGGGCAAAAAAGTCCAGGAATAGAAAAGTATTTCACACTTTATTTGCAGGTTCCTATTGATGTTTTCAAAGGAATTACAGATGAAGATGCTGCCAAAGTTGTAGATGGTCTTGCTCCTAAAGTAGCTGACAGAAATGCTTCAATTGAACAAGTGAAAAAATTGTATAACCTTTTCCGTGAATCCGATTGCACTCAGTTGGAGGTCAGCTTTAACTTTACACACAAGTTTATAGCTTTTCACTTTTATTTTAACTTTTAAGTTGAAGTTGTTTGTTCCTTTACCCTTCAGATTAATCCCATTGCTGAGACTTCTGATAACAAATTGGTTGCTGCTGATGCTAAGTTAAATTTTGATGATAATGCTGCATATCGTCAGAAAGAAATATTTGCTCTTCGTGATCCAACACAAGAGGATCCTCGTGAGGTATAACAGAAATGTGATTATAGGTTCATTGCTTATATTGATAAAAAGAGTAAAGTATGGTGTGTTATTTTTCAATTTGTTGCAGTTTGGCTATAAGTTATTTCTCAAGTAATGAGTTGTTTGTTTTTAAACAACACATGACAGGTGGCAGCTGCGAAAGCAGATTTAAATTACATCGGATTGGATGGTGAAATTGGATGTATGGTGAATGGTGCAGGATTGGCAATGGCCACCATGGACATCATAAAGTTACATGGAGGAACTCCCGCTAACTTTTTGGATGTTGGTGGAAATGCTTCAGAGGGACAGGTGGGGCCCACTTCAACTCAACTCTATTTTTTTTTTATTTTTTTTTTTTTGAAATATGTATTCTGATATTTGCGTTAATCAGGTTGTGGAGGCATTCAAGATCTTGACTTCAGATGAGAAAGTGAAAGCAATTTTGGTTAATATTTTTGGAGGGATAATGAAATGTGATGTCATTGCTAGTGGGATTGTTAATGCTGCTAAACATGTGGGATTTCTATTTAAAATATTTATGCAACATTTATATGTATGTATCCGTTTAGAAGGATTTGAGAAATGAGTGTTCTGTTTACAGGTTGCGTTGAAAGTGCCTGTGGTAGTTCGTCTTGAAGGTACAAACGTTGACCAAGGAAAGAGGATTCTCAAGGTAAAATTCATCATTTTTTTGTAATCTACATTTGACTTATTCATATTAAAAAGAAAAGAAAAAATTAGAGAGATGATGTTGATTGATTGATTGGTTGATTACACAGGAGAGTGGGATGGCACTGATTACAGCGGAAGATTTGGATGATGCGGCTGAGAAAGCAGTTAAAGCACTCAAATCATCTGCATAAAATGTATTTTCCACTTTTTCTGATTTTTTATTTTTATTTTTTGTGGTATTTAAACCAAGAACTAGTATTTTGATCATCATTTTGTTCTGATATGGGTGGAGGTCGGTTGTTTTACCTCATTTTCCGGGAATAAATACAAAAGAAATTCTGATTTAATATTTGGTTAGATAATTAGTCGAATAATTTACTCGGTAATGAATTAAAATTAATCTCGTGGCTTAATGTAAATTTACTAAGAGATAAGTTAATATGGGTTGAATCTTTACTTGAAAGAAAATGTTTTATGTACGATGACAGACGATTCAAATTTCTCAACTAGAATTAGATTGGGATTGGAACATCCAACCAAAATTACCACTCTCTAAATCTACTCACAAAAGGTTTTGTTGGTGTAGCATCTATTATAATTTGATGTTGATTCTCTAAATCTACTCACATAGGTTTTGTTGGTGTAACATGTATTATAATTTGATGTTGATTAAGATATTGGTAGTGCGACTGAATTTAACTTCTTATCTTAAGCAGTACTTGTATATGCAAAGTAGCAAACCACAAGATGGAAAACATCCAAAAGCAGAAAAAAGAAAAAACACGATCCAGTGATCGTGATCGTCTATAGTTAAAATCATAAGATCACCAAAAGACTAACATGTGTATTATGATGTTTTGCCTACTTTTAAGATGAATGGATGTGATGCTCAATCAGACTTGCTGCTACTTGTAATGTTTGATTTCGAAAGTTGGATGAAAATATTTTGGAGGCCTAATCTAAACCTTAATGAATAATTTTGTAAGCTCTGTTTTAGATTTTTGTAATAGGAATGATGAATTTCATAAGGTTTACAAGACTCAAGTCTTAACTAAAATAAAGACCAAAGAGATTGCATCAGATCTGTAAGATCTTACAATCCTAGTCTGGCCTTAGCAATCCTAATGCAATCAATATTGTTTTCTATTTGTGGGATCTTAAAATCAAGATCAAGATCTTAATAACTATGAGACAATCTGCAAAAAAATTATATTTGTTAGGATAATAACTATAAAGAATGTTTGCTCTTATAAGTTCCATCATGACTAGAGTTGGCAATATCTGGATTAGGTTCGGATTCAGCCCATTTAATAATTGGGTTGACATATTTATTTAAATGAGTTGATATATCCAATATAACCCAACCTTTTAGATGTATGGTTTTCATCAGGTTGACTTGTTCCCAACCCAACATACTATATAACCAATTTAAAATAAAAAAATAAAATAAAGATTATACCGTTCAAATTAGTTCCAAATGTAAATAAAGTTTCAAAATATGATAAAAATACAATTCTAATTAAAAAATACATATAAATTGTTCAAATAATATTAAAAATGTTTAATTTCGAAATGATTTTGAAAAGTTGCAAATATTGCGGGTGCTAAGAAAAATGATGAGAATTATGATTGCATTTTTTTAAACACAAATAATAATACATTATAAATTTTAAATTAATTCTTTGATTAATACATGATAATATTCAAATAAGCATTAAATTAAATACATGTTAATGTTAAATGAGTTTGTAGGTTGAAAACGAGTTGATATTTTTTACTTAACTCAACCTATTTAATTAAATATGTTAAGCGGTTCAACCCAACCCTCAAATTTTGGGTTGGGTTAGCGGGTTAGATTGATTTTTGCCGATTCTAATCATGACATTTTTTGGAGCAGCAGACAATATATTAATAAGAAAGAAATAACTCAAGCGAGAGGCTCAAGAAAATTACATGAAACAATTCAAAATCGAGGAAGAGCTCCAAGCGACCCATTTAATGGAGCTACATTTTGATTTACATTTAATCAAATTAAAGGAGTTAATACTAATATCATCCGTAATTAACATAATCGACTGCCTTTTGTTCCTAAAGAGAATAACATTGCATGCCTTCCGGATCATCCAAAGGGTGGTATAGACAACTGACAACCTCAACTTTTGTAGTCTTTTACTTCCAGCATTCGTGTTGAGTAAAGCTAGTAACTCATCACAAGAAGAGGGTTGCACCTGTAAATAAAATAAGAAGACCAATCCACCATCCATCTCCATATGACCGAAGCAAAAGAAGAACAGGAGAATAAGACATGATTTGTGCATTCATCATGAACATGAAAGAAGCGACATGCAGAGGAGGAAATCCGCTTGATTAGATTCATAGAAGTGTGAATTTTGTTTCTAAACAATCACCAAACAAAACAATTGACCTTTAAGGGCACCCATTTCATCCATTTAGACGGATTCAAGCAATCTTCACCACCGTTTGTTAGACATAAGATCACAAAGAGATTTAACAGGAAAACCATTTCTTCCATCGCCCTTCCACAACCACTTGTCACACCCATCATAAAATTGAAAATCATCCAACAAGTTAGTCAAATCATAAAATTGTCTGGACTCATGCCCCCTTTCTAAGATGTCTCGACCAATCCCAACAATAAAGAGAGATTTTCCATCCTCACTAACAATCCTCTCCCCCACTAAACAATCCTTATTCCTATCAATCGCATAGAGGTTAGAAAAAATCTCTTTAAGAGTCTGTCACCCAACCAACAATCTTTCCAAAAGAATGTTTTATCACCTTTACTAACAACATTCTTGAATAAGCTAGCCAACAAGATACCCCTTTGTTCAAACTCAATGTCAATTTTAAAAATAACGGACCACACACCTTTTATGCTCTTTTTTGCAATATCCTTCCCATCAATTAGCTTAATATTGTGAATCGCTTGTATGCATGAAAACCAAAAGGATTCATACTCGTTTGTTAAATGCCACCACTATTTTGCAAAAAGTGCAAAATTTGGACGAGTCAAGACAACCAATGTCTAGACCTCCCATATTCTTCGATTTCGTGACAACCTCCCAAGCCACCCAAACTTCTTCTAATGCCATCAAGGGTGTTAATAACTTTTTTCGACGCTCGAAAAATAGAAAAATAATACAATGGAAGACTATTAAGAACCGAATTAACAAGTGTTAAGCGACCACCAAAGGAAAGACATTTTGCTTTCTAACTAGATAACTTACCAAGGGCGGAGCTACATTGTGTCCGGGGTGGCACTGACAACCCCTCAAATTTTACCGTCAAGTGCAAAATTTAATGTAAATTCATCAAAATTCATCACAAATCCATCACGAATCCATTGGAAATTCGTCAAATTAAGTCTTAATAAGTGTAAATTTAATGTAAATATATCAGCGTAACCCTTTTAGTGACGGATTTAATGATGGAAATTGTCATCGAAATGAGTTCTTTTATTAGTGTAATCCTTAAAAGAATTGTGCACCCCTCGTACATTTTTCTACGTTCGCCACTGTAACTTACATCGAAATTTCTCGCGGATAAGGTTCTAATGCTTAGAAAGTTTCATGTTAGCTCCCATCGGGAGCCCAAGATAAGTGAAAGGGAAGGAAGCGGGCTCACACTTTAAGATACTAGCAAGTCTATCAACCTCCAAGTCATTTACACCAATCCTATAAACTTTACTCTTATGTAAGTTCACCTTCAACCATGAAGCAAGAAAAAAGTAACGAAGCAATCTATTTAGATTGATGATATTAATTTTCGACCATTTACCAATAAAGGTCACGTCATCAGTATACATGAGATTATTGCTGAAAACAAATCTTTATCGTCCCCAAAGAGGACTAGTCAGCAAACTTGGAAGAAAAGGGTTCTTGAAATTGATTCGATTTTGATTTGAAGCAAAAGTCGAGACTGAGATAGGAGGTGGACGACGATGAAAACTCGAGATTCTTTCAAGGTGTCGTCAACAACAATAATAGAAAGAATCGAATTAATGGTTTAAATATTAATGGCTCTTGGATTAAGGATTCATCCACTATAGTCAAAGAGGTTTGGGAATTCTTTTCCAAAAAATTTGATGAACCAACTTATAATAGACCTAAACTATCAGCAACAAGTTCAAAAAGATTTTAGATATTGACAGGTTTGCCCTTATTATGCCGTTTTCTAAAAATGAAATCAAGGATGCTATTTGGTGTTGCGGAAATGAGAAGGTGCCACTAGGACTTGATGGTTTCACCTTCAAGTTTTTGAACTATTATTGGGATTTAATAAAAGATTATGTGATCATGTTTATGAAAGATTTTGAGAATTCTAGAGTTTTGGCAAGGGGATGCAATTCATCTTTTATTTCTTTAATTTCCAAAACTCGTGACCCGCTCTCCTTGAAAGATTATAGGCCGATCAACCTTGTAGGATGTTTGTACAAGGTGCTCTCTAAGTTCTTGCCACTCGACTTAAGAGGGTTTTGGATAAAATCATAAGGCCCGAGCAATCGGCTTATATGGAAGGTAGAAGTATATTGGACGGGCCGTTGTTACTTAATGAAATCCATTCTTGGACCAAAAAGGTAAACAAAAAAGGCTTTGATCTTTAAAGTTGACTTTGACAAGACATTTGACTCTTTGAGTTGGGAATTTCTTGACTTGGTTATGGAGCAAATGGACTTCGGCTGGAAGTGGAGAAGATGGATTAAGGGTTGTCTTATATCTAGTAGAGCCTCTGTTTTGGTCAGTGAGTCACCTACAAAAGAATTTGACATCAAAATGGGTGTTAGGCAAGATGATCCACTTTCACCTTTCCTCTTTATTATTGTCATGGAAGGTCTTTACATTTCCATGGAAGCGGCGTATGATCTTCATTATTTCCATGTGCTTTCTCTTCCTAGTAATGGCATCTAGGGATGTCAAAAAGTCCCATGAGACCTCGATCCCGTGGGGGCCCCGTCCCGTATAGGGGCATTTGTTGAAAAAAAATCGGGGATGGAGGCGGGGGCAAGGTTAACCCCCTTTTTAATTTCGGGGGCAGTGGCGGGGGTTGGTAGTCCCGTCTCCCGTTAATAAATTATATAAATTGACATATCTCCCTACCTAATAAAAGAGTAGCACATTTACCACATGTCAATCAATTAAAACTTCACATTAATTATTTGCCACTTTTCATTCTAAGATCCTCATTAATTAAATTTTCACTAATTCACTCTTCCATTTTACACATATGAAACACATCAACAAAATATTTATTTGTAATATCTATTGCCTAATTTATTAAATTATTAATTTTTTTTTTATCTTTCTAATCCGTGGTGTCCACGGGTTATAAACTAGTATTAATTATATAGATATAATAAACAAAAAAAAATGATTTTTAAGAACAAAAATTCAAAAAAAAAATGTTTTTAAGTTGTTTGTAATAGAATATTACACTGTACATATTCTAAAAAATAATTTTAAAATGCAAAATAAATGGAAAAATCCAAAAATTCTTTTTTTAAATATTATTTTCGGAACTTGAATTAACTAAAAAAAAGGACAAAATTACATAAATGGTCCTCATGGTTGACAAAATCAACCAATTATAGTCCTTATGACGAATTTTTTACACAGATGGTCCCTGTGGTTTCAAAATTTTGCAAAAACGATCATTTTGACTAACGGCGTTAACTTTTTCAGTTAAGACCTATGTGAAATGACATATTTGCCCTTCACGCATAAGGACGCTTTATGTAATATGTTTCTACCATAGGGACCATTTATGTAATTTTCTCTATTATTTATTATTTTTTTTATTTATTTTAATTATATATTTAAGGATTTAGATTTGTTTAAATTTATTGTTTAATATATATATATATATATATATATATATATATATATATATATATATATATATATATATACATATATATATATATATATATACATGCTAACATTTTTTAACGTTTTGCTCAAATTATTTTTTCTAATCTTTTTGACATTTTCTTCAAGTAAATTTATTAATGTTTTTTATTTTGACGTTTCATTCGAATATTATTTATTTATTTATTTATTTTTTTGACGTTATGTTCGAATACATTTTTCAACTATATAAGGTTGTATAATTATTACTTTTGTAAACTAATTTATTAACATATTTTTATAAAAAAGTGTAAAATGTATGTTAAACGTGAATATGATTAATATAGATTAGGTAGACATAGGCTAAGCTGAGACCGCCTCACAACGTTGCCGAGAACGACCAGGTCATTTCACATTAAATTTAAATGTAATTATGTCGAGTTTTTTTTTTTTTTTTTTTTTTTTTTTTTTTTTTTTTTTAGCAGTGTTGTAAAAAATCACAACGCAAGGGTCTCTAATCCGCCAGGTAGCGCTTAGGGATTAATCTGAGATTAAACAAGACCTAATTGTGATTTTTACCAACACTGCTAAAAAAAAAAAAAAAAAGTCGAAATGATTACATTTAAATCCAATGTGAAATGACCTGGTCGTTTTCGGAAACGTTAGGAGGCGGTCTCAACGTAGCCTATGTCTAGCTAATCTATATTAATCATATTCACGTTTAACAAACATTTTATACTTTTTTATAAAAAATCTTAATAAATTAGTTCACAAAAATAATAATTATACAACCTTATAGAGTTAAATATTTGAATTAAAAAGTAATAATTATATAACATGATAAAAGAAAAAACAATGAAAACATAATTGAAAGTGAATTAAGTTACGAATTATAATAACAATAGCCGTGAAATCCTTTAACAAATATAAACATACTATATGTTGAAAAATGTATTCGAACATAAAGTCAAATAAATAAATAAATAAATAATATTCGAATAAATAAGTAAATAATATTCGAATAAAACGTCAAAATAAAAAACATTAATAAATTTATTTGAAAAAAATATCAAAAATATTAGAAAAAGTAATTTGAGCAAAACGTTAAAAAATGTTTTATATATATATATATATATATATATATATATATATATAGAGTAAATTACACGAATGGTCCCTATGGTTTAGGGTAATTTGCGTGTTTGGTCCCTAACTTATTTTTTTAACTCGGAAGGTCCTTACTGTTTGTTTTTGTTACGCGATTGGTACCTGTCTTACCTAAATATAGCATTTTTTCCTTGATATTTTAATTCATTTAAGTAAACACACCCCCAACCCCACCTCACTCACCTTACCTTACCTACCCCACCATTTTTTCTTATTTAAATAAAAGTCGTTTTAGGTAAGATAGAGACGAAGTGCGTAACAAAAACAAACTGTAGGGACCAAGCACGTAACAAAAACAAATCGTAGGGACCTTCCGAGTTAAAAAAATAAGTTAGGGACCAAACATGCAAATTACCCCAAACCATAGGGACCATTCGTGTAATTTACTCATATATATATATATATATATATATATATATATATATATATATATATATATATATATATATATATATATATATTAAACAATAAATTTAAATATATTAAAATAAATAAAAAAAATAATAAATAATAGTGAAAATTACATACATGGTCCCTATGGTAGAAACATATTACATAAAGCATCCTTATGCATGAAGGGCAAATAAGTCATTTCACATAAGACTTAACTGAAAAAGTTAACGTCGTTACTCAAAAGGACCGTCTTTGCAAGATTTTGAAACCACAAGGACCATCTGAATAAAGAATTTGTCATAAGGACCATAATTGGTCGATTTTGTCAACCATGAGGACCATTTATGTAATTTTGTCAAAAAAAAGTTAAAAAAAATAATAAATAATAAAAAAAATAAAAAAATGCATCTTACGGTCTCACAAAATATAGGTGGTCTCACAAAATATAGGTGGTCTCAAATGAACCTAACTTTATATATATATATATATATATATATATATATATATATATATATATATATATATATATATATATATATATATATATATATATATGTTCAGGTTCATTTGAGACCATTCTAATTTTGTGAGATCCTGAGACCAAATCTAACAATAATTTTAAAATGCAAAATAAATGAAAAAATCCAAAAATTCTTTTTTTAAATATTATTTTTGGAACTTGAATTAACTAAAAAAAATTAAAAAAAAATCTCGTTTTTTCTGAAAAATACGTAAAATATTCTAATAGAATATTAAACTGATATATTCTAAAAAATAATTTTAAAATGCAAAATAAATGAAAAAATCTAAAAATTCTTTTTTTAAATATTATTTTCGGAACTTGAATTAATTAAAAAAGAATCCCGTTTTTTATTTTAAAAACACGTGAAATATTCTAATAGAATATTACACTGTACATATGCTAAAAAATAAATTTAAAATGTAAAATAAATGAAAAAATCCAAAAAAAAAAAGTAATATTATTTTTGGAACTTGAATTAACTTAAAAAAATAAAAAATAAAATAAACTAAATAAAAAAATGCATCTCACTGTCTCTCAAAATGAAGCCGTCTTACATGAACCTAACCATATATATAAGGGTGTTAAACGGGTAATTCGGGTTATTCATGTTAGAAAAATTACCCGTTACCATACCCAAACTAAAATCGGGTAATTCGGGTATCGGGTCGGGTTTGGGTAATTCGGGTATTACCCGAAATATATAAATTTTTTTTTTTGAATTTCACCTGACAATAAATTTAATGAAATAAATACATCGGCTTTATTAGTCTTGTTTATATAAACAAACGAGACATAAACGAAGTTACTCAAGCTTTGAACATTGAGATTTTTTAGTCAATAATACATGTGATATCAAGTAATTTTTTAACAACTTAATCTAATCTAATAAGATGTTAAAAAACAAAATCGATCAAATTTATCTTTTTTTCTTCATTATGTTTAACAACTTAAAATATTAAAAGTCGTGACCATTTCATCAACCCTACTAAATTCTAAATGAAAACTAATAGAATAAAAGATAAAAGAAGAACATGTCATAGCTCAATCAAGCTTTTCACAAAATCATTGGATATATTTTTTCAATTGAAATACAAAACACTTGAGTTATATTCGTTAAAAACTATTGGTTTTCTATTTTCTTTATAAACTCAATAACCATTTGCAATAAAAATATATATAATTGATCTTTTTCATACCATAATTGAACTTAATTCAATGGTATTCTATTAAAACAAAACTAAGATAAAATGAAATTGGATTTGTTTTGTTTAAAACTACGTCGTTTAAAAGGTTCTATACCTAAGCTTAGGTACATAACAACCACATATTCACTTATATATATATATATATATATATATATATATATATATATATATAGAGAGAGAGAGAGAGAGAGAGAGAGAAAGAGAGAGAGAGAGAGAGACACAGAGAGAGGAGGGTTCAATTAAGAAAAAAAAATTGAGAATGGGGGAATCATTTTCAGCCACTCATTTATTTTTGCCGCAAAAGCCTCCGTTGTACCAACAGAAATGGGAAAGGAATAGACATGTGTTTTCGAACAAAACATGTTTCCTTAAACTATGCTAATTATTACCTTAATCTATACAAAAACATAGTTTTTTCGATTTTTTAATTTTTAAGAAGCTATTTTTATCGAAAAATGATTTTAAATATACCAAAATTCATGATTTTTTATTCTCTACAAATAGACATCTATATTGAAATAGTTTTAAGATAAAATAAAAAATTTATTTTTTTATATGTTCATCTATCGTTATTCATAAGTGAATAAAAATGAATCAGATTTTTACTACAGTACATTCGTTATTCAGTTATGAATAAAAACTATGATTAATTTTATTTTTTTTACAGTTTAAGTATCATTCATATATGAATATAGCATATAATAAACATAGTATATTCATATTTAAATATTAGATGATGCATTCACTTATGAATATTACATAGTATATTTATTTGTGAATATTAGACGATATATTAACTTATAAATATTAGATAATATTTTCATATCTGAATATTACATAGTATTACATGGTATATCACATGTGAATATTACATAGTATATTCATTTGTGAATATTAGATGATATATTCATTTATGAATATTACACAGATATTCACATATGAATATTACACAGTATATTCACATATGAATATTACAAGGTATTTTCACAAATATATAGACAAAACTGTAAATTTAGTCCCTGTGGTATTCAAAAAACTTTGGATGGGGTCCAAAAACTTTCTCACTTGCATGGAAGGTCCAAAATCAAAACATTTCTGTGATTTTGGTCCAAAAAATTTTGAAAAGACGATTATGCCCTTTTATTTTCTTTTTTGTATTTTTTATAATTATCTTAATACTATTCTAATTAAAAAATAAAGAAAAAAGAAAAAAATATATCCCACACCCTACCCACCGTCCCTCTCTCTCTCTCTCTCTCCATAAAACCCATCTTCATCATTCTGATTTTTTCCTTTAGATCTCGTTTCGTCTTTAGATCTTGGTACATCATCTCACCTTCATCTTCTTCATCACCTGCAGGCAACACACCAGCTCCCATGGAGATCGGCTCTACAGCTTTCAGAACTCTCCATTCTTTCTCTCCACATTCCTTTTTAGTCGCAAAACCACACTTCTTCCCATTGCAGAAAGTCCTCCAAACACCCTCTTCCAAGAGCCTTTGTGAATTTCCAACTTTCTTGATCTTTTCATCATCTTTATCACACTCGAGAGTAATTCTAACAAGCCCAAAAGCCATTTCTTTCACCAAACCACTGATCGAAGTTTGAAGCTCAATCAAGAAAGCAGGTTGGGATGTGGGGTTCTTCTGAAATGCAAAATGGACATGGCCACGGCGAGACCCAAATAAGGTTCCGACGACCTTCGGTCCCAACCCATGCAGCAAATTTGGGCGGTTTTTACTGAGTGAAGTAAGAAGTGTTCGGAATCTAGCGATTGTAAGGGTTTGAAACTTCTTTCTTGTTAATGGTGATGGTGATTCGTTCAAGTCTTTCTCTTTCTAGGGACAATGATTGAAGGAAGGGGCTTCTTCTTCTTCTTCTTATTGATTTTCGTTGCTGACTTTGTTTGGCCAATGGAAGTGTTTGTTGTCTTGAGAGGTTTTTACCATGGTTGTTTTCATACGAAAGAGAGATAATAACTGAAAGCGAAGAAGGCCACTCCTTAAAAGAGAGAGAGAGAGAGAGAGAGAGAGAGAGAGAGAGAGAGTATTGGTAGGGGTGGGGGTGGGCCCAATTCTTTTATTTATAATTTTTTATTAATAAGTTATTAAAGAAAATATAAAAAAATACAAAAAAGAAAATAAAAAGGGCATAATCGTCCTTTCAAGTTTTTTTGGACCAAAATCAAAGAAATGTTTTGATTTTGGACCTTCCATGCAACCTCAAAAGTTTTTGGACCCCATCCAAAGTTTTTTGAATACCACAGGGACTAAATTTGCAGTTTTGTCAAATATATATAATTTTTATATGTTATTCACATATGAATAACATACAAACTTGCATATTTGGTTTTTTGTTTTAATAATCATATACTGAGAAAACATATTCATATATGAATATAACGTGCTAATTTAGTTCATGCATTTCATCAAACAGTTGGAGTGCATACAATTTAACTTTTTTTAAAAATGTTAGAAACATGATATTTTGACTATTTAAATCTACAAAAGAGTAGATTGATAGAGAATTATATGAAATTTTTCAAAAAAAAAGAACGATTTGATATTTTTCTAACATCAACTTTCAAGTTTTATTTGATAATCGATGTTGAATGAATGATATTAAGTGGATTTTTGTTGATTATCGATGATGTTGATCTAATAACGTTGGGAGTATAATTAATCATAGATGTTGAAGATCTGATCGTATTCAAGCACAATTGAAGTTTGAATTATTAAAACCAAAAACGAATTTTTGTTGCTAACTGTTGAATCGAGTTGATTATTGACGAAGATCGATGATTGATTAGCACTGGATGATGTTGATTATGGTTTAATTGAAGAAATCTGGATGATTGTTGAAAGTTGGAGAATAAATTTGGATGATGAACGATGAATGAGTTTGAACTACAGATACGTATTTGAGATTGAAGGTTGTTCTCATATTTACAAGTTTGCCACCGTATTTTTTTATGCTTGAATAAAATGAGTGGCTGAGAATGATTCCCCCATTCTCAACCTTTTTTATTTTCTCAATTGATATATATATATATATATATATATATATATATATATATATATATATATATATATATATATATATATATATATATATATATATAGGGAAGAGTGAATATACCCTTAAGGGTATATAAGCTTAGGTACCCAAACTAACCATATTATATCGTTTTATATCATATATATACATTATAATTGTCCAATGTTCTTTTAATTCAACTTTTAACTTGATCTAACTCCAAGATTTTTAAAAATTTTACATTTATCTTCATTTTACATAATTTTCATTTTTAACTATAATATATATAGCTTACTAGGTCTTCGGCATACATATGTGATGTAAGAGGAAGATAATAGTGAAATTTTAAAAATTTTGAAAGTAAATCAAGTTAGGTGTTGAATTTTAAGACATTATAATGATTATATCAAACAAAATGATGTATTATGCTAGGTTTGGGTACCTAAGCTTATATACCCTTAAGGATATATTCACTTTTCCCATATATATATATATATATATATATATATATATATATATATATATATATATATATATATATATATATATATATATATATATATATATATATATATATATATATATATATATAAAGAAGCAACCACGGTTAGCAGGTAGCTACAGGAATCAGCAAAATAAAACAAATCTAGTTACAAATACGTTATTTACATAACTATATTTCAATCCTTATTCCTTACAACAGTTTTAATTGTCACCAACAATAATGATGTGATTATTAGCAACTCTAGTTACAAATAATTTAAATGATCACAATTATTGAATATGGGTATACATCAAAGTTATAAGTGTGGATAACAAATAACTTTTTGTATGATAAGTTCTGTCCATTACTTTGATATCAATCTATAAATAGTTAATATATTAATTGTAATTATAAAAATATAATGTATATTAATTTGCCTAATTGATAAAATAATCCATGGTTATATGCATTAAAGTTAACTATATGCGATTTTTTTAAGAAGACATTTGACCATCTTATTTTCAACTATTTTTTATTTATTTAATCGGTTTGAATCAAAATCTAATTAATCAACAAATTCAAGTTTTCTTTTAGAATCGACAAATACATTATAAAACGGACCCCCTAGCAAAAAACTAGATTGGAGCCCAAAATAAAAGACGATACATAGTAGTTTATAGTTACAAATCGAAAAAAAACAAGGACATTCACCTAATTACAAATTATCCCATTAACCCTGTGCTTTAACTACGTATACACCACAAATTTTATGCTTTCTTCCCCATTAGAAGGTGTGGTAAACATCTGTTGAAACAACCTCTCGTTTCTGTATCATCATAAATTTCAAAGCATTCTGTAATAGATGATAGACAGACGATCACGTTTTTTTGGACATCTTCCCCAAGAGGCTGCAAATTATAGTAGATTGTGCATTAAAGTAGATGGTCGAAATTCAAGTAGATGGTCGAAAAGAACTTAGTAACGTATCAATAACGATGTACCTTTTTTTCACCCATATGATAATAATTTGAAACCTTGCCGGTAAACAATTGTGAGGTAGTTATTAGCGTCTCTATTACTATAAATAACATTGAATGACCATTTATTAGATTATTTAGAACATTGAATTGAATGATTCATTTATTAGATATGAGAAATTTATACAAAGTTAGAGATGTTAAGTAAAATCGGTATCTGCTGTTCAAACAAAAAAAAAAAAAAGGTAAAATCGGTATTTGTTATTTATTAGCCGGTTTTTACTTTTACCAAACTACATCAATAATAAAAACTAGAGGGGAATTAGGCGGGCCGTTAGCGCTGAGTTTTATTATTATTATTATTATTATTATTATTATTATTATTATTATTATTAATCTTGTCAGCAAAAACCTCATCTTATAAAAGTCAAAACACTAGTGTGACATCCCTAAAATCATGGTCAGAAAAGACCGGTTTTTGTTTATACTTTATTTCAAAATCAGAGTAACCTTTTAATAAAAGAGTTGCGGAATTTGTTCCAAAACAATAATATGATAAAGATTTATCAAAAGCATTTCCTTAGAAATGTATTTCATTAAAAGACTCGGGATGTCATGTTCGATATAGTACATAAGTATAAACAATACAATATAAGTCTTACTACATTATTTCATATCTACAGGCCTATATCCGTAATCCCTCATCCTAACACATCACAACTATGCTCGAGCGCCACTACCTGTAATACATAAAACTGAGTGGGTCAGGCGTGAGAGCCTGGTGAGCACATAGGGTTTTCAATCCACAATAAATAAGTTTATTAATTTCATCAACCAACAATAACCCGATTACCCGTTCTCGTTATCCTCACATTACGTCCCTAAAC
Organism: Lactuca saligna; assembly: GCF_052625555.1. Classification (NCBI taxonomy): domain Eukaryota; kingdom Viridiplantae; phylum Streptophyta; class Magnoliopsida; order Asterales; family Asteraceae; genus Lactuca; species Lactuca saligna. The sequence continues at coordinate 8,402,375 of NC_136425.1, read as the reverse complement.
ACCTATCATAAGAGACCTATCCTAAGGATCATCATCGGGATGGACACTACTGCTAAGGGGGTTCCTTAGCAATAAATGTCCTAAAAGCAACCATGTGGGGGATGGAGTACACCGGTGAACACATCGTTCACAACACCTACAGGTTGCGAGCCTGCCAGCGTTCCACTGGATTGTCTAGAAAAGTCTGTGGTCGTCATCTATACTCCGCTAGATTACTAGATCAACAACAACAACATCAAAGCCTCTCATCATTTTATCACACATCACCTATTACATCTACCGATGTTTTACCCCAACATTTTCGTAGATATAAAATCCATATACAGTTTAAATCATTGAAAACATGTATAAAAATGTTCATCCAGCATAGATAGCAAGTATTCAGATAATACGCACACATAGTACGTAATTTATATAAAATACTTCATATCTATGTGTAAGCTGAAAGTAACTATGCACTCACCTGAAAAGGTGGTGACTCAGCACTCGGACAGCACTTCGATACTCTCAAAACAATTTTCCTTCGATAAAACCTAGTATCAATACCATTAGGGTTTAGTCTAACGTCAACCGCGACTAATTAATAGTCTAGCTATTATTATTATTATTATTATTATTATATAAGCGTTAAATAACACTCAATATAACTTATAATAATAGCCCAAATAATTATTTTAAGGACCTAATAACATTACTATAATTATTTGAAAGCTATATTAAAAATTACGTAAGCGTAGCTCACTTACAACGGATTTTAAAGAAAACCGGGCTTTGCTCGGAGCAGCGTTTCCGAAACCGAAAGACCCTTTTTCTCGGGACCCCGGGAGCCTCGGGGCTTCTTTAGGGTGCTAGGGGTTTTATCTAGGCTTAAGAGGGGTTAGGATATGCTAGAGAGAGAAAGTAGTGAGATAAAGAGTTGATTTTTGGTGTGAGAAACCGAATGCCCTCGCACCCCTATTTATAGGTGCGAGACATCGCACTATGCTGGGCGTAGGTTCGCTCTACGCGGGGCGTTCATCGGATAAGGCTGTCAGATGGACTCCAGCTGTCTCGTACTCGGAAGGGATAAGACCGGAGGAATGCTGGGCGTTCCCACTTCGGACGCGGGGCGTAGCGAGGAGTAACGCGTTGCAAATCTGGGGCGAGGCTGATCTCCATCGGATGGCTGGGAATGTGCCACGTCATAGATTTCGCTCCAGACTTCGCAATTTCGAATGCAATCTTTAAAAATTCGTAACTTTCGCGTACGAGCTCCGTTTTTGACATTCTTTATATCCATGCGTAGGCGGAAACATACTCTACAACTTTTGTTTAGACTCTGTCGGCTAATTTTGACTTTATTTTAAATTTTATACTTTTAACAGGCCGGGACATGATTGGTCCGTTTTCGCCCATCTTTTTCTCTTTACGCTACTCTTAACGAGATATTCGATTCTCATTTATGTCGTGTTGACTAAAAACCGTTCGATCTAATATTCGAACCTCGGGTTGTACATTGCTAAGCCAAAACTTCGAAAAATCATAACTTCTTCATACAAAGTCAGATTTAGGCGTTCTTTTTATGGATGCTCTTGGTTTAACGTGTTCTACGACTTTCGTTTAGATTGCTAAGGATAAATCCCGCTCTATCGTAAATTCATTATTTACGCTTCTCGGTATCGTGCTGGTTCCGTCGCCAAACAAAGACGGGTCATAACTTCTTCGTTATAACTCGGATTTCGACGTTCTTTATATCCCCGAAATCCTTGTTTCGATTACTACAACTTTATGTAAAGATATCGGGCTTATCTCACACTTTAATTTTGATGCTTATTTTTATCCTTCATTAATTTATATCTTTATAATTAAGTAATAATCACATGAATACACATAATTCACATAATACTCAAATATTTCATCTTTATTACTTCAAAAAGAGTTACAATAGTTGATTTAGACTATTACATTGTCAAGAATGTTTAGCCCCAGAACCCGGGCGTTACAACTAGTCAACAGAAGGTTCTAGAATTGTAAAAAAATGTGTGAATTTTATTATTACCTTGAGTGCCGGTTGGATAAAAAATGCGGTTGAATTGAAACAACTTTTTTCCATATTTATGAGGTTTTAAAGGATCTAAAACCACTAATGACCCATCTTCTCCATTGTAATCAATCATGTTCTTTGTGTCAGTTCTAAATGCAATGCAGGTGTAATCCTGCAGTAAACCCGAATGTTTATGAAAATTTAAAGATTGTGGAAGGTAAAGACAACATTTTCATTGACTAAAATCGAGTTGTATACAAATAGCAATTGTTATACGCATAAAAAAAAAAAAAAAACGAACAGTAGACTGATGCGCTAGAGACCAAACCTAGAAATTGTTGTACATCATATCCCTGCAATTAAATAAACATTTCAATAAAACAAACTTAATTTAAATTAGTACAATGGAGACGTAAAAACAACTTTTTAAAAATAAAATAAAAATGAAAGTTAATCCGCTAGAGAGCAAACCTGTTTCATACTATAATTTCATAACCCTCTTCGCCTCGCTTCTTTATGATGCGGTTTTGGTCCGAGCTCCGTTTATTTCCGTAAATACTAATCCCTTGATTTACCTATAAAAAACAGATTTTGAAGTTTACTATCAAGTAGTCTCCTTAGCAATCAAATACAAAGAACAATTAAAATACACTTTTACAGTAAACTTAGTGAATCATAAATCAACTATTTTCACCAATAACTAACCTTTAAGTGAAGAAGCAGCTAAGAACATAAAATGAGTATTGGGAGAAACTTTGCAACTATAAAATTCATCCAATTAATCATAAAAAGAACATAAGTAACCATTTTCTTTTCAGTAAAATTAGGTTGCTACTTTTCAGCAGTATAGCAGGCGTTTTTTTAAACACTGTACTCAACATTTTAATTTCCAAGTTTTAATCTAAAAGAAATCCAAATTAAAAGCTATATTTATGTGAATTAAAAAAGAAAGGCTGCTGTTTCTACACCATTTGTTCAAATAAAAGAGACTTCTATAGATACGAAGCCTCATATTTCAAGTACATTCATTTGAACATCCTTCTTGTATAAAAGTATCTAACCTACACAGAGATTCTTAATTTCCAACTCCCATTACGGAAACGTTTCCATATTTACCATACGACAATGCATTCCTAATATAATCTTATCTATTCATAATAATATCAATATAGTCCATTCATTACTATACTTTCAACTGCCCACAAGCGACTAATCCTTAGCGAACCTTAGATTGTCCTTGACAGTTGTTTTAATCACTTTAGTCATATCCGATTCTGGCCCTTTTTCCCTCTTAATGCCTTAGGCATTTGGAAAATCAGAACATGTGAATATTATAACATATGCAATCGATCCTATATCCAAAACACATGGGATACGATTCATAATAAAGATTTGATACTTTACCAATCTATCGTTATAATATTTCCATATATGAAATTTCCTATGTTGAAACATTTCAAAATTACATTCATATATATCCATGACTAAGTTCGATTAATACTTAAATCTAAACTTTTAGATTTGAAATAAAGTATAAGTTCCTCTCCCTTACTATGGCAAAACAACTTTTCAAACTCTGCAACTTTGCAAATCAAAACATTGTTTTCTATAAATAGCATTGCTAACTTGTAACACTTATCATAATGATTATGCTCCCACTAGCATAATAATTACATCCTTACTAGCATAACACTTATGCTCCCACTAGTGTTGATATGTACCCATAAATCAGTTGGACTTCTAGAAATCAATACTTATTGAATTTCTTACCAAAGTTTAGATTTCTAATACAAGATGCTTCGATAAGACTTTATCTAGGTTCTCAAACTCATACACCTTTCCTTAGATAACTCATATGTGTGTCTAAACTATTTCAGAACTTACAACAGTAAGTCCTGAATGTTCAGAGTATTTGCAATTTCTCACAATTCAAACTATAAAGAGGGATGATGTAATCATAATTGAATTTGAGAATACAATTAACACAACTGCTATCTCTTTAAATCTACTTAGTGAAAGCATTTCCTTACAATCATTTTTATGAAGTGGAAAGAAACCTTTGCCACTTAGATTTTATGGTGTATGTATTCCCATCCATATAACCATAATCACAAGATAAGGTTTGTGACAAATCCAAAATCATATGGCATGAACTTTTTCAATCTTAATTTATTGCTTCTAGGTTGTTGAGCAGCTCACCTATACTGGTCAATGTACTTTCATTGATTAAGGTTCTTTTGCCTTGTACAATCAAATGAGAACTCATAGAACTCACATGCATAGTCAACATGAATGGGCACAGAAACAAGAATGTGTCAACACGATAGTTTACAAACCTCAAGTCGTATGCTAGTGATGAACAATAGGTTTATTATTGATTAGTTCTTGAAACTTTTCAAGACCTTTAAGACTCCCACTAACCTCTTGACATATTAGATTCTTTGTCAAGGAACGTTCCTTGACAAACAAATATTCAAGTGTTAGTACGAATTCTTATCAAGAAAAACACTTCATATAATTGGTCTTAGTTGATCTTTGTCTTATCCAAGACATCACAACTACCCATTTCAAATGTGCAAGAGTAATAAACATTTATACTCCACAATTCATGAGGTGTTATAAAACTACTTTAGATATGTCACTCAAGGCGTAATCTTGGACTATGACTTTAAGACTCGATTTTTTGAAACGAAGTATGACTCACCCTTTTTGATTCAACCATTTCAACAATTCTCGATTTCTCTTCTTAGTCAAACAAATGTACTAAGGTGTCCTTAGAGGATCAATTGCTACATGGTTTCATAATCACTAAGATGATCATAAAACACGATACTCAAGTACTCTCCTTTCTTTTCAGATTGGAGAAATTTTTATCTTCCTGCCAAATTGATTCTTCTTATTCGTTCTGCTTTACATTGAAACTTTTTCAATGATTCAGAATCACACTTAATCTTGTAAGCACAACCATATTTACTAAACTTTTAGTAAATCACGAAGAGTAATCTTATCGTTCTTTGTGGCGAAATTGACCAGTGCACATCAACGTGTACCAGATCCTTCAGTCCTTCACTTGACTCAAATCTACATGTGAACAAGTAATAAATCCTAATTTCCCAAAGATTAAGGTTCTCATTCATCACACGATACAAGTCGTATGATTCCAAGTTTCTATCCAATTGAATTGATTCATAACTGATTCGTCCCCCACCCGAAGGGTAAGCTTAGAATCTCGCATATCTACTATAGCACTCACGATATTAAGGAAAGGTCTTCCAAGTATGATTGGGACTTGAGGATCTGCTTCCATGTCTAGAACTATGAAGTCCGCGGGAACACAAATTTATCAAATTTTACCAATAGGTCCTCGCATATCCCCCTTGGAAAAGTCACCATTTTATTAGCTAAGTGAATTGCCATTCGAATTGGCCTTGGATCCGGAAGGTATAGTTTCTTAAAAAATGAATATGGCATGAGATTTACACTTGCCCCTGAGTCAGCCAAGGCATGTATAGTTGCTAAATTTCCAAACTGACAAGGCAAGGTCAAACTACTCAGATCACCTTTCTTCTTAGGCAGTTTATTTAGCATGGCGGCTGAGCAATTTTCATTGAGAACTACCTCCTTCATTTCTTCCATCTTCTTTCTATTCATTAGAAGCTCCTTCAAATTTTTTGAATACTTGGGCATTTGTGCAACTGCTTCAATGAAGGGCGTATTGATTTGAAGGGCTTTGATGTGTTCCAGGAACTTTTGATAATCTATATCATGCTTATCTTGTCTAGCTCGGTCTGGAAATGGTAACGGAGGCTGATAGGGAGACTCTCTTTTCTGATCCAGTGGTGGACTTGTCGAGTCTGTGTCTTTGACTCAGCGAGTCGAGTCGGGTTACAGCGATTTTTGCTATTCTGCTTCCTTCTCCTGTACCAGTTTCGGATCTTCTTGCTGAATAGGAGTTAGAGGAGTAATAATCTTCCCACTCCTAGTTCTCACGATATTTATATGTGCGCCTCTCGGATTATTTTTGGTATTGCTAGGAAGTCCACCCGGTTGTCTCTCGTTTATTTGTAGTGCAAGATGGCCTTGCTGTTTTTCAATGTTCAAAAAAAAATGTTTGCTGATTCCTAAGCAGAGTTTGTTGATCCATCATCATTGTGTGGTGTTCTTTAATCATGTATTGATGATCCCTTAACATATTTTGTTGCTCTTTCATTGCAGCTTTGGTGTCATTATGTCTCTTCTCGGACGCAACTATAAATCTTGAGAGCATGTCCTCCAAATAAGATTTTTTTTCTTGCACCGACTCCTCTTTTTGATAAAAAAAAACCCTTTCTTTTTGCTTATACTTTTCCTCCTTTGCCTTTTTGTATTCATCATATCGTAGCCATTCTTTCTTAGGTTTTCTCCAATCATCATCATATCTATCACCGCTTGAATAGCATACTTGTGCTTTCTTGTTCCTGTTCTCATCAAGATCATAGTCTTTAGTAAGGTGAGACCCTTTACAATTTTCACATCCCACTCTAATGGCATGGATGGATTGGTCCATCTTAGTCATTCTTCAGTCCATGTTTTCCAATTTTGCCATCATTGCAGCCATATCATCGGTAATTGAGTTCACCACACCTCGAGTTATGTCATTCCTTAGGTTGTGATATTCTCTAGAGTGCTTATAGAATTCTTCAATTAGTTCTTTTATCACTGGGGCTGGCTTCTTTGTGAGAGGTCCTTGTGAATCAAGGAGCTGCCTGGTCGTTACATTAACTCCATCATAGAAAATGGAGACATCTTGTTGACTCTTCAGATCATGATGTGGGCAGTTCCTTAGTAAACCCTTATATCTCTCCCATGCCTCATAAAGTGACTCTCCAGCTTGTTTTTCAAAAATAGCTATGGCTTTCTTCAACTTTGCTATCTTTAAGGGAGGGAAAAATTGGTCTATGAGTTATTTCATTTTAGTCCAAGTAGTGATGGATCCTGGAGGGAGTGATTTCAGCCAATCTTTTGCGGCCCCTTTAAATGTGACTGGTAGCATACGAAGTAAAACAATGTCACGAGGTACATTAGGAACATTGAAGTAGTCGGCTATGTCGTTGACCTCATCTAGATGCTTGTATGCGTCTTCGTGATCCTTCCCGTAAAATGGGATCTCCTTAAGTTTAGCAAGTATTTGGCATTTTAGTTTGAAAGTGGCAGTTACGAGAATTGCGGGTTGCACGAGTCCTGGGCCGATATCGTCACGTATCCTTTTCTTCCATTCACCCATGGGAACTTCATCGATGTTAGCCATAGTGTTAGCGGGTTCGCCTTCAAAGTCGCTTTCTTCTTTGGATTCGGAATCGGAATCGGTTTCTTTTGGAATTGGATTTTCTTCAAAATGTTCTAACTTTCTTTCCTCGCTCTTTTGACTGCTGGTTTCACCTATTTTCTTGCTATTTTTCTTCCCAAGAACTGACTTAAGGTCCTTAAAAGGTGATTTCCTCGATGAGTTAGTGTCTTCAACGGCCTTGTCTTTGTTCTTCCTAAGAGCGGATTCCGGGTCTTCAAATGGAGGAACCAGATGTGTGTTGGATCCTCGGGTCATGTAGCGCCTGCAATCAAAACTAAAAACACGCGTAAAAATAACAAAATAGTGAAATGAAACGAAATTGGAAATCAGTTGTGGACTCGCCGAGTAGCTTCGATTGCACTCGGCGAGTTCAAGGCTAAAACAGAAAAAAAAAATTAACAAAAATTCTAAAAACAGAAAAACTTAGAACTTAACATAATAACTAAATTACTAAAGCAATAACTTTGTGCAAGATAGATCTCACACAAATGATCGATAACACTATAAATTAGAATTAATTATTGAACCGTTCTCCGACAACGACGCCAATTATAAGACTAACTACTAGGATTATCTAAATAAAAACAAGTAATAAAAGGGGGGGGGGGGGGGGGGGGTTCTCTAGTTTTGCAAGACTAGGAACTTAAATACTTAACTAACATTTAAAGAGAACAATTAACAACTAAGCAAATAAAATGCAAATAAATTCAATGATAAAGAGGACTTCTGTTTAGGTTCGAATCATTTGATACTATGGTTGATTTTATGGTGAATGCATTGGATTAATTTTTCTTTGGCTACCGATTAAGGTGATTAGGTTCACGTTCGCTATTACTAATCCTTAAAAAACAGATTAATTCAAGCAATGACCAGTTGTCTAAATTAATGAATTTCCTAGTTTATTGGTTCGGGTTAAGTAAGGCTTGTAATGGTTAATTAAATTGGTTGTTCAATTAACCTCTTGTTGATGGTTCGTCACACAAGCTCACACATTAATTTATCTATTTTCTAGTTAACCCTAGTTTCACGTTCGCTATTCCTAGGAAAATAACAATGTTTCACATAAATCATACGAATTTAGCAATTAAGAGATGTTCAATATGCTGGTTAATTAACTGAAAATAGTTGTAATTAACGCATAAGGTTCTTTAACAAGCTTAACAAAACAATATCACCAAATCAAGTTAATCCTAACCATAAAATCATTCCATATTCACAAAATCATCTACCCTAAATAGAAGACAAGGGTTTTAGTTCGTCATTACAACAGAAATACACTTAAAACAAAATCCATTGGTTTAAACATTGTTCAATCAAAAGTTAAAGTAAAGAATTACTAAAATTGCCTTAATCTTCCTTAAAATTGAGTGTAGGGTTGATTCTCCACTTTCCAGAGCTTCCACTATGTTCTTAGTCGCAGCTTAGCCTCCAAGGGTTTCCAGAGAAAACCCCAATTTGAGAGTTTGACTTCTATTTATAGGTTTTGGAAATCAGAGTCTACCCGTCGAGTAGGTAACCGACTCGCCGAGTCCCCTTTGTGGAATCTATGTATGGAAAGGACTTTACGTTTTGCTTTGCGAACCTTCGTGGGTACTCGTCAAGTAGACTTCCAGACTCGCCGAATAGCTTCGGGATTTGGCACTTTTTCTTCTTTCTTCAGTTCCCGAGCTTCCGCTCACTTCTCCTGCTTCTTTTTGCTTTCGAGCATATCTTTTGGACTGAAAATACAATTTAAACACAATTAAGTACCTTTTGTCCATAAATTGCAATGAATTAGCCAATAAATAATAAAAATCTATACTAAAACTATAGCTAAATATGCACATATCAATTGTCAATGTCCATGGAAGTTTATGAGGTAGATCTTCCATTCAAATTTGCTTTACCAGTGCGCCAAATCATTGCTAGTCCAACAACAATTAACAAATATGTTAGATCAACAAGGGTCATGTCGTGGTCTGCCATATAGCGGTCTTTAACAAACTGACTATATGACTCGGGGAGTGATCGAAGAACCAAGTCAACGACCAACTTCCTCGGGAAAACAACACCCAACATCCCTAGTCTTTCAAAGTGTGACTTCATCTCTAAGATGTGTGCGTACACAAACCTTCCATCTTAGTGTTTGCTTGCCAATAGGGCTTTAGTGACCTTGAACTTTTCAAGTCGACGAACACATGGGTTAGGGAGAATTATTGGAGGAGGTGGAGGAAGAGAAGTATGATTTCCAGTTCCACCTTTTCACGAAGAAGGGAATGATCTTTCACCTTCATCGACAAGTGGAATATCATCTTCGAATGAAAAACCTTTTCCAAAAGATTCAGGAAGTGCAACATCCAAAAAATACAGTCCAAAAATTTCGTTTTAATTTAATAATAAAACCATAGTCATCGAACATCGTATAAAAATCATAACCAGTGTTTCTCAAAATGTCATAACAATTGTCAAAATATATCAGAGTATAAACATCCCAGGCTGAATAGATGGTGTGTGCACTGCAATCTTCCTGAGCTCCTCTTTTGAAAACTAAGTACCTGAAACCAAAACTGAAACTGTAAGCACGAAGCTTAGTGAGCTCCCCCAAACTACCATATACCATACAATAACATATAAGCACATACTAGGCCTTGCCCATTGCATCAGACCGAAGTCCGGAAACTGCATCGGACCGAAGTCCGAAAACTGTGTCGGTCACTTAATCTTCCACATGGAGCCCGCTCCAAGTTGTCGAGTTCTTCCTTGGACTCCACGAGTTGACTCCTTCGACATAGGGCTTTTCTTTCCTTTCTTGGTCTTTCTGATTCTGGGTGTTACAGGAAGACCATAGTTGTAAAAACTAGACATCTACAAGGGAGAATGTAACAACCCCATTTCTGGTATGTTATTTAATGTTTATTTTTCTAAGTATTCAAGAGGGACTCGACGAGTCTGATGCCCGACTCGTCGAGTAGAGGCGGGATTTCCAGCATGTGTAAGTGGGAGACTCGATGAGTCCATATCATGGACTCGACGAGCCCGCCAGTCTGGAAGAAACCCTAATTTCAAGGGTTTGCACCCTATTTAAACCATGTTATGCGCCCCCAAGCTAGTCTCCTTTACCCTCAGAGCATCCGATACCAAACCCTAATCCTCTCCTTATGATTTGAGTGTTTGTGTGCTTGTTCTTTGAAGTTTGAAGAAGAGAAGGAAGGAAAGACCAAGGAGAAGGAAAAGAGCAAGGATCTAGAACCTGATCATGAGTTCATTGAGGTACAATTCGGATCTATTCTGTTTCTATGTTGATTTTCTTTTAGAAACCCCATTTTAAGCCATCTTTATCCACCTCCAAGATTGATTGTAGTATTGGGATCATAATGGGTTGAATAGCCACTGGATCTAGCCATAAATGAGCTCTAGAAGCTCAGATCTAATGCCTTTATTGAACCTTGTTGCATATAAACCCTAGATCTAGCCTTATTTAAGGATTTTAAGCCTATTAACCTCTTTAGGAGTATATGTGCACGTAAAGATGGAACCTTTACGTGCAAACCAGGCCTTAGGAGCCCATATATATTAGTTGGATGCGTTGGTTTTGAGCAGAATCGTCTGAATAATAATTGCATGAATGCGACTCGGTGAGTCATTCTTTGGACTCGGCGAGTCGAGTCGTGAGTCCAAGTCAATCTTCATATCTCTAGATCAGACTCGACGAGTTGTTCATACAACTCGGCGAGTCACAGCCAGAGTGTTCATACGTTGAAGGAGAACTCGACGAGTTGTTCATACAACTCGGCGAGTCGGATGCAGATTGAATAAGAGATAGCATAGATGGGGAACTCATCGAGTCTACGCCAAACTCGACAAGTAGTAGCGATCAGAAGAAAGAAGTGAGGGTGAGGACTCGATGAGTTGGTGACCCAACTCGACGAGTCAGGTCAACTGTATGTTGACTTTGACCAATAGGGTTGACTTTGACTAGGGGTAAAATAGTCATTTTACCCTCAGTATAGTTATTAGTATTTGAGTTAGTGTGTTATGGAAATTGTAGCCGGGGAGACACTAGAGCAGCAACAGATAGTTTCCAGAGCGGTTCATTTACCAGCCAGTTTACGAGGTGAGTTTCCTTCCAGTAGGAACGGGTCTAAGGCCACAATGCCGACCCGTTTAGCTAGTAGTAGTTCCGGACATCGGTCCGATGCAGTTTTTAGTATGTTTGATGCCTTCGTGGCTCAGACAGGATTTATGTGTTATGTGTTCCGAGCTACGGACCGATGCAGTATGCAATTTATGTGTTCATGCTAGCTGATATGTTTATGCCATGCTATGTTATGCTCAGAAAGTTTCTAGACTTCGGTCCGATGCAGTTAGTTCCGAAATTCAGTCCGATGCAGGGGACAAGGTCCCAGTCAGTTCCGGACTTCGGTCCGATGCAGTTTCCGGACTTCTGTCCGATGCAGAGGGCAAGACCCTAGTTAGTTCCAGAATTCGGTCCGATGTAGTTTCTGGACTTCGGTCCGATGCAGTGGGCAAGGCCCAGTATGTGTTTATATGTTGTTGTATGGTATGTGGTAGTTTGGGGGAGCTCACTAAGCTTCATGCTTACAGTTTTAGTTTGGTTTCAGGTACTTCCGTAAGTAAAGGGAAGGGCTCAGGTTGATGGCATCGCACACACCATAACTTCAGTTTTATTCCTGGGAGTTTTGTTTATATACTTAGATATTATTTGATACAGTTCTTGATATGACATTTTATTATGGCTTTTGAGATACCCGACGTATGATTTTGTTATATGACATTCAGTGTTATGACTTTTATTATTATTTAAAAACAAAAAATTTGGGGTTGTATTTTTTGGATGTTTCAGAGAAATTCAACTTAGTTGATTCAATCCTTAATATAACACTCAAATGAAATATTAAGGCTAGGATCCAACACAATAATTTACAATTCGAAAGAGGGATGTCGTAATCCAATTGTAAACTATTTGTTGGTAGGTAAATGACGATTTACCAATTCCACCATGATAATGAAATTTTAAATGAATTAGATTTTAGATGAAACTCCTAGATCTTTTGAGATTCATTGAACTTTTCAATGGTATGTTTAATCTCTATTATGCCATTCAAGTTTGTGACTCGAATACCGAGGATCACAAACACATTGTGAATAACCATGCAAACTAGCTTGGTACTCTCGAAGACGTTTATCACCTAATCAATATGTTGGTTAACCATACAAGCTCCATTGATCTATGATAATATACGAGTTACCCATTTCCATCCTTCATTAGTCCCATATTAGTGTGCCGGTTAACCACACACGCTCCACTAACAACCAACAAGACGCAATGTGCAATTTCATGGGTTAACATCAAATTCACATTTTTCCTAAAGTAAATAAGATTGAGAATTTATAAAGGATTTAGTTACTTGGTATGTTCATTATACTTTTTAATAAGGATGTCCTATCCTACCCGTTCGGCTAACGACCCTCCACTGGTAAAGGGTGTGGTGGGTAAGAGTGGATACCCAATGACGGTCATTTTACAGACCGCTTCCTTAAAGACCCCTTATAGACCAGCTTCGTGAGTGAGGCCTACTAACGGTAAGACTAACTTTTATTTATACATATATAATATATTAAACTTTTAACTTTATATAGTATAAGGGTGTATTTTATACATTTAGAATACTAGATGGTTTAATCTATTAATAAATTAGACTCTTAATTTAATTAAATTTAAACCATGTCATTATGGGTTTATTAATTTTATCTTTTAATTAAACACTTAATTGATTTAACGAAACCATAAGGGTGAAATTTGAACTATTTTAAATATCAATGTTCTAAATTTAAGATTTCAAAATTAAAGCTATTTAATTAAATTTCAAATAACAAAACCAAGAGGTGCACTTTTAAAACTTTTCAAAATACTTGGGTTTAAGAATTTAATATTTCAAAATTAAAACTTTTAATTAAATTTTAAATTTCAAAACTTAAGGACAAATTTTGAAACTTTTCAAAACTTCTAGATCAAAATTAAAAAATAAACAAATTAATCATATAATTTTTTATCTTTATCTAGATTTAACCTAACCCCTTTTATCATGACAAGATAATTTAAATCAAATTTAACAAATATATATATATATATATATATACAAATATATATATATATATATATATATATATATATATATATATATATATATATATATATATATTCTTTAAAATTTGACAATTATCCTTCTATTAGATGAGGATATTAATTACCATATCATAAAATTCTAATTTTAATAGTTAAAATAACTTATGGCAATTATCCTAATCTAGTTTTAGGCCAAAAATTTTGGAAATAATTCATCAGCCCCAAAACCACCTCGTGGTGATCATGCAAAGAAAAAAAAACGGTTTTTTTTTTCAGCTTTGAACAAACATATTAGCATCACATATAATAGAAAAATGACATAGGCTCTGAAAACACTGTCGGGTTTGAGCATTACAACATTCCTATGGTGTAAATGCAACTCTAATGTTTTGGATCTAGGTTTTTTTTAAGCTATACATGCAAATAATCATCCAAAGCATAAACACTAATAACTAGCATACCAGTATCGAAATTCATATGTAAAATAGGGTTTGGAACCTTACCTTACTTGTTATGTAGCGATAACAATAACTCCTTGACCTTTGAAAACTTAATGCCCCAAGTGTTACACCTCTAATGAAGTCACAAACACTTTATGAAAATGAAGACTTAGGAGCGAAGGATTTCGGCCACCTTAGGGTTTCATAGAACATATAGTCGAAAATCCTTAGTCTTGGGGTCTATTTATACTTGTGCTGCTCGGGTTTTAGGTGGAAACCCTAATATGACTGCGTAGGCCTTAAGCAGCCCATTGACTCCTTCTAGAATACCCATTGGACAAATTCTTTATGGGCTTATAGAATTCGTCCAACCTTATTCCAAGGTGATCCATCAGCCCAATTGCAACTATCAGTGATTTGCAATATCAGTCCTCAATTATTTAATCAGTCTCTTTTGACCACTAAATTAATTCCAAATTAATTTATGATTAATACTAATTAAATAATATGATTTCCAAATAATATATTAATCATGTAATATATTAATAAAACCATTCTGAGTACCAATTTATTATTCATATAATAAATCATACTCTCTTTCTCCACTTGTTATCCTATCAAGTTGCATGAATGAAGGCAACCCAAAAGGACCATGCTCATAATCAAATCAAGTACATACCAAAAATAGTTATAGGCTTAGACACCTAATTCAACAACACCAACACCGGTGAAGAATAAAGGAGTCGCAACAGCAACAAGAAACAAAGCTTGTATAGATGTGGAGAGGTTGGACATTACAAGAGGGACTGCCTAAAGTTGAATGGAAAAGAGGGAAATGCCAAATGAAAAGCATATGTAATATGATCAAGGGATACCGTCTGTGACCCAACAGTAATCATTGGTACATACTTAATTAACATTCTATATGTAAAATACTTTTTGATTTTGGTACCAATAGAAGCTATATTACCCCTGACTCTAGTAAACAACCTAAACGGGAACACCTTTAAAGTAGTCAAAGTATGAAAATGATAAGAAAAAGGGATAAAAATCTATAAAAGGAAAAGTTATATGATAAGTATGAAAGGACTAATTATCATAGGAAAATAAGATATAAAGAATATGAATCTTTTAAAAGAAGACTATTCTAAAAGTATAAAACCAGAAAAAACTTGTGAACTCACCAACATTACGTTGACATTTTCAATACCCATGTATTCTTAGGGGAGTGAGTATTAGAGGCAGTGGAGTGTTGAAGTAAGTCAACAAGTGGTTGAAGGAAGTCTTATTTGTTTAGTTTATGATTAGGAAGTGTGTTTGGCTATCAAACAATGTAAACCCTTGTCATTAATAATAATTAAAAGAAATTTTTGTGTTATATTTGTATGTATTGTTCAATATACCTGCCTCAAAATCCAACGTCCTAACATCGCACAACTTGACGATTTCGCTGCCGTCCGAAGGTGTGATATTGAATCTAAACTATAGGCCTAACCATGGTGAAGTGTATTGATATGTTTCGGGTAGAGAAGGTTGATTTGATTCATACTTATGCTCGACCCAAACATCAATCATGTGGACAAATGGAAACATAGTAAACCAGACTAATATTCACCACAAACATATTGTTTTTTGTTGAAACTTCATAAACGTAAGAGGCATTGAATGTACTGTTATACAATATTATATACTTGTTTTAACTAGACTATTTTGTGCAACACACATGGGAGATTATTAGAACATGTGTGCATACATAACAAGCTAAAGATATTGCAACTAGAACTGGTAATTGAGCCTAATAAGGTACACAATTAGTGCATGTAGTGATTAGTTTAAGGATTCCAATACCAATATGAAACTTATAATTGTCATAACTCATAATAATGTATGGTTGTAATGATGCATGAAGATAATGGAAGGTGATCTTTGTTGTTGGAGGTGGAAGGTGGCAATGGGAGGTGGACGATGGTGGTCGGAGTAGATTTTATTGGTCGCATGAGTAATAGTTTAATAGTAAATCATGTACTAAAAAGTTAAATGGTAAACTGTATATAAAAAAACATTAATTACAACATCTGGTCATAATGATATGTTCTGAGCAACTCGGATGAGTTTAATGTTAAAGTGAGTATAAAATAACATGAAAATAATTTATACAATCATCCCCCACCTCTAAAATAAGGGATCATAATACATTTATTTATGCAAATGACTAAGCCTATTAGAATAATGCTAAGAAATCATAAACATGGTTATCTTTATTGATGTCTATTTGCATATATCATAATTGATAACCATGGCATACTGGTTACTTCTTGCATGACCTATTTTTATATGTGTTTTTTTTTTCTTTTCTAAATGAATCGGATATTTGGGTA
This sequence comes from Lactuca saligna, assembly GCF_052625555.1. Classification (NCBI taxonomy): domain Eukaryota; kingdom Viridiplantae; phylum Streptophyta; class Magnoliopsida; order Asterales; family Asteraceae; genus Lactuca; species Lactuca saligna. Next base: position 8,386,081 of record NC_136425.1, on the reverse strand, counting down.
TATATAAATTTAAATTTTCTTATCTATAATTTGAACCAAAAAACAACGGGTAAATTGATTATCCACTTTTTCATATTTGAAACCTGATTAAACCTAATCAATCTACTCGAAACGTGAATGAATTGTTCAGGTATAATTTTTTTTGACAAACCTACTTTGTAGTGATCTTTACATTTCATATAATTTTTTTTGACAAGCCTACAAACCTATTTTGACAAACCTACCTTGTGGCCATGGAGGTTTACCTACAGTGACTTCAAAGCATAAGACAAAGTCTCATGTTTGCAGCGGAGGATTAGTCAGTGCGCGAAAGCTTACCCAGAAACCCTCATTAGGGAAGTTTCATCTCCCCCCAAAAAAAACAATTATTTTGCTTATTTTAATTATTATATTTTGTTTAACATATCATTAGTCACTAATTTTTTTTACTCACTCAAATCTGTATAAGTGACGTAACTCACGACATCAACATGAAATAACGTCGTTAAAGTTATAATTAGTCATTGAACTTTTTAAAATGTTTTATTTTAATAACTATATTTTGATTGAGCTATTATTAGCCATTTGAGTTGGTTTATGTGATTTAGGGTACCATCCACGTTTACTAGTATGTAATTTGGATTTCTTTACTTCAAATGAAATTTTCATCAATAATGTGCTCTTATATATAGAACATTAACATCATCTTGATTATTCCCTAATATGTAATTTGGATTTCTATACATCAAAGGAAATTTCCGATTATAATCACTAACAAATGCGATAAATTCCTATGTAGTATCCAGGAACAAGCAGATTCAACCAAACGATCAAATCCTACGTATGGAAAGGAAATAAAAGGGTCGTAGAATTATATTGGCCATCAAATCTCCTCACATGTATTATATTTGGCGCAACTTGTTCGTGTTTTCAATTGTTTCATATAAAAACATAGCTCTTCTTTGTTATTCAGAATCAAGTTCCAAGAATAAAACATAAACATGATGGTAATTTTACAAACCTTTATTTGTGATGATCAGAGCTTCAACATTTGATTGGGGGTCAAATATATAATATGTATAAAAATTAGTAAGAAGGAGATCAATGTCAAAATTTTATATTTTTATATATAAAATGTATAAAATAAAACTATAAGGGTTATTTAGAACAAAAAAAAGACAACTCTAAGCCCTAATAATACTTCGCCAATGGTGATGGTGACCAACCTTATTAGGTTATGAGCTATATTAATTGGAATATTTAAAATAATTTTTTCATATAAATATAATAATTAATACTCCATAATTTAAATAAAATGTAACGACTAAGATAAACCATTCACACATCTCTTAAATTTTTTACTTAGGAACCCTTCTACACAACATACAAATTAAGGGAATAGAAGAAAAAGAACAAAGAAAATGTGAATTTTTATTATTATTATTATTATTATTATTATTATTATTATTATTATTTATAGCGTTAATGAGACGTCCTTTTCGATAGGTGTTGTACCTCGTAGGTGTTTATTAGCGGAAGGAGACAGGTCGGCTGCGCCGGCGGGCATCTGTTGGAAATGAAGATTGCTTTCGTGTTCCCGTGTGTCCCGTTGTCCCCTCTCCGTCCCATTACGCCGCCGGCAGCCCAAGCAGAATCTCTTATGATTTTATATTTTTCAGCTCAACCCCTATACCTTTTTATCATATTCGCTTTTACCCATTTAACTTTCTATATCTAATTAGAGACAAGTTAAAAAGACCCCAAAAAAACCCATAATAATTTTATTGTTTATCTATCATTCAAATATTTAATGCATAACGAATTATATTTATATTGTTATTCATTGATTAAATTCCAAAGTTATCATTTTATATAATATTGTCTACTATTATAATAAGTAAAATCTACATAAGATGATACAAAATTACAAATTAGAATGAATCAATAAAATGTTAAAAGTAACTAACATTTAATCTTTATGTCAAAAGGTATAATCTATATTATAATTTAAAATGTTAAGAAATAATAAATTAATAGTTCGACAATTCACATCTTTTTACAAACTATTCAAAATTGATGATTTTATAATATGAACATATACCAAATACATTAAAAAAAAACATATAACAACGGAATTTGTTAACTAAGAATTTAAAATCAAAGTGGGGTACTGAAGTGAAAGTAAATAAAATGAAGGGATCAAAACTGTAAATCACAATAATGATTCAAGCCGTTGGTTCGTTACTGCGGAAATAAAAAAGTAAGGGATGGTAGGGTATGTGGACATCTTTAACGCTATCCATGCAAATTGTCCAAATTACCCTCGAATGTGGAAGAATATAGGGCTAATTTGGTAAATTTCATGAGGATTTCAATGTTGAAACATGCAGAGAAAAGATCTCTGCCACTACCTTTGTACTGGGATCTTCTTTTCATTCTTTAAGGAAAAAGACAATTATACCCTCTTCTCTTTCTTTCTCTTTATATATATATATATGAATGTACATGACTACCTCATTTCAGCTCACTGTAAAATTATTATATTTTAATGGCGATTTCATCTTCTCCAACATATGCTCTCACTTTCTTCATCTCATTGCTCATAATTGGAATCTCCGGCGTCAACTCACAACCTTTTCTCAACTCCGTGGAGCAAGAATCGGTTTATCGTGTTCTTGAAGCACTCAACTCGGACATCCCGTGGCGGTCGCTCTTTCCTGACGACCTCTGCTCCTCCGCCCCACACGGTGTCGTTTGCGGCTACAGCACCATGCCCACCGCCACCAACCTCGGCACTGTAAACATTCTTGAACTCAGTTTCGGGTACGTTTCCGACCACAACCCTAACCCGCCTTGTGGCCCAAACTCAACCCTTCAAGACCCGTTTATATTTTCTGCTTTTCCTTACCTTCGTAAACTCTTCTTCTACAACTGTTTTACCCAACAGCCCGTTTCTTTACAAGCTTTCTCACATGTGGGGTCGTCTCTTGAAGAGCTTGTTTTCATAGAAAACCCGAGTCTTTTCGGGTCTTTGACTGAATCAATTGGTAACATGACGAGCTTAAGGAGGTTGGTTATCACCGGAACTAATGTCTCCGGTGACATCCCTGTTGGGTTTGGTAAGTTACAGAATCTCGAAGAAGCTACGCTTTCCCGGAACAGATTTACTGGAACCCTACCTGAAAATGTTTCAAACCTCAAGAAACTCAGGATTCTAGATCTCAGCCAAAATGGGTTTGAAGGGAATATTCCGGCGGCCATTGGAGAGTTACAAAATTTGATAAAACTGGATTTGAGTTTGAATCTTTTTTCCGGCAACTTTCCGGTAAGCATGAAGGGGCTGAAGAACATAGAGCTTTTGGATTTGAGTTACAACAGGTTTACGAATTTCGGGATCCCTATCTTTTTATCCGAGATGAGTGTATTGAAGGAGGTGTATCTGAGTGGTAATGAATTAGGAGGGTTGATTCCAGACATTTGGAAAAATTTGAAGGGTATAATTGCAATCGGGTTTTCAGGGATAGGGCTTGTTGGGAATATTCCATCTTCCATAGGTGTATTTTTGGGTAATTTGACATACTTAGCTCTTGACAACAACAAGCTAACAGGAAGAGTTCCTTTGGAGCTTGAAAGGCTTATAATGGTTAATGAATTGAATCTGAAGAACAACAGTTTGAGTGGGAGACTTCCATTTTCTGATAAATTTGTGTCGAGAGTTGGAAGCAAGCTAAAGGTACAAGGGAATCCTGAATTGTGTGTGGATGGAGGGGTCATCAGGTCATTTCACAAAAGTAGTGGAGTTTTGGGTCAATTGAAGCTATGCAATAGCAATAGCAATAGGGTGGCTAATACGAGATCAGACATTCTGCATGTTAGTAGCTCAGGTTTAATTGGTCATCAAGTTTCATATTTAGTGATAGTGTTTCTTTTGTTTCTCATTATGTAGTGCTTGCTAATGGGAGGGTGTTCCAACAAAATTGCAAAAATGTAATTAGCTTCTAACAAATGTACACTTTGTATCTAAATACAAGGAGATGTTTTGGGAACCTCAATATGTTAGCATTTTGAAGCGTTTATATATTTGTATCAACAATAATTCCATAACTAACATTTGGTGCTTGTTGCAATTAAGAACATTTGGTGCTTGTTGCAATTAAGAAAATGCGGTTTTTACCATTTAGACAACCCTAATTAATGTTTGAAATATTTTTATTGATTGAAATTGGATTGTTTTCTAGTAAGAGTGCTGGGTAGGTAAGATACTACAACACTAAAACTTGTCACATATATCTTTCTAGTAACAAATGAGTGTTATAAGGTGTCAATTAATCATTTATTCTAATCATAGATGGGTGTTATAACATCCAATAATATGTAATAATATTCCTAATTTTTTATTTTATTTTTTAATTCTTTTGATGTTATTAGTTTTTATATTTCGAATTTTCTTTTTTTATTTATCATAATATTTATAATTATCATATAAATTAAATCATAAATTAAAAATAACATCTAAAAAGTAGAAATAAAAATTTAAATCCTAAATTAAAAACAACATAAAGAATTATAACTAAGGATAAAAACATTTAAAAACCTAAAATTCACCAAAAAAAAGACGAAACTAAGTATATTTTTGATCTAAATTATTTAATTTCAGTGTCATCATAACTAATAATCTGCCAAGTCTTTTCGAAGTTGTTTGTGTTTTTGTTAGTCTTGAATATCAACAACTCTGTAAGTATTATGATGTCCCTGGTTGAAACTGAATGTATCCAGGTTCCGTAGGCGAATACTCCGTAATGTTTCGTCCTTTATCGTAAATCATCATGTTATGCATAATAATACATGTATACATAATATCTCGTAGAGTGTCAACTTGTATGCTCGTGCCGCATGTTCAACTATGTGACATTTTGCTTTCAGAACTTTGAAAGCACGTTTCACGTCCTTACGTGTTCCTTCTTGTCTTCTCTTGAAAATTTTGTTTCTTGGTTCTATCGGGTGTCAAAACACCTTCACGAACGTGGAATATGATGGGTATATTTCATCTGTGAGGTAATACCCAAACTTATACTCATGGTCATTTACTGTGAAAGGAGCATTCAGTGTCTTTCCTGTCAAAAGGTCTTGAAATATTGGTGACCGATCAAGAACGTTTACGTCGTTCTTAGAACCCGTAACTCCGGAAAAAAAAAAAATAAATAAATAAAAAATGCCAAATCCATAAGTCTTGTGACGCAACAACCTCGTAATACTAACGAAGGCAATCCAAGATGGTCACTTGTGTATTAACCTTTCCACGCCACATGACAATTTCTCCATATCCATTTTGTGCAATCCATGCTTCCAAGCATTCCCGAAAAACCATGTCGTTCTTCATGCATCGCATACAGTTGTTGCATGCCACTCAATGAAGGTTTGCACAAGTATTTGTCACCGAAGTTTTCGATAACACTTCTCGCCAATCTATACAAACTTTCTCGTGCAGTTCGCTCTAACATTCTCATATAGTCATCAACAGAATCGGGCGATTCCCCCAAAGCCATAAGCTTGATTGCAGATACACATTTTTGCAACCATATAAAACCTCATTTCCCTCTCGCATCATACCTCATTTGAAAATATTCATACCTAAACATATAATAAATTTTTAAAACACTTATTTAATAATCTAAAGAAAATATATTAAAATTTTAAAACAATTATTTAATAATCTAAAGAACATATATTAAAATTTTAAAACAATTATTTAATAATCTAAAGAACATATATTAAAATTTTGAAACAACTGTAATTACGGTACCTATTTTCCATTGCATTGGCTATCCATTGAAACACATTTTCTCGCAAACAAAACTTTCTTTTAAAATTCTTTGGTTGGTAGACATAATTATCCGCAAAATAATTGTATACTAGACGTCTATGCCCTTATTCACAATCTATATTCAACGCCAAATGTATGGTCAATAGTGGAGTTGGCTATGACACTATCATGTCGGTAACATATTGATATATCATACACACGAACATATCATCCTAGTCGATATCATGATTGAATGGATGGAACGGATCAAAATGTTCCATTTTTAAATTAAATAGAGTATTAGAAAACAAAATGAAATTGAAAGAAATGGGAATTGTTGAAAGAGTTTGTTGAGTTTTAAGGTAAAATGAAGATAATTTTTTGTGTATTTATAATAATAGTGAAAAAAAGTATTTGTGATCGTTTGCAAACGGTCGAAAATGTGACTGTTGCAGTTAAAAAATGCCTGGTTTCCTTCCGTTACCAGCGCAACGCATCTTGCCATAACGCCCAAAAATGCAATAAAGGGCGGTGTAGAAGGTGTCATAATGCCGTTGTTTTTGTTCCACGTCAGAAAAATGCCATTAGGCGTTGCCCGCTCCTTGTGGTCTAAAATGTGCAGAATGATCTTAATCATGATTTACAATCAAAACTCAGCAGGATTGATTTATTATAAGTAACAAAACTAACAAAAAAAAATTAAGCCAAATTAATTAGCATCCTTGCCTAAACTTTTGATGATTCTCCCAAACGTTGGATCCCATTCCTTACAGTTAAGTGGGTTGTGGCCTTGTGGGCTCGATTCATAAACATCCTTGCCTAAACTTTTGTTGCATCACTCCAAGCCTTGTAGCAGCTTTAGTGTACTTGCCTAAACTTTTTGGTTTTTAGGGCGAGAGGTCGCAGGGTGGACCGACTTTGTGTTTGACAGCGACGGCGAGAAACTACCTTCAGCAAGGTTGTGCAGGTTATGTCGCCTATGTCATGGATACTCGGGAGAAGGGTAAGGCAACCGTACACGATGTACCGATCGTACAGGAGCACCTAGACGTGTTCCTGGAGGATTTGTCTGGGGTACCTCCAGAGAAGCAGGTAGAGTTCAGAATTGACTTAGTTCCTGGTGCGACTCTAATAGCCAAGGCATCATATCGGTTGGCTCCTCCCGAGATGCAGGAGTTGTCTACACTGCTACATGAGCTGTTAGACAAGAGATTTATCAGGCCGAGCAGTTCGCCATGGGGATTGTGACATCCCCAAAATCACGGCCAGAAAAGACCGATTTTGTTTATGCTTTATAAAAATCAGAGTACTTCTTTTCATAAAAATGTTGCGGAATTTGTTCCCAGAAAAACATGATAAATACGTTATTAAAACATTTTCGGAGAAACGTATTTTATTCATTTCAAAACGTTTGGGATGTCATCGTTAATACAGAAACATAAGCATAAACAGAACTTACATTTATTTACACTAGTGATCTACATCTCTTTAAATCTCTCAGTGTAAAGTGACTTCGTATCAACACCTGTGATATAAATAAACTGAGTGGGTCAGGTTGGGAAACCTGGTGAGTACATAGGGTTTTCAACCCACAATAATATAATTATTATTTTTAAACATTAAACAATCAACCCAATTACCCATTCCCGTTATCCTCACATTACGTCCCTAAAACATCTAACACAAGGGACCTAGTCAAAGGATTATCATTGGGATGGAGTATACCTGGTGAGCACACAGTTCACACAGTTCGAATAAACACACAGTTCGAACAAACACACAGTTCGATTAAACACACAGTTCGAATAAACACCTACAGGTTGCGAGCCTGCTAGTGTTCCACTGGACTGTCTAGAATAGTCTATGGTCGTCATCTATACTCCGCTAGATGACTAGATCATCAAGAACATCTATAACGAGGCATCTCATTATTTCATTTTATCACACAACAACTAATACATCTACCCATGTTTTACCCAACACATTTTGTAGATATAAAATACATATACAATTTAAATCATTGAAAACATGTATAAAACGTTCATCCAGCATAGATATCAAGTATACAGATAATATACACACACAACACGTAATTTATATAAAATACTTCATATCTATGTGTAAGCTGAAAGTAACTATGCACTCACCTGAGTAGGTGGTGACTCAACACTCGGACAGCGCTTCGATACTCTCAAAACGATATTCCTTCGATAAAACCTAGTACCAGTACCACTAGGGTTTAGTCTAACGATAACCGTGACTAATTAATAGTCTGACTATTATTATTATTATATAAGCGTTAAATAACACTCAATATAACTCATAATAATAGCCCAAATACTCATTATAAGTTCCTAATAATGTTACTATATTAAAACATAAGCTATACTAAAGATAGCGTAGGCATAGCTCACTTACAGCGGGTTTTTCGCAAAACCGGGCTTCGCTGGAGCAGCGTTTCCGAGCCGAAAGACCCTTTTTCTCGGAGCCTTCGGGCACTCCGGGGCTTCCGCCTCATGCTAGGGAGTTACCCTAGGCTTTTAGGGGGGGGGGGGGGGGGGGGGGTTAGGGGGCTTAGAGAGAGAGTTTAGAGAGAGAAAGAAGAGGGGTGAGGGGTGAGGAAATGAGGGAACCTGACACCTCTATTTATAGGGGTGCTGACTGGTCTACTCGCCGAGTAGGGGGACCTACTCACCGATTTGGTCCATGTGGTGGCCTTCTGGTGGTGCCACGTGTCCAATTCTGGTGGTGCCACGTCACCCCCTATCGCGTATCAGCCTTCAAACTTAGAAAAATCATAACTTTCGCATACGATCTCCGTTTTCTACGTTCTTTATATCCACGCGTAGGTAAAATCAAGATCTACAACTTTCGTTTAGACTCCGTCAGCTAACTCTCGACCGATCTCAAATTTAACAGTAGGAGGAGTTTAGACTGTTAAATGACCGCGAAGAGTTCATAACTCCTTCATACGGACTCCGTTTTCGTCTATCTTTTAACCGTTGAGTTCCTATTAATGAGATCTTCAACTCTCATTTAGGTCACGTAAGCCAAAAACCGCTCGAACTAAAATTCGAGTTTCAGGCCGTGCACTGCTAAGCCGAATCTTAGAAAAATCATAACTTCTTCATACGAAGTCAGATTTGGGCGTTCTTTTTATCGATGTTCTTAGTTTAACATATTCTATGACTTTTGTTTAGATTGATAAGGCTAAAAAGTCTTCTATCGTAAATTCACTATTTACGTCTCCCGGTGTCGTGCCGGTTTTGCCGTAAAACTTCGGCGGGCCATAACTTCTTCGTTATAACTTGGATTTTGGCGCTCTTTAGATGTACGGAAAGCTTGTGTCATATTCTAAAACTTGGTTAAGATTATTTATTCTAAATAATCTTTTGTCGAAAAGTCATTTTCAACCCCTATTGCCTCTAAATTGACTAGCCCGGATCTGCGAGCGTTACAGGGATCCCCGATCCTATTTGTGAAGAAGAAGGATGGGTCATATCGGATGTGGATAGATTACCGGGAATTGAATAAGGTAACGATGAAGAACCGTTATCCCTTCCCGAGGATTAATGACTTATTTGACCAGCTTCAGGGTGCATCTTTGTTCTCCAAGATTGATCTTCGATCAAGGTATCACCAGATGCGAGCAGGGACGACGATGTGCAGAAGACAACCTTTCGAACTCGTTATGGTCACTATGAGTTCGTGGTGATGTCGTTTGGGCTCACCAATGCTCCTATCGCGTTCATGGATCTCATAAACCGCGTGTGTATACCGATTCTGGATTGGTCTATGATATTTTTTATCGATGACATCTTAGTGTATTCCAAGACTCAGGAGCAGCACGAGAAGCACTTGAGTGAGGTGCTAGAGACACTGAGGAGGGAGAGACTTTTTGCAAAGTTCTCCAAGTGCGAGTTTTGGTTGTGTGAGGTGCAGTTTTTGGGGCACCTCGTCAACCAGAACGGTATACTGGTCGATCCGACAAAGATAGAGGCCGTGATGAGATGGGAGGTTCCGAGGTCTCTATCTGAGATTCGAGGTTTTCTTGGTCTAGCGGGTTATTATCAGATTTTCATCCAGGATTTCTCCAAGATTGTTGTTTCACTGACCCGACTGACCAATAAGTCGGTGACTTTCCACTGGGGCCTGAGCAACAGGCGGTTTTCGAGACTTTGAGGCAGAAGTTGTGTGAGACGCCGATATTGACTCTGTCAGAGGGCATTGAGGATTTCGTAGTGTATTGTGACACATCTATCACGGGCTTAGGTGCAGTACTAATGCAGAGGGGGCGCGTCATCGCTTACGCCTCGATGCAATTGAAGCCTCACGCAACGAATTACCGGACACAGGACCTGGAGTTGGGGACAGTTGTTTTTTCCGTAAAGATTTGGCTACACTACATCTATGAGGTCCGTTGTACTATCTACACTGACCACAAGAGCCTTAGGTACTTGATGGATCAGCCAAATCTGAACATGAGACAGTGATGTTGGTTGGATGTGGTAAAGGATTATGACTGTGAGATCATTTATCACTTGGGAAAGGCCAATGTGGTGGCCAATGCTCTTAACCTCAAGGCGGTCACAGCTCCGATTCGGGATATATGCTTGAGTATGACAGTGATTACTACACTATTGGAGTGGATTCGGGAGGTTCAATTCGAGGGTATGAAGGTGGATCGTCGAAAGTATGATCAGTTCATAGGGCAAGTAGCTTCATTCGACTATGATAATCGTGGATTGTTGACCCTGCATCGTAGGGTCTGGGTTCCTTACTGGGGTGGTGTGTGCCAGGTCCTGATGGAGGAGGCGCACATGTCGAGATTCTCCATTCATCCGGGGGCAACGAAGATGTATCGAGATCTTCGCCCTGACTATTGGTGGCCCTGCATGAAGTGGTACATAGCTTGGTACGTGGAGTGATGTTTGACTTGCAGGAAAGTCAAGGTCAAGCATCAGCGACCTCACGGCAAGATGCAGCCTTTGGAGATTCTAGTGTGGAAATGGGAAGACATCACTATGGATTTCATCACAAAGCTTCCAAGGACCGCACATGGGGTGGATTCTATCTAGTTCATCATGGATTGATTGACCAAGAGTGCTAATTTCATACCGATTCAGGAGAGCATTTCGGCTGGGAAGCTGGCAGACATCTACATCATGGAGGTAGTAGCTCGACATGGGGTGTCAGTTTCTATGATTTCTGACAGGGATGTGCGGTTCACTTCCAGATTCTGGAAGAAGTTTCATGATGAGTTAGACACTCGTCTGCACTTTAGAACGGCCTTCCACCTGCAGATGGATGTTTAGAGTGAGTGGACCATTCAGACTTTGGAGGATATGTTGCAGGCGTGCGTTCTAAACTTCGGTGGTAGTTGGGATACCTACCTTCCTTTGGCAGAATTTTCCTATAATAATAGCTACCATGCCAGTATCGACCGACCTACCTTTGAGATGCTTTATAGGAGGAAGTGCATGACCCCGATATGTTAGGGTGAAGTTGGGCAGAGGGTCATGGGGAGTATCGAAGTGGTACTCAAGATGACAGAGATGATCCAGCAGGTCCGGAGTAGACTGCAGACGGCCCAGAGTCGGCAGAAGAGCTACACCGACAGACGCCGATCGGACTTGGAGTTTTAGGTCAGGGATATGGTCCTTCTGAAGGTGTCACCTTGGAAAGGTGTCATCGGTTTCAAAACACAGTGAAAGATAGGCCCCATGTATATCGGACCTTTCAGGGTTACAGCCCGGGTGGGCAAGGTGGCATACCGGTTGGAACTCCCGAAAGAGGTTAGACAAATCCACAACACCTTTCATGTTTTGCAGCTGCGAAAGTGCATAGCCAATGATTCCGTGGTGGTTCCTTGGGAGGACATTCAAGTGGATGACAACCTGAACTTATTTGAGAGACCAGTAGCCATTCTCGACAGGAAGACGAAGGAACTGAGGAACAAGAGGGTAAAGTTGGTGAAGGTGTAGTGGCGGCACCACAAGGTCTCAGAATGGACGTGGGAGCCGGAAGATGAGATGATGGAGCACTACCCAGAGCTAATTTCGGCCGCAACAGACTTCGAGGATGAATTCTTATTCAAGTAGGGGAGAATTGTAACGCTCGGTAATTCTCCAAGGTATTATTTATATATTCGGTTAATTATTTTATATTGATTGGGCTTGGATCCATTGGATCCATACTAAGTGGACTTCAGGGTGTCGTACGCTGGGCGTACCACCCTGTGTATGCGCAGCATACTACCAAGGGATGATCGTGCATGCCTTTCATTGAGTACAAATGGCGTACGAGTGCAGACCACAAACCCTAAATTGTAGGGTTTGCACCCTATTTAAGAAACTTATAATTCTCCAAACCCTTATCCTCTCAACCTCCCTTGTCCTTACAGTGCCCAACTCGAACCCTAACTCCATTGCATGTATCTTGAGCTTACTTTGAGCATTTTGGTGTTGTTTTCGTGGTTTTGAAGAGCAAGGAGTTTGAAGAAGGAGCAAGTACTTGAATAGATCTTGTAGATCTAGAAGTTTGGCATCTTTTCTAACTTATTTGAGGTATCAAGCTCCAACCTTGACTGTTGCATGCTTAGATGTAGTTTTGGGGTGTTTTATGTCACATTTTGGTCCCATAATTGAGGTCCCTTGAGTTTTGGAAGAATCTGTCTATAAGAGTTGTCCTTTTAAGCTCTTGGAAGTATTTAGGAACATAAAAATCAGATCTTGATGGTTTAGCCCCATCCATGCAAGTGATAGATGGCCACAAAGTGAGCTTATGGACTTAATGGGTGTCTTAATCCCCATCCATGGATGCAAAGGCATTAAGTTCATAACTTTATGGTTAAGGACATTGTTAGGAGCCTAGATCTGCGTTCTGGACGTTGGGACTTAATGGATTAAGTCAAAATAAGGATTTTAGGGTGACTGACAGGAACGTTGGGCGTACCCCCTAGTACGCTGTGCGTTACGGGTCAGCTCCCCGCTTCTGGTCAAGGCCAGCGTACGCCAAGCGTATGTGCCAGGTACGCCGCACGTACGCATGCGGAGTGGCTAATATGTGTTTTTGGACCTTAGGAGATTGGGCCTGAATTTCTTGGGCCTCATGAACCACTATGGAGTAAGGCCTCTGGGCCTAGGATTGGTATTAATGGTATTGGGCCTTTTTGGGCCTTATCGGGCTTTAAAGCTTAAAGGAATAGACTTAGGCCTTAAACTAATTATGGGTTGGACCTTAGGGGAAAGGCCCATTAGGTCAAGGGCTAGGGGACCTTGTCTTGGGGCATGAATTAGAAGTTTGACCATAAGGAAGTCATACTTAGACCCAATAACTATCTAGGGGACTTATTGTACTTTAGCAAGAAGAGTCTCGAGCCATCCTAGGAGTACGATTTCGGCACACACAGTTGAGGTGAGTTACCTTCCTGGTATAAGTGGGTCGAAGGCACCAATGTCAGCCCACTAGTAGTTGTTTACAGTAGAGATGATTGTCTTTGTGATAATTGTTTGGTGTGCCACTCTCTGTTGAGATTTAGGTACTTGTATGCTATGTTATTATGTGGTAGTAGTAGGGGGTAAATTAGACCCCGTAACTGGTAGAAGAGACCGACGGGGTAGGCCAGCACCCAGATATGTTAGGCACTATGTGATTTATGTGCTTATATGCTATGTTATTATGTGGTAATGGTAGGGGTGAAATAGACCCCGTAACCGGTTGAAAGAGACCGAAGGGGTACGATAACACCCAGATATGCTAGGCAGTTTCCGGTTGAAAGAGACCGAAGGGGTAGGCCAACACCCTGATATGCTAGGCGGTTACCGGTTAAAAGAGACCGAAGGGGTAGGCCAGCACCCTAATATGCTAGGCGGTTACCGGTTGAAAGAGACTGAAGGGGTAGGCCAGCCCCAAGAGTTGCTTGGCAGTATGTTTATTATATTGTATGTGGTATGATGGGGGAACTCACCAAGCTTCGTGCTTACGGTTTTCAATTTTGGTTTCAGGTACTTCTTTTTCAAAAGGAAAGGAGCCGACATGATTGCAACGCATCACACTATGATTTTCCGCACATGAGATCTTTGGGAGTTGTACTCTGATGATGTTTCTTATGACATGTTTTGGATATTGATTTGGATTATAACATGTGATGACACTATTGATGTTTTTAGAATGTTGTCTTTTATCATTTCATAATTAAAAATGAAAATTTTTGGTCATGAATTTTGGAATGTTGCAAATTTAGTAACCAAGAAATACTTACAACTTAAAGGACATAAAGCTTAACAATCATATGTTTAAGCTTCACTCAACAACATATATCCATGAAGTGTAACCTCAAAGTAGGCCATTTCCAATATTCACCAACTATGAAAACATAATGTTCACTCTACCACTAAAATACATTATACACATCTAACTCGTGAATGCCACCGAACATCACATTAGTCGTACCTCATAGCCATGTTGATAGTTATGACCAACTATAGAATTTAAAAAGTGATTCTTATATATTTCATAACAAATAAAAAAACATGTTATGTGACATCCTTAATTTTACGACTAATTAAAAACTTTTTATTTATGCATATTTAAAACTTAGTATTATTTTATTAGTGCGGAATTTGTCTTAAAACTTTATTAATGTGAAATGATATCAGTATCAAAAGCATTTCCGAAGAAATTTTTTTTCATTAGTATTCAAAAGCTTGGAATGTCATAATTGATACAGAAACATAAGTATAAACTAGTATTTACATGCATTACAACAATTTATTTAATGGCATAAAAACTCCTTAAATATCTCAACAGGTTCAAACATCAATATCCTTGAACTTTCATATCGCTACCTGTGATACAAAAAAACTGAGTAGGTTAGGCTTGGGAACCTGGTGACCACATAGGGTTTTTAACCCATAATATTATAATTAATATGCTTTAATTATATATTTTGCATCAAACAAATAACCTGATTATCCATTCCCGTTAGTCTCACTCTGTGATCCTAAGATGATGACATGTCCTAAAGGATCTCTGAGTAGACAGTACAACTTCGAGATTCCTTAACAATATATATCAATAAGGAAATCATAGAGTAAATAGAGTACATGTATGAATGTATAGTCATTAACATCTACAAGTCGTAGACCTACCCATGTGTAGTTCATTTATCACATATAGGTCGAAGACCTACCTGTGTATGGTCCGTTTAACATCTACAAGATAAAAGTAACTATGCATTATGTGACATCCTCATTTTCACGGCCAGAAAAGATCGATTTTTTATGCTTATTTAAAAATCAAAGTATCATTTTTTGAAGAACAATATTGCGGAATTTGTTCTTAGAAAACATGATAATGATATTATCAAAGCATTCCGAAGAAATTTATTTTTATTTATATTAAAACATTAGGATGTCATCGTCAATACAAAAATATAAGCATAATGAAATATTACAAGCCTTACAGTAATTAAACTAGTGGCCTAATACTCCTTGAATCTCTCAGCAGTATGTATCTTTCATATAGCCACCTATGATATAGTAAACTGAGTGGGTCAGGTTGGGAAACTTGCTAAGTACATAGGGATTTCAATCCCACAATGTGATAATAATGTATATCTCAACATGTAAATCCAACTATTATTATTAACACAAATATATCGTATCTCTAAAATAATTTATCCCATCCCGTCGATTCCCATGTATAGTTCCTATACAACGATCTTATAAGATCTTGCCTAAAGGATCAATATGAACAACAAATCGACGACGTTGCTTCTGAAATTCCCTGGTAGCAAATGAGGATCAATAAATACATCAAATGAGGGGAATAGAATAAGTTTCACCACGAACATCCGTTCGTAAAAACAACAAGACAATTAAGTCAGGGGTGGTTATCTGGATAATTATGCCTAGCAGTGGTCTGACATCGTGATGTATTTTACCCCCAGACTCACCCTATCCGACAATACAACATCAGACATACCTGGTAATGGTCTATTACTGGCACACTCTATTAAGCAATCTACAAAGTTCCCTCGATTACTTCGTTAAAGGAAATGTTGAAACACAAAGCTCATCAAAAGAAAAGGTATGGGAAAATACTAATAGAGTACTCTCGTACACTCCCATACTCTGACACATAATAGTGTAAAAAAAGGACTTTGTACATGAAAGTACTTCGGGCACATTATAGTAGCCTGGTATGAGTAGGACCCATACCCCCAGGACATAATAATACCCCGACACAAGCAGCACCTAAGACACAGAGCTTTGAAAAAGACTTGGTACATATAAAGTACTTTTGTACGTAGGACATACTCTATCGATCATCAATCTCCTACAATAGAGTTTCTACTCTCTATTCCGATCACACACGTACCCTTAATAAGATACAACCCAATATCCAAACATAATTGAACTAAGCATCTCTTTTAAGTCTTATTATATCACTAAGCAATCCTACAATGCTTATAATCAACTTTCAATACTAACTTTGTTTCGACAACACTATCCTAATTTAGTGTAATATTTTATACAGAGTATTAAGTATTAACATACATTTATCTTCTCGTTTATAATACTTCTATTATTATTATCATGTCAATACATCTTAACACATATAGAACCATGTCTGGTTCACATAGTGTATATCATCAAATATACATATAACACATATTTCCAGATAATAAACATACAACTCACATATAAACTTTTAACATATATTTAGTACTTTTATTAATACTTGTATTAAAATCATGTTCATGAAAGAGACTATGCACTCACTTTTTAAAGTGACAACTTGAAATTTGGACAGAGCTTCGCTAAGTTTTAGTCTAATATTTATTGCGACTAATGATTAGTCTAGATTTATCATTAACTCAAAGTCTACTTTCATGATCTATCAAGTAAGGAACAACCAGGTAGGATCGTATCGGAAGTAGGGTCTGTTTGGTATACGAAGTATACTGTTTGGAAATCTCATTTTAAACACCTCACTAAATCACAGCCTAGACACCATCCCCGTAAGTAGATCAATTGGAATCAATGATAAATTTTGTTTATAGATTCATAATAACGATAATGAACTTAAACATATGTTATATTTAAAGTATGGTGAGCATAACTCACTTACAAGGGGGTTTAGCGAGGAACCGGGCTCTACACGGGCATAATTTCTGAGCCAAAATCTCTTATTCTTGGGGCCTTCTGGTGCGTCGGGGCTCGCTTCTAACACCTAGGAGGTGTTAGGGAAAAACTTAGAGTGTTTGGGGGTGTTTGGGAGAGAAGTGTTGAGAAAGGTGTGAGAAAACAAGTGATTTGTGCCTCTATTTATAGGCTGAGGTTCAGGCGTACTGAATTTGTACGCTGGGCGTACTCAATACGTAGGGTGTACATAGCCCTACGCGGGGTGTACCGCTGCCACATGTCAAGATCACATGAGAAGCCCTGGGGAAGAAGGTGCGACTGAGATTGTGCCACGTATCACTTCGGGATTTAATCCAAAAATTAATTATCTTCTAAAATCTGTAACTTTCGCATACGAGCTCCGTTTTTTATGTTATTTATATCCACGCGTAGTTAGAAACGTGATCTACAACTTTATTTAGACTTCGTCGGTTAATTTTGAATTTATTTTTAACAAGCTTAGATAGTTAAAGTCGGTTAAAAACTCATAACTTTGTCATCCGATGACCATTTTCAGTTGTCTTTATATCGTTGAACTCCTATTAACAAGATCTTCAATTCTCATTTAGGTGGTGTCGGCTAAAAATCGATCGATCTAAAATTCGATGACCGAACTGTATACCGTTATGCAAAATCTTAGAATAATCATAACTTTCTTAAACGAAGTCAGATTTGGACGTTTTCTATATGCACGCTTTCGGTTTCACGTGTATTACGACTTTCATTTAGATTTCTAAGGCTTAAAAGTATTTCGTCAAAAATTTACTTTTTACGATATATGAAGTCGTGTCGTTTAATCGTGAAACTTGAAAGGTCATTACTTCTTCATTATTAGTCAGATTTCAGCGTTCTTTATATGTACAGAATCCTTGAGACATCCGAATTTGCGGGCATTACACATTCACTTGTTAAAAGTAGATAACTTGATTTGGGCAGCGTTTCGCCTAATACCTTAACTTTTCCTTTCGAAAGATATAGATATGAATATCACTAAATCTTAGTCTTATATTTATCGCGACTATAATAATATTCTAGATTCCTCAATAGTCACAATGTTACATCAATATCTATCAAATAAGGAACAATTAGGTAAGATCATATCAGAGGTAGGATCTGTTTAGTATATAGAATATATTGTTTGGAAATCTCACGTTAAACACCTCACAAAATCTAGTTTTGTCATCATTCTCGTGAGTCGATCAATCATTATTATAACTTAGAATCACTGATAAATCTTATTTATAAAATCATAATGACTATGAATATAAGTATAAGTTACACCTAAGGCATAATGAGTGTAGTTGAACTTACAAACATTTCTAACAAAGGTCTCGAAAGTTCACATGAAGAACTTCGACCCAAACGCTTCTAATTGTTGGACTTTCCGACGACTCAGATCCCAGCTAAAAACTTCTAAAATCCAGGGAGAATCATATTCTAGGAGAATAATATCGTTTCAAAGAGAAAGGGGTGTGAAGGTGTGGGTAATGGCTACAAAACTAACTTCCATATATAGGGGACTGGCCAGGTGCACTGCACCTTTGTGTTGTCGTTGCTCCTCCTGTCGCTTGATACGTGTCGCCGCCTCGTTCGTCCACATCACTCCCTTCTGTAAGTTGTCATGTGTCACCATTATGTGATGACACGTGTTCCAATCCCGTGATGCTATGTCACTCGGTCAGTGGAAGACACGATGCTCTCCTTGCCATGTGGCGCCTCCTGGTGGTGCCACGTCATCACAGCAGGTGTTTCTCATAATCTTCTAGCAACCATAACTTTTGCATACAATCTCCATTTTCGACATTCTTCGTATCCCCAAAATCCTCTTGGCCAACTCTACAATTTACTTCGCAACAACTAATTTTCACTATATTTTAAATTCATATTTTAATAGAGATTAGATTGTTAAAGTATGTGCGGAAATCATAACTATTCCATATGAACTCCGTTCTTGACTGTCTTTATATCGACCGATTTATATTTACGAGATCTTGAACTCTCGTTTACATTGTTTTGGCTAACATTGAACAAATTTATATTTTGATTTCTGTATCGCACACTATTGTACTGAAACTTCAAAAATTCATAACTTTTTCTTACAAAGTCATATATAGACATTCTTTATATGCATGTTCTTGCTTCTACGATTGCTACGACTTTCGTTTAGATTACTTAAGCAATACGCAACCTATCTCCGATTCACTTTTTATGACACACGTAGCTATGTCGTATTGATCGCGAAACTTCGAAGAAGCATAACTTCTTTATACGAAGTCGATTTTAAGCATTCCTTATATCCACGATATGGTTATTACGACTACATCTTTGGTTATTTATTATATCTTAAATCTTTAGCCCGAATTTATGGGCGTTACATACTAGTTTTTTTAAGAAGACATTGCGCCCCCATCAATTAATTCATCATAATGAGACATCATCGCTTAATGCCTTGATAGCTAAATCCCAAATTCTTAAATTCATGATTTCATTACATTAATATAATAACTCCAACATCTTTAGTAACCTCGTGCCTAAAAAGACATTGTTTTATAATATTGATCAATGATTTCACTTTCACCCGAGTCGACATTTTAGGAACCACCACCTTTATTTGTTCCCATTTACTATAAACTAGAAGGTGATCCGCGCTTCGCGGCGGTTCAAATATATTTTTTTTCATTGTTACATGTTTTGGTGTTTCTTTGATTTTTTTTCTTGTTTGTTGTTTCTATCTTGTATGTATAATGTTATGAAAAAAGTAGGGTCGGTAGTAGATTATCGAAGGTAGCGGGACGAAAAATATCAACTCCACAAACTAATATGGTAAAAACTTGAAGTGTCATGTTTGGTAAATGTCATGGACTAAAAGTGGCAAATTCTTGGAACCTTTATGGCTAAAACTGTCAAACTCCAATCTAGGGATTAAAACTGTCAAACCCCAAAATTATTGTGGCTAAAACCTAAAGGGTCTAAACTTTGGACTAAAATTGTCAATATTTAAAACTATTGTGGCCAAAACCTAAAGTCTCTAAAGTTAACTATTCCTAAGAATGTTGTGGATTAATATAGTATATTAATGTCACCAATAGATGATAATGTCGCTTTTTTTTCTTGAGACTGTTCCTTACATGTAAATGCTTCAAGATAGTTCATGCATGCATCTACACACACTTCAATTGTTTAGGTAACTCTTGCTCTCTATGTGACAATTGAACTCTAATTTTCACATGTTCCCAAAAGTGTGACAAACCTCATATATGTTTTAACATCTCTTGTTAGACGTCATATATTCTCAAGAGAGACTTACTTTGTCTTATGCTTGCGAAAACATGGCTACATAAGATGATTTCTGAATACTCACCAAATAATCATATTCTCCATGTTATTCATAGTTCTATATAGATGGAATTTCAGAATCCGCGCAAAATAATCATATTCTCTCATCCAACGTTTTAAAATATTGAATGTCAAACCAAACATATGACATGTCATTTGTGGTAGAATAAATGAAAGATGAGTCTAATGGTCCACTTGATAGATTTAATGTTCAAAATGCAAAGAAATAAATTATGTTGTTAATGGTATGTGAACAAGGGATAACAAATTTAAAAGCACACAAAGCAACAAAAAAATAATGAAGATTTATCAGTCAAGGTTAATTATTAAAGAGTTAATAGTAATAAATAACAAAACGCTGCAAAACAGCCCAGCGAATTTTATGGGTATTTATATGAACTCTCTAATTGGCAAAAATCATGCTTAAAAGTTTTAATTGATCTGCATTTGAAAATCACAATAGAGACACGAGTTAAACCAACGAAAACTTACACTAAACTTATTGAACCAGTTTATAGCCTGGTTGGATAATTTTCTTAAAAAAAATAAAAAAAATAAACTACACATATCTATTTACAAAATACCCAGCTCCAAAACTGACATGAAAAGCATGTGTTAAGTTATTTGACAAAGGCTATAAACACAAACAAAAGCATTCAAGTAACTACTATAATAGAAGTCCAAAAATGAAATATAATTTCATTGTAAATGAGGGTAAAACACAAGATCATAAGCAACAAATAATTCATCAATAACATTAAAATAAAACTACACCAAAATCTTAATATTCAGAACAAAGCACAAAGACAACCAAAGTCATATCTCATGCTGTCTCCTTCTTAAGCTTGGCTAGTTCTTGCCTTACAACTCCAGCCTTCTGCAAAATTCACAAACAACAATACACAGAGTAAGAACACACACACACACACACACACAAACTACAAAAAAAATGATTCAATTTGGATCTAACCTTTATCTTTGCCAACATAATCTTGAACCTGTCGAAGTCATTGAGTGAAGCCCTCTTCTTCTGAACAATAAGCTTTCTTCCCCATGAGCTGCTCTCCCACTTGTTCTTGACATCTGGTTATAAATATAATCATAAGTTTGATATTTAAAACATTCACAGCATATCATACCATAACAATTTAAAACTTACCAGCAGCTTCTAAAGCAGCAACAAGGGTTTTCTTCTTTGGAACTCTATTGATGTCAATCTTGATGTCTGTAAGTGTCAACCTCTTGAAGTTCATTTGGCCTCTTACCATATCAGGAGCATCAACAAGTGCCTATTTATCAAATCAAAACAGAGGTACTTTAGACATGAGCATACAAGTCAACAGAAATCATCACATTGAGCATCTCCGATTCGTAATCCTAGTATTTTGTTAAACCAATGATTATACAAGTAATGATAACAACAGCTTCATACAAAACCAAAATGCGCTCCTATTTCTATTCTTATAGAAGTATTGAGGTTGTCATCACTCAAAAATTCCTGAAAAAAATGCAAATTATCCTAACAGATAACTTGTAGCCCAACTGATATGACTCTAGATTTTGCTGATTCAGGTTCAAGAAATCAAACTATAATCCGTGTTTTCCAAAGACATCCCACAGATACAATCAGATAAATATCGAAAAAGGAATAGTTTACATAAATAAAAGCAAATTAAACTGCTTGGAAAGCACTAATCTAGGGATCCAATTAGCGCCCAACTATGATAAGAGTATATAAACTGAGCAAATAGTAAAAATACATGAGCAAATATGGAGATACCCTGTTTTGATCAATAACATCGACGATGACAACAAGCCTTCCATAATCCTTTCCGTAGTTGACGAGGGCGATTCTCCCGATCTCAACGTACCTCTTGAACGGCTATACAAATCAAATCACATGGGGACTGTAAGAACATAGGTAACACAACACACAGCACACAAATAGATGGATGTAGGTAGTGGTTCAGGGTTGCGTTTTACCATTTCAGCTTTGCTGTATTCAGATCGCCGAGGAAGACTGGCGGAGGCGTTGAAGATGATGAAAGCTAGGGTTTACGATATGGGAGGGTTTATATGGTAAAGCGTAAACTCTGTTACTTAATTGGGCTTCACTTAAAATGTTTGGTCTAGTCCACCACCGTGTCTACCCAAGCCCTTACTTTTAAGATTTTTACTTTTTAGGGATGTTTTTTTGGGATATTCTTCAAAAACAATCATAACTATCTTTTCCTCAAATTGTTTGTAAATTGACAACCAAAAATTTGAACTATTTTCTAACAAAAAAAAAACTGTTTTTTAAGGTATAACTTCTAATTTTTAAAAAGAAAAAAGTAGATTAAAAAAATCCATATGTGGTTCGAAATTACTTTTCATGAGTTTTGAATTTGTTTTTCATGTGTATGCATTAAGTTTTAAACTCATTTTTCTGTGTTAGATATCCATTGAAATGATATAATAAAAAGACAAGAGAAAGTAAAACAATTTACTTTATTAAAATGCAAGTTTAAAAAAATAGGAGAAATTAGAGATAAGAAGATGAAAGAAACTAAAAAAAATAAGAATAATAGTGAATAATAGTTTGAAAATAATAAAGTAATTCAGAAATCCATAGGAGAATTTCACATATCTTCTTACTAAACATTTAAATATTGCATTTGTCCAACCTAAACTCAAAATATTGTATTTTTCCCTTATTAATATTTTGAAATTATTAACCGAATATATCTTTCCTCATATTGAGGAAGTATTGTTATAGTTGATAAACCATATCTTCATTATAGATAGCGATAGGATATTGTATAAATATCAATTGTAAATCATTGGAATGATACGGGGAAAATTACCAATTAACTGAAATATCGAATTTGCAAAAATCTATTTTTTAATAGTTTTTAGATGGTGTTCGGCTAAACTTATTTAAGCTATTTTTTAGCTTATTATCGGTTTCATACTGGTATAAGCTAAAAATGGTATTTGTATAAGAATTAACTTACGAAGGTGTCATACCGGAAATAAGCAAAAATCTAAAAGTAAGTCCTTCTAACTTATCGGCTTGTAATTTATAAGCTATAAGTTAAAAAGTGCTAATAAAAAAGTCATAAGCTTAACCAAACACCCCTTAATAGGGGTAAGCATGGGTCGGTTTGGGTCGATTTTAACCTAAAACCGAACCCAACCCAATAAAATCGATATTCAAAAAAATAAAAACCAAACCAACAACCCAAACCGTCGATTCAGTTTCTCGATTTTCAGTTTCTTCATGGGTCGGTTCCGAGTTTAAACAAAAACTCAATGTTAATCCCAAATAAACTGATTTGAGGCATGATACAGGTTAACGATTCCTTATATTAAGGGTGAAACATGCGCAACTTTCATACAACCTTCGATATGGGATAAATCAAATTGCGAATTAAAACAGAAAACTTGGGGAAAATTTTAGCAACCATGGAGATTCGAACCCTTGACATCTGGTTCAAGGGGAAGACGCTCAACTGTTGGGCCAAGAGGGTGTTTGTATATCCAATTCGCGCTTCATATATATATATATATATATATATATATATATATATATATATATATATATATATATATATATATATACACACACACACAAAAATATGGCAGTCAACCGTTGAGTCGGTTTCTTGGGTTGGGTGGGTCGGTTTCTCGGCAAAAACCGAAACTGAACCCGATTATTCGGTTTTTAAAAATTTGAAAACCTAACCGTTGGTTTTGCTCCGGTTTCGGTTTCGTCGGTT
Source organism: Lactuca saligna (assembly GCF_052625555.1). NCBI lineage: Eukaryota > Viridiplantae > Streptophyta > Magnoliopsida > Asterales > Asteraceae > Lactuca > Lactuca saligna. Next base: position 8,362,013 of record NC_136425.1, on the reverse strand, counting down.
TCCCGGTTTCTTGGTTCGGATTTGCTCACCCATATCCCTTAACATTTAATAATACTTTTATATATTCTTAAATCATTAAAATTAAAATAAAAAGTGAATGGACCGTAATACCGTTGCCTTCAAAATCATATGAATAACTAATTCCTACGGCCGGAGACTAAACCCTACGTCTCTTTTTATCTGTCTTCTTCTCGTTGCGTCTTTTTTTCTACCTTCTTTTCACCAAGCATTTTTACATTGATTCGTATCAGGTAAGTTTATGTTTTCATTTGTTAATTGAATATTCAATTTCGTGATTAAAGTATGGATAGTGTTTTTTAGTTGTTAATTGAAATTCAATTTTGTGAATTCCTCTATTCCAAATTGACAAGACATGCCAGTTTATCGTAAGACATGTTTGGACATCTTTGTGGAACATGCGGTTCATTGTAGAGAGCTCATTGGTTTCAAGTACCGACATGATGTGGTTTGGTATGTTCTCTTTGGTGTTTGTCGGCTTGTTGGTATCTTTGCGAAGAAAGAAGCGTCTGTGAACTTTTTAACGGACCCGCAGGATGAAAGATCTACCCTCAGGCCGACTGACATTTTGGTCTTTGGATGGGTAGGAGGGAAGCACGCATGCCTGGATCTTACGGGGGTCTCTCCTCTCGTCGGTTTGAGGAGTGAGGGTTTCACAGCATGGCACACCACTTTGAAGGTCGTTGCGTGCAAAGTGGCAAAGCACCAGAATGCATGTATAGAAAATCAACACATGTTTGTACCTTTTGCATTTGATACATTTAATTTTCTCGCACCAGAGGCCGTGGAGCTCCTCAACAGATTCCAACGGGTCATGCATTCTAATGTCATATCTCCTAGATCCACATATTTTGTTTTCAAAAGAATTAGTTTTGTCATCCATAAAGGGCTAGCGGCGCAGCTTGTTGATTGTTTGCCTTCCATCGATATGTATTGAACTTTATTTAGTTATATAACCGTTGCTTTTTACAAAAAAAATGTGAATAAAAGTACGAATAGCTTCAAATCTGTCAGGTTAAAAGTCAACACCTTTACAAATTTCCTTAGGATTTAGTTCTCCTACATTGTTTTGTCTAAATGCTCAACAGGCATTGTTCTCCTGCATTGTGTTGTCTATATTCTCAGCAACCTGCTTGTTACAGGCTATATGATCAGTATTCTCTTTCTCCTTTCTTTCATTAAGGTTTTGCATGTATTTAAGCTCATCTTCTTTTGATGTTAGCTCAAGTTCAACCCACTCAATTTAAAAGTCAAACTCTCTATGGTTAATTCATTGACTGCAACAGTCTCTTCAAAGTTCTTGATTAGACTATCTACAAAGTATATACATATATACTGAGATGGAAAAAAGTTGAAATCCCAATTTTTCCCCACATTCACACTTTGATTAAGAATATAACATGCTTCTACATCCTATCTTATTAATTACACAATACATGTTTCATCTGTGATACTGATAACCTTTCAGTGTTCATCTTTAAGTTGTTTGTCTAAATTTTTCTTGCTGACAACAAGTTCCTCCAACTCCTTTTCACCTTTAAGCACAATTCCAAAAATTCAAAGAATTAAACTAAATTACGACAAACATATAAATTGGACCTTATAGGATCCGAATGTAACTCTCGTAGATCCGGGCTATTCAATTTAGAGATAAGAGGGGTCGAAAATGACTTTTCGACAAAATATTATTTAAAAAAATAATCTTAACCAAGTTGTATAATATGTCTCAAGGGTTCCGTACATATAAAGAACGCCGAAATCCGAGTTATAAGGAAGAAGTTATGACCCGTCGAAGTTTTACGGCAAAACCAGCATGGCACTGGGAGATGTAAATAGTGAATTTTTGATAAAGGAATTTTTTGCCTTAGTGATCTAAACAAAACTTCTAGTATACGTTAAACCGAAAACATACAAAAAAGGAACGCCCAAATCTGACTTCGTATGAGGAATTTATGAATTTTCTAAGATTTGGCATGACAGTGCACAACCCAAAACTCGAATTTTAGTTCGAGCGTTTTTTCGCCTACGTGGCCTAAATGAGAGTTGAAGATCTCATTAATAGGAACTCAACGATAAAAATACAGATGAAAACGGAATCCGTATGTAGAAGTTATGAATTTTACGCGGACATTTAATAGTATAATCTCCTCATACTGTTAAATTTAAGAGCGGTCGAGAATTAGCCGACAGAATCTAAATGAAAGTTGTAGATCTTGTGTTTACCTACGCGTGGATATAAAGAACATTGAAAACGGATCGTATGCGAAAGTTACGGGGTATAGAAGTCGGCAGGGTGTTGTGCGAAATCGGGTGACGGGGTTGAATATGGGCCAATGCTTTCTCCCCAAGGCAAGCCACCAGATGGTGACACCTGGCCATGGACTCGATGATTAGGACCTCCAACTCGACGAGTATAGCAGGATTCCAACCTATAAATAGAGGCGTCGGGTTCCCTCATTCTTCACACCTTCCCAACTTCACTTTCTCTCTCTAACCCCCCCCCCCCTAGGTAAACCACCTAGCACCCGAACGAAGCCCCGAGGCTCCCGAAGTGTGACATCCCCAGTTTCACGGCCAGAAAAGACCGATTTGTTTATGCTTTGTTTTATAAAATCAGAGTAATCGTTTAAAGAAAACGGTTGCGGAATTTGTTCCCAATACAAGATATGATAATAACTTATCAAAACATTTCTCAAAGAGAATGTATTTTCGTTTATTAATAAAACCTCGGGATGTCATGTTCCGATACAGACATATAAGCATAGACAGAACTTACATTCAATTACACTAATGATTTATATCTCCTTTAAATCTCTCTGTGAAATATGCCTTCGTATTGATACCTGTGATACAAAGGAAACTGAGTGGGTCAGGCTTGGGAGCCTGGTGAGCATATAGGGTTTTCAACCCACAATAATATAATTATTATATTCAACCATCAAACAATCAACTCAATTACCCATCCCTATTATCTTCCTTAGGATTTTACCCTAGGAATTCAACTACCCGTCATTCTTTCATTCCTAAGGATTGACCTAAGGAATTAGCACAAACTTCCATTGCTACATAAGGTGCATCTGCCAACATTATCCTTTAAGTGCCTCTGCTAGGATTACGTCATTCACTATTAAGCACATCTGCCAATATTATCCTTAAGCGCATCTGCTAGTATTATGACATTCTCTATTTGGTGCATCTACCAATATTATTCCTAAGCGCATCCGCTAGCATTATGGCATGCTCTTTCAGGTTCATCTACCAATACTATACTTAAGTGCATCTACTAGTATTATGTCATTCTCTCTTTGGTGCATCTACCAATACTATGCTTGAGCGCATCTGCTAGCATTATGACATTCTCTAATTGGTGCATCTGCCAATATCATTCTTAATCATCTTTCATGCCTCATCATTTTGTCACATACCAACTATCTCATCTACCTATATTCTACCCAACATATTTGTAAATATAAATACATATACAGTTTAACCCATTTTAAAAACTATATAAAACATCCATTCCACACTCATCTCAAATAAACAACAATATATATAAAACCATAGCACGTGTTTTATAACAAATACTTCATATTTATGCGTTAGAAGAAAGTAACTACACACTCACACATATAAACAACAACATACTTAATACACTTAAACCATACTTGTATTATTATCGTGTTTATGAAAGGTAGTATACACTCACTTGATCAGAAGATGATCGGACAACACTACGGCTCGTAGGAGTAGTATTTCTCAGCAAATCTTGAAGATCTCTACAAAAACCGGACTCCCCGCGGGCAGAGCTTCGGCTCGGGAATCGCACTTCTCGGGATCTTCGGGGCCTCAGGACTTGCTTCGGGGCTCGGGAATATTACCTGGGATTCGGGGTACTTCTGGCACGCAAATCGAGGTAAAACGGGAGAGAGAAGAGAGAAAAATAGCAATTGAGTCGGCTGCCCTCGCATCCTATTTATAGGAGGCTGGAGCCTCGGAGTACGCGGGGCGTACGCCTGTACGCAGGGCATACAGGTCCGAAATCGTCACTGCGTTCATCATCCGAAGCCACTTGATGCGAGTGTCGACATCCTCGGTGTACGCGGGGCGTACTTCGGATGAGTCCGATGACTCGTCCTCGGATAATACCGGATTTTTCAATTAAATTTAAATACACATTATTTAATAAACTTCGGAAATTCATATCTTCTTCATACGAACTCCGTTTTTCGACGTTCTTTATATCCACGCGAAGGTGAGACTACGCTCTACAACTTTCGTTTAGACTTCGTCGGCTAATTTTGACTTTATTTTTTTATTATTTATTTTTAATAGACCGGGACATAAACTTTCGTTATAAATTCATAATTTCTTCGTTTGACGCCCGTTCTCGCCTAACTTTTTATCGTTTTACTACAATTAATGAGATGTTCGATTCTCATTTAGATTTTTTCGGCTAAATATCGCTCTAACGTAAATTCACTTTTTACGTCGCGCTGTGTCGTGCCGGTTATGTCGCGAAACTTCGACAAGTCATAACTTCTTCATTATAACTCGGATTTCGGCGTTCTTTATATGTACGGAAATCCTTGTAACATATACCACAACTTAGTTAAGATTATTCATTCTAAATAATCTTTTATCAAAAAGTCATTTTTTGACGCTTATCGTCTCTAAATTGACTAGCCCTGATCTACGGGCGTTACACGAAGCCCCGAGAAAAGAGCCTTTTGTCAAAGGAAAATTGTGTTAAAAGTAACCAAGTGCTGTCTGAGTGCCGAGTCACCACCTTTTCAAGTGAGTGCATAGTCTCTTTCATGAACATGATTTTAATACAAGTATTAATTATAGTATTAAATATCTGTTAAAGAGTTTATGTGTGAGTGCATAGTCCCTTTCATGAACATGGTTTTAATACAAGTGTTAATTATAGTATTAAATATATGTTAAAGAGTTAAATATTTGTTAAAGAGTTTATGTGTGAGTGCATAGTCCCTTTCATTAACAAGATTTTAATACAAGTATTAATTAATGTATTAAGTATCAGTTAAGGAGTTTATATGTGAGTGCTTAGTCTCATTCATGAACATGATTTTAATACAAGTATTGATTGAAGTATTAAATATATGTTTATGTGCGAGTTATTTGATGTTGTCTGAAATACGTGTTAAAGAACATATCTGATTATATATGATGATTTAGGATAAAGAGTAAACATAAATTAATTATGAAGAATATTGGGTAGTATCGTCTTACGAGTACGAGTGAGTTATACTCATAGAATATAACTTTAGTATATGTCATTGATCTGGGAGCATGGATTAGACATAGTCATTGTCCCTAGTATGATAGTATGTATTGGACATAGTCAAACGTCATTAATTCGGGAGTATGGATTAAGACATAGTCAGTTTTCCTTAGTTTGGGAGTATGGACAGGACATAGTTATTTGTCATTAATCCGGGAGTATGGATTTACACATAGACACTTGTCTCTAATATGAGAGTATGGAATGGGCACAATTATTGATCAGAGAGCATGGATTAGATCCGAGAGTATGGACTAAGTAAAAGGTAAAATTTAAGGTCTGAGAGTATGGACAGTCTCGTTGTAAGGTTTAACGGGGTGGGTAAGAGTTGCTTATATATATATATATATATATATATATATATATATATATATATATATATATATATGGTGAAATTGTATATTTTGTGAGTTCTAAATTATATATATAATATAATATTGTGGTATTGAAATCCTTATGTACTCACCAGGTTTCCCAACCCGAACCATTCAAGCTTATTTATATCACAAGTGTCGATATGAAGTTACATTACACTGAGAGATTAAAGAGATGTGGATCAATATTGTAAATGAATGTAAGTTCTGTTTATGCTTATGTTTTTGTATTGAAGATGACATCCCAAATGTTTAAAAATGAATAAATATACATTTCTTTGGAAATGCTTTGATAACGTATTTATCATGCTTTACTGGGAACAAATTCCGCAACATTTTCACTAAAAGAGATATTCTGATTTTTATAAAAGCATAAACACACCGGTCTTTTCTGATCGTGAAAATGTGATGTCACAGTTGGTATCAGAGCATTAGTTTAAGCGAACTAGGAATAAGGATTTATTTATAGACTTAAACTTAGAATGCTAAACGATGATCGAGAGGGGTGTGTCTAATATATTTTAGGAAGTACACCTGAATAGGTACAAGCACTAGCTTATTTAAGGAATATTCCTAACATGCTTTTATGTGCTAAATGATTGTAACAACCCAATTTTCACATCCAAAAATTTCATTTTTAAATCAATACTTTGGAAAGCTTTTGTAAATAAAACATTGTCTGATCAAATCATTCCACAATCATATATCGTGTTTGAAAAACCAAAATACAAAATCAATTGAATATCAGAGTACAAATCCCAGAATAATCTCGTAAGGTGGAAACTAGTGTATGTGTATGATGTATCGCTACCGCGCCAGCTCCTTCCCCTTTGATGAAGAGGTACCTGAAACCAAAATGAAAATTGTAAGCACAAAGCTTAGTGAGTTCCCCTAACATACCACATACCATACAATTATATAACATAAAGTACAATCATATAACATACCATACTTGTCAGGCATTTCTGGGGTGCCCGACTTACCCGGTACGGCCATTCTGGGGTGCCGACCTACCCGTGCGGCCATTCTAGGGTGCCAACCACCCTTCGGTTCTAACAACCAAACCTCAGGGACTTTTTCACCCCTACCACTACCACTATCACATATGATAACATAACATACTATCAGACATATCTGGGGTGTCTGACTACCCTTCGGTCCTAACAACCGAACTCGGGGACTGTTCGATCCCCTCTTACTACCCCTAACACATATCTTCGATCATGCTAGCATCTATTCATGACATCACATATTGTCAGATATATCTGGGGTGTCTGACTACCCTTCGGTCCTAACAACCGAACTCTACTACTATAACACATCAAGCTAGCATATAACGTATCAGGTAGTAGCAAAACTAGATGATATCACAAAGACAATCATCTAACACACAACTCCTACTGATGGGCCGACATTGTGGCCGTAGACCCACCGCTACTGGAAGGTAACTCACCTCAAAGTAGCTGCTGATCTGCACGGAAACTGTCTGTCTGCTTCTGCTGCTCCGGAAATCCTCCGACTATAATTCCCACGAAATACCCAATCAAACACTACTAACTGTCCTAAGGGTAAAATGACCATTTTACCCCTGACCAAGTCAAAAGTCAAAATCAAAGTCAACTTCCAATTGACCCGACTCGCCGAGTTGTATGAACAACTCGTCGAGTTCATCTTCATCCGATGAACACTCTGGTTCGTGACTCGCCGAGTTGTATGGACATCTCGTCGAGTCTGTTCTTGAGGCAAGAAGATTGCCTTGGACTCGCCGAGTCCCTCCATTACCGAGTTTGGCTTCCGACTCACTGAGTCCACTTATAGCTCACTGATCCCACTCAACGTAACTCAAAAGGGGAAAATCGGGGACTCACGACTCGACTCGCCGAGTCCGAAGAACGACTCGCCAAGTCGCATGCATGCAATTACTATATACTCGATTCTGCTTGAATCCAATGCATTCCATTCATAAATATGGGTTCTTATGGTAGGTTTTACATGTAAAGTTTCCAACTTTACGTGTATTCATGCATCAAAAGGGAATTAAGAGGCTTAACAAGGACTAGAAGAGTAGACCTAGGACTTATACACAAGTTAGGCTCATAAAGGCAATAGATCCGAGCTCCTAGAGCTCAATCATGCCTAGATCTGAAGTCCCTTGACACTATAAGCTCATTACCCAAAGATCAAGACTAGAAGAGGCCTTAAAATGACTATCTTAAGCTCTTAAGGAGATAATAATGAAGGAACATAGAGAGTTTTGAGTCTAATAACTCTAGAATCTCTGAAATCGCACAAAGATTCTGGATCTTCTTCCTCTCCTCTTAATCTACCTTTTTCTTTTCTCCAAAACTTTAAGGAATTGCACCAAAAGCACTCAAATTACTAAAAGAAGGGTTAGGGCTTCATGAGGGGTGTTCTGGACGTAATGGGGCCGTTATGAGGCACAAAAAGATGTTTAAATAGGGTGCAAACCTTTGAAATTAGGGTTTCATCCAGACTGGCGGACTCGCCGAGTCCAGGATATGGACTCGTCGAGTCGCCAACTTAAACGTGCTCAATATCTCGTCTCTACTTGGCGAGTCAGGCCTACAACTCGCCGAGTTCCAACTAAAAATGAAAAAAATACTTAGATTAAAATACATACCAATAACCAGGTGCTACAATGATTTATGATATGCATCGGATCTATGGTTTATTGCCGACCGGATCTGGAAATTTTATGTGCTCAAATTTCTAAACATTTGAATTACGGTATTAGAACTGGCATGTAAATTTTCGGAGTGATAAGGAGATTTACATGTCGATCTTAAATAAAATATTTCTTATCTAAATTCTCGTCGCTACACACCGAACGTTTAAATTGGTGAATAGATCGAAAGAGAAAGAACCCAAAGTGGAGCCAGTAACACGAATGGAAACAAGAATCAACCACCAGTTATTAAGCAAATAACTGTTGTAGTAGTCGCTCCTGAGCCAATCACAATGGCTGGAGTGCAAGCGTTGATCCAAATGATGTTGGATCGTCAAATGAAGGAAACTAGGCGTTTACTTCAACAAAATCGAGTGGAACTTACGACGCCTATTGAACAGCCCGAGCTGAATGACGGGCAGTTTGAGGAAGGGAACGACAGCAGGACCGTTGGTCAAGTTGATCCACTGGTGATTAGGAGGAACAATCAAGATGATGGAGTCGAGAGGAATGGATGCAAGTACAAAGATTTTCTAACTTGCAAGTCATCGACTTTCACTGTGAAGGAAGATCCGATCGGAGTCATGGATTGGATCTCGGAGATGGAATTAGCCTTCATGACATGTGGTTGCAAAGGCAAGCTACAAACCACGTTTGTAGTACGTCAATTCAAAAGAGGCGTTGTTCGCTAGTGGAACACCCTGGGGGAGACTCTAAGCCCTAATAAGCCCCTGCAATTGACTTGGGCAGAGTTTTTGGTACAATTCAAGCGTAAGTACTGCTCAACCCAAAACCTGCTCGAGCTAGAGAACTAATTCCTAACTGTAAAGAAATGAAGCATGTCCATCGATGAACACACCAACAACTTTATGGACAAAATGGAGTTTGCTTTGCGCCTTGTCCCAGACGAGCTGACAAAAGTCGACAAGTACGCAAAGGGACTTCCTTGGGAGTATGTGGTGCTTGTACGTCAGGCACCTACTCTAGAGGCAACTATCTGGACTGCCAAGTTTGTTGAAGATATGATCAAGGGAAGAGCCGCCAACAAGGTTGAAATTAGCGATAAGAGAAAGTTTGAAGGATCCACAAGGTCCGTCGAGAAGAGAAAAGTCTCAAAGTATGGGGAAGGAGCACAATGGTGTGACAAGTGCAAAAGGAAGCACATTGGGAGATGCTCTAAAGAAATAACCTACTTCAAATGCGGGAAGAATTTTCATTATGCCAACGAATGCACCACCAAGAGAGGAGTCTGCTTTAAGTGTGGTGAGGAAGGACACTTCAAGCAAGACTGCCTAAGGAAAGAAGAAGCCGCAAAGCCAAATGTACCACCAAAGTCGAAGGCAAGAGAATTTCATATGATCCTTGACGAACCAGATGACAATGCAGGGAATCAGGAATGAGAACTGATATTTGAAGATTAAGTTATAAAATAGTCATGCGGTTAGTATCAGGAGGTGTAGCCTAGTCTAGGGTGAACTTGAACACCTATGTAATCGTTTCAAGGAATAATATAAAACCTTCATTTTGCTATCTGATGTGTTAAGCTATTGTGTGATTTTCTTGTATGGCAACTTGAAAAACTACTTGGGACGAGTATGAGTAGGTGTGAATGGTAGTAGAGGCCTATACTACCGGAAGCACATGACTCGTACTTGGATCAAGGAAAGTCATAAGGTTACCAAGAAGCTAGTAATTGATACCATTTTATTCAGATATGTCGTTACCATCGTTTCGGTAATTAATAAAAAGATGATTGTTATTCGAACACTAGTGGTCATATCGAATTGAGTTCGACTATGATGAGTATGTTACGTGGTTCAAAGAACCAAGTTTGATGTAGCGTATGACTTAAGCCAGAAGATTGAAATAAAAGATAATCAAAGCGATCAGTAAAGGTATCGCGGTAATTGCTTGTAGCTGGAAATGATACCTTTTAAGATGTGATTAGAACATGAAGGAAGGTATAGTCTGTTCTAGAATTTGACTCTAAAAGACCTGAGTCCAAGCAATGCATCATACGATGAGAGGTCATTAGAACATGAACCATCAGTCTATTATTATAATCGAAGGCAGAAACTTATCTCAAGTTTGTTAAAGGAGTCTCCAATAAAAGATCGATATCATGACTAAAATTCTAACATGAGATAGAGAGCGGGTCCAAGATCGGGCACCGCATGTAGTCAGGAAGTCTTAGAGTTTGATACTCGTTCGAAGAAAAATCAAAGTTACGGTTATTACTTAGAATGAAGAGATAACATATGAAATCATCATGTGAGCCCTGTGTCGTTGATGATTTCGGGATGTAATCATCCTAAGGGGGAGATAATTGTAATGCCCGTAGATACGGACTAGTCAATTGAGAGATAATAGGGGCCGAAAATGACTTTTCGACAAAATATTATTCAGAAAAATTAATCTTAACCAAGTTGTAGAATATGTCTCAAGGGTTTCGTACATATAAAGAACGCCGAAATCCGAGTTATAAGGAAGAAGTTATGGCCCGTCAAAGTTTTATGGTGAAACCGACACGGCACCGGGAGAAGTAAATAGTGAATTATTGACAAAGGAATTTTTAGTCGTAGTTATCTAAGAAAACATTGTAGTACATGTTAAATCGATAACATACAAAAAAAAAAAGAACGCCCAAATCTGACTTCGTATGAGGAAGTTATGAATTTTCTAAGATTTGGCATGACAGTGCACGACCTGAAACTCGAATTTTAGTTCAAGCGGTTTTTGGCCTACGTGACCGGAATGAGAGTTGAAGATATCATTAAAAGAAACTCAATGATAAAAAGACAGACGGAAATGGAGTCTGTATGTAGAAGTTATGAATTTTACGCGAACATTTAATAGTATAATATCCTCCTACTGTTAAACTTAAGATCGGTCGAGAATTAGCCGACAAAATCTAAATGAAAGTTGTAGATCTTGTTTTTACCTACATGTGGATATAAAGAACGTCGAAAACGAAACTCGTATGTGAAAGTTATGGGGTATAGAAGTCGGCAGGGTGTTGTGCGAAATCGGGTGATGGGGTTGAATATGGGACAATGCTTTCTCCCCAAGGCAATCCACCAGATGGTGACACCTGGCCATGGACTCGACGATTAGGACCTCCTACTCGACGAGTATAGCAGGATTCCAACCTATAAATAGCGGTGACAGGTTCCCTCATTCTTCACACCTTCCCAACTTCACTTTCTCTCTCTAACCCCCCCCCCCCCCAGCCTAGGTAAACCACCTAGCACCCGAACGAAGCCCCGAGGCTCCCGAAGCCCCAAGAAATGAGTCTTTTGGCTCAGGAACGCTGCTCCAGCGAAGCCCAATTTTGCAAAAAACCCGCTATTTTGTCAAAGGAAAATTATGTTAAGAGTAACGAAGTGTTGTCCGAGTGCCGAGTCACCACATTTTCAAGTGAGTGCATAGTCCTTTTCATGAACATGAATTTAATATAATTATTAATTATAGTATTAAATATTTGTTATAGAGTTAAATATTTGTTAAAGAGTTTATGTGTGAGTGCATAGTCCCTTTCATGAACATGGTTTTAATACAAGTATTAATTATAGTATTAAATATATGTTAAAGAGTTAAATATTTGTTAAAGAGTTTATGTGTGAGTGCATAGTCCCTTTCGTTAACAAGATTTTAATACAAGTATTAATTAATGTATTAAGTATCAGTTAAGGAGTTTATATGTGAGTGCTTAGTCCCTTTCATGAACATGATTTTAATACAAGTATTGATTGAAGTATTAAATATATGTTTATGTGAGAGTTATTTGATGTTGTCTGAAATACGTGTTAAAGAACATATCTGATTATATATGATGATTTAAGATAAAGAGTAAACATAAATTAATTATGAGGAATATTGGGTAGTATCGTCTTACGAGTACGAGTGAGTTATACTCATAGAATATAACTTTAGTATATGTCATTGATATGGGAGCATGGATTAGACATAGTCATTATCCCTAGTCTGATAGTATGTATTGGACATAGTCAAACGTCATTAATTCGGAAGTATGGATTAAGACATAGTCAGTTTTCCTTAGTTCGGGAGTATGGACAGGACGTAGTTATTTGTCATTAATCCGGGAGTATGGATTTACACATAGACACTTGTCTCTAATATGAGAGTATGGAATGGGCACAATTATTGATCCGAGAGCATGGATTAGATCCGAGAGTATGGACTAAGTAAAAGGTAAAATTTAAGGTCTGAGAGTATGGACAATCTCGTTGTAAGGTTTAACGGGGTGGGTGGTGAAATTGTATATTTTGTGAGTTCTAAATTATATATATGATATAACATTGTGGGGTTGAATTCCCTATGTACTCACCGGGTTTCCTAACTTGACCCACTCAAGCTTATTTATATCACAGGTGTCGATATGAAGTTATATTACACTGAGAGATTAAAGAGATGTAGATCACTAGTGTAAATGAATGTAAGTTCTGTTTATGCTTATGTTTCTGTATTGACGATGACATCCCAAATGTTTAAAATGAATAAAAATACATTTCTTCGGAAATGCTTTGATAACGTATTTATCATGTTTTACTGGGAACAAATTCCACAACATTTTCACTAAAAGAGGTACTATGATTTTTATAAAGCGTAAACAAAATCGGTCTTTTCTGGCCGTGAAAATTAGGATGTCACACCGGATGTGGTGAACTTTACAGAAAGGAGATTAAACTTACAGTTCCTAATAGTTTCTTCTAATGATTCCACCTATACAACACCTACTGGAGTTTATAAAATTACAACATACTTGTCGAATTGAATTGTACACATGAACATAAAAAATATATGTATATAAAAAAAATAGACTAATGTGTGCATAATGTTAACAAACATTTGACATGATTGTAGAATGTGGTTAGGTAGTGATGTTCAACAACCCTCGATAGCTCTTTCGCTTCCTTTCCTATTCTTAAAGCTAATCAGAGTTTCTTTCATGCGTACACAAACACGGCTACAACAACCTCCCGACAACAATTCTCCGGGTGAAAGAGGGATCTCCGACGAGGGAGGTTGTGATTTGTTGAAGACAAGGGATATTCATTGGTGATAGACGGCAATGCATAAGGCTATTTGGGTGGGTGGGGGGGGGACAATACGGCCGATCTAGCCAAAAGGGGTTTTAAGATTAAAGGGTATTATGATCCATTCATTTTTATTTTAATTTTAACGACTTAAAAATATAGAAAATGATTGTTAAATGTTAAAAACTATTAAAAATAGATTTGGGAAAATCTAATATTTTAAAAGATTAATTAGGGAAAATACAATATTTAAAATTTAGGTCAGACAAATACAATATTTAAATGTTTAGTAAGTGTATGTATGAAAATTTTCCTATTTTTAACTAGGTGGTCATTTAAGAATTGTTAATAACATGTAAATGCTTTAGTGTTGGATGACTCAAATTCTTTAAATAAATTTGCATTTAAAGAAAATCATGGTGTTTTGTAAGATTGTTGGATGAATATGTTGAATATTAAATTACCATTTTAACATTCTTTTTAAATAAACATACATCCATATATATTATAATATAATGATGAATAAATGCAAATATTAAATAAATAAATTAGCGTGAATAAATATATTATAAATATTGAAAATGTTATATATATATATATATATATATATATATATATATATATATATATATATATATATATATATATATATATATATATAATCAGAAAAGCAATCATATCATAATTTTTCAACTCAATATTTTAACTTATCCATATCAACCTAATAATATAATTCTTGTAAATTGATCATTAAAATTATCTAACAGTTGAGATAAAACCGTCTTTAATTATTTCATGTGGATGACACGTGTAGCACCCTTGTTCAGGTATTTTTCCATTTATATCCTTGAGTATGAAATTTATTTGCAAAATTGGTCCCTTTGTCATTTAAATGAAACAACGTGTTGTGCCTAGTACGCGGGGCGTACTCCAGCTTAGGCTGGGCGTAAATGGCTGAGGGTCAAGCCCTAATTTTTAGGGTTTGAACCCTATTTAAGCATCATTATCTCTTTAAGACCCCTTCATTCACCAGCCTCAATCTCTCAAGATGTCCATAGCAAACCCTAATCCACCGTGTGAGCATTTTTTTTTAGTTTAAAAGTGTGTGTTTTGGTGTCATTGAAGCAATGATAAGATTGAAGAACCATCTTAGAAGCTCAAGACCAATTAGATCTAGACGCAACTCACCCTCAAGCATCATTTGGAGGTATAAAGTTTGAATCGTGATGAGTTAGTTGCTTAGATATTGCTAGTTTAGAGATTGTGTACATTTTTTGTCCCATAGGTTGATCTAGTGGAGTATGAGCTACTCCGGGTCCTTGTTATGTAGTTTTGAGCTCATATATTCATAAAAATGAGAGCTTTGACATTCTCTTTGATCCATGCAAGGGTTTTGGGACTTTGGATAACTTTTGGACCAAGGGTTTGAGTTTTTACCATCTTGTATGCATGGAAATGGATAAAGTCAAAGGCTTTATTCATTAGGATGTCCTTTTTAATCCAGATCTGAAGTTTGGTGACTTGGCTTAACGAAATAAGAACTTAATGGAAAATCTGAAATTTAGCTCTGGTACATTGGGCGTACCTGGAGGTACACTGCACGTGATGGGTTTTATACAAACAATCCTAAGTGTGCATGCAACCCTAGTTTGGATCTATGTTTTCACTATTAGATACACAACATTATGAACACAAGAATAAAACCCTAATGTGCATTGTTATTTTCGAAATTAACATACAAAGGTTGGTTTACATACCTCTTGTTGTTATATTGCAATAACAACTTAAATCTTCAAATTCTAAGTCTTGAAAGCAAGCACTACAAGTGTAGTGCCTCTAATGGCTCACAAACACCATAAGCAATTGGAGAGGCTTAAGATAGAGGAGGGAGGAGTTGGAATTCGTCCTTGGGACCTCTTAGGAGCATGTACACGAATTCACAAGGCCTAGGGGTCTTTATATAGGGTTTAGATTAGGGTTTAAGTCCTTATCCTTATCCAGTTACTTGCCCACCAAGCAACCACAAGATAAGCCTTGAAAAACCCTTATCCTCTTATCCTTGGACGATTTTAAGGATATCCTTATCCTTAAATTCGTTCATCCTTTAAAAAGGATAAATATTTCCCTATCTTGCAACTATCTTATAATTACAATTCAGCCCCTCTAGTTTAATTAATTACACTTGATCACAAAATTAATTCCTAATTAATTATTGACCAATATTAATTAAACAAATATGATTTTCCTTTAATATATTATTCTTATAACATATTAATAAATCACAATAACCTCTCTCTCTATTTAATTTCTCCAGTCAAGTTGCTTTAGTGAAGGCAACCCAAAATGACCATGCACAACCGGGTCAAGTACTTACCAAATATGGTTACGGGCTTAGACACTAATCCAACAGTCTCCCACTTGGATAAGTCTAGTAACCACAAATGTAATGTGCAACCCGATTAGCAATCGTAGCTCTCAAAGACGCTGTCAAACTTTGATCTTATCAGTAACATGTCCTATAGATAAGGGATCGTACAGTCCTCTGTTAGATATCATGCTGACAATTCTATGGAATGATTAGTCAAGCATTTAGGTTCTCAATCTCCGATTTATTTGACATAGAACTTAATCGAACACATCAATTTAGGTCTGACCGGGCCCGGCACATAAGTCAAATCAAATCATCGAGCGGTCGAGATATCTCTTCTACCCTCTTAGGATAAAATTTACAGATAAACTTCGACTTATATGCATTTACTTATTCAATAATCAACTATACACAACAATGCGTTTTATAACATTGAGTTACCAATGCATTTTCACATTATCAATGTACAATCAATTAGCAAATAATAAACCATATATCTAGGTTTTAAGACTATATGATATTATCGTCGTACGATCACCTCTTATATATCATATTCCATACGGTGATTCCAGCAAGCGCGGGTTTGTTCCAATGCTCAAATCCAGTTCATACGCACTCATGAACGTCGCAACAATCTTTTGCTATGTCTAATACCATCTAGACAATCTACGCACCAATTCACGACAATCTTCATTCATATCTACTTCCAACATATGAACGATTGTGGACAATTTGAATAATTCGATAATTCCTAATAAACTCAATTATTCTAGAAGTCAAAACATGCAAAGTGAAACAATAGTTAAACAATTAACATATGACAGTAACTTTACTTATAAATAAAACTCCTTTATTTAATCATCAAATGTCAATTACATTTATCTATTATACGAATCTATACTAATACCATCCTTCAGCCCAATACTCCTAGCATGCTGCAAGTGCTTAACTCTACTCAGTCCCTTCGTAAGCGGATCTACTGAGTTATCTTCTGATGATATCCTCTTCACTATGAGTTGTCCTTCTTCTACACGATGTCTGATGAAATGATATTTTCTGTCGATATGCTCGGTTCCTTGGTCAAGGCAACCGCTCCTTCATTATCACAGAAAATCTCCATGGGCTCCTTTATGGCGGGTACAACTCCAAGGTCACCAATGAAGTTCTTCAGCCATATTGCCTCCTTCGACGCTTCACTCGCTGCTATGTACTCTGATTCGCACGTTGAATCATCTACTATTTCCTGTTTGGAACTCTTCCAAGTCACTGCTCCTCCATTTAGGGTAAAGACCCAGCCCGATTGCGAACGGTAGTTGTCCCTATCGGTTTGGAAGCTGGCGTCACTGTACCCTCGCACCTTCAAGTCATCACTCCCTCCGAGGACTAAAAACCATTCCTTCGTCCTCCGAAGGTACTTAAGGATATTCTTCACAGCAATCCAATGTGCTCTGTCAGGGTTCCCTTGATATCTACTAACCATGCTCAAAGCAAAGGCTACATCAGGGCGAGTACAAGTCACAGCGTACATGATTAAGCCAACTGTGGAAGCGTAAGGAACTCGGCTCATTTCAGCTATCTCAGCTTCGGTACTTGGACTTTGAGTCTTACTCAATCTGGCATTACTTTGTATCGGTAATTCTCCATTCTTCGAGTTTTCCATACTAAAACGTTTTAGTACTTTCTCTAAGTAAGTGTTCTGACTAAGTCCAATTAGTCTCTTACTTCTTTCTCTTACTATCCTTATTCCCAAAATGTAAGAAGCTTCTCCGAGGTCCTTCATAGCGAAGCACTTCCCGAGCCAGGACTTAACCTCCTGCAAAGTTGGGATGTCGTTTCCTATGAGTAATATGTCATCGACATATAAAACTAGAAAGCTTACTATACTCCCACTGGCTTTGACATATACACACGACTCATCTTCGCTTCGTACAAATCCAAACTCTTTGACTTTCTCATCGAAGCAAAGATTCCATCTGTGAGATGCTTGCTTAAGTCCATAAATGGACTTCTCAAGCTTACACACTCTATTCGGATGCTTCGGATCCACAAACCCTTCTGGCTGAGCCATGTAAACATCCTCAGCCAACTTTCCATTAAGGAAAGCGGTCTTGACATCCATTTGTCAAATCTCATAATCATGAAATGCGGCAATAGCTAGCATTACCCTAATAGACTTTATCTTCGCAACTGGTGAGAAGGTCTCATCATAGTCAACTCCGGGAGTTTGAATAAAGCCCTATGCAACCAATCACGCTTTATATGTGTGTACCTTTCCATCCACGTCGGTCTTCTTCTTAAAGATCCATTTACACCCAACGGTCTTACGTCCGGGCACATGATCAACCAAATTCCAAACTTGGTTATCATACATGGATTGGATCTCGCTATCCATCACATCTTTCCATTTTGCAGACTCCGGGCCTGCCATGGCTTCCTTATAGCTATTAGGTTCATCAAGATTTACTAGTGTGCCATCACTAATATACGTGTCCCCTTCGGTAGTAATATGAAAACCATAAAACTGGGGTTGAACTCTAACTCTATCAGAACGTCTAAGAGGTAAGGACTCGTCAATTGGTTCAACCGGAGTTTCCTCCTCGGGTTGAGTGCCAACGGTGGAGGTTCCTTCATCTATCGACTCTTGAATCTCTTCAAGCTCGATTTGCCTCCCACTGTCCTCTTGGCCTATGAGTTCTTGCTCTCGGAAAACTCCTCTCCTCGCAACAAAGACAACATTGTCCTTCGGTCTATAGAAGAGATATCCAAAAGATTTCTGCGGGTAGCCGATGAAAATACATCGCTCACTTCGAGGTTTGAGTTTGTCGTGAGTATCTCATCTTAGGAAAGCCTCGCAACCCCAAACCTTGATATGTGCCAACGAAGGAGCTTTCCCCGTCCACATCTCGTGAGGTGTTTTGGCAACCTTCTTAGTACGGACTCGGTTAAGGATATGGGTGGCAGTCTCTAAGGCATACCCCCAAAAAGAGATTGATAGTGAAGCATGAATCATCATAGAGCGAACCATATCCAATAAGGTTCGATTACGCCTTTCTGCCACACCATTCAATTGTGGTGTCCTAGGTGGCGTCAATTGTGAAACTATTCCACACTCCTTGAGATATTCGTGGAATTTAAGACTTAGGTACTCTCCTCCTCGATCGGATCGAAGCATCTTGATCTTCCTGCTCAATTGATTCTCCACTTCATTCTTAAACTCTTTGAACTTTTCAAAAGTTTCTGACTTTTGCTTGATTAAATAGATATACCCATATCTACTATAGTCATCGGTAAAAGTCACGTAGAAGCGGTTCCCATCCTTCGTGGTTGATATAAACGGTCCACATACATCGGTATGTATTAGGTCCAATAAACCTTCACTCCTTTCGCACGTACCAGCGAAGGGTGACTTAGTCATTTTTCCAAGCAAACAAGATTCGCATGTGTCATCTTCCCTAAGGTCGAATGACTCCAACACTCCATCCTTTTGGAGTTGGGCTATGTGTTTCTTGTTGACATGTCCAAGACGACTATGCCACAAGGATGCTTTATCCAAACTATTGGAAGAATCTATATTCAAAACATCATTTCCTAAATTATCAACAATCATCACAGTTTCATAAATTCCATTACATGGTATAGCTTCAAAGTAAAAGACACCATTTAGATAAGCTAAAATAGAACCATTCTCATTATTAAAAGAAAATCTAAAACCTTGTCTAAACAAACCATGAAATGAAATGATGTTTCTAGCCATTTCTGGCGAATAGCAACAATTTTCTAAATCTAAACATAAACTATTCCTAAGCACTAAAGAATGTACTCCAATCTTGGTCACATGCGACGATCTTCTGTTCCCCATGATTAGATTTATCCTTCCTTGCTTCACATCCCTACTTCCTTTTAGTCCCTGCATATTAGAACAAATGTGGTAACCACAACCGGTATCAAGAACCCAAGAAGTAACATGATTAGAATCGTTAGATTTAATTGTGTATATACCTGCAAAAGATGGCTTGATCTTTCCTTCCTTGATGGCTTGCAGGTACTCTGGGCAGCTTCTCTTCCAATGTCCTATCTTGTGGCAGTGGTGACATTCAGCCTCCTTAGGGTTAGAGCAGGGCTTAGCGGGATCAACTTTGGTCCCACTAGAAGAGGCACCATCTCGGGCTTTCACCTTGCGTTGGTTTTTGGATGAAGCCTTCCTCTTCTTTCCCTTCCCTTGACCAATAGCCAAGACAGGAGCAGCGACTGGATTGGGAGTTGGTCCAACAGACTTGTCTTTGAAGTTGCTCTCAGCGACCCTCAAGAGACCTTGGAGTTTGCTTAGGGTGACCTCTTCTTTGTTCATGTGGTAGGTCATCCAAAATTGATTATAGCTTGGAGGCAAAGAGTGAAGCACCATGTCGATTGCCAAGTCTTCCCCAAAGTCAACATTCAACTTGCGAAGACGATCGACATACCTTTGCATCTTTTGCAGGTGCACGGTAAGAGACTCTCCATGACCCATCTTAGCGGAAATCATGTTAGTGAAGATCTCATAACGCTCTTGTCTCGCGTTTTGGTGGTATCGCTCCAATAAGTCTTGATGCATCTCGTACGGGTACATGTCCTCATAGGACTTTTGGAATTCGGAGTTCATTGTGGCTATCATGATGCAGTGAACCTTCGTTGCATCACGCTCATGAGTCTCAAAAGCACTCATTTCAGCCGGAGTAGCAATTTCAGCGTTGATCTTTTCAAGCTTTTCATCGAGGACATACTCCTTGTCTTTGTAGCGAGCAATTGTGCGAATGTATCTTATCCATTCGCTAAAGTTCGTTCCATCGAAAGTAACCTTTTGGCAAAGGCTCATCAATGTGAAGGAACTATCGGTACCGTTGTTTGATTTCGACATCTCTAAAAGAAAAAGGACAAAGATAGATTAGAATATGAATCCCTAATAATCACCCAATAAGAAAATTAGGGCTAGGATCCAACAACAATATTTACATCTTAGAAAAGGGATGTCGTAATCTAAATGCAAATAATTTGAAGGTAAGTGAATGACGATTCACTAATTCTCCATCATGAAAAACCTAACTCTAAGTTCTAAATGTATTGAGAATTCCTAGGTTCGGATGAGATTCATTGAAACTTTTCAATGGCATGTTTAAATCTCGATATGCCCCTCTCGTTTGTGACTAAGATACCAAGGATCACAAAATGGGTGTGAATTACCATGCAAATTCACATGGTGTCTTCGTTGTAACGATCACCTATTCGATGTGCCGGTAAACCACACACGCTCCATCGAACTATGATAAACAACGAATCACCCTTTGCCACCTTCGCTTAGAACCAATTAGTGTGTCGGTAAACCACACACGCTCCACTAACTTCTTAGCAAGGTGCAAAGTGTAATTTCATGGGATTGCATCAATTCACTTTTCCTAAAGTAACTAAGATTGGGAAGTTTTAGAAAACATGTACTTACTTTGTATTTCTTATTATACTTTTAATGAGAGGATGAGGTTGCCCTATCCTACCCATTCGGCTAACGACCCTCCACCGATCAAGCAAGCGGTGGGTGTGAGTGTACACCCATTAAGCGCCATTTTATAGGCCGCAACCTTATACCCACCTTTTAGACTGGCTTCGTGAATGAGGCCTACTAACGGTAAGACTAGCATTTTAATTATACATATATATATATATATATATATATATTTATTAAGCTTGTAATAATATAATAGTATATGGTGTATTTTAAACATTTCAAAAATACTAGGGTTTTAATCTTTAATTAAAATTTTCAAAATTTAATGTCACTTAAATTAAAATTTTAATTATTAAAACTCTTGATTTAATAATTATCTTAAATTAAACTATTAATTTGTATTATCAAATCATAAGGGATTATGTAGATCTAGAAGATAATTATCATTTAAACATTTAAATTATCCTAATCCCTTAAATCCCTCCATAAATTTCGAAAATAGGGATGGGATAATTCATGATCTTTAATTACCATATTTAACTATTAAAGGATAATTACAAGATATGGGATTATCCAAATCCCTAAAATTTAGGATCTTATCTTGGGGAAGGAGGAAAATCTTGAAATCTAAGGGTTTGCAAACCCTAGATTTCGAAATCTTCGATTGAAAGGAAAGGATTCAAAAACCCTTTCAAGATTTTCGCAAATTAGGGTTAGGAAACCCTAATCTCGAAATCTATGGCCTCCTAGGGTTTATTGGCTATAAACCCTAATTTGTCAAGTTCATACAATTGAATAAAACTAATTGAAAACATGTTAACCAAAGGCTCTGATACCACTGATGGGTTTTATACAAACAATCCTAAGTGTGCATGCAACCCTAGTTTGGATCTATGTTTTCACTATTAGATACACAACATTATGAACACAAGAATAAAACCCTAATGTGCATTGCTATTTTCGAAATTAACATACAAAGGTTGGTTTACATACCTCTTGTTGTTATATTGCAATAACAACTTAAATCTTCAAATCCTAAGTCTTGAAAGCAAGCACGACAAGTGTAGTGCCTCTAATGGCTCACAAACACCATAAGCAATTGGAGAGACTTAAGATAGAGGAGGGAGGAGTTGGAATTCGTCCTTGGGACCTCTTAGGAGCATGTACACGAATTCACAAGGCCTAGGGGTCTTTATATAGGGTTTAGATTAAGGTTTAAGTCATTATCCTTATCCAGTTACTTGCCTACCAAGCAACCACAAGATAAGCCTTGAAAAACCCTTATCCTCTTATCCTTGGACGATTTTAAGGATATCCTTATCCTTAAATTCGTTCATCCTTTAAAAAGGATAAATATTTCCCTATCTTGCAACTATCTTATAATTACAATTCAGCCCCTCTAGTTTAATTAATTACACTTGATCACAAAATTAATTCCTAATTAATTATTGACCAATATTAATTAAACAAATATGATTTTCCTTTAATATATTATTCTTATAGCATATTAATAAATCACAATAACCTCTCTCTCTATTTAATTTCTCCAGTCAAGTTGCTTTAGTGAAGGCAACCCAAAATAACCATGCACAACCGGGTCAAGTACTTACCAAATATGGTTACGGGCTTAGACACTAATCCAACAACACGTACCATGGATTAAGCATGTATTTTGGAAAGGAACCCTCGATGCTCGGCATAGAGGGAGTACGCAAGGCGTACTCAGCTTAAAAGGAATCTTTGACTTTTTGACTAGGATTTTTACCAAGTTTGATTTAGGGGCATTTTGGGTATTTCGATCGGTAGTTTGAGATTAGGTTACTACATGTGGTATAGGTGACTTATAGAATTATCATTTGGTGCAACGTTCTTTTCTGCTATCATTCGGATTGTGAGGTGAGTTTCTCTTCACTGTACTCGTAGGTCGAAGGAACTAATGTCGGCCCACCGATTTATGTATCCTGGTATATAGGATGATGTTATGATGATTATATGACAGATTGGTAGATTTTTATGTTCACCTATACTTGCTAGTTATATGTTTATCTGTTATATATGTCGACATAGTGTGGTTGGGTTGAGGTTGTACTGCTTTGTGTTGTAAGACAACAAACCTCAGGCAATCCACTCAGGAGATTGTGGGCCATAGTGGCAATCCAACCAGGAAGTTGTGGGCCAGGTTAACCCAACAAGGAGGTTGTGGAACCAATATGCAATATGTGTAGCAATCCAACCGGGAGGTTGTGGGGCAGGGTAATCCAATCGGTAGGTTGTGGACTCATCATGCAATATGTATATTTATTTGGTTATGTGTGGTACTTTAGGGGAACTCACTAAGTTGTAGCTTACAGTTTAAGTTTTATGTTTCATGTACTTCAGATGATCGGGGAAAGGTGAAGGCTTGATCATACACATCCTTCAGTTTTTTCTGTGATTTGATTTTGGGATACTCTGATTTGTGACTTTGATACTTTCGAAACTATGTTTGTAAAAATTTACGGTTTTTGGTTGTTTTTGAAAAATGAAAAATTTTACCTTGATTTTTTTGGGATGTTACAACACGTTTTGTTTGAATATATAAACATGTTCTATGAAAGAAGATAGAGAAGGTGTACACAATTATGTACCAAATTTTGAACAAATACACAAAATAA
The DNA here is from genome assembly GCF_052625555.1 of Lactuca saligna. Lineage (NCBI taxonomy): Eukaryota > Viridiplantae > Streptophyta > Magnoliopsida > Asterales > Asteraceae > Lactuca > Lactuca saligna. Next base: position 8,338,075 of record NC_136425.1, on the reverse strand, counting down.
CCAAATAATAACAAAAGTATGACAACTTGTGGAGCAAAGAAAATGCATAGAGATTAATAGTCATACAAGTAAATTTGAATAATTACGTGTTCAGCAAAACTAACTGGTAGCAATTGCATTTATTTGTTATATAAGTATTCGGCAAAAGTATATTGAAATGTTTAAAACATGTGAAATACATAAAACGACATCTTGTAAAATATAAAATAGAAACAACATAGTGAAAAATTGGTTTTCTAAATTGTTCTTTTTCTAAACTAGGAAATGTTCGATAATGATGTACTATTACAAAATCAAAACTCATACGAAAACATAAAAAAATATTGTAAAAAAACATCGAGCATTTCATATTAAAATAGCAATATCATTACATGCACACTTCATATTATTAGATCTTTCAGAAAAGTATTCATTACTCATGTCACTACCACAGACATCACGATGTTCATCAATTGGTACACAATCAGGATGTTATTTAACAAACTTTAAAAAACATATCTTCTTTAGCATTATGACAAATGTAGTTATGCAAAGCAAATGTGGCCATAATTATGTCAATATAAGTTTGCATACTAATTTTAGGAATTCCATTAAGTACCCGTCATCTACTTTTCAAGATTTCGAATGATCTTTCAATAAAACTTCATAATAATGAATGAAAATGATTGAAAGCTTCTAGCATATTAGATGGAGACTCATTTTCAAACTGATATTTATGATATCTTGTAGTGGAATATGGAACCATATATCTATTAGATTAGGTGTCTAAGCCCATAACTATATTTGGTATGTACTTGACCTGGTTATAGCATGATCTTTTTGGACTGGCTTCACCGAAGCAACTTGACTGGAAGAATTATGGAGAAAGAGGTTATTATAGTTTATTAATATATTATATGAATAATATATTAAAAGAGAAATCATATTATTTAATTAACATTGGTCAAGAATTAATTTAGAATTACTTTTGGTCAAATGAGGTTAATTGAATTAAGGGGGTTGATGTTTTAATTATAAGATAGTTGCAAAATGGGTCGATGAACCCTTTAGAACAGGGTGAACGAAATCTTATGGGAGCCCATAAGGATTTCGTCCAAAGGGTAGGGTTCTTGAATGTTCCAATAAGATGCTTAGGGGCTTAAGCAACCATATTAGGTATTTGACTGAAACCCTAATCCCTCACCTATATATAAAACCCCTTAGCATCCAATTTTCGGCTACCAGAACCGTAGAAGGATTCCAAGAGCTGAAAATTATCTCTCTCTCCCCTCTCTCTCTCTCTAATATTCTCTAATTGCTTTGGTGTTTGTGATCTATTAGAGGCATCACATTTGAGGTGCTAGGTTCTTAAAAGCTCAAGGTTATCAAGCTACAATCAAAGGTAACATTCTAACTTGTTTATTAGATGTTGATTCGAATTTTGTATGCTAGAATTAGGGTTTAGAAGCTTTGGATGATTATTGCATGTACAATTAGAAAAACCTAGATCCAAAGCTTTAGGGTTTGCATGTGCACCATAGGATTGATGTTTTGCTCATAACCCAACAACGATATCAGAGCCTAGGTTGTTTCTCTATTGTATTTGATGCATTGCTAATTTGTTCAAAGCTAGAAAATAAAAAAAAATTGTGTTTCTGTCTGATGAACTCGTCGAGTCACCTGATGAACTCGACGAGTTAGGACTACTCAACAATTCCAGTCGGTGACTCGGCGAGTTGGGTCGTCAGATGGTAGATTTTTCAGGATTTTGACCAAAATTGAATTGGGATAATTACCAAAAACATTTTTTGACTGATAAATCTGATTTTTCAATATGGTATTGATTATCCTAATTCACTTAAAAGATAATTTTCAAAAAATAAGATATTTACCTATTTATAAGATAAAATTAATGATTATACCAGGTCTGTCATGCCGGTACGCTGAAGGGTTAGAGCGACAGATGTGAAATACGTGGCTGAGGTTGAATCTCAAGATCTGTATTTTATTTTTAATATCAACGCTCTCTCTCTCTCTCTCTCTCTATATATATATATATATATATATATATATATATATATATATATATATATATATATCTTGACGGGACCCCAAGAATTTAAACGTGGATTAACCTAGCCCTCATCCCCGCCCTTCTCCGATTTTTTAACAAATATCTTCATATAGGATCAAGGCCCACAGGGTCAAGATTCCTTGTTTCACAAACTTCTTAGTTGACTTTTTTGAAAACTTCAGAAACCCTAGATTTATGAAAAAAATCATTTTTTTCTCTAAATTTCTTTTCCTTTTTATTTACAATTAAAAAAAGAAAGAATATGAGTCCCGCTACCGCCCTATATCTTCCATTTATCTCCCCACCGGTCCCGTTTTCTCTGATTTTCACCTTCCCCACCACCACTACACCCACCATCACTGACCCTTCATCTATCCCTTTTCATCTTCGATTAAAACTTATCTCTTCTTTGTTGTTAGCTGAACAACACCCACTCTTATTTTCTTTAATCATTGGATGATCATTAGTATTACACGTATCCATGTTTTCTTCTTTCTCAAATTCTTTTACATATTTGATAATAGCATAGCCTTAAAAAGACAGTTTTTGAACCCCAAAATCTGATGGTGGTGATGGAGAGGAACGTTGTCTCTACCAACAAAACTCTGAATGTAACACCCCGTTCCTGGTATGCATTTAAAAAATTATTTTTCTTCTTATTTTAGAAGCTACTCGACGAGTCAGTGGCCCTAACTCGTCGAGTAGCAGCAGGTCAGCATGTGAAGTTGGCGTGGCGACTCAACGAGTCCATATTCCTGACTTGACGAGTCCTCCAGTCTGAATGAAACCTTAATTTTCAGGGTGTGTACCCTATTTAAACATCATTATAGCACCAAACCAACATCCTTCACCTCTCAGAGACTTATTCCTGAAACCCTAGCCTCCTTGAAGTGTGTGTGAATGATCTTTGACCTTGTGAAGGAATTTTTGATGCATTGTTGAGCAAAAAGAAGAAGGAGAAGGTAGAAGAACTCAAGGAAGAAGAAGTAGATCCAGATTATACTCCTCTTTGGCCATCCTTTCTGGTAATAAATCTTTCATCTTGATTATTGTACTATTAGATCTAGTTATCCCCAAATTGATGGTTTTGAGCTCAAAAACCCCAAATCCCTAGTGATGAAGCTTTGTAATCGAGCCATATCTCGGATCTAGCCTCTCTTGAGCTCCAGGAGTTCAAGAAGGCCACCTTTTGATAGCCATGGTCTTGTTTTAGTCAAATAGCCCCCATAATAGCCAAGTTTGAGTGCTATTGCTTCATTGCATCATAATACACGTAAAGTTAGCAACTTTACGTGTTCAGATAGTTCCAGAAACTCAGATATATGAATTGGATGCACTAAAGCTGATTAGAATCGACTGAATAGGAACTACATACTAAGGACTCGATGAGTCGTTCTTCTGACTCGACGAGTCAGGTCACGAGTCTTAGATTCCCGAGTGAGTGGAGTAAGGACTCAGTGAGTTAAGACATGGATCTGAGTGTAGAGGGATTCGGCGAGTCTACGCCTTGACTCGGCAAGTCCAAGGCAATCTCCTTACCTGTAAGAACAGACTCGACGAGTTGTTCATATAACTCGGCGAGTCGGTTGAAGGTTGGCATGGTATCACTAAATAAGGGGAACTCGTCGAGTTGTGGCTAAACTCAGAGAGTAGAGTCAGGTAAGGAAATAGAAGAAAAGATAGGGACTCGACGAGTTGGCGGCCCAATTCGGCGAGTCAGGTCAATGGGTTGTTGACTTTGACCAGGGGTAAAATAGTCATTTTAACCTAAGATTAGTTATCAGTGTTTGATTAAGTGTCTTTTGGGATTAGTAGCCGGGGAGTTACGGGAGCAACGGTCAGACAGTTTCCGATCAACGTTTCAGCAGTCAGCCTTACGAGGTGAGTTTTCCTTCCAGTAGGAACGAGTCTACGACCACAATGCCAGCCCGTTTAGATAGCAGTAGTTCCAGATTGCAGTCCGATGCAGTAGTTCAGTATACTTGATGTCTTTGTGATACAAGCATGTTATGTGTTACGTGTTCCGGACTATGGTCCGTTGCAGTATGCAATATATATGCTTATGTTACATGCTATGATTATGTTATGCTATGTTCATTCAGTTATGGACTTCGGTCCGATGCAGTTCCGGAATTCGGTCTGATGTATTGGGCAAGGACTTAATCAGTTCCAGACTTCGGTTCGATGCAGTGGGCAAGGCCCTACTTAGTTCCGGACTTCGGCCTGATGCAGTAGGCAAGGCCCTAGTCAGTTCCGGACTTCGGTCTGATGCAGTGGGCAAGGCCCTAGTCAGTTCCGAACTTCGGTCCAATGCAGTTCCAGACTTTGGTCCGATGCAGTGGGCAAGGTCCTAGTTAGTTCCAGACTTCGGTCCGATGTTGTGGGCAAGGCCCAATATGTGCTTATTATATTATTGCATGGTATGGGGTAGTTTGGGGGAGCTCACTAAGCTTCGTGCTTACAGTTTCAGTTTTGGTTTCATGTACTTCTGCTAGCAAAGGGAAGGGCTCGAGATGATGGCATGACAACACCACAGTTTAGCCTGGGAGTTAGACTCTGATATTTTGATATGACCTTGACACTAGTTTCGGTTTGATAAATTTATTATGACATTTTGAGATACTCGATTCCTGGTTTTTATCTTTTGATATTTGATATAAGGGTTTAGTAATGTTTTCAAACAAAAATTTTTGGGTTGTATTTTTGGGATGTTACACTAAATCTCCAACCCCTTCTCTCTCTATATATCCCGACTAACCTGCTTCTTATAACCTCCAACACACGTGCAACTCAAATAATAATGCACATACATAAACAAAAGCACTTAAACCTACAACTTTACTTGTCAAGCAACAATTGCAGAGCATCCTTCTATTTCTCTATCTACATCACCTCAAGATCTGATATACATACACAAATAAACATACTAAATTTTTTGTTTTCTTAAATTGAATCAAATCCTCCTTTATAGATTCAATCTATGTTGCCTTTACTTCTTTCTTATGTATATGAATTTCTTGTTTTCCCCCAAATTGTCAATCTCTAATTCCAATCCGATTAGATCCATAATTGAACTTCAGTTTTGCAAAAACCTAAAAAAACCTCAGGATGCATTAATCATGAAGGCATAAGAGCCCTTCCTACAAATTAAAACCTCAATTGCTAAGAATTATAGATTTTTTGGGTTGTTTTTTTAGAAAATTTACTTGTAACACTCTTTTTATGTCGAAAAAAAAAAAAAACGAAACCAAAAAAGGATTGGGGCTTTGGGGAGGATTTCATCTTTTTTTTTCTTTCCCTACTTGCCTCGTCGGAGAAAAATCGAACCCAAAGATGATTTTTTCTCCTTCCCCACTGGTTTTGTTGCCTTGTTGTTGCCGCCATCGTGGTTGTTTCCAACAAAACCCTCATTTAAGCCCCAGTTGGTGTCGTCTCCTTGGTTTTGCGTTTTTTGTTCACTTCTCCTTGGCATCAGAGGTTTTTATTGCTAATCTAGTTGCAGAACGACGGTAGTGGCGCAAAATTGCTTAAAGGGAGTTGTAGGGGTGTGTTGAGGCGATAAGGCTAGCAATGCCACTCATCTGCAATTATATATCACATAAAAAGTGGACCCCATCAATACCTCCGTAATATATATATATATATATATATATATATATATATATATATATAATAAGAATATATTTATCTAGTTTTTTTAATGGCTAACACACACATTCACACAATTATTTAATCCTTCTCTAAATTCTATAAATGGTGATTTAATATTTATAAATGAAGAAACAATGTTAATAAATGTATATAAAACATATATTGATTTCTATATATAACGAATAAGAAATAATAGAAAAATATAAATATCTGATGGTTTCATTGACCATTTTAAGGTTTGTAAATTATATATAAATTTTATGTTAATTTATGTATTTAATGAATAACAAATATATGAAAAACATAAATACTACAACTCTTAATAACATAAAAACACTACAATGTCTACTATAAATTTTTTAACAAAAAGAAACTTTATTAAACACTGATAAATCATATAAAAAAATATAGAAGACACACACACACACACACACACACACACACACACATATATATATATATATATATATATATATATATATATTATTAGAAAGACACTACAATTTATCACTTTTGACTATTTACATAATATTCTTTGGGTTGTTTAAGTTAAACTAAAATTTATATTTTAAGTTGACCCTATAATATTATATTTAAATTAATAATTTAAGTATTTTATACAAATTGTTCCAAATTTGTATTTTTAAATGATAATGGTTTACATCCAACAATATATTAAAACCAATAAATTTAGTATAAGATGTTAAAAGTTAAAAACATAACTTTACAAGTAGTAGTGAAGATATTATTTTAATATTGAAATTTAGTTTATATATGATTACACTTTAAATATTATCTAGGCGAATGTCCGTGCGTTGCACAGTTACACCCATATAGTTGAAATCTTTACAAGTATATGTTTTTTTAATATAACAATAATGTTGTTATTAAATTTTATATAATAATTCATATACTAAATTGATATAATATGTTGATTATTTTGAACTATATGATAATATATACATCTATTATAATTTCATAATCTCAATTGTTTAAATGACTTCTACACACGAGTTACATATGAATAAAATTAAATATAATATATGGTCAAATGTTATTTATAGTTGTTGTTATTGTTAATTAACTTTTTAAAAATGATTTGTTTAATGATTTAATTTTTATCATTATAATTATTTAAAACATCAAACATTATTTTTTAATTTTATTGGTAACAATATAATCATTTATATACAGTTATTTTTAACTATTGTTATTGTAAGTTATTTTAAGATACTTATTTGGAAACTTTTAACGATTATAAAAATATCTTTAAAAATATTTTAGTTTAATTGAGATTATAATTTAGTTTTTGCATCTATCACTACAATTTATCACTTTTAAGTTAACAATTTAAGTGTTTTTGTCCAAACTGTTCAAAAGCTGTACCTTTAAATTAATAATGAATTACATATAACAATATCTAAATCTAATAAATTAAGTATAATATGTTAAAAGTTTAAGACATAACTTTATAAGTAGAAGAAATATATTATTTTAAAATTAAAATTTAGTTTATTTACGATTACACTTTAGATTTGATATTTATTTAACCTTATTAACCAATTTATAATCATTATTAGAAAGACACTACAATTTATCACTTTTAACTATTTACATAATATTCTTTGGGTTGTTTAAGTTAAACTAAAATTTATATTTAAGTTGACCCTGTAATATTATATTTAAAATAATAATTTGAGTATTTTATATAAATTTTTCCAAAATTGTATCTTTAAAATTATAATTGTTTACATCCAACGATATATTAAAACTAATAAATTAAATATAATATGTTAAAAGTTAAAAAACATAACTTTATAAGTAGTAGTAAATATATTATTTTAATATTGAAATTTAGTTTATATATGATTACACTTTAAGTTTGATCTTTATTTAACCTAAGTAACAAAATTATAATTATTATTAAAAACAAATTGAAAAGTCATGCGAGTTTCAAATAAATGTGGTGAAAGGAAAAAATACATATGAGTTTCAAATGAATGTGGTGAAAGGAAAAATGCTTCCTTTATAAGTATATAATGATAATGATGATATATAAGGTTCTAAAAAGCTCGTCATGGCTCCGCCATGGCGCACCATGCTCCAAGGTTTGTGTCTCCCGCCAAACTTTACCAAAACACCGCCATAACTCACACACACACACACACACACACACACACACACATATATATATATATATATATATATATATATATATATATATATATATATAATAGAATACTAGTTAAAAATACATATAAAAAAATTAACTATATATAAAACTGCCGTTTTAAGTCACACCTTACAAACGTTATGACTCGTCAAGGCTCGGAAAAGCTTGAGGCTTGACATTGCCGACAAGTCATGACTTATGTTATTTAGAACCTTGTGTATGTGTGTGTGTGTATATATATATATATATATATATATATATATATATATATATATATATATATATATATATATTACGGGATCTAAATATTAAGCACTTAAAATTGTTAAAACATTGAATGTGATTTATATTTAGATACAATATGCTAATTATATAGTAACTTTGTTTCATTTAAGATTAATATTTAAGTATGTAAATATCAAGTTGCATAGTGAATATTAAAATACTCATAAATAATAAGTTGCAAGCCTTTCTATATGGGAAACGATTCGTACACAATAGTTTTTTTCCATACACAACAAGTTATGCATTATAGAGTTGTACAATACAACATTTTAAAGCACAAATTGTTCTTTACGGAAAAAAGTTGTTGTGTACAAATCATCTCCCTTTCTATATTTGTAATGCCAGAACATATGTGGCAACTCCATGTCACTTTCAAGGCTAATTGAAAGACGTATAATCTACCACTGTGGATGTTCTAAGAAGGCGAAAAGGGTGTTTAGGATTCTATTTTGAACCCAAAGATAATATTTTTAGGTTATTAACGGGAAAATAAATTTTGGACAGGGAAAAACAAGTTTTTAAAATATATGTTTAGATTAGTTTTTATAATATCAAAAGTTAATAAGTCATTTTTTTAAATGTTTGACTTAATTTATCAATGTAAAATCAAGGTTGTTAAGATCGAGATCCTATGTGTAATCGTTTTTTAGTTTGCAAGATTGGCATCTGAATCTTAAGATCCCACAAAATGAAACATAATTTTAATTTATAATTTTAAAACATGAAAAATATTTCAAACATTTAATTTTTCGTGCAAAAATTATAAAACCTTCAAAATATTAGTCATAAGTCACAATACAAAATGATAAACAGTAAATTGGTAAAAAGTAGAAGACATAAAATGGTAAAAAAAACTCTTTTGCATATATATATATATATATATATATATATATATATATATATATATATATATATATATATATATATATATATATCCAAGGAAGGTAGGATCGGATCGGATCCTAATCCTACAATTCTACCTTAAATACGATCCATTTACGACTCGACTTGTTTTTCATATCTAGAATCGTACGATCCTACTATGATCAAGATCGTGATTCTGACAACCATGTGTAAAATGACAAAAAAAACTTAAAATCTCATTTTCAAGAAGTTAGAAATCATAACTTCTAAAAATCTCATTTTTAAAGAATTAACAAAAAGTTAATTTTAAAAATCTTCTTCTATTGTACCCTAAATAATTTTAGGTGGACGATGGACTCTTTGTTTCTTTTATGTTTTTAAAAATTACGAATTGATAAAAGAAAAAGATAAATATAGAAAAAAGATAAATCATTTTTTTCTTATGGACCAAAGAACCTTCGATGTAATTTTTAATAGCTATAGGGATGCAACTCGATCATTTTTTTTCAATCGGAGACTAAATCTGTGAATTTGACTAAACCACAAGGACCGTTTATATAATTTACTCCCATACATTATTTTTTTAAAAAAATCAAAATATTAGTTAGATTATATTTTAAAAAATATCAAAATATTAGTTAGATTATATTTTGTTATTATTAGATGTAACTATAAATATTATATTATTATAATATAATTATATTTTGATTCAATTTAACTTTTATTATAATAAACTAGTGGGGAAGCCCATGCTTTGCATGGGTCGATAGGGTATAGCTTTTCATTACAATATAGTGGTTGTATGAGAACATAAATGGCATTCCAAAATGAAAAATAAAAGGCAATACTGAGTTTTTTTGCCTATACGTCTTCCGGAATAATGCACTTCAGAATATCTACATCTGCACTTCAAGATGTTGATACAGTTGTTGCGAAAGCGATTGAAAAGTGAATGCGAATTGGCATGTGATGTTGTTTTTTGTTGGTGATTTTGTATCATCAATGTGTATTTAAGTGTAATAGATTGACTTGTTGACCAAAAATCAATCTTGATGAATATTAAACAAGTAAGGAAGATGCGGAGTACACATTTGTTTGAGTTTATTTAAGATTCAAAGTAAACTGTCATTTAGGGGTGAAGCCCTAAACGAACGGGGGTCCGGGGGCAGCGCCCCTGGGAGCGGGGTCCAAGGGGCGGCAGCCCTTGGCGGGGTCCAAGGGGTAGAGCCCCCTTTTTATATGAGTTATATTGCTATATAAAAAATACCTTAGAAATATAAATTTTCTATAAATGAACCTAGTTTTTTGACTTCGTTTTAACCCTTTTTAATGATCCGGTTTTAGTGATAGTTTGTGACTGTTATAAACTTTTTTGACAGTTGGAGTAGGTTTTGGACAAAGAAAACTGCCTTGACAGTTTTAAGAAAAATGATATACTTAATCATTCTTTGGTCATCATTTTTTTCCTGGTACAAGAACAATTACGAAATCATAACTTCATATTCTCCATTCTAGAAACTCTTTTGAGTCTTATCTGATTAAAGGTTGGGAGTACCACCCAAATACTTTAATCTGAAAGTGTTTAACACGATTCTCAGGATTTCCAAGTCTTTCCATACCTCAATTCTCTAACATTTGTTACTTCTTCTTTCATTTGGAACTGTTGATGATGGTTCTTACATACATGAGATGAAGAAGAGAGAAACAGTTACAAATTGAAAATGAATAATTATTAAAGATCAAAGCAAGAAATAACAACACGCTTCTACTGATTTGTTCGATATATCATCCTACTTTGGTGCTTCGAAATATCTACTCCACCACTATACAATTAAAGATGAATATACGGACTCACATTGATTCCTTTTTAGAAAAAAAAAATGACTTCATAAAAAGTCAAAACTACAAAACACAAGTGTAACTTCCAATTTGATTACAAAACCTTCGATTTGGTGAAACAAAATGGGGGCACTCACAGGTTACAAAAGTAATCCAATGGCTTCAATTTTTATTTACCTAATGCAAAAGATAAGCAAATTGTAATAAAAAAATTACAAAACTAATTTCACAAGTTAAAGGTTTAATAAAAACAATTAATGAGGTCAAGTAACGAAGAAATTATGATTGCAATTTGTATTGGAAAAATAATTGCACTATTCTTGTTAGTTGGCATCAAGTGGATTTCGCACCTTTAGGCCGTTTACAAATAGTTAGTGGATCAGAATTGGAAAATATTAACAATGTATTTTTCATTAAGAAAAACAATTGATTATACCTAAATGCAAGTATGAATTAAATGATGAGTTTCACTATTTAGTGCTTTAGCTGTTACTAATTGCAAGTGCATTTTTTTATATGAAATATACAATACAATTTCAATTATCAAAGTTTTATATAAACATACATGAAATACTCCAATGTTATTAAGCCTCTTCAACCCTAAATGAGTAATCCAACATCTTATTATTACAATCATGTTTCACCGTATAAGTGCAAAATGTCGTCTCTCTAGTCTAATGAAAATTTATGCCATTTGTTTGCAAACTAAAAATATCAAGATTATATTTCCATAAATATTATATAATAAACTTATTGCTCTCTTTTATAATTTAGCGACATCTCCAACAAAAAGTAAAACTAGGTGTGTTATTATAGTAATTTAATTACAAATTAGTTAGCAATCGTTATTTTGATAGAGTAGTCTCTATATATAGTTCTTGTTATCTTCTTTGTAATTAGTTAATCAATACAATGAAGATTGAAAATCATTTCTTGTCTCTCAAGTTCTTGATTGTTTACATGGTATCAAATTAACGATCCAATCTTCAATTTCTTTCCGCATTCATCTTCAATCATTCTTCTTTTCACTCGATTTCATCTTCAATCAATTTCTTTTTAAAATTGATTGTTTCAATCATGTCAGGAGAATCTACAATTGACTTAATTTATGTTTCTAATCCATTTTACCCCTGATCCCAATTTTGTCCCCATTTCTGGAAATAATGTTTTTCCAGCTACTTCTTCCTTACCTGATTCACCTGTTCAAGAACCCTTATTAAGGAGAACAACCAGAATATCTTAGCCACCTATTCATCTTCAAGATTATATTTGTAATTCTATTGTTACAGATGCATCTTCTTCTTGTTCTCACACTCTCACCAATTTATGTATTGGTCTTCATTCCCAGATTCAAAGTGTTTCTTTAGCTGTTACCAAAACCTCATCTCATTTTCCACACATAGAAACTAAACCTGCTTTTTATCATGAAGCTAAAGGTAAGCCTCGGTGGGAAGAAACTATGAGAAAAGAGTTACTAGCTTTAGATGAAAATCACACCTGGGAAGTCGTAAAACTACCAAAAGGGAAGAAACCAGTTGCTTGTCGATGGGTATTTAAAATCAAATACAAAGTAGATGGTACTGTAGAAAGACATAAAGTGAGGCTAGTAGCAAAGGGTTTTACTCAAAAACAGGGGATAGACTACAATGAAACTTTTTCACCAGTTGTAAAGTTCACCACTGTTAGATGCATGGTTTCTATAGCCATTAAAAGGGGTTGGAATATACATCAATTTGATGTAAGTAACACATTTCTGCATGGGATCTTTATGAAGAAGTCTACATGAGGCCTCCACGTGGTCTTTCTCTTTCCTCTTCTTCACTTGTTTGCAAACCTAAAAAATCATTGTATGGTTTAAAGGAAACATCAAGAGAGTGGTATGATAAATTTTCCTTTGCTCTTGTTCTTAAAGGATATTACAGGTCATCAAATGATTATTCACTTTTCATAAAAAAAAAACTCTTACCAACATAGTCATTGTTGCCATTATGCCATATATGTTGATGATATATTGGTCATAGGAGATGATGACATAGAGATTCAATCTCTTAAGGATTCACTTCATAATCAATTTCAAATCAAGGACTTGGGTCACGTTCATTATTTCTTGGACATAGAGTTTAATATAGTTGCAAACGGAATGGTGATTAATTAACTAAAGTATGTCAACGAAATTCTTTCTACTTATTTAATGCAAAAACAATCTATCACTACCACTCCTTTACCATCGGAACTTCATTTATTGCAGTTAATGGAAGAACCTTTGCCAGATCCTACTATATACAGACAGCTCATTGGGAAATTGAATTTCCTTCTTTATACTCGACCAGATTTGGCATACTCAGTTCAGTATTTGAGTCAATTTAGCCAAACTTCGTGTCAAGCTCATTATAACGCTGCCATGCATGTATTACGATATTTTAAAGACACTATAACACAAGGGTTATTTTTCAATAAAAATCCTTCTTTTAACATAGAAGCTTTCTGTGATTTTGATTGGGCATCATGCCCAATCACAAGAAGAAGTGTTAGTGGTTTCTTTATCCTTTTTAGGGATACTCCTATTTCATGGAAGTCAAAAAAGCAAGTCATTGTCTCCTTATCATCTCCTGAACCAGAATATAGGTCTATGAGACGTGTGTGTGTGTGTGCAGAATTATCGTGGCTAAGCCGTCTCTTATCTGAATTACAAGTGGAAAAGATTACCCCTATCTTCTCAAGTGTGATAATCAAGCTGTCATTTACATTGCAGCTAATCCTGTATACCACGAAAGAACAAAACATATCGAACTCGATTGCCATTTTGTTCGAGAGAAGCTTCAAGCTGGTCGGATTTCTTTGTCTCATGTTTCTACTCAACAACAGTTGGCTGATGTCTTTACCACACCCCTCTATGGACCAACACATCAAGATGCAACAAACAAACTTGGGTTACTTCCATACCCCCCCAGTTTCAGGGGGGGGGGGGGGTGTATTAGCTTTTCTGTTCTGTTATTGTTGTTAGGGGTATTATAGTAATTTAATTACCAGTTAGTTAGCAGTCGTTATTTTGATAGAGCAGTCTGTATATATAGTTCTTGTTATCTTCTTTGTAATAAGTTAATCAATACAAGGAAGATTGAAAATCATTTCTTCTCTCTCAAGTTCTTGATTGTTTACAAGGTGTGTGACATGATTATATCAACATATTGTCATACAATAAACAATCAAGGTATTATGATATGCTTACGGAAGGCCTAAACAGATCAACACGTCAATCTTATTATTACAAAGAATCCAATCAAACAGATGCGAAATGTATTTGCTATGGTGGTAAAAAAAATCTATAAATCTATGATAATAACTCCATATCCATAAAATAAAGTGTGTTTCATAAATTAAATGATTATAGAACCCTCAAATATATTAGAAGTTGTCATTATTGTATACTTGTTGTTACTATATAAGCAACATGGGTAATACAAACGATCCGTTGGGACATAAGTCAAGTTATGCTCGCATGTCTTTAATAACGTTGGCAAATATATGATTTTATGAAAAAAATAATGACATGTGATAGAGGATTAACACATAATAATATAACAACTAATGATAGGTATATATTCTTCAAAATATCTTATTTGTCAAACCTAAATTGTAAATATCATATATATACCTTTTATAAACTTTTAAAATACTAAAATTTTCTAAATCTTTAATTTTAACATTTTAAAATATTTATAAGCATTATAAATACTTATTTTAATTAATTGAATATTATACCCTTTTAGGATAATCCCTAGTTTTATCAAATATAATTTCTTTTTTAAAAATGCATTGATATTTTCTTAAAAAAAATATTAAATTTTTTCATTGAGAAAGAAAATTAATCTATCATCATTTTCATTTTTCTCCACAAAATTGGCATTCAACCCACCAAAATTAAGGAGATTTGTGTTATCAATGTGCTCGTTTAAGTCGGTGATATGATTTTAAATACCAATTAAATAAATATGAGATTACTAACCGTTGCGTTGTTGATTTAAATCCTAAAAAGGTAATTCAATATTGTATTCTTGGTGTCCATCATTTTAGTCCTCCAGAAAAGGTCTACAATTAAGGATATGAATTTATTACATTTTGGAAATTCTTTGTGCTGATCCAACTTTGTCGACTTATAACATTATTTGCAAAGAACAATTGGTATCAACTTAAAATATTGACACATTTAAAAAAGAAACGATCTTTGATGAAATTGAGAGAGAGAGAGAGAGAGAGAGAGAGAGAGAGAGAGAGAGAGAGAGAGAGAGAGAGAGAGAGAGAGAGAGAGAGAGAGTTTAGTAGTCAATTAATAATAAATAAAATTTTAAAATCATTATAAAATATTCAAAAAAATAAAAATAAAAATTTAAAATCATTATAAAATATTTAAAAATGTTAAAAGTAAGAAATTGATCAAATTTGATATTTTAAAATTTTATTTAAGATATACTTCACAAATATGATATTTTAAAATTTTACCCATAATGAACCTTGAAATGGATTATAACATTGGCCCTCTTTCTATAAACATTCTAAGCAACAAAATATAAACTTTTGTTTAGTATGATCGTTAACCAACGAAAACTCCTTATTAATATTAGAAAAACAAAAAAAAAAAAATTATATTTCATCAGATCAAAACTTGAATCATAAGAAAATTCTAGTAGACCATCTATATAGAACTTAAGAGAATATATATTAAATTCAACAAATACATATGACAAGTGTTCAAGTATATATCTATAAAAAAGTGATATACATCATAGCATTTATGTAACATTTTTTCCGTTCACACTTCACGTTACGGACTAGGAAGTAACTCAAGTTCATAGTTTATACTTTATACTATTATTTTTCATTTTAGATTTTATGGGTCCTTGTTTATAGATCTACAAAAAAAGTAAGAGATAGTTTCTTTTTTCTTTGTATTTTTTCAATAAAACCAATAAAATAAAATTTTATTAAAAAAAGGAAACAAAAGACTGTAAATCGATGTTATATGTCTTTTGTGGCTAGAAACAGAACTAACAAGTCCTAAATCAAGGTGTCATTCAACATTTATTTTGTATTCATATGGTGTAAAAGAAATTAACGATTATGTATACCATAAAAAGAATAATGAATAACAATGAAATTAAATTTTACAGATGACTAAAACCTAAACTTTACGAGAGATCAAAACATTTTTCTGGAGAACAATCAAGATTTTGACATAAAATGTTAACAAGAAAGAACACATTTACAAGCGGAAATTCAGTCATATGATTGATATAGGAAATTAACATCTACTAGATCAACCACACATTGTATTATTTTAGATAAAGACAACTAAAAGATAGAAAATTTATGTCGACATATATAATAAAAGCTAGATGGTTAATTAATTAAATAGCTAACTCAAACTAAGAGTAGTTGAAACTTCACTTTCTTTTTGATTTTCTTTAGGTTCTTCATGAACATTCATAGGTTCAACCAAAGCTTGGTTGGATTTGGGGGTGAGTGGGAGCTCAAGAGATGGTGGTGTAGTCTGAGGGGCTGGATCAAGCATGAGCCTCAATGGATTAGGGAAGAAATCTATTGTGCGAGGTGGTGACCGGTTCCGCTTCTGGTTTTGATACGACCGGGTTGCTTCGTCGGATGTATCTAGTACGTGCAAGGACAAATGGTTTGACAACGTGTTCTGATCTTTGCATATCTTTTTGCAGACGATGCATTCTAAATCATCTATGTTGAGTTCCATGGCTAAATGTGTTAGAAATTTTTTATGTGAACCTTTGTTTATGGTGATTTTTCTTATATATAGAAGTTTGTTGGGGGGAGTGTATGATGGGGCCCATGTAGAGGTGGCACAACAATGCATGGTTGAATTTAAGTTGTGGTATGACAGGTGTAAATTTCAAAGATAATCAAGTAAATGTAGAATTTGAATGCATATATGATTACGTTTGCATTCTTTAATTTATAGTTATTAGATGGTAGAATATTTGTTGTTACATTTAAGAAATGTTTGGCTCACAAGCAGTAGAATGTACGAGGAATGAGATTTAAGAACTGAACCAAAAGGAAGAGAAACATATGATATCGTTAGACTAAGTAAATACATCAAAAAAAATTATAAATTCAAATTTAGGAAATCGTGATTTTAAGCGTTTGGTAATAGATATCATATTCATAGAAAGTTGTCTAAATACTCGTTTACAAGAATGATAGTGTAAACAATTATATATTTTTAGTTTCGGATGTCTTATGTATCATGTGACAACAATACCTTTTATATCTTTTATAATAATACCGAACTCATTCTATAACAACTGTGTAATTAATGTCATAAATATGTATAGAATTATTTATTTTTGTTTATAAAATACAATTAAAAATTCTATGAAAAGTGTGTAATTAATGTCATAAATAAGTATAGAATTATTATTTTTTTCTTCGTAACATACAATTTAAAACTAATGAAATAAATGTACATTTAAGAACTATGTGTATAAACAATTGAGTAAATAATAGGAAACTTTTGTTTTTTCTATTTGTTTTTTTTTTTTTAAATTTTAAGCTTGTAGTAAATAACAATTTACATTATTTTTTTCTTTTTTATTTCCTTTATCATTTTCTGATTCTTTCTTAAACAGGATAACATGTTTGTTAACATATGCAGATCAAGGGCATTTTAATAACTTTACTGCCGCTTCATATTACCTTTGCTTCATATTAACTTTGTATGAGTTAAAATTATCAGATTGACCAAAATGTCAAAAATGGTAATTGTTTTTAAAAAATTGTACTTTCTTTTATTTTTGTTAAATGTTATTCTGGACTAATTTGTGTATTTTTGCATTCACGTTTCACACTTTTTGCATTCATGCTATTAACTGTTAATTTTATTTTATAAACATTTATACATTAGTTAATTTATTAACTTCAATCTCCATTCAATTATTTTAAAAATATTCATTTTTAATTAAATACTTACAAAGTGACTAAAAAAATACAATATTACAATTCATAAATTTTTAGAAATTAATGATAAATTATTTTATTGTACAGTATTTTTCCAGTTCTATTTAAAATTATCATGCATGGATTTCACGAGTTATAACCTAGTGATAGGTATATATTCTTCAAAATACATTATTTGTCAAACCTAAATCCTAAATATCATATATACCCTTTATAAGCTTTTAAAATATTAAAATTTCCTTAATCTTTATTTTTAACATTTTAAAATATTTATAAACATTCTAAGTCTTTATTTTAATTAATTGAATGTTATAACCTTTTAGGATAATCCCTAATTTTATCAAAGATAATTTATTTTTAAAAATGCATTGATATTTTCTCAAAAAAAAAAAATCTTAAAATTTTCATTGAGATAGAAAATCGATCGATCATCATTTTCATTTTTCTCCACAAAATTGGCATTCAACCCACCGAAATTAAAGAGATTTGTGTTATCAATGTGCTCTTTTAACTCGGTGATATGATTTTAGATATCAATTAAATAAAGATGAGATTACTAACTGTTACTGATTTAAATCTTAAAAAGGTAATTCAATATTGTATTATTGGTGTACATTTGTTTAGTCTTCCAGAAAAGGTCTACAATAATGATATGAATTTATTACATTTTGGAAATTTTTTGTTTTTTCCGGCAAATATATATTAAGAAAAATAAGGCACAAAACTAGAAGTTAGAAGAGAAAAATATAAATACAGTGAAACTAAGAAAAGTTTAAATACAGTGAAACATGTCAACACACCAATCGTTCCAATTCGCTATCCAACCATATTTACTTCTATGTTTAACCCATAGGAACACCATTGGTTTTTTGGAAATTCTTTGTGCCGAGCCAACATTGCCGACTTATAACATTATAATTATGATATGTTTGTAAAGAACAATTGGTGCAAATATTGACGCATTTGAAAAATATTTGAAAATGTTAAAAATAAGAAATTGATCAACTTTGATATTTTAAAATTTAATTAAAAATATATACAATATTTAAAAATTAAGATCGACAAATATGATATTTTGAAGTTTAAAATTAACATATAAAAATCTTTCAAGTAACCTTTAAATGATGAAAACATTGATCCTTTTTTTAAAAATATTCTGAGCAACAATATGTAAACTTTTGTTTAGTACGATCGATAACCAATGAAAACTCAATATTATTATTAGAAAAACAAAAAGAAAAATGGTATATTTCATTAGATCAAAACTTGGCATTATTACCAAAGCAAAAACAATTGTAATGTGCTCTCTCTTCATAAAACAAAATTGTAAGTTTATGAGATGTTGTAAATGGTCAACAAAGCATTCAAGAATCAAATTACATAATTAGAAATTTTGACAATCTTTTAATTTTATATGAATCCTTAAAATTTGACTTTTTGCAACAATAATTTGTACGCAAGTCACTCACGCCTTTAATCATAAGAAAATTCTAGAATATATATATATATATATATATATATATATATATATATATATATATATATATATATATATATATATATATATAGAAACGTAAGAGAAATATATATTAAATTCAACAAATACATATGACAAGTGTTCAAGTATATATCTATTAAAAGGTGATATACATCATAGCATTTATGTATCACTTTTTCCGTTCACACTTCACATTACGGATTAGGAAGTAACTCAAGTTCATAGTTTATACTTTATACTATTATTCTTCATTTTAGATTTTATGGGTCCTTGTTTATAAATCTACAAAAAAAGTAAGAGATAGTTTCATTCTCCTTTGTATTTTTTAAATAAAACCAATAAAATAAAATTTTATTAAAAAAAAGGACACAAAAGACTGTAAATCGATGTTATATATCATTTTGTGGCTAGAACTAGAACTAACAAGTACTAAATCAAGGTGTCATTTAGCATTTATTTTGTATTCATATGGTGTAAAAGAAATTAACGATTATGTATACCATAAAAAGGATAATGAATAACAATGAAATTAAATTTACAGATGAATAAAACCTAAACTTTACGAGAGATCAAAACATTTTTATGGAGAACAATCTGGATTTTGACATAAAATGTTAACAAGAAAGAACACATGTAGAAGCGGAAATTTAGTCATATGATTGATATAGGAAATTAACATCTACTAGATCAACCACACATTTTACTATTTAGATAAAGACAACTAAAAGATAGTAAATTTATGTTGACATATATAATTAAAGCTAGATGGTTAATTAATTAAATAGCTAACTCAAACTAAGAGTAGTTGAAACTTCACTTTCTTTTTGATTTTCTTTAGGTTCTTGATGAACATTCATAGGTTCAACCAAAGCTTGGTTGGATTTGGGGGCGAGTGGGAGCTCAAGAGATGGTGGTGCAGTCTGAGGGGCTGGATCAAGCTTGAGCCTCAATGGATCAGGGAAGAAATCTATTGTGCGAGGTGGTGACCGGTTTCGCTTCTGGTTTCGATACGCACGAGTTGCTTCAGCGGATGTATCTAGTACGTGCAAGGATAAATGGTCTGACAACGTGTTCTGATCTTTGCATATCTTTTTGCAGATGATGCATTCTAAATCATCTATGTTGAGTTCCATGGCTAAATGTGTTAGAAAATTTTCATGTGAACCTTTGTTTATGGTGGTTTTTCTTATATATAGAAGTTTGTTGGGAATGAGTGTATGATGGGGCCCATGTAGAGGTGGCACAACAATGCATGGTTGAATTTAGCTTGTGGTGTGACAGGTGTAAATTTCAAAGATAGTCAAGTAAATGTAGAATTTGAATGCATATATGATTACGTTTGCATTCTTTAATTTATAGTTATTAGATGGTAGAATATTTGTTGTTACATTTAAGAAATGTTCGGCTCACAAGCAGTAGAATGTACGAGGAATGAGATTTAAGAACTGAACCAAAAGGAAGAGAAACATCTGATATCGTTAAACTAAGTAAATACATCTAAAAAAAATTATAAATTCAAATTTAGGAAATCGTGATTTTAAGCGTTTGGTAATAGATATCATATTCATAGAAAGTTGTCTAAATACTCGTTTACAAGAATGATAGTGTAAACAATTATATATTTTTAGTTTCGGATGTCTTATGTGTCATGTGACAACAATACCTTTTATATGCTCTATAGTAATACGGAACTCATTCTATAACAACTGTGTAATTAATGTCATAAATATGTATAGAATTATTTATTTTTGTTTATAAAATACAATTAAAAATTATATGATAAGTGTGTAATTAATGTCATAAATAAGTATAGAATTTTTTTTCCGTAAAATACAATTTAAAACTAATGAAATAAATGTACATTTAAGAACTATGTGTGTAAACAATTGAGTAAATAATATGAAACTTTTGTTTTTTCTATTTGTTTTTTTTTTTAATTTTAAGCTTGTAGTAAATAGCAATGTATATTATTTTTTTCTTTTTTATTTCCTTTATCATTTTCTTATTCTTTCTTAAACATGATAACATGTTTGTTAACATATGCAGATCAAGGGCATTTTAATAACTTTACTGTGGCTTCATATTACCTTTGCTTCATATTAACTTTGTATGAGTTAAAATTATCAAATTGACCAAAATGTCAAAAATGGTAATTGTTTTAAAAAAAAATTATACTTTCTCTTATTTTTGTTAAATGTTATTCTGGACTAATTTGTGTATGTTTGCATCCACGTTTCACACTTTATGCATTCATGCTATTAATTGTTAATTTTATTTTATAAACATTTATAGGGATGAGATTTAGAACCGGAAAACCGGACCGGAACCGGACCCGTTAGAACCGGAATATATAGAACCGGGTTCGGTTCCGGGTTTAAAAATTGGCTTTATCCGGGTTCCGGGTAATCCGGGTTTGGGTCCATTGGGTCCGGGTAAACCGGGTCTAAAATCCGGAACCGGTTTTTGGAACCGGAACCACTTTTAGGGCCGGAACCACTTTTTGTGAAACGTTTACAAAATGTATATCTTATTCGTTTCAACTCCAATTGACATACGGTTTTTTCCAACATGTAGTTTAGAGTTTGTACGTGATTCTAGACTATAAATTTTTCATTTTTAGTTTTATATTCATTGACTTACAGTCCTCAAAAGTTGAGATACCAAAGCTGAAAGTTTTTAGTTTTTTAGTTTTTTTGTATTCGGTGAAAGTTTTAAAGCATGCATATCTAATTCGTTTGAAGTCGGATTGACATGTGGTTTTTTTTTTCAACTTCTAGTTTACAGTTTGTGCATGAGTTTAGACTATAATTTTGTCATTTTTGGTTTAACATTCAATGATTTACAGTCCTCCGAAGTCGGGATATCAAAACTGAAAATGTTTTTGTACTTTGTATTATGTGAAAATATTAACACATGTATATCTCATTCGTTTTAAATTCGGATTGACATGCGGGTTTTTCCAGAGTGTATTTTAGACTTTGTACATGATTTTGGACTCTAATTTTGTTAATTGTGGTTTCGTATTCAATAAGTTACAGCCCCCCAAAGTGGAGATATCAATATGAAAATTTTCAAAGTTCAACCCACTAAGTTGTAAGTAATTACCAAAAATTCCGATTTTTTCGGGTCTAAACCCACTTTATCCGGTTCCAACCTACCCATTTTGATGTTTCCGGGTTTTCCGGTTCTAGACCCACTTTACCCGGAACCATACCCGGAACCGAACCGGAACCGGTTCCTATATACCGGTCCGGTTTCCGGTTCTATAAAATCCCGTTAACCGGTTCCGGGTTTTCCGGGTCCGGGTCCATCGGGTCCGGGTTTGGACCCACTTTCATCCCTAAACATTTATACATTAGTTAATTTATTAACTTCAATCTCCATTCAATTATTTTAAAAATATTCATTTTTAATTAAATACTTACAAAGTGACTAAAAAAATTACAATATTACAATTCATAAATTTTTAGAAATTAATGATAAATTATTTTATTGTATAATATTTTTCCAGTTCTATTTAAAATTATCATCTATGGATTTTACGAGTTATAACCTAGTGATAGGTATATATTCTTCAAAATACATTATTCGTCAAACCTAAATCCTAAATATCATATATACCCTTTATAAGCTTTTAAAATATTAAAATTTCCTTAATCTTTATTTTTAACATTTTAAAATATTTATAAACATTGTAAATCTTTATTTTAATTAATTGAGTGTTATAACCTTTTAGGATAATCCCTAATTTTATCAAAGATAATTTATTTTTAAAAATGCATTGATATTTTCTCAAAAAAAAAATCTCAAAAATTTTCATTGAGATAGAAAATCGATCGATCATCATTTTCATTTTTCTCCACAAAATTGGCATTCAACCCACCGAAATTAAAGAGATTTGTGTTATCAATGTGCTCTTTTAAGTCATTGATATGATTTTAGATATCAATTAAATAAAGATGAGATTAGTAACTGTTACTGATTTAAATCTTAAAAAGGTAATTCAATATTGTATTATTGGTGTACATTTGTTTAGTTTTCCAGAAAATGTCTACAATAATAATATGAATTTATTACATTTTGGAATTTTTGTGTTTTTTCCGGCAAATATATATTAAGAAAAATAAGGCGCAAAACTAGAAGTAGACAAGCAAAATAAAAATACAGTAAAACTAAGAAAAGTTTAAATACAATGAAACATGTCAACACACCAATCGTGCCAATTCGCTATCCAACCATATTTACTTCTATGTTTAACCCATAGGAACACCATTGGTTTTTTGGAAATTCTTTGCCGAGCCAACATTGCCCACTTATAACATTATAATTATGATATGTTTGTAAAGAACAATTGGTGCAAATATTGACACATTTGAAAGATATTTAAAAGTGTTAAAAATAAGAAATTAATCAACTTTGATATTTTAAAATTTTATTAAAAATATATACAATATTTAAAAATTAAGATTGACAAATATGATATTTTGAAGCTTAAAATTGACAAATAAAGTTTTTCCATGTAACCTTGAAATGATGAATACATTGACTTTTTTTTTATAAAAAAATGAAAACTTTTGTTTAGTATGATCGTTAACCAATTAAAACTCCATATTAATATTAGAAAAACAAAAAGAAAAAGGTTATATTTCATTAGATCAAAACTTGTCATTATTACCGAAGCAAAAACAATTGTAATGTTCTCTCTTCATAAAACAAAATTGTAAGTTTATGAGATGTTGAAAATGGTCATCGAAAGCATTCAAGAATCAAATTACATAATTAGAAATTTTGACAATCTTATAATTTTATATGAATCCTTAAAATTTGACTTTTTGCAACAGTAATTTGTACACAAGTCACTCACGTCTTGAATCATAAGAAAATAATAGTAGACCAACTATTAAAAGGTGTTCAACTATATATATCTATTAAAAGGTTCAACTATATATATATATATATATATATATATATATATATATATATATATATATATATATATATATATATATATATATATATATATATTAAATTCAACAAATATATATGAAAAGTGTTCAACTATATATCTATTAAAAGGTGATATACATCATAGCATTTATGTAACACTTTTTCCGTTCACACTTCACGTTACGGACTAGGAAGTAACTCAAATTCATAGTTTATATACTTAATGCTATTATTCTTCATTTTAGATTTTATGGGTCCTTGTTTACAAATCTACAAAAAAGTAATTGATAGTTTCATTTTTCTTTTGATTTTTTAAATAAAACCAATAAAATAAAATTTTATTAAAAAAAGGAAACAAAAGACTGTAAATCGATGTTATATGTCATTTTGTGGATAGAACTAGAAGTAACAAGTTCTAAATCAAGGTGTCATTTAGCATTTAGTTTGTATTCATATAGTGTAAAAGAAATTAACGATTATGTATACCATAAAAAGAATAATGAATAATAATGAAATTAAATTTTATAGATGAATAAAACATAAATTTTACGAGAGATCAAAATATTTTTCTGGAGAACAATCTAGATTTTTACATAAAATGTTAACAAGAAAGAACACATTAGCGGAAATTTACTCATATGATTGATATAGGAAATTAACATCTACTGGATCAACTACACATTTTACTATTTTAGATAAAGACAACTATAAGATAGTAAATTTATGTCGACATATATAATAAAAGCTAGATGGTTAATTAATTAAACAACTAACTCAAACTAAGAGTAGTTGAAACTTCAATTTCTTTTTGATTTTCTTTAGGTTCTTCATGAAGATTCATAGGTTCAACCAAAGTTTGGTTGGATTTGGGGGCGAGTGGGAGCTCAAGAGATAGTGGTGCAGTCTGAGGGGCTGGATCAAGCTTGAGCCTCAATGAATCAGGGATGAAATCTATTGTGCGAGGTGGTGATCGGTTCCGCTTCTGGTTTCGATACAACCGGGTTGCTTCGGCGGATGTATCTAGTACGTGCAAGGATAAATGGTCTGATAATGTGTTCTGATCTTTGCATATCTTTTTGCAGATGATGCATTCTAAATCATCTATGTTGAGTTCCATGGCTAAATGTGTTAGAAATTTTTTATGTGAACCTTTGTTTATGGTGGTTTTGCTTATATATTGAAGTTTGTTGGAAGGGAGTGTATGATGGGGCCCGTTTAGAGGTGGCACAACAATGCATGGTTGAATTTAGGTTGTGGTGTGACAGGTGTAAATTTCAAAGATAGTCAAGTAAATGTAGAATTTGAATGCATATATGATTACGTTTGCATTATTTAATTTATAGTTATTAGATGATAGAATATTTGTTGTTACATTTAAGGAATGTTTGGCTCACAAGCAGAAGAATGTACGAGGAATGAGATTTAAGAACTGAACCAAAAGGAAGAGAAACATCTGATACCGTTAGACTAAGTAAATTCATATAAAAAAATTATAAATACAAATTTAGGAAATCGTGATTTTAAGTGTTTGGTAACAGATATCATATTCATAGAAAGTTGTCCAAATACTCGTTTATAAGAATGATAGTGTAAACAAGTATATATTTTTAGTCTAGGATGTCTTATGTGTCATGTGACAACAATACATTTTATATCTTCTATAGTAATAGAGAACTCATTCTATAACAAACTGTGTAATTAATGTCATAAATATGTATAGAATTATTTATTTTTGTTTATAAAATACAATTAAAAATTCTATGACAAGTGTGTAATTAATGTCATAAATAAGTATACAATTATTTACTTTTGTTCAAAAAGTACAATTTAAAACTAATGAAATAAATGTACATTGTGAACATGTATAAAATTCAAGTTGTTATCTTTTAATAGTATTTTTTCAAATCATTGGTGTCTACACAAATATTTCATTACTCCTTTCTCACATTAAACAAGAGTTTTAAAACCCGAGTTGACTAGGTTGGTGAAGTGAACAGATCAATTAAGAGTCAGTTTTTATCTATTTATGATCTGGATTAAATGGTTGAGTTTAGCAAAAATTTGGTTGAACCATTGATCCAGAACCATGTTGGACCTGTTTATTAATCAATATTGTACTTTATTTACTTTTTGATATATTTAGATCGACTTTGAAGTTGTCCATTTTATAATCGTAAAGTGTAAAAATTAATAATTAAAAGTAAAAATAAACCATCAAAACTAATTTAAAATTTTCACAAAATTGATGCTAAATTGTTACGTGTCACCGACTTTAGTGAGCAATTTATATTTTTAAAACCAATTACCACTCTACATGAAAGTTGCTAATATTAGATGCTTTAAAATAAAATTTTGACATCCAGGTTGATTCGGTGGTTGAACCGATTTACACTTGACCCATACACGACATCAAATCATGTAACGTTTCAAAAAAATTATGAGGTAAAAATTTCATTTAATATTCAACCAAAACATTAATTATCTTTAAGTCAACATTCATTATCCTTTTTCTTCAAAAGTACTTTATTAGAAAACAATTACCAAACTACAATCCAAAAATCATAATGCGAAAACATGGGTGGACGTGCTGCGATCACGCCGGGCTCTTCCCTTTCGAACCGGAAGTACCTGAAACCATAACCATGAAAACCGTAAGCACAAAACTAAGTGAGTTCCCCAAAATGTCACATACACAAAACATACAAGTGTCATGGGCTACCCGCATGGTCTTTTCTCGCAATGTTGATGGTCAAATCCCGGTCTTACAAACGAGTGTCATGGGCTACCCCCATGGTCTTTCCTTGCGACGTCGAGGGCCAAATCCTCGGTCTTATACTCAAGTGTCATGGGCTACTCCCTATGATCTTTCATATAACTAATACAAATACAACAAACATTCCACATAACAAGAAATGAGCCGAAATTGGTGTCTTCGACTCGTAGATATGGTGAGAAAAATCACATCTAGCTGCTGAAACACTCGAATAAATATCTATCTAGCTCGGAAAAATTTCCGCGTTATCAATATTAAATGACATCCAAACATTAAATGTGTTCCAAACCATAACCAAGAGTGTAAGCTACTTAGCCCATAACCAAGGTAAAAAACCATTCTACCCTTCATCTACTTGGTCCAAAGCCAAGCCCCAAATCAACTACTTCCAAGGCCCAAATCCTAAATGATATTCTAAAGCTCATTATGGCCTAATCTAAGAAAACCCAAGCAATGGTCCAAAATGAGAATACCAAGCCCAAACTTCCATTTGCTAAGTATGCGGGCATAATCAACTTGTATGCTTAGCGTACTCCTTCTGGGGCTATTACGCGCAACGTACCAGCTGGGTATGCCTAACATACTCCCCAGTTTGACACCCCACTCCATTAAGCACTTAATCCACTGGGACTTCAAGCCAAAATCTCATATCTGATTCTAAAAGGCTACATATCACGTAAAGTTTTCAACTTTATATGCATGCTTGGCTTAATGGGGCTCAAGAGCTCAAAAAGAGCTTTATAAAGGTCTTAATACACGCATGGGTCAAGATACACAATAAAGTTTGCATTTTTATGGACTTGGGGATTGAATGTAGCTAAGATCTAGCATCCATTACATCTAGAGTAGATCAAAAGCTTTCCTTTGGGGATTGAATGTAGCTAAGATCTAGCATCCATTACATCTAGAGTAGATCAAAAGCTTTCCTTTAACACAAAGGACTTTAAAAGTGAATAAATGCTCCATGAACTAGATCTAACATAGTAGAGCATAAATATGTAAGCTTTTTACCTCAGAAAGCTTCCCAATGTGGAGTTGACCCCAGATCCACAAGCTCAAGTAATCCCCTCAAGTTCTCCTCCTCTTCTTCTTCTTCACCTTAATACTCCAAAATCTCTTTGTCAATCTCAAAACTCACCAAAACACTCAAGGGTTTTGTTTTCTAGAACAAAGAGAGGTGGAGGCTGGTTAATCATGTCCAAAAGAGGCTATAATGAGGTTTAACTAGGGTGAAAACCCTAAAAATTAGGGTTTTCCTCTGGCTGGAGTACGCCCCGTGTATTTCTAGTATGCCCAACATACTCTATAAGGCATGGATGACTCCTCTGCCTAGTATACCCAACATACTTCCATGTACGCCCCACATACTAGGCTAAACCCAAAAACTACCAACCTTCTAAATTCTATAACTTTTTCATTCTAATTCCGTTTTTAACGATCCTTATATCCACATAAAGGTGATGAGAAGCTCTATGCGTCTATCAACTCATACATGCCTTAAAACTTCCCGAACAAAAATCCAATCTCCATAAAATCCCAAACTGCCACTTTACGAATATACCATTAGGCTCCAGATCACCAACCAGACTTCCAGATCATCTAAATTACATTAACCACACCCAAATGGGTATAAATTCCTCTTTTCTAAAGGCCCTAAGCCTTATGATACCCGATCTTCAGGTCACTGCCCCGCATTAGGAAAGGATTCGGAACAAGGCGTTACAACTCCCCCCACTTAAATTAGATTTTGTCCTCGAAATCACTCCTTACCACCCTCCTGGGAACTAACTGTAACATCCCGACCCTCGGGTATAAATTTTAAAGCTTTATATTCATATTTAAAGGCCTACTTGACGATTTGGATGCCTTAACTCGTCGTTTAGAAATGGATATGGCTGCGTGACTTAACAGACCTACTCGACGAGTTGGAGCTGGAATGTGAAACCCTAATTCCCAAGGTTTGCACCCTATTTAAAGGCTCGTTAGCCACCCCTACCTCTCTTATCGTCCCCCTCAACCTCATAAAACCCTAATCATGTATTACTCCTCATTGCGTGTGTGTAAAAGCTCGGAATGTGGTTTTAGTGAGAGGAACTTGAAGACTCAAGAGCTTGGGTCAAGGAGAACCTTGTAGATCCAGTATCTATTCTGTTTTGGATTCCATTTGAAGGTAACAAGTGGTTACCTTGATCATTATAGTGTTATATCTCCTCATTCAAGGGTTAAAGGCCATATTTAGCATATTTGTGGGTCATTTGTGGTATTGAGCCTGATCTGAAGTTGTAACTTTAGATCTGGACCCCTCTAAATCCTCATAGTCATAAAGTTATCAAATTTAGCAAGATTGGGCCCTTCTCTTTGCCTTAAACCTCTTTCTTAGCTTGGTTTTGAAATTTTGGGCTTTGCATGCATGTAAAGTTTGCAACTTTATGTGGAAAGTACACCCTAGCAAGCTAGATCTACAATTTGGAGCCTTGGTTTTGCTTAAAAATGATTGAATAAGAAGAGGCTGAAGGGACTCGACGAGTGGCATGCTCAACTCGATGAGTCAAATGAAGATTTCCCGTTTTTGGTTTCTGCATGGACTCAGCGAGTCGGTAGAATGACTCGACGAGTTGGTTAGGGTTTTCTCGACATTTTAGACATCATGTGGACTCGACAAGTTGTCTGGAAACTCAACGAGTTGACTGGGGAATTCGCGACTTGCTAAGTTCTAAAGGAACTCGGCGAGTCTGTAGATTGCACTCGACGAGTTGGGTCAACATGGACTGTTGACCTTGACCGTTGACTTTGACTTTGACCAAGGGTTGACCACTTTGACTTTTAAGGTTACTTTGGTAAATTGGGTATTTATGGAATGGGATCAATGATGGTTGTGGGTGTTGGTGTTTGGAGCCGTATTTTGGGAGTTTGACATTTCAGTTTCCGATTGACATTGTGAGGCGAGTCATCCTCACTATACTAACAGGGTTAAAGGCACCAATGTTGGCCCTTTTTGGATTTGTATTCGGGTTTATTGCATGTTGATATAATTAGTGACCTGTTAGGTCGATATCCTTGTATATAGGATGATGCTATGTTAGTGACCTATTAGGCCGGTATCCTGGTATATAGGATGATGCTATGTTAGTGACATGTTAGGTCGGTATCCTGGTAAATAGGATGATGCTATGATTAGTGATCTGTTAGATCGGTCTGACTGTTGTATATGCTAGCCTATGATATAATGTGTTGATTGTGTATGTGAGGTTGGGTTGAGGCGGACCTGCTTTGTGCTCTAGGCCAATATACCCAAGGCAACCCGGATAGACTGCAGACCCGGTAAGGGCGTGCTAGTTAGGATGAAGGCCCGACGAGAAGTCCAGATAGGCTGAAGGCCCGCGAGGCGGTCCAGACATGCCGACGGCTCGGAGAGCGGTCCAGATAGGTTGATGGCCCTGCGAGGCGGTGTAGTCAGGATGATGGCTCATTATGCATGTTGTTTGTTTACTTGCTATGATATAGCTATGATTTGTATGGCGTTGGTATTTTGGGGGAACTCACTAAGCTTCGGACTTACAGTTTTGGATTTTGTTTCAGGTACTTCGGATGATCGCGGGAAGGCGAAGGTGTGATCGTGCACCTCCTCGCATTTTTATGATTTTGTTTCTAGGATACTCTGATATGAAACTATTTTGAAAACATTTTGTAATAATTAATGGGTTTTGAATGATTGAAAAGGTTTTAAATTAGCTTGAATTTTATGGATGTTACAAGTTGGTATTAGAGCCTTGGTTTGAGTGAATTAGAGGAACACTCATGTGAATCTAGTATCAAACCAAGGAAAAGATTTTCAAATGGTTTTCAAAACATTAAAGGAGAATGCAAAGTATACAATCAGCTGGAGCCAGTAAGTAGACCAAAAAATACCATACGGATATTTGATATTATGATATTTTAGAACAACATTCTAGTGATATGCTAGGTGTTTTCAGGAATTGCATGATAGAATTGTCTGATTATATGATGCCTAATATCCTAGGGTTTTCCTTATATGAAATTGACATCATTACTGTAGTTGCTTAGTGTATGCATCATAGTTGTACATAATTACACTACTAGAAAAATAGCCTTTTACGACGTGCAATCAATGACACGCGCTAATAGAGGACACGCATTTGTACGTGCCCTAAAATTTGATGTCAGTTTTCCAAAATATGAAGCATAGAGAACACGCGTTTTTTGCGTGCCCTAAAATTAGTGTCTAATAAAAAAACACGGAGGGCACCTTAAATAAAATGAGCGTCGTCTCACCATGTCGCTTTATAAATTTTAATGAAACGCGCGTTTCATCCGAGGGGGAAATGAAATCCAAAAATTAAAAAGCCCGCTTGGTTTCCACCAGCTGAAAACCCTAGCTCATCCCCGCTGAAAACCCCCTTTCTTTCTTTCTTTCTTCTCTCTCGATTCTCAAACCTCCATTCACCTTCCGCCATCTGCTGCTTATTTGACCCTTCCTAGTGTCTCCCACCGCCGTCGACTTCCGATGAAAGACGATCGTTCTCGGTGCTCTGCCTCTACAACGATCGACAATCTCACCTGATCACCTCGCCTCACCTTATCGGCTACATCACCTTGCCAACAACCTCACCTTGTCGGCAACCTCAGGTCTAGTGATCTCATGCTCGCTTCTCCTTGTAGGAGACCTAAGCCCTGTTACATTGATCCATCCTCCCAAACTTTGGAAGAACTAGCACTTTTCTCCGTACTACACAAAATCTTTTTAAAAATCAGACCAGTAAATCCAACAAATCGATTGCAAGTACCTCGCTTCATAGATGTGTCTACTTCTCAGCTTCTAGGGCTCGAATCCATATTTCCCCATGTCAACACTCCATCATATGTTTACTTAGCTTACTAAAATCATCAATCTCGTAGATTTTAGTTACAAACACCCTTCAATATGACGTCTTCAATCGATTTGGTAAAGGGTAGGCTTTTAAATGGATCGAATGAGTTCAATAATTGATGGAGGTTATTCATGTCGTCCACAGGTAAGTAATCCCTTGATCTGACCTAATTGTTTTAAGATTCATATTTTTTTTCAATTGTGATCGTATTTGAAATGGTCAAATAGCCTTCAATATAATTGTATTTGGAGGTCGATCACATTTAGTTACAATTGTGATTCATATCTGATTTTTTTTATAGTTAAGCAGTAATTGGTCAAATATGGGGACTTATTCAGAGTTAAATTGGCAGAAATCACAATGACACATAGTTTAACCTTTGTGATTTTTGGATTCTTATCGTGCTAAAAAAGGAGATATATGAATTAGGGTTAGTTACATATGTACGATATAATTATGACAATCCGGTAAAAACATTTGTTTGATTTTGCACATATTTAAGTAAAATGATTGACTGTTAGTCATAAAGATCATACACCCTGCAACATCTGGCATTTAAATTTCTTGTTTATTGATTTGGTTGTCAATAATTTAAATTTGTTCTCACATGTTTTCACAAAGGTGCTATAAAAGACGAATCTGAGGATAATGGAAACCTTTCTGATAGGGGTGTTGAATCGAACCAGGTAATTTCAAAGTTCTTCTTTTGTATCATGGAACCCTAGATTTATGGCCACACTTAATGAGCCTATATATATATATATATATATATATATATATATATGTCTAAGTAGTATCCACTTTTATTATACCAGATTGAAGGCAATTCATCTGGAAAGAGTGTATGCAACTGGTATTACTTTTGATCAAATGTGCCATGTTTCGTATTAACTGAAAAAAATGATTATCATATCATCATTTCTATGTAGTAATCATTGATTGCTTCTAAGTGGGATTCCCAAGGGCATTTCAAGCCAAACTTTGATAAGGGAAATGAACCTTTTGTTGTCACAATGCAACCTCCAAACGTGACTGGTTCATTGCACATGAGACATGCTATGTTTGTAACTCTTGAGGTTTGGTAAATGTTTACTAACAACATAGATTCACATAAAAACTTTGTAAAATTCATCATTTTTTTCTTTATTCAATGTGTAAATAAACAAACCATTCATATTTTCAATTGTGTTCCAGGATATTATGATCAGATACAACAGGATGAAGGGCAGACCTACACTATAGCTCCCTGGAACTGATCATGCTGGCATTGCAACTCAGGTTTGAGTTTTTCCACAAATGGATTTCTGATTATTGTACTAGTCTACTTAGTTAATATATTATATATCTAACAGATATTGTTTTCAGTTGGTTGTTGAAAGAATGTTGGCATCTGAATGAATTAAGAGGGTTGAATCAGGTAGAGAAGACTTCTGATAAGGCGACTTGGTGCTTCTTGTGATTGGACCAAAGAACATTTACTCTTGATGAACAACTAAGTCTTAAGATGATATTCTATCACATTTTAAACTTAATAATCTTAGAAACTATGTTTAAATAGTTAATTATAAATGTTCATAAAAATTCATGCTGTAGGAGCTTGAGTCAGTGGAAGGACAAGATCAGGTGATAGAGATGTATATGAATGAGGAAGTCAGTGAACTTAAGAAAGAAATAGAAGAACTAGAGCATTTATTGCAGGATGAAGAGAAATGTAGAGCTGCAATCGCGAAGCTGAACCCCAACAATAACAGGAGCCACGAAAGAATATTGGAAATTAGTAATAGGGTTATGAATACTAGTAGGAGGGCAGGCATTTTGTGCTTGGTAAGAGTTCTGTCCACTTTATGGATCCATTTCTTGACCATGAGTTTGATTGGGGTGAACCATTGAGGGTTGATAAGTACGGGAAGTACCGGTAATAGAATGAGCACAAAGGACGTGAAGGTCAAATTCACAATCAGAACATGAATAGGATAACCCATTTCCGGCGAGTTTACAGGTATCACAGTAAAAGGAGATGGACCGATTGTGTTAGTTATAGCTCCAACTTGTGAACTTGCTGTTCAAATACAACAAGAAGCAACTAAATTTAGCACAACTTCAAAGATTAAGAATACTTGCATTTATGGTGGGGTTCCAAAGGTTCCTCAAGTTCGTGATTTACATAAAGGTAGGTGGTGATAAGCTCAAAGATGAATTTACTACTATGGATCGGGTAGATCCTTATGCTTCTTCAGCGTATTCAACATTTTCCAGCATTATATCTATCTATCTATCTTTGTTGTGCCTAAAGCACATGTTTCATCATCATTTTTTTTTTAATATTTTCTTTCAGGTGTTCATATTATCATTGCTACACCTGGAAGATTGATTGATATGTTGGAGTCTCATCATACAAACCTGAGGAGGGTGACTTACCTTGTGTTGGATGAGGCATATAGGATGCTTGACATGGGTTTTGAACCTCAAATGAAAAAAATTGTTTCACAGGTTTGTGAATTGTGATTAGTAGTTTTTAACCTGCCTTTTATAATAAGAGAAAACTAAAATATATATTTTCAAATTTTCTTATCTTATGGATTTTTGTATATACACAGATGCGACCAGGAACTTTATAAAGGGGAAGAAAAGAATGAGATACGTTTAGGTGTTTGTTCTAGAAGCAATGATGTGATTGAACCTATGATTAAGCCTCAGTGGTATGTCAACTGCAATGGTATTGCTAAAGAAGCTCTTGATGTTGTAATGGATGAAAATAACAAGAAAATTGATATACTTCCAAAACAGTATGCCGCTGAATGGAAAAGGTCACCTTCTCTAGTCTTTCATTCTACCTTTAAAATTGATATACAACATTTAAACTTTATTAATTAATTTTAATTTTTTTTTTTATTTTTACAGATGGCTTGAGAACATTTGTGATTGGTGTGTATCAAGGCAGCTTTGGTGGGGCCACCGAGTTCCTGCACGGTATGTGACATTGGAGGATGATAAACTGAAAGAGCTTGGAGCATACATGGATCATTGGGTGGTTGCTAGGGATGAGAAAGAGGCTGAAGCTGAGGCTAGAAAGGTCTTTTCAGGGAAAAAGTTTGAATTGGTTCAAGATCCTGATGTTTTAGACACCTGGTTTTCTTCAGGGCTTTTCCCTTTATCTGTATTGGGGTGGCCTGATGATACTCAAGATTTGAAGACTTTTTATCCAACTGCTGTTCTTGAAACTGGGCATGACATTTTGTTCTTTTGGGTTGCTGCTATGGTGATGCTTGAGATGATATTCGGAGGCGATGTACCTTTCCAAAAGGTTAGTTAAGTTTTTTAAATTATTTAAAATACTATAATGCAATTTTAGAAACAAATGAAAGCAGGATGCTATAGTACACAAATTAAATGAAAGTATGTTGTTTTTGACTTATTTCCCGCTTTTATCCCTATATCATCACAAGCCCCTGAAACACCGGTTCAACTACATCTGATGTAAGAGGTTCTAACAGAGATATGGCCCCACTCAGACCAGTGCCAGTACAGGAAATGCCAACAGCCATGGCTAATCTAGATTTAATTTCTTTAATCCAGGTGGTGGGGACACCAAATTACATGTGCCCTGACCTCAATGGACACCAAATTACATGTGCCCTAAGTATAGATGATTGTTGCAATTATGTCCCCATAAGTTTTCTCCTTTAATTTTGGTATAGGTGGCTGGTGGTTTAGCTTCCGAGACACCTCACATGATAAGTGCAGCTGTTGAAGGCATAACTCCATTGAGTTATGAGTTTACTTATCTTGTATCCGCTGCTTTTAGTGTTTTTCCATCCTCTTTTCTTCTTCTTTGAAGAAAAAACAAAGAGATAATTAAAGTAAGTATTCTTTGTTATTATTTTCTTATATTAATTGTCTAATAATATGGTTGTTATTGGTGCAGGAAACTTTAGGTCTGATAAAGGTATTAGTTGCAAATTACAAGTTGAAGGGTTGCAAATGCATATGAAGGGCATGGTGGAGGCTCTGCTGAGCTGGCAGAGTACGAACAAGAGTCATTTTTAGGCAAAGGTTAGTGAAAGATCTAGATTTATATCTTGTGATAAATTGTTATTGAAATATAATAAATGGAATGGATGATGATATGTTGTTACAGGTGAAGCTACTGCTTGAAATGCTTGTGAAGAAATGTGGTATTGATGCTGTTAAGGAAGTTATGCCTGAAGAACATATGAGGCTGCTTACTAATATTAGAAAGGTTTGCTGAAGATTTAATGTTTTTTTCTAGGTGATTTTTTTTTGTTAATATTTTTCTTAACAATATCTATTAAGAATAATCTTTGATTTTTTTTTTGTTTTGTTTGTATAAAGATATTGACAACAGAGGATGGTTACTGGATCGCCTCTTTTTTTGAAAGATGAAGTTGGTAAGAGCCTGTTTTTAGGGTCCATTCAAGTTCTAGTTGTTGCTTTTAAGAAACGGAAAGTCAGTCTTTGTCATGATGACTGCTATAAGCAGAGTGATGAAATGGATCAAGGTGAGCTAATAGAGAACAGAAGGCTAGACAATTACTACAAAAATACATTAGTTTTCCATGTTGGTAACTAAAAAGAATAGAAATATAGCATAGCCTGACTTATATTATTTAGGTCTCTCAACAAAGCCTGTGTTATTAAAGATTCAAACGTGGAACCATGGAATCTCTCCGCTATATTGTTGTTAAAAGACAACAATACCCTTTGGTAGATGTTGAAGCACAATATAAAATATAACATGTATGTTTACTTTGAAGTTTATGCAGGTTTCTTGTACTTGCTCCTCTGAGAGGTTTCTTCACAATCTCTTGTTTCTGGTGTGCAACATCAACAACAATAATTTCTTCTCTTGGGCTAAAGAGATAATGACACATGCCAAGGTTATCTCTCTCTCTCGCTCTCTCTCGCGCGCTCTCTCTCTCTCTCTCTATGTGTGTGTGTGTGTATATACCTGCAGTTGCACATGTAGTTTGTGATCAACTGATTTCTTATAGGAATACAAGATGATGACTTGTCTTCCATCATTATCTCAAAAGGAAATACTTGTTAAGCTTTTTCAATCTGTTGGGACATACAACACCTATCCAGGCTGGATCCCTTCTACTTGTGGGCCCATTTCTTGATTACTGGTTAACAGAAAAGAGAGTCAACATGTTTAAATATGATATTTCCTCTATGGTGAGTAAGAGTATATTTATACAACTATAAACCAGTAATTGTTAACAGAATCATGGTTTTATCTGTGTAGGATTTCTTGGTGTTATTGATAGAGGATAAGGAATTGGTCGAAAATCCTATGACTGATGCTTGGTTGCTGAAGAATAGAAAAAGTCCCTAGGTTGGGAAGAAAGAAGGGTTACAAGGCTGTTGGATCTTTTGTTGAACTCACTCCTGATGCATCTGAAGTGGTAAGTCTATTTGTTCCCTAGAGGATAATATTGTAATTGTTCTACTTATTCTAAAGCTACATCCCTATCATATACACACAGTTAAATTTTACGAATTTATCCCAACCTAATACCCATACACATATGTCCATTTTAACACACGCCTACATTCAACTATCTGCAATAGAAAACCATCATTTAGAATAAAAAAAATATATATTAAAAATTAAATATAAGTCAGCATATACCTGCAACCTAACTTCTAGAATAAATTTCAACTGTGTCTTGGGTTGGCATTGCCTCTCACTAAGTTTTGCAAGCCGAAATTTTACCAGATGTTAATAAACCTAATAAAATACTAAAAAAAAGACTTTTTATTTTTTAATATAATATTACCAAAAAAATATTTGAATTCTAACTTACATGAACTGTTTGCATATGCAGTAAATCCGCAAGTGCTTTTTGCCTCGACTGTTAATGTGAAAAAAAGAATCAAAGTATTATGTATCAGAAACATAAATTTACAAATATATAGAAAATTACAATTATGCCCTTTTATACCGATTGGTTAGTAGCCCAACGTTCATAATAGTGAGTATATCTCTCTAAAGAATTCTTTGCCATTTCACTTCTGTGTTCAGATTCATCATACTACAAATGGAAGTGGAATGAATTACAAGATTAAAGATTTGAGACTTTAAAAAATGAATAATTGTAATGCTTTATTGAATTTAGAGTAAAATACAATTAGTTTTTATTACATGATGTTTATAATTCATGCATGTTTACAGCTGCATTTGCAACCTTGTTCTAACATCAAACCCACATGTAGTATTTAATTGTTTATTTACGGTTGTGCCCCTGAACTATTCTGTATTAACATCCATAAGCCTTTTGTTCTCATGTTAGTTAAGATTCATAAAGATACTTATGTTCTAGCTGAATATAAATAAGTCTTTCTAGTAGCCCCACCCTTATCCTTAGCAACATAATTAATTACATTAGCATCTAATGTAATTCGGTTCTGCTTACAGTAACGAGGAAGAAGCAAGCCACTGTATCTAGAAGTTTTGGAGGAAACGGGACTCAAGCAAAAAGCAAACACACAGAGAGTTGTTGGTAGATAGTAAGCTAGATAATGCAATTGTATATTCTGCTTCTCTTGAGTTCATTTTTTCATAACATTTACTCACTATTGGAATAATTATTTGTATTTGACATATTAGTGAAATGAATTATCTTTGTTATTTATGGTATTTTATTTGTATGACATTAAGTTTTATGCAATGGATTGTATTTTTTGTATATGATATTTATTTTCTATTATGAGAAATTAAATACAAAATTAATTTGAAAATTAGTAAATCTGTAAACATATTTTTTTAAACATTTAAATTTATGATACGCAAAAATGTGTGTCATATTCATTTATGACATGGCCTTTCTTGACAGGGGTTTTCTTGATACGCATTGCGTGTCATTAACACGCGCGTCGTAAGGTTACGACACACGAATGCGTGTCGTCTTCCTTTATGATAGGGCCTTCCTTGATACGCATTGCGTGTCGTAAACGCGCGTCGTAATTGCGCGTCGTAAATGAGCGTCGTAAATGCGCGTCGTCTCTCTTTATGACATGGCCTTCCTTGACACGCATTTGCGCGTCGTCTGAGCCTTTTACGACGCGCAATGAGCGTCGTAAAAGGCTATTTTTCTAGTGGTGTTAAGATCTTATAGCCTGAGAATGTTTTGTTTGGCCTTATTTCCTGTTCTTGTCTGATTAAGGGCTTGGGGTAGGATCATATATTTGAATGTCTATAGGGTCCAACATTATGTATGAGTAGCATACACGAGTGCTGCAGGGTTGGTGAAAGTTTCATGGATGAGTTATGCAGGATCAGTCAGCCGGTTATAAAATATTTAACCTTCCTCTAGGAGTGAGGATTGAGCACTTACCATGTTTATATATATATATATATATATATATATATATATATATATATATATATATTGTTAGGACGTTGTGGTGATACTATATACAAATATGGGTAGGTATGGAAGGTAGTATGGGTCTGTACTACTGAAAGCACAAGACCCATACGCGTATCAAGGAAGTTACAACCCCCAGGGCTTTGTTTGGAGTTGGTTTCCAAATTATTATATGGGATGACTGATATCTTATTGGTATATTTTGAGCATGGTGGTTACTAGACGATTTGTGACTGGATCCGGGTCAGGTTCGTGAGAGGGCGGTTAGGATTCGGGAGATCCAGCAGGATGAGGTTGCTACACTGTTCCGGGCACAGTTTTCGGAGATGTTTGGGTCTATCAAGGCTACCATCGTAGAGTACTTTGATGAGAGTTATGCAACTTTTGATGAGATAGTTGCCGCTACAGCCTCCGCAACTGTAACAATCGTTGGTGGTGGGACCAACAGGTCTTTTTAGTATCGGGACTTCGAAAACACGAAGCCCCCGACTTTTGATGGGATCTAGGACCCAATTGTCGCCATGAGGTGGCTATATGATGATGAGGGATGCTTTTTCACATTCTCATGACCTACTGACCAGAAGGTCAGATGTCCTCTGAACCTGCTGAGGTTCGGAGCAAAGGACTGGTGAAGGTTTATGATTGCATCGTATACTGATGATTAGAGAGCTGCAGTTACTTGGGATCATTTCAGGTATATGTTCCGCGCTCACTATATTCCACGGGTGGAGCGCGAGCGCCTGGCACAATAGTTTTTGGACATGAGGCAGGTTACAGAGTCGATGACGGAGATCACATGTATGCTCACTGAGCGGCGATGTTCTTCTTGGAGTTTGCTTCTGAGTAGGCTCAGATGACACGTTATCTGAGCATGCTCAAGACTAACATTCTTTAGTTTGTTGCTACACAATGTTGTAATACACTATTGGAGTTACAGTTGAAGTTATAGGAGGCCGTTAGGCGGTGTGAGATGGAGATTGAGTTACCATTGCGGGAGCAGAGGCAGGCCCCGATGTAGTCACAGCCTGTTCCGAAGCGGCACAAGACCGCAGATTCTAGGTCTGGGGGCCAGCGCGGCCGCACTTGTAGGAAGTGCAGGAAGATCCCTTTTGGAGTTTGTAGATCGGTAGTGTGTGCCGTAAATGCGCCAAGGAGGGGCATTTTGCGAGGGATTTTTGCCAGCCAGCCCCGGTTCAGGATATGAGGATTTGTAATCACTGTGATCACGTTGGTCATGTGAAGACCAACTGTCCACAGCTTGCAGACAGGCTGGCGCAGGGTTCAACACCGACTACACTGAGGATTACTGACGGGAGTCAGGGTCGGGCAGAGCCTCGGAATGCAAAGTTTTTTGTTGGTTGTCGGTGT
Organism: Lactuca saligna; assembly: GCF_052625555.1. NCBI lineage: Eukaryota > Viridiplantae > Streptophyta > Magnoliopsida > Asterales > Asteraceae > Lactuca > Lactuca saligna. The sequence continues at coordinate 8,297,360 of NC_136425.1, read as the reverse complement.
AACGCCAATTTCTTTCCTTAGCCAACAGAGTTGATGACTTTACAGTTTATAATGATGCAATCGGAGTTGTGTTAGGTTGTGTTCTTACCCAAAGGGAAAAGGTGATAGCATATGCATCTCGACAATTGAAAGAGCATGAAAAGAACTACCCCACTCATGATTTGGAGTTGGCAGCGGTAATATTCAACCTAAAGATATGGAGGCATTATATTTATGGCACGAAGTGAAAACTGTTCATTGGTCATAAGAGTCTCCAGTACCTATTTAATTAGAAAGAATTAAACATGAGACAAAGACATTGGCTAGAGTTACTCAAGGATTATGACTGTGAGATACTTTACCACCCCGGTAAAGCAGATGTTGTCGCTGATGCTCTAAGTTGAAAGGTAAATCATGAAAGGAAAAGACCAAGAGCGTTATGAATTGAAGTTGTCTCAAAAATTGTGGAAAGCACTAAGAAATCTCAGGAAGAAGCTTCAGAGAAAAATGACCGAAAGGAAGAACGTTTGGGCAAAACGTTAGTGTTCGGTACAAACAGTCAAGGATTGAAGGTATTCCAAGATAGGATTTGGGTACCTAAGATGGGATAAATAAGAGATATTCTGAGGGAAGAAGCTCACAAGACCATGTACTCGATTCATCCCAGTAGCACAAAAATGTATAGGGATCTGAAACCATACTACTGGTGGCCGAAGATGAAGCTCGATGTTACAAAATATGTGGTCGAGTGTGTAACATGTGCGAGAGTTAAGTCACAACATCAGAAACCATATGGGAGTTTAGAACCTTTACATGTACCCATGGGTAAATGGGAAGACATCACCATGGATTTTGTGGCTAAACTGCCCAGGACGAAGAACGGACGTGACATGATTTAGGTAGTCGTGGATCGTTTCACTAAGAGTGCACACGTCATAACAGCCAATCATATATGGTTTATGGATAAGCTTGCAAATGCTTATGTGAAGGAAGTAGTAAGACTTCACGGTGTTCCTTTAACGATTGTATCGGATCGTGATAGTCTTTTCACGTCAAGGTTTTGGAGAAGTATATAAGAGGAAATGGGTACGAAGTTGTGTTTAAGTACATCTTACCATCCACAGACTGATGGTCAGAGTGAAAGAACGATTCAAACACGTGAAGATATGCTAAGAGCATGTACCCTAGAATTCCAAGGCAACTAGGTTGAACACTTAACTCTGGTAGAGTTTTCCTACAATAATAGTTTCCACTCGAGCATCAAGATGGCACCTTATCAAACTTTGTACGAATAGAAATGTCGTACGTCGTCTTGTTGGCTTGAGGCTGGAGAAAAGCAGTTTATGGGACTCGATATAGTCTATCATACCGCTGAAAAGCTAAAGGTGATTAGGGAAAGGATGTTAGCAACTCAGGATCGTCAAAAAAAGCTATGTTGACAAGAAAATACGACTGATGACATTCAAAGTCGAAGATTCAGTTTTTCTTAAAGTCTCCCCGTGGAAGGGACTTATAAGATTCGGAAAAAGAGGAAAGTTGAGTCTAATTTTTATTGGACCATTCAAAGTTCTTTAGAGGATTAGGAACCAAGCTTACAAGCTCGAATTACCAGAAGAACTAGATGGTATTCATAACACTTTTCATGTGTGTTATTTGAGGAAGTTCATGGGAGAAGTTCCCAACATAATTCCAATTTTAGAGTTAAGGATGGATGAAAATAAGAGGCTAATTGAAGAGCTTGAGGCAATTGTTAACTGTATGACAAAGAAGCTATGACGCAAGATGGTCATCTTAGTGCTTATGTGATGGAAACATACAAAGGGGCCGAACCTGACCTAGGAAACATAGAGTGACATGATGAGTCGCTATCCATATTTGTTTGCTGATGCGTGATTCCAGGATGGAATCATCCTACGGGAGAGAGAATTGTAACACCCATGTTTCTAGGCTAAGCATAAATGTGATGATGTAATAGTTAGGGTCAACCACTGTAACCAACTTTGAAGTAATAAAGAGGAATTACTTGAATATTATGTTAATTATGTGATTTTATGTGCATTATACTTATATATATAATATAATAAATTAAGAGGGAAAATAAGCATCAAAAATAAAAGTGTAGATAAACCCAATATCTATGAAGAAAGTGGTAGTGGTCGTGACAAGGATTCCAAAAATATAAAGAACACCGAAATAAAGTTATGTACTATCGAAGTTATATGGCAAAACAGGCACGTCATTGGGAATCATAAAAAGTGAATTTTTGATACACTACTTTTTAACCTTAGATATATAAATGAAAGTTTTAGTATACATTAAACCGAGAGCGTGCATAAAGAACGTCAAAATCTGACTCCGTATGAGGAAATTATGATTTTTCTAAGATTTCACATAGCAGTATACAACCCAAAATTTGAATTTTAAATCGAGTGATTTTTAGCCGACACAACCTAAACGAAAATTTAATATCTCATTAATAGGAGCTCAACGATAAAAAGACAGTCGAAAATGGAGTCCGTATGTAGAAGTTATGAAATTTACACGGTTGTTAACAATGTAATATTCTCATACTATTAAATTTAAAATCGGTCGAGAATTAATTAACGGAGTCTAAACGAAAGTTGTATATTATGTCTCCACTTTCGCGTGGATATAAAAAATGTCAAAAATGAAGCTTGTATGTAAAAGTTACGAGGTTTAGAAGTCGGCAGTGTGCTGCTGTGAAGGGGGTGACGTGGTTGAATCTGGGCCATTGCTTTCTCCCCAAGTCTTGCCACCAGATGGTGACATGTGGCATCAAGTTGAGCCATATTTCAGCCTATAAATAAAACCCCTTCCACCCTCATTTCTACACACATCCACCTTTCTCTTTCTCTCTCTAACTTCTCCCTAACCCCCCCCCCCCCCGCCCAAAGCCCTAGGAAACTCCCCTAGCGCTAGAAGAAAGCTCCGGAGTGCCCGACCGCTTTGAAAAAAAAGAGGTTTTCGGCTCAGAAGCTCTGCTCCAGCGGAGCTCGGTTTTTAGCAAAATCCGTTGTTTCGTCGAAGGAAATCATATTGTTAAGAAGCGAAGCGCTACTCAAATTTCGAGTCATCACTTTAACAAGTGAGTGCATAGTCACTTTCATCTTACACATAGTGTAACATACATGTTAACAACCTAGTATAGTTATCGTGTTTTGTAAGTTTGATAGCTTAAAAGTGAATATCATTAAATATTATATGATTTTAAGCGTTAAGTTCTAACAAGATAGTTTAATGATATTTGAAGTAAAACTATGTTTAGAATCATTCGCAAATATTGGAAGTGATGGGAAGTCTTATAAGATTCCGATCAAAAAGTCAATTATCAAAATTAATGAAAATATAACATTTAAGTTGGAAATAAGTAAAACTAATATTATTGAAAGTTGTAAATTATCTCGTTAGAAATGTTTAGGCAAAAACCTCACCGAAATCTGAGTTATAACGAATAAGTTATGACTTATAAAAGTTTCATCATTGAACCGACACGACGCCGTATGACGTAAAAAGTGAGATTACAATAAACTACTTTTTAGCTTTAGTGATCTATATGAAAGTTGTAGTATTCATTAAACCGAGAACTTTCATAAAAAGCACGTCTAAATCTGATTCGTATGAGAAAGTTATGATTTTTCTAAGGTTCAGCATAGCAGTGTGCAGCTCGAAATTCGAATTATAGATCGAGCAATTTTTAGCTGACAAAAACTAAACGAGAATCGAAGATCTCGTCAATAGTAGTTCAACGGTAAAAAGACCGACAAAAATGGACGTCGAATGAAGAAGTTATGAATTTTAACGGACTTTTCTTGTCCCGGCCTATTAAAAATATAATATTAAAAATAAAGTCAAAATTAGCTGACGGAGTCTAAACGAAAGTTGTAGAGTATAATTTCACCTACACGTAGATATAAAGAACGTCAAAAACAGAACCCGTATGCGAAAGATATGAATTTTTGAAGTTCGGAGCACAAACATCTAGATCTGACCAAGCTCACGACATGAGCAAGAAAGTCTCACGACATGAGGTAGTCCATCGACGCCTCTCAAGCCTAGAACACACACAGCAAGCCTACATGCTGATCAGGACAAACTCACAATGTGAGCTTGTATGGCTCACAATGTGAGTGCCGAAATCTCGAACTATAAATAGAGGGCCTGCCCTCTTGTTTTCGTTTACACAAAAACGCAACCCTCTCTCCTGTATTGCTGATTTTGAGCCATTTTTTCGAGTCGACGATTATTAACTATTGACAGTGTTTAGTCAGATTCTACCAACAAAAACGCACTTAAGGGCTAATGTCATCACAACATTCGATTATTTCACGATGAGTTCAATATAGGGACAATTGTATGTTATGTGTTATATGTGCAATGTGCTTTCCTGTGTTAATCTGGTATTGATTTTATACCATTGATCATGTAGATCATGTCTCGTATCACTTTTGGTATTGTGTGACATCCCCAATTTCTCGGCCAGAAAAGACCGATTTGTTTATGCTTTGTTTTATAAATCAGAGTAATCGTTTAAAGAAAACGGTTGCGGAATTTGTTCCCAAAACAAGATATGATAAAAACTTATCAAAACATTTCTCAAAGAGAATGTATTTTCATTAAATAATAAAACATCGGGATGTCATGTTCCGATACAGACACATAAGCATAAACAGAACATACATTCATTTACTCTAGTGATTTACATCTCGTTTAATCTCTCAGTGCAAAGCAGCTTCGTATTGATACCTGTGATACAATTAAACTGAGTGGGTCAGGCTTGGGAGCCTGGTGAGCATATAGGGTTTTCATCCCACAATGTTATATCATATAAATATATATAGAACATCCAAAATTATATAATTTCACCATATAAAGGCAACTCTTATCCCACCCCATCGATCCTCACAACGCCACGATCAAAACTCTCGTATCTAAACTTTTCCTCTTTATCTGATCCCTACTCACGGATCTAAACTAATCTCTCCACCTGATCCATACTCTCGGACCTAAAACTAACCTCTTGGTCTAATCCATACTCCCGGATCTAAACTAATCTCTTGGTCTGATCCATACTCCCGGATCTAAAACTGTGCCCAATCCATACTCCCGGACTAGGGACAATTAACTATGTCTTTATCCATACTCCCAGATTAATAACAAGTTTACCTATTGGTCTGATCCATACTCCTGGATCTAAAACTGTGCCCAATCCATACTCCCGGACTAGGGACAATTTACTATACCTAAAATCATGTTTTGATCCATACTCCCGGATCTAAACTGTGCCCAATCCATACTCCCGGACTAGGGACAATTTACTATACCTAAATCCTATTCTGATCCATACTCCCGGATCTAAACTGTGCCCAATCCATACTCCCGGACTAGGGACAATTTACTATGTCTTAATCCATACTCCTGGATTAATAACAAGTTTATCTCTTTTCCTATTCCATATTCTCGGATCTAAATCCAATCTCTTGATCTAATCCATACTCACGGATCTAATCTACCCATGTCCTACCCAACATATTCGTAGATACAAAATATACATACAATTTAACTCATTAAAACCTATATAGTTCATCCATTCCATACTCATCTCAAATAAACAAATAATATATAAACACATAGCACGTATTTCATAACAAATACTTAATATTTATGTGTTAGAAGAAAGTGACCACACACTCACCCAAAACATATACTTAATACATTCAAACAATATTTGTATTATGATCGTGTTTATGAAAGGGACTATACACTCACTTGATTAGAAGATGATCGGACAGCACTACGACTTGTAGAAGTAGTATTCTTCGGTGAAACCGGGATCACTTCACACACCGGGTTTCTCGCGGGCAGAGCTTCGGCTCGGAAACTCTTTTCTTCTCGGGATCTTCGGGCTTCGGGACTTGCTTCAGGTCTCGGGGTTGATACCGGGGCTTCGGGGTTACTTATTTTCACATAAATCGATGTAGTATGGGAGAGAGATGAGAGAATGAGCAATCAAACTCGGCTGGCCCTTCAAATCTATTTATGGGGCAAAACTGGCCCTTGCCACGTCGTAGAACCTTTTCCCACGTCGTGGGATTGATTGTCACTGCATGCGTCATCCCAAGTTGCATCTGGGGGACTCATGGAGGTGTCAGGAAACTTGCCACGTCGTGGTCTCTGATAGTTTTGGGGTTTCGCGCCCCGAACTTCAGAAATTAATAACTTTTGCATACGAACTCCGTTTTCGACGTTCTTTATATCGACGCGAAGGTGAGATTATGCTCTACAACTCTCGTTTAGACTCCATTGGCTAATTTTGACTTTATTTTTAATATATTATAATTATATTACTTATATAATATCTTTAGTAGGTCGGGACAGGAAAACTCCGTTCGAAATTCATAACTCCTTCATCTGAACTCCGTTTTCGTCTGTCTTTTTATCGTTGGACTAATATCGAAGAAATATTCGACTCTCGTTTAGATCACTAAGGATAGATATCTATCTACCTTAAATTCACTATTTACGTCCCGCTGGGTCGCGCTGGGTCATGCCGGTTTTGTCGCGAAACTTTGACAGGTCATAACTTCTTCGTTATAACTCGGATTTTGGCGTTCTTTATATGCACGGAAACCTTGAGACATATAATAAAACTTGGTTAAGATTAATCCTTCTAAATAATCTTCCATCAAAAAGTCATTTTTGATGCTTATCTTCTCTAAATTGACTACCCGGATCTACGGGCGTTACATATTGGCTTTGAGCCTTTGGCCATGTAGAGCATGACTCGTATTATTTTGGTATTGGATTTATGCCTTTGGCCATGTAGATCATGTCTCGTATCACTTCTGATAGTGGCTTTGTGCCTTTGGCCAAGTAGAGCATGACTCATATCACTTTTGGTATTAGCATAGGGCTAGGTAGGACTGAAAGCCTGTATATTCTAGCAAAATGATAATCTGAAATTGTATTTTTGTGTGCCACTTGGGCTGAAGTTTTATGATGTATATCATGTTGAAATTGTTGTATAGTCATGTACTATCGGAAGATTTAGAATAGTTAATACTATTACTTTTTGTACTTAGTGTTCATATATGTATATGAATTATAAATTCCTGGGTAATTATGTAAAATATAAAACCTTGTAAAAATCTTAATACTTGGTTTGTATCCCTGCTTTTTGGTTTTTAGATCATCAATGTAAATTATATTATGAATATGCATATATCATGTTTAGAATAATATGATAAAGCTTAGAGAAGGCGTTCTCTCACGTAGATATGAAGTATTTTATATAAATTACGTGTTATGTGTGCATATTATCTGTTTACTTGATATCTATGTTGGATGAACATTTTTATACACATTTTAAATGACTTAAACCGTATACGTATTTTATCTCTACACAAAATGTTGGGTATAACATGGGTAGATGAAATAGATGATGTGTGATAAAATGATAAGAGGTCTTGATGTTTACGACGATCCAGTCATCTAGCGGAGTATAGATGAAATAGATAATGGTTGCCTTATTTTACATAAATTGTTGAGGTATCCCCTAAGCAGTGTTGTCACCCTTATGAAAATCCTTAGGCTAGGTCCTTATATTAGATGTTTTAGGGACGTAAAGTGAGGATAACGGAACACAAAATCGGGTTTGTTGGGTTTGATGAAATTAATAAACTTATTATTGTGGTTTGAAAACCTATGTGGTCACTAGGCTCCCAAGCCTGACCCTATCAATTTCTTATATTACAGGTGTTGAGTGTAGGAGTTGCGCCATTTGGCTTGTTTGTTAGGTCCATTAATATCACGGATTGGGCCTGTCCAACCGTGTTTTTGTAATTAGGGTTTAGTATATAAGATTCATGTATGCATCGTTGTTAGTATGCTTCAAGAAGTTATTTTCTTTTATTGTACTGTAACCCTAGCACACCTCTACAGTCCAAGTTCTTGATCGAGCTCTTCTGAGGTGTTTCTGTTTTAATCATTCAACACCTATTTGATTCATTGTGTTCTTAGTATTGCTTACTTTTAATTTTATTGTCAAGGATCTAATCGAACTTAAAAGAGTTTTCCAACTCTATAATTGGTATCAGATTAGGAGACTGTGTAATACATACGCATCTCTTTTTTTGAAGAAGGTTTTAGGGTTTCCGCTATCATCATTTCTGTTAGAGTCGTCATCTTTCTATTGACGTTGCTCTTAGATCACGATCTTACCCTAACTCAGTTTACTAGTCTGATTCTTGGTAGGTTTTCAAACAAAATCATCATGTCTCATGACGACTCACCTTCAACCCTATCAACATATCCAACAGTATCGGATCTACAACAAGAATCCCGATTTTATACACTCATGACTATGAAGTATGGACACATCACTTTGAGGACTATGTCGTTTGTATAGAGGACAATGGTTATATTATCTGGGAGGCGATTACCATATGTCCATTTGTTCACTCTGGAACGAATAGAACCATCAAGATCCAAAAGGAATACAATTAGCTTATGATTGACGTGGAGAAAGTTCCTCAAGATAAGAAGGAAAAACTAATGTGCAACGTCAAAGCAATGAGGACGATCAGATTTGCCCTACAATCTGATACCTTTCATGTTGTTAGATCATGCACAACAACAAAAAAAATATGGGATAGGATCAAAGAGCTTTATTCCACATATTAGGATCTACAGCATTCAATACAAACTCTTTTACTCTCTGAGTTCGGTGACTTCAAGCAAAAGCCAAAAGAAAAACTCGTTCATGCGTTTGAACATTTGAATCATCTTCTCAGCAAGATGATCAAACATGGAATTGGCAGGGAGGTTATAGAGTAGAAGGTCACTTTTATGAATGGCATGAGACCCGAATGGATGGTTGTAGTTCGACTGTGAAAGCTCATGAACAATTTAAGACCTATTCGTTGGAAAAGCTTGTTGGAATAATAAAATCACACGAAAGTGTTGTGACTAAGGAGAAGAATGTGGTTTCAAGTATGGGATCTTTGGCCCTTCTCTCGAATGGCAAGAGTGTGGTTGAAGAAGAAGAAGAATTGGATCTTTCTGAATGTGATCTGACAAATGAAGAATATACATGTTTGCTCGCAAAAAGTTCCCTATCTCCAAGAACCGAAACTGGCAAGGGAGCTATAAATCTGAAAAGGCAAAAAAAGGAGGTTAAACATGCTCCTAAGCAAGAAAAAGCAAAGATTGAGAGCAAGCTAGTGGGTGATTCCAGATATGATTGTCACTTTTGTTGGGGCAAAAATCATTTTGCTAAAGATTGTGTTTTGAAGAAATTGTTCGAAAAGAATGAGGGTGAAGATGATGAAACTTATTACTTGAGTAAGCTGGAAGAAATCAAGAAGAAAAAGGTTGCTAACAATACAATGAATGTTTTAATTGTGCAGGAAAACATTGTTGATGATGAGTTTGGAGGCATAGAAGTTTGGTCTTCTGAATTCGAAGATGAAGAAGTTCGCAAGCCCACACATGGCAGGGCTTTCGTGGCGAAGGAAGATAACTCTGATGATAGGGTCTCTAATGTATCTAACAACTAGTAGACCAAATCTTATGTTTTCTGTTTGCTATTGTGAAACTTTCCAATTCAATCCACGAGAACCTCATCTGGTGGCTGTGAAAAATATTTTCAAATATTTGAATCGAACCTCATCTCTCAGTCTTTGGTACCTTGCAAAATCATGCTTCTTTGTTCAGAAATTCTCCGATGCTGATCTTGGAGGATGTGGTCTTGACCGAAAAAGTACCACAGACAGATGTCAATTCCTTGATGGAAAACTAGTTAGCTGGCAATCCAAGAAACAAACGTACGTCTCGCTCTCTACAGCCGTAGCTGAATACATTGCCACAGCGTCTTGCACTTCCCAAGTCATTTGGATACAAAGTAAACTTAGAGACTATAACCTAAACATGAAAAAGATACCCCTCTATTGTGAATCAGAAAGCGCTATTCAGATATGTCACAACCCAATGCAACACTCTACAACGAAACATATCGCACTGAGATACCACTTCATCAAGGATCAGGTAGAAGATGGTAACATTGAAGTCCACTTTGTTCGATTCGTTGATCAATTAGCTAACATTTTCACAAAAGCCTTACCTGAAGCAAGTTTCAATAAAATACTTCAAGGCTTGGGTATGATGGAAGCTGAGTCAGTACCAAATCCACTTTCGCTTCATTAAAATTAGACAAGAAAAATAGAGCGAACTCTCGGTCAATTTCAGTTCCGGATTTTTCGGGAACCGAACGCTCAATCCATTTCGCTTTGTCACTTGAAGGTGATGTTTCGGTTGTGTAATTTTTGTATATTGTGTATGTCCTTTCTAAATTAATTTTATGCTTTTCTTTTTCATTTCATAAAATCCAAAAATATTCTCTTTTCTGTTTTTATTTCTTTTCAAAAAATTCATAAAATCCAAAGATTTTTTTGATTTTTTCTAGGTATTAGTTTGTGTTAAGAAAAATCAAAATGGTCAAAAATATTTTAATTCACGTTTAGTTTTTTTTTTCATTTTTCTTTTTCGTAACATCAAAATACCAAACATATCACATTGCAAGGGCTCATGGACAACTTCTAATGAAGTCGCTGGGGCATGTATATCTCTATTTATCTTTGTACTAGTTAAGTGTCCCTAGAAGCATGATGTTGCATGTTAACCGAAGCCTCACAGACTTCTAGTTAAGCCTTAATGATTCGATATATACAAATCGATTCTTCCCAATCAGGCTGATAAATTCACTTGAGTCACGAGCTACCTTACTCTTCTCCTACTGAGTCAAGAGTTAACTGTTTGGTCACTTTCGCATAGCAGAGGTACTTTTGGTTCTTTAACCACCTCATCACTTTTCTCCATCATACTTCATCACTTCATGAAAGTAACCCTTGAGACTTTCAGAATTTACCACTGAGGTTTATGGTTACACAACATCTGCGTTCATGATCTTATTTTCGTTCCACCACGTGCTGAGTGAAACCCAAAATCCAACACATACAACGGTGAACAATCAAATGTTCTAGTTTTCACCCAAGTATTGACGAAACCGCTTTAAGTGGGACATACTATGAAATATCTTTTTATTTTTTAGCGGTCTTTATGAAATTGTCTAACACCAAGACTTTTCTATCCAAAAAGGTCCAGTTTAATTTTGTTTTTGAGATTTCAACACACATCATCAAGTCATTGAAAAATGTTCAAACCTACTTGTTTTATAGACCACATCGGTCTCACAAGTACTTCATCCAACATTCGGTCTTATATCAAGGTCGGTCGTTCGATTGAAGTGTCAGCCACCCTAATAGCCTTATTTAGAAAAGATGCCTTTCAATGCTTCTTAATAAGTATCTTATCGTATTTTGATGGGAATCCACACAGACACTTCTAAGTCTCTCTTGACTTTGAAGGAAGAGATTCGTGCCCGGGATCTACTGCTTTGTGTCTTAATTGACATCACTTATATCCTACAACTAATTTGTTTTATTCCTTTTCATTGGCAAACTCTTGCACGAAGTTCTTTATGATTTTCCACAAGTCTTGATCATGGTACTAATGGCTATTTCTCAGATATAAAGTTTCAGTTCTATATGCTGTACTGATACATTTTGTTGGGACCGAAGGCAATTAATTGTGTGTGCAGCAAAATGGTGAGTCACCAATGGGAATTTGAAATGGTTCAAAATTAAAAAGGTGGTGAAAAGATTTGATTCAAATTAAAGCGCGTGAGAAGATCGAGCGTCACCTATTGTCACGCCGTCTTACACGCTTTTTGAGGGTTTATAGTTGTCAAATCGCACCTATTTAGGCGACGTTTCCGAAATTACAGTTGCTTTATCATCATTGTGTTTCTCTCTCATGGTAATCGTATAAAGGGGTTTTTCATCTCAATTTTACCCTCTCACCACCAACAAAATCCTCTCAAGCAATAAAAGATGATTTCTCTCTCTACTTTTCATCTTCTCCACTACAAGCTTCGTTAATGGCAGACTCATCTTCTACTCATGAACAGAGTGCACAGTCCTCGCTTCTCACCATAAAGCCAAACCAAAACCTGATAATCGAACTGTCTCCTTTCCAGTATGATTCTTCCATGCTTCAGGTGGTTGAATGCCTCAAATATTCACCACTTGTGGTGGCACTAACCAAGGTGGAATCTGTTCCAATATCCTTGCTTTCTCAAGTTTACTCAACGACGGTATACGATAAAATGAAGAAGAGGATTATCTTTAAGATATTCAATCACAAGACATCGATTTCCAAAGCTAGGTTTTGTTTGCTGTCGAGGTTAACCGTCAACGACTCCATAATCAATCCAGAATCCATCAACACAACTTAATTGTTCACTATGTTTTATGATATGGGGTATAGTGAAGTTCTCACCACGGTAACAAAATTCAAGAAACCATCCCTTCCTCCACAATGGAATGGCCTTTTCACTCTCCTTTTCAAGGGTTTATCGGAGAGGGTTGCCGGGTCGGACGGGGCTAGCAAGGCGTTCATGAATCTTCTTTATGGTCTATATTATGGAGTCAACATGGACTTTGGGTCAATTTTATGGACTCAATTGGTTCAGAGTCTCAACTCAACTTCTCGTTACTCTGAAATCTCTTGTGGTAGATTTTGGACCCTAGTTACTCAGTGAGAAGTTCCAAATTCCAACAATGGCAGACTCGTTGATGTTGTCCATCACTACTTTTCACACCAACAAAATTATTTTTTCTGATCCAACAAATTTTATGTTCAGCGGTTCAGTTCCAGAATCAGTGTACATGTGTGTTTATGGAGAAAGCAAGCTCATCAAAGAATACAAGAAACTCACTTCTGAGATGCAAAGTTCTCTGGAAGTTGCTGATAAACCAGCCAAACGAGGGAAGAAGGTTGACCGAAAAAGCGAGAAGGAAGGACCCTCTTCTAAAGTCGCTACACCCAAGAAGCGAAAATATGAACAAGCAGCTCCTTCTGCTCCCAATAAGAGAAAGATCAAGAAGAAGGCACACAAGCCTAAGGTTCAGTCTTCTAGTGATTCTGAATATGCTCCATCTGACCAACAACCTGAACCCGTGTCAAGCGACAGTGAACATTCTCAACATGAGAGTTCGCTCCGAGGTAATTCGCCTCCTCCTTCACCGGTTCATCAAGGTACCCGGACTTCACCTCCTCCATCTCCTACTCATTCAATTCCTATAAGTATTGCTCCATGTCCTCCAACGATTTCAACTTCCACTACCACCTCTATTCCAATTCCAACCCCATTATTCACCGAAGTTACCACCACAACCACACCTACAACCGAACCTCAAGTTCGTGTCAACGTATCTGATACGGGGGCACCTGCTTCTGGAACCGAAACCCCAATTTCTTTGAAACCACTATCTGTGACAACCGTCAATTTCTGGTCAAGTTAAAGTCAAACAAAGTCAACAGGTCAAACTGGTCGACTCAACTAGTGCTTATATGTTAGGGCTTACTCTATGTTCACTAATGTACAACTCTATATCTTAATGCAAAGTATCACTTGGAAGTTTCAAATGTTCAGACATTCTAAACCCTAATCAGGTTGAGTGATGTAACAACTCTATAAAACACTATTTTGTTCCCTTCGGGGGTGTGTAACACTCAAAATATGGTGTAACAAAGCCTACGGTCCTTGCACTATGAAGAAAAACACTAATAAAGGCCCCCGACAAAGTCTCTCTAAATCTCTCCCACTCTATCTCTCTCTATCCCAAATATCTTTCTCTATCTCAAATCTCTCCCAAATCTCTCTCAAACTTCTATAAACATCCGTACCAACCCAATCCTTTCCTTTGTTAAAAATAGCTCAAAACCGAAGGAGAAAATTCAAAAGAACCCTCTTGGTCCGAAATACCTTCTCTAGAACCGAACAATTTCGCTCCGGAGACCTCTTGATTCGGAATCTTCTCATCCGGACAATCTCGCATGCTCCAGCATCCCCTACCACTTCGGAACCTCCTCATCTGACCAACCTGCTTCGGAAGGATTTGCACGGGCAAGCCTCGCACCTCAAAAGCCTCTGATCCGCTCCGGAATCTGCTGACCCACTCCAGAACCGAGGATATGCTTTGGAATTCATGGTTTGGCTCCGGAAATTATCATATGACTCTGGAATTTACCATTTGACTCTGGATTTTCAACCATTTCGGACATTTTAGTAATTTTAAGTGATTTTGACTCCGGAAATTCCCTCAGACATCTAATTTTCCTAAGTAAAACCCACAAAACTCCTATTTTATGCCAAAATTGAAGCCTTAAAGCACATTTTCATGAAATAATGTCTAAGGATATATTATTTTATTCACCCACTTGACGACTTGTATGGACTTGATTGGTTGAAAACTTACCTTCCCAATGTGATATCACACTTACCCAAGCAAATGTCACTTCACCATCAATTCTCACCACCTTTTTCTTATCCCACATGCATATATACGGACTAAAGGCCCTCCTAAACCCATTCACAGTAAACATTTTCTCATACTTTCTCCTAAAGGCACTTTCCCTCCTTTTCCCTTTTCTCTTCAAGATATTCATCTAATATTCCTAGGAGATCCCATATTTCTTTCAAGAAAGACTCTTAAGGATTTTTGGTAAGTACGTATATATAATCTAAGTGTTTATGCACATATTTTCATAAGGCTTCATTATATTCACACATTATTGTGTGTTTAACATAATAGGATACGATTAGCTTCACGTACTTCTAAACTCAAAGATCATCGTTTTTATCTCGTGAATTTAACCGCGACTACACATAAGGTGAGTTCATACCCCTATATTTTCACATCTTTACTATATATATATATATATTTTTTTGGGGGGGGGGGGGGGGAGGGATACAAGTGAAATGCAAGAAAAACTTATGTTAAAATACGAATTTTTTCATATAGTTTCTAATTTTTGTCTACATTTTGTATAAATGTTGAATATGTATAATTACGTTACTACTAATGTTATACTTTACATGCAAAGTGGGTAATACACAAAGGTTTTTCATTCAAACGGAACACACTTTTAAAAGTATAATAGGAATAGTTTATAAGATATTCATGATATTTTACACACTATAAACACTATAAAGAGGAAATACTTACATTTACAAGAAAGATGGACTTTTCATACGTAAATCTATTGATACTAAATTTTGTGAGACAAATTGATTTCTCCGTACTTTTAAGTACGCATTTTAAAGTCATGTATTATAAACCATAATCTCTTGTAGGGAGAGCGTGATATTTGTGTATAGATCTATACGGGACTGACAATCCCGCACCTAAACTGTTAGCTACAGTTAGACTGGCAGGTCTGGGGTGACAAATATCATATCATTTCAACGCCTGAACAACGTTGTTACAGGCAGTTTGGGTCAATAACACGGTTATAAAACCTCACATGGAGTATTAATAATAAATTTTGGTTTACGGGGCTATCAAACGCTTTAGTGATTATATATAGTTATATATATCTACTTACATTATTTTAGGTATGGTAAATACTTATGCATTCCGGTTTTGGAACTTTTAAAACCACCACATATTTATAGAAAATATTGGATTTTCTAGAAACAAGCTCGGTTACTTTATACATAAAGGCATGCAATTCTTATACAAAAACGCTTATGAACTCACCAACTTAATTGTTAACACTTTTTCGAAACTACTTGTATTTCTCAGGGATTCAGTAATACATGTAAACACTAGCTTTTAGGGAAAGGAAGCTAAGGTGTCAGTTCAAAACTCATTTTGTCATCATACTGTAATTTATTTTGAAACATGTATCACATGCAACAATGTAACTTTTTAAATTATATTTATGATGGTTGTATTACTTTCTTTACTATTACTCAACTGTTATGATACTACATGAAGTCATCCGCCCCCGAATGTTTCCGCCGTTCTGGTTTGGGGGTGTGATACTATCTACATCTCTCTCACACGAATATGAACCTGTTCTTGGTGGAGACAATGTTGACTTTGATTCTTTCTACTACATCCCTTACAGAGTTCAAAACGATGACGATGATGATGCTCCTATCACGAAGAGGCATTTACGAGATCTTAATGAGAAGCTTGACAAAATACTCTCTTCTTCCTCCCAAACTCCAACCGAATCCTACTCTGAGGTTGCTATCAAGGAAATGTTGGCTACCTTTGTTAAGGAACATGATTCATCCATTTCCAATGCTGCCAAAGCTATCGATGCTTCCACCTCTGTTTTCTAGAAAGCCACACTCGCCATTGAAGATTTCACATCAGATTGCAAGAAAGTGACCGAAAATGTCGATAAACTAATCTCTGATGATAATGTGTTTCTGGATTCTCTTCAGGCTACTGCACGGAAGAATGCACAAACTGTTACTACTGTGGTTGACAATCTAATGAGTTCCCTTTAAGCAGAGAAGAAGCACTTTGAAGAAGCTCGTCAAAGTCTCAAATATGACAACACAGAGCTTCAATCAACAATTCATGCGCGACTTGATAAACTTCAGGCTGATCTTGCTATGGAAAACAAAGTCATGGAGGAACTTGCTTACAAAACCACTCAAGCTCTACAACTCTCTCTGGAACTTAAAGAAATTGATGATCTCAAGACTGAGTGAGCTATTATCAAAAGCAACGTTGGTGATGTGCACTCTCTTCTCTCCAATCTCCTGGAAGCTCACGATTTGGTCCTTACAATTACCGTTCGATGTCACTTGGCTGAAAAGCTAAGACCAGCTCTTGATATGCTGAGTCGTATTGAGGGTGTTCTGGAGCCTATCGTCCCTCCGAAACAAGGTGGAGAAGTCAATCAAGGTCAACCACTCCAACCTCCAACAAGCAAATAGTCTCCAATTCCATCACAACTACTAGTCACCACAGAACAAAAGGATAATGAAGCTTCGGGTTCTAGTGTGAAGGACAAAGGCAAGAAGATTATAAATGATAGCGATGAGGAAGAAGCTGAAGAAGATGCTCTGAAACGAAAACAACGCGATCGGGAGATTGATGAAAATCTTTGCATTGCGAAAGAGCAAGAAGAGAGGGAAAGAAAATTAAAAGAAGCTCACGACACAATGGAATGCAGAAAAACTCTATTTACTTTGTGGTCGTTGGAGAAACTTCTGAAAGAAGAAATCGAGTCCCCCAGTACTCATTGGCTTGAACCAGTCGTATCCTTTGACTGTGATAATTCAAGGGACTCTCAGTTCGACATGCCCATTATCCGAAAGGCATTTGTTTTTCATTGCTTCGAGCCAACAGTTGTTGTTCCCTCTCCTGAACCGAAGGTTGATCGAGAACTATTTGATTACTATCTAGCTTTCTTTCAACCTCAATACCTAACGTGGAGCGCTCATAAGATTACATAAGTCAAGGTATGCAAACCAACCCCGGCAGGAAATTTTATTAATGTGAAATTCAAAGTGACCTGAGGCTTTGACAGCTCGGTTCATATGATATCTCTTGTCGATCTGCCGAACTTGAATCCACATGACTGGATCCTCTTGAACAACTTCTTGCTTCTTGATCAACAACAATACGAGCCTATCATTGATCACATCAAATGGATGCTGGTATGCTACATTCATGAGGTCACTAAGATGGATCAAGAAATCGCTTCCGCCTTAAGGAAGAAGCCCACGATCAAACCAATTGGGAAGGCAAGCGACATTAACAATATGCAAATGGGTAGAATTGACTCTAAGAATAACACAATCATGTTCACTAGAGCCGAAGGCCAAAAATTCTTGTTAGCTCTTAATGACAAACATTTGTTCTCCACCACCTGTCCAGAGCACATTCTTGACATAATCCACAGGTGTAATCAAAACAATGAAGCTGATAAGAAAAATTTTACGGATATGTTTCGGTGGTATATTCTCTTTCGTCTAATACTTCTTGCCATCATACCGAAGCTATTCAATACTGTGAAGAAATCAACTCTTACTCAACCGAAATGATCTCTCGCCTCAATTGGTGCAAAGGGGGAGATTGTTGAGTGTAGGAGTTGTGCCATTGGGCTTGTTAGGTCCATTAATATCACGGCTTGGTCCTGTCCAACCGAGTTTTTGTAATTAGGGTTTAGTATATAAGATGCATGCATGCATCGTTGTTAGTATGCTTCAAGAAGTTGTTTTCTTTTATTGTACTATAACCCTAGCACACCTCTACAGTCAAAGTTCTTGATCGAGCTCTTCTGAGGTGTTGTTGTTTTAATCATTCAGCACCTGTTTGATTCATTGTGTTCTTACTATTGCTTACTTTTAATTTTCTTTTCAAGGATCTAATCGATCTTAAAAGAGTTTTCCAACTCTACAACAGGTAGTGACACAAGAGTATAGTTGGATAACTTGACAAGGAATTATGGATTATAGGCCATTAGATATAAATAAATATTGTAAGGCCTATGTTGTTTTGTTTATGCTTTTGATCTGTATCGAATATAACATCCCAAGGTTTTAATATAATGAAATACATTTCTTCGGAAATGATTTGATAAATTTTTATCGTATTTATCTTTTGGGAACAAATTCCACAATACTTTTCTTTAAAAGGGTACTCTGATTTTCGAATAAAGCATAAACAAATCAGTCTTTTATGACCGTGAAATTGGAGATGTCACAGTCGGCAAGAACATTGGCATTTGAAGAACTAAAATGTTGCCTCACCAGCGCCCCGGTTTTGGTGCAACCAAATATCAAAAACATGTTCCAAGTTGAGTGTGATGTCCCGGGTCTTAGCGTTGATGGTATCCTTAGTCAGGAGGGGGGCCCGATTGCCTTCTTTTGTGAAAAACTAAACGAGGTCAAGCAAAAGTATAGTACCTATGATAAGGAATTTTATGCAATCATTCGATGTTTGGATTACTGGAGGCATTACCTTTCACACACTGAATTTATCTTATTTTCAGATCACCAGACTTTTTGTTTTATTGAGGGGCAACATAAGTTAAACCCACAACATGCTAAGTGGGTTGAGTTCTTACAAGATTTTTTGTTTGTCATTCGTCATAAGTCCAGGGCGACAAACACAGTGGCCGATGCTCTTAGACATCGTCGCGGGTTTCTCACATTACTCAAAGTTCGTGTGGATGCGTGTGAACGATTTGCGACACTATATCCGGATGAACCAGATTTTTTGACGATTTGGATAGCCTGCCGGGTTGCACCATCCCAGGGATATTCACTACATGATGGGTTTCTCTTTAAATTTATCCGGTTATGTGTACCCTAGTGCTCGTTGCGAGAGGGCGATTGTGTTAGAGGGACACCAAGGGGCATTGGCAGGTCATCAGGGGAGGGCTAAGACGTTGAAACTTGTAAAAGAACATTTTTTTTGCCAAAGATGAGTTTTGTTATCACTCGGTTTGTTGATCAGTGTCGAACATGTCATGTTGGCAAAACACACCACTCGAACACGGGACTCTATACGCTGTTACCGGTATCAGAGGGCCCGTTTGGAAGATGTTAGTCTCGATTTCACACATGGGACTTCCCTGCACGACCGCACGCAATGCAGAAAGACACTGTAATGGTGGTGGTGGATAGGTTCTCTAAAATGAGCCATTTAATTCGGTGTGCCAAAACTTATGATGCTAGTCAGGTGGCTCGTGTTTACTATACGAAGATCGTGAGATTGCATGGTGTGCCAAAGTCGTTGACTTCTGATCGAGATGTGAAGTTTGTGAGTCACTTTTGGCGTACACCGTGGAAGCGGTTGGGTTCCCGGCTTCACTTTAGTAGCACGCACCACCCGCAAAGTGACGGACAGACGGACGTGACGAATAGAAGCCTTGGTAATTTGCTACGGAGTCTTGTGGGATCGAATCCAAACAGTGGGACTTTGTACTTCCTTAAGCCGAGTTTGCCTATAATAGTTTCACACATCGTTTGACGAGAATGAGTCCCTTTCTTATTGTGTGCAGTTGAAATCTGTTCACACCTGTGGATTTGGTGTCATTGCCTACTGTCGAGTACTTTAGTGCTGAAGGGGAGGAGAGGGCGGATCAGATTAAGAGCATACACAAATAGGTTCACGATCAGATCACCAATAACAATTTTGTGTATCAAAGGAGGGCCAATCTGCGACGTAAGAAGTTGGTGTTTGACGAGGGTGATCTTGTATGGATTCATCTTAGCAAGGATCGGTTTCCGGGGGGTCAAGCGAGTAAGTTACAACCCCGTGCAAATGGACCATTCAAAGTGTTGAAGTGGATCAAGGATAATGCGTACAAGATAGATCTACCCGGGCATCATAATGTGTTAGCCACGTTCAATGTTGCTGACCTGTTCCCGTTCTTGCCCAAGCTGGATGATCCATTTGACTCGAGTACGAGTCCTTTTGAAGTGGGGGAGGATGATGCAGTTAGGTTCCGTCAAGACCCGACCCGTCTACATCGGATATGGGATCCTATTGAAGGGAATCACGTGGGAATTAGGATATTTTATCTTATCTTAGTTTTAAAATAGTTCGCTATTATCAGATTAGTTTAGGATAATCCTTAAGGGTTAGTTCCCTTTTTCACAGATAGTTTAACCTATTAATTGTTTTGGTTTTTTTTTTTGTTTTACGATCAGTTGATCTTTTCCTAGTTAAGAAATAAAAGTGATTCCCATTCCCAAATCTGGTGTCTCGTGATTACTTATAGGAAGAACTGCATTACTATGAATTCACATGCTAGAAAAATTAAAGATTAAATAAATTGAATAATCAAAAAATGTTTAGTTGCTCATATTATAATTGGATACAAAATGGTAGTCTTAAAAAGAAATTTACAAACTCGAAGTACTTCAAATATTTAAGTACGTAGTTAACTTGTAACTAATAATGGGGCATTCCATAAATTGTGGTTATTTTTAAAAAAATGAATTTTTTGGTGTAGCAACCATGTTTAGCTTATTTTTAATTTCATGAATTTGATCTGCAAAAGCAATCAACCTCAACATAAAGTAAAATAAAGACATCAATTGTAAATTACTATGGAAAAACTCTCTTAGTTTTGATTATAAGGTATAAAAACCTAACAAAAAACAACTCCATTGGTTGTAAAATGGTTGTAAACGATTCATAAATACTGCCCTCCTCTCAGGTTTTTATTTTCATTGAACAACACCATTGATTTGCTTTCTCAATCTATGCTAGTAAACTTGATCTTATGGATTAGTCGAGACAAATTGAGCACATGAAGAGATAGAGTTTGGATAAAAAAAAGTTTCATTGGTTATAATAAATTACAAAGTCAAATAGTACCGAAGGAACCAAAAATAGAAACACAATTCCTTTTTACTTGAATTTTTCTAGGAAAATGTGCATCATTCGGTTGTCAGGTTCATATTTTGCCAAAAAAATTTACTCAAAACGGTTTCATTGCGAGATAGAAGACTCTAATAATGTAAATTTTCTTCCACCTTTCTCATACAATTTGCACCTAAAAGATTGGCACCAACATTGATTCCTTACAATGGAAACATTGATTTCAAACCGTTGTTCGCATGGAGGATTATTCACTGACAATTTTTTGTTGACATTAAAATCCTCATTATTATTTTCCAAATAAAATTGAATATTTATTGTGAAAAATGATAAATGGCGCAATCGGCAAAAATAGCTGGTAGCGGATAGTTTCTAATTGGTAGCATTTTGTTAAACGTTACGTAAAGTAACATTTGGATTTGGAGCATTTTGTTTAAATTAAACGCTAGAAACATGTAGTGTCAAACGAGACTTTCTGTTTAAAACTGAGCTTTTTGTCAAACACTAGAAGCTAGAAACTCTCAAACGCTCCCAATAGTTAAAAGCTAGAAGCTAGAAGCTCTCAAACGCTCACAAACCCTCTATTAAAAGGTTTAACTTTTTTCAACTTTGAGAATCAATTACTTTCTGATGTTGTGGTCAAAACCAAACTAGGTAGTTGATTCTTAATTAATACTATGATTGAATACAGTATAAGTAACATGAGGTCCAATTCAAATTACAAATAAGAAAGAAATAAAAGTTGAAGGTTTAAAGTCATCAAAGAACATAGGGAACTCTATACATCTAGTCAATATCATACAAAAAGATATGGTTCTCTTAGGCGTTTTATCGAACACATGGTGGATGGAAAAAAATGTAAAATCTTTAAACAAATAACCGGATAACAAGACAAAAAAAAAAGGAAAAACACCACATCAACAACTTAATCAGTGACATAGAAACAAACACATACTAGTGATTAAAATGGTATAGATAATAATACAATTTAAAACACAAAAATGATAAATCGAAGAACTTAATGTAAACAACAATCTTTCTTTAGTTGAGGGTTCAAGAACTTTTAACTGTAGCAGCAATCGATAAGTAAAATGGACCGACACAAATTGGAATTGTATGAATATTTTTTGGAATGGATTGTCATAAAATTGCTTCTCACCTTGCCAATTAACCCCAAAATATCTCGATAATTGTTGATTTTCTAGGATTTCTTTGCTGATTTTTCAGATATAAAGTTGGATGTTTGAAATCGAGTTTAAGCACCAAAAAAATAGGGTTAAATAGTAAAGAAACTTCGAGCCGGAATCGATAGTAGAAGAGGTTTAGAAACGGAACACATGTCAAAGTTAATGTTTAAAAAGATAGCCATGTGTCAATTCAAAGAATCATTTATTAAAATTACTAGGTGTAAAATCTGTGTATTACACAGATTGATTAAAAAAAATTAAAATGTAAATAATAAGTATTTTTTTTAAATAAAAGGTTGAAATAAGGAATGAATAAACATATTAATTAAAATTTATTATAATATTTATTACATTCGATACTTTACCTATATAAATATAAGATTATGTGGTATTTTAATTTTAAAATTTGAAAAAAACCAAAAAAATTTCCATTTAAATATTATTTATTTAAAAAATATCACAAAATGCAAAGTATCAAAACTTATTATAGATTAATATCTGGCAAAAAAAATATTTATTTATTAAGAAAGATTAGAATTAGAATAAGAAAGAAGATAAGATATACAAATCCCAAAATGGATCAAAGCGTCACTTTATTATCACAGAGAGTAGAAGCAATCCAAACACTTTGACATCATTTGGTGCAAAAAGATAACCAAAGTTATTACTAAATTTTCTTTTATATGATCCTTTTTACGACATACGCAACATCAAGAACACAAAAAATCCTTTGGGATTCAATTCTAAATCATTCATGAAAAGTGAAAACCCGATACACAATTTACAAAGGTATTCTCATGTAAGTATACCCTTTCCACTTATTCGAAAATGCCACATCATCCATTTCTGTAAGAGTTGAAAAAAATCACTTGGATAAAAATGGCGATTTTTTTCATTTCCTGAGTGAGAGGAACTCAAAGCTGCGGACGGGATCATCATTGCCACTTTTTGTAGTACGAGAAAAAACCGATTGTTTGGTGTCGTATCCCGGTTGGACTCTATGAGCAGTCGACAACCGCCCACCTCCACCACTTCCCGCCACATGTCGGCTTGACCGGACTTCCATTGGTTCGCCGGAGGAACTTGGCCTGCCACCAGGAATGGCGGCACGTTTTGACGAGTCCCCGTTTCGAGATGACCGGAGTTTTTCAGAATCGGGTTGCTGTGGATTAAGAAACCATAAATTCTGTTTTTAGAATGTTCTAGAATGTTAAAAGAAGATATAAGAGAGATAAACTTACCACATCCTTTGATGAAGGTATATCATTAGGAATCCTGTTTCTAGAATGTTCATGGCGGGAAGAATTTCGTCTAGACAATGCTTCTACTGCACCCGAGACTCTATCACGGATATCTTCACCAGCTGCATGGAAGATATTATTACCCAAATTAAGACCCGTTTTTTATAATATATAACCCAAATTAGAACTCGTTTTCACAAAATCACCAAAATGAGGGAAGAGTTTTAACAAGAATTCATATATTGCAAAACCGTTCATATAGTTTTTTTTTTTTTTTTCTTAAAAGTTTTTGTGGTGGGGACCACTCAAAATGCAATTTCCCGTATTTGACAGTGATCCAATTGCGAAATATATGGTAAAAAAAGATGGTCATAGTGTTAGAACCCTATCCCCCTATTTTGGTATGATTTTTCACTTAAAAAATTTGTGTTTGTATTTCAATTACATGCGATACCTGAGGTTCTTCCAGGCTTTTCAGCTGATGTTCCAGCATTTAAACCCGCATTGGCAACTAAATTCTGCCAAAAAAAAAACGAAATGAACACAAGATACTAAAAAAAAAAAAATTATATAAATATCATAAACAATTGGTGGTTTTGCACTTACTCGTCCTTTAGAGGTAGCACCAATATGGGGGTACTTCAATATGGTCCAATCAAATACATAGTCGAACTGATAGCCTGCAAGCAATTAACATTATATAAAAGTTTAATAATTGTAACTGTAATACAAGTTTTTGAATGAAAGATTTGTTTTAAAATGGGATTATTTATGGGGTTTGATTCTGACCTTCTTGAATAAAAAGTTCCCGAAAAAGCCTCTTCAAATAAGAATAGTCGGGTTTGTCTTCGAATCTCAATGATCGACAATAATTGAAATACGCTGTAAATTCCGATGGGTATGATTTACATAGCACCTGTTCAAAGTATTACTATTATTATTATCATTATTTAAAACACGAAGATAACTTTTATGGAAATTTAACAAATCCGAAACAGCTTTCATACTTCAATAAATAATGATTCTTAAAACTACAATTACCTCAATTGGAGTCAACATCTTCTTTTCACTTATTTTATCGTATTTCTGCTTCTTGGTTCCTGCTCTCAATCCCTGCCATGGAAGGCTTAAGCCACATATACAACTCAAATTAGGGCACATGAGATAGATAATTGACCAGCATGGGGTTGAAATTTTACAATAATGCCACTGACACTTCATCTGCTCACCTTCCTCTTAGGAAATACATAAGAACATAACCGAGAGACTCGAGATCATCCCGTCTACTTTGTTCTGCATGTTCATAATAGTTTTGGTAAGTTTAGCTTTTTTTTTTTTACTCAAAAAATTATTCAAAAAGAAACTTCATAAAAAAATATTAATGCCATGAACTGACCGATTCCAAGGTGTGTGTTAACACTAGCATAGCGCGCAGTCCCTGTGAGATTTTTATTTTCCCTGACAAAAAAAGAATGCAAATTGAGTTCACGGTCAAACACAAATGGGCGGGTCAGCTGGGTAGGGTTTGGGGTCAAAGCGGGTCGAATTGACTAATCAAAAAAAAAAAAAAAAACTCTGTTGAAAGATGTGTATTAAATATGTCTACAAAAACTATTATTAGAAAGCAATTCAAAAGGTTGTAAGCACTTGAATACATTTTGGACGAGTTAAATTGTTAGGACAATATACTTTGAGAGCATTATTGTATTATGGCAATGTAAATTGCTTTTATATGAATGACACCTGCTATACTTATGTAGCTTATTCAAAGTACAATGGCCTAATAAGAAGAAATGCCAGTATGATGCTACAATAAACAAATCAATGGGAAGTATGTTGCTAATTCTTGCAGTTACCCTAATTTTTTAATCTTTCCCATTTATCCCGTTACGTTAGAACCCAAATTGACCCATTTCTAAATATATGCTAACAAAAAAGGAGGATAAATTTTAGAAAAGACGATTTACCTATATGGAATGTGTTTATGAGTTTGAAGATCTCTATACTTTTTTGCAAGGCCAAAATCAATGACGTATGCCTGCCATCAGATGACAACCGAGTTCATGTGATGTGATGATCCACAAAAAAAAGTTTTAACATTATTCTAATATCAATATTCTTTCAAGAATATGTTAAATTTTCATAAAATAGACACACATGCAAAATGAAGTGACAATAAATTAACGAAGCAACTACCATATTAGCTTTACGTCCCAAACCCATTAAGAAATTGTCAGGCTTTATGTCACGATGAAGAAAACCTCTTGCATGCATGAACTCGACTCTATTTATCTGCGAAAAAATATATAAATATAACTAAGAATTTAAATTGATGACAAGGGCTTTTATGTCTTTTGCACAAATGGGATATCAAGAACAAGTCCATGTCCAATCTTTTTTGGGGTGTACAATATCTACTGCTTGTAAGGACTTACTAGTTGATCTGCAAGCATTAAGACAGTCTTTAAGCTGAACTTTCTACTACAATAGTTGAAAAGGTCTTCGAGACTTGGTCCAAGAAGGTCAATAACCATGATATTATACTCGCCCTCCACTCCAAACCACTTGAAGCTTGGTATTCCCGCTTCATTAGATTAAACAAATACATTATCAGATAATTTGTATGAATCAACAAAATTCATATATAAATGATTATATATGTTTGTGTTTGTATGTGTATAGAGGGAGAGAACTAACTTCCTCCTTGGAGAAGCGTATATAACTTTGATTCATAATGAAGTTGAGGATGCTTTGTTTTGACAGGTTCCTGTAGAGTGTAGGAACAGATAAATAATAATAGTTTGAAGATCAATCAAACAATAATAAGGTTTGAAATCGATACCAGTTTAATAGCTATTTCTTCCCCACTTGAAATATTAACACCTGCATATCGTCATGAAACAAAGAGAGTTGATAACTACTGAAAAAAACATAAACAGGTATTAAAAAAAAAACCTGCAAGTGAAACAAGGAATACCTAAATAAAGTTCGCCAAAAGATCCACTACCAATTTTCCTCCCAATCTTAAACTTCCCACCAACAACATGATCCATGATTCTTTATTCGATAAAACTCCGAACCCCAATTCAGATCCACATAAGCCTAATTTAAACCTCAAATTAGGGTTTGAAATAAAACTAAATCCTTATTAGTACTTTAAAACCCAACCCCAAAACTTGCATCAAGGTCAACAACCGATTATCAATCCAAAACACTATGCAAAATCAAGAAACACCCAATCAAGATTCTTTTTGAAGAATCGAACTAGCCCATATTTTAATTTATAGTAAAAATACAAAATTGAGAGCACCCACGAAGTTAATTGATAAAAGAAATGAGGTATATGATGTTGGTCGAAGCTTATTGCTTGTGGGGTGTGGGGGGGCAAACAAGCGAGGATTGAGGAAGTAGATGATGAAAAAGAACGATAAAGATGGGATTTCTCTGTTTGATTTTGTGCTTTGTAGAGTTAAATACGATGAGAGAGAATGAGATAATGATTGAAAATAAAACAAGAATAGAGATGGAGAGAATGATCGTGAGGAGGAGGATGAAGAATGAAGAAATCGGTGATGATAGTACTATTTTATTGTTGATTAATTAATAAAATAATGAATAATTAATTATTATTTAAATCGAAATGATTAAGGGGTAATCCATATCGTCTCTTTATTGACGGACCTAACACGGTTTTGAATCAAGAACCTACCTCTTTTCCACTCCCCATGGATCTAAGTATATTTGCAAAATCTTGGTAATACATTTATTAATTATGTATTAGATTTATATGGTGATTCCAAATATTTTCTATTAATTGACCACTTAAATTGTTGTAAGTATATTAATTAACTTTTTTATTTTTATTTGTGAAATCTCACTGGCAATATATAACTTTCTTTGGATTATTAAGTAAGTATCATTTTTAGTTCTTTTTGGTTTGAATGAAAATGAAGTAATAGAGGATGATATAATACTATAAACATATAATTAATGATTTTATTCTCTTAAAAGAGTTAACATATTAATTAATAAATTATTATTATTATTAGTATTACACCAACACTCAACACAAATAATATATTACTAAGCATGAAAAATGTGACTAAATATAAGAAAGACATGTGGAGGAAGGTTGGACTCCAAGTTTCATTGACTTCTTCCACACTTTCATATACAGCCATGTTAACCTGTTCATTTATCTATTATTTATTAATAATGGTATCCAACTATTCACTATATTATTGGATATATCTGTCCCTATAAGTGGATGAATAAAAAGAAAATGATTTTTTACTCTTCTCACTGTTCCATATTCTTGCAAAGTCATGTTCATGGTACAATAGGATATCCTACTACATTGATACATCAGTGTTAGGGGAAATGATCTCGAGAATCCACGATAATCCTTCCGGTAACAATAATAGAGAAAAATAACTATTTCATATTTGTCTTTTTAACCGGTCAAATAGAGTGGCTTATTGTTTTTGTGAAAGTAATATAGAATAAAAAAAATGGTGCACTCCTAAAAATCATAAAATTAATGTCAACAGACATGTTATGTGGCTTATTCAACAAAAAGAATGCTCAACTCTTCAATCCCTCCTTTAAGCTAATTGTAGTACTAATGTAACAATTTGTTTCGAGTGGTTTCATATATTCGGGGCCATAACCCGAAGATCAAAGTATCATAAGGCTTCAGGCTTTGGGAAAGAAAGCTTTAGACCAATTTAGATGTGGGTAATGTAGATTATGGGATCCAATAGTTCGGTTTGTATTTTGGAATCAAAGGGTAAAATGGGAAAAGTAGTGTTTCAAACTTCTTTTATGAATTAAAGATTTTAGTTCGATGTATTTTAAGTCAAACGTAATTAGATAGGGTTATAGAGCTCATCAATACTTTTCTGTGGATATAAAGATCGTCGAAAACGGAGTTTGAACAAAAAAATTATAACCGTTAGAAGTTATGAAGGTTTTAGACTTAGTCTAGTACGATGGGCATACAGGAAGTATGTACGTTGGGCATACTAGGGCATCCCTGATATGTTGGGCATACACAATCAATGTCTGCACCATATTTTCATAGTTTGAGCCCTATTTAAGCTTCGTAACTTCCCCAAACCCATTCCATTTTCAGCCTCCACCTCTCTGACACACTCCTTTGAAAACCCTAACCATAGTTTAATCCTTTTGAGAAAAAGAAGGTGTGCTTTAGTGCTTTGGAGTTTTCTTGGTGCATCTTGGAAAAGAACGAGCTATTTCTAGAGGTATAAAGTTTGAACTTGATGATGCATTTGATAGATCTAGCTGGTCTTGGGTGTTATGAGCTTTTGGTTACTTTAGTGCATAAAGTTTAGATCTTGAAAGTTTGTGACCTTGTTATGGATAAAGTTGAAAACTTTATCCATCTAAACATCATATTGATTCAAATCGCAACGCTTGAGACTTGGACTTCATGGATTAAGTTGGAAAAGATGCATTTTTGATCCCTTTGAGACTTAAAGACTAGATCTTGGTTGGTTGCACCATTCTAATGGATAAAGTTGGAAACTTTATCCATTATGGAGTTATTAGGAACCATAAAAATGTAATATTGGACCTTATTTTCCTTCCATGTATAAGCTAGGATGTCTTAAAGAGTTAAGAAGTTAGGGTTTTTGGTATTGAGCACTTAATGTCCATGCAAGACTATAAAGTTGGAAACTTTATGGTTAAGGACATTGTTTGAGGACTAGATCTAGAATTTAGACGAAAGAGCTTGAGGACTTAAGCCCTTAATAGAAGGAAATGATGGTTGCACGTAAGTTGGGCGTACGATATGGTACATAGGGCGTATGAGGTCAACACCCTGTTTCTAGTCAAGGCTTGTGTACGCTAAACGTACAAGCCGAGTACGTTGGGCGTACTCGACTGAGTTGACTTGGTTGACTTTTTGACTTTTCGACATTGACCTGTTTTTTATCAAGTTTACTTAAGGGTGTTTTGGATATTTTGATTATAAGTTAAGTTTGGTCATGTTCCAATGAATAGATGACCAGTAGAGCTGATATTCAGAGTAGTGTCCTGTTCAACAATCTTTCAGACTGAGAGGTGAGTTTGCTCACTATATTGTAGAACACTAGGGATTGTATTGTAGTCTTTGTGACTCATGTTGTATGTGTTGTATGCATGTGTACCTGTTTGCTATATGTATGTGGGATGAAATAGATCCGGGGGTGAAATAGACCCGATACAACCTTGTGCTGACATATGACTTGAAATAGACTCATGGATGAAATAGACCTGGTAAAGCCTTTTGCTGACATATGAGTTGAAATAGACCCGGGGATGGAATAGATCCGGTACAACCTTGAGCTGACATATGAGTTGAAATAGAGTCGGGGGTGAAATATACCCCGGGGTAAAATAGACCTGGTACAGCTTGAGCTGACATATATGTATGGTATGTGGTATTTTGGGGAACTTACTAAGTTTTGTGTTTACAATTTTCAGTTTATGTTCCAGGTACTTCTAGTTCGAAATGAAGAAGTCGGGATGATCGCATTGCACACACCATGATTTTCCGCTTCATTGACTCTGTTGTACTTTTGGGATGTTTATTGATATTCTCTGAAAACTTTATGGTTTTAACAAACATGTTGGTTGATGGTTTATTTAATATAAAAAAAATGGTTCTTAATTTTAGGACGTTACAATTCTATTGAAGAGAACATAAACATGTTGATGAAACTTACACCATAAACAATATCCGATGGAGTACTCAATTAAGTGCATGAGGCACCCAACGACTTGCTTGAACTTTGTTGAGTCAACTTGCAGTTTTGTCTTTAACGGGATTAGATTAACCTTCCTTAGACGCAAGATTTTAAAAAAACCCATCTTATATGTATTTATTTTTCAAAAATTATCGTTCAATCTATTCAACTTGAAATGGGCTTCCACATGTGAAGTTTGTGCATGTTAAAATGGGTCGAGTTGCATTTGATACATCAATACTTTATTGTCTTTTTTTTAATAGTTACAATTTTAAAATTATAGCACAATAGAGGAAGTTATTAAATATAACTAATAAAATTACAAAAATGATCCCTGTAGTTTGGCAAAAATTACAAAGTCAGTCCTTGCTAATTTTTTTTATGTAAATGGTCCTTGTGGTTTGCAAAACTTGCAAAGATGACCCTTTTTACTAGCGCCATTAGTATTCAACCGTTAGGGACTGAATCTGTAAGGGTATTTTCGTCTTTTCAACTATAGGAGGGACTGAATTCGTTACATTTAGTAAACCAAAGGGACCATCTTTGTTATTTGCCTTAAAAAGTCAAGAATTGATGGGGTTGGGTTCCAACTCACGACCTCAACCTATACATGGCAAATATCTTAACAATCGTTAAAACATAAACAATAATAATAATAATAATAATAATAATAATAATACAAAAACATATTTTTAAATGTTTTTTTTAATAAAACAAATATATTTTTGCGTATTATTTAAAAAAAATTATACAAATAATTATATATATATATATATATATATATATATATATATATATATATATATATATGTATTTTGTTTATGTAAATATGTTTTTTTTATATATTTTAAAAATACATTTTCATATAATATGTTATTACGTTGTATTTGAATGCAAAATCGGTCGAATTGTTTTTAAAAATTAAAATATATCGCATTAATTTTAGAACAACCACATTTTCTTAAATGTTTCGTTACATAGATTTGACAATAGTAATCCGGACATTATTCGTTGGTATTATAAAAACATATTTCCAATTTAGGATGAAAAGTATAGTTATATCTTCATTAAGTTAACGCTTATAAATAACATTTTATTTTTTGTTTTTCATTTTAATAAACATAAACAAGATCTCATGAATTCTGGCAAAAAAAAAAAGTTACGTATTTTTTAAATCAAAAAACGGTTTTTAGAAAACCGATTGGGCCAATACAAAAACTTATTTGGCCGATTTTGTATACCCGTACAATTGTAGAGACATATTATATAAAAACATATTTTTAGTTACATAAAAACATATTTACATAAAATAAATACATAAATAAATATAAAAAACATACTTCACATAAAATAAATATATACAATTTTTTTTTATGTTTTTTAGGATTATGTTTTTGTATAATATGTTATTACGTTTTTTATGTATTTAAAAGTATACAAAAACTTATTTTTTTTAAATACATAAAAATTATAATTTACGTAAAATAAATACGTAAAAAAACAAATAATTGTTTGATTTTTTTTACAATACGCTAAAAATATATTTTGTTTTATTAAAATTTTTTTAAATATGTTTTTAATATTTTATTATTAATTTATTTACGATTTGTAGATACTATTAGTTAGTTTTCGAAAATATAACTCAAGTGGCACTAGCCTATATGGTTAAGATTTTTGTTGATTAAGGGAGAAAGCTACAGGTGCAATGTTCGAATCTACTATCTTTCATTTTCTATTATTTTAAGACAAATTACAAAAATGGTCCTTATAGTTTATCAAATGTTACGAATTCAATCATTTTATACGAAAATACCTTTCATTTTCTATTATTTTAAGACAAATTACAAAAATGGTCCTTATAGTTTATCAAATGTCACGAATTCAATCATTTTATACTCGAAAAGATAAAAATACCCTTACAGATTCAGTCCCTAACGTCTGAATACTAACGGCTGCGTTAGTAAAAAGGGTTATCTTTGCAAGTTTTGCAAACCACAAGGACCATTTACATCAAAATAAATTAGTAGAAACTGACTTTATGACTTTTGGCAAACCACATGGATCATTTTTATAATTTTGTTAATATAATTTAAACAAGTCTCACATGTTTCCTTTATAGCTATCTATTTTCGGCTGTCACTTCCATATAAAATCACTAATTTTATTAATCATATTTTGTGATTCGAATTACTCGTTTTACTGTCGTTATTTTCCTCCAACTTCCAATTAAATTTGCCCAAATAATTAGATGAGTTTGATATTAATTTAAGAGCATCAATTGGAGATTACTCAAAAAGTTATAACGTATTCGATGTTTTTCAGTATTTCTGAAGAAAAAAATCATGAATAATACTGAACAATAATTAGATTTAAAGTACTCAACTTCAAATATTTTGTGACACCGTAGTTAACTGATAAATGTATCTTTTTGTATAAAAACAGTGAAAGTAATTTAGTAAATATTATGACAGCAACTTATAGTGAATTAAAAAAAAAAAAAAAACCAGAATAAGATTATTAGTTGTCTTCTATTTTTGCTTTTCAGAAACTTCTACTTTTGGAGGCAACCGATTTGAAAAAGATTTGTTGGCAGCATCAGATGTTGTCTCTGTGTCTGTTTCTGGCCCTTCCTCTGTAAAAATGAAGGATATCAAGTTAACAAAATCATTTTTTTTCTTGTATTAACCAAAAAAAAAAAAAGAAAAAAATAAGGAAGCATACCGAATAGTGACTTGATTGTTGGTCTCTTTGGTTTGTTGCTTTTCTTTTTTAATTCAGCTGCAATAATTAATATGAGTCGATTTTAATAACATGAATTATCAGATATTTTATGAATATTATTTTATCAAGACAATAAATACTTCACAAGAAAGAGAGAGAGATACCCATTCCAGGGACTTGATAGTCATTAACAATCTCAAAATTCTTGTATGTGTAACCAACAAAGTTGATATCTTTGGATGAAAGCATCTGCAAATATAATTAAAAAAAACAGAATAGTAAATCTGGCATCATATTATTAAAAAGAAAAGTAGAAAATGTAAATGTCCATTAGCCTTGTATTGTATGTCAATAGGACAAAAATTACAATTTTTTCTCTCACTTAGAGAGATGGGACAAGAACGTGCAAAAGACGTAAATACCCTCATTATTATTAAAAAAAAACCTAGAAAGCTTACCCTTCTCCATGGTCCAGATCTTGATGAACTATTGTTTTGGTGTTCAGACTGAAACATGAAAACAAATCAAATAAGAGAAAGCTCATGTCAAATGGAAAAAAAAAATGATTTTACATTTACAGATAGAAGAAAACACCTCTTCGAATTTTTCAAAATTTTGGGTATCCAACTCATCATTGACTTCTGGAATAAATGCAGCTTCCATTTGATAAATTCTATCCCAATCAATACCTCTAAACCAAGGATGAGCCTAAAAAAAAAAAAAAAAAGTGAGTTTTATTTAAAAATTGAGTACTTGGAATAATTTTCCAAGAATCTAGAAAAGAACACACCATAGGCATACAACACCTTTATTTCATCTGCACCTTTTGAACCAAGCCTCTGGTTCACATTACAAAGCAGTTTGCTAATCAGATCTTTTGCCTCTAATGAAAGCCTCGCTTCTTCCGGAAACTTCAAATGCATTTTCCAGTTTACTATCTACAAATGTAACAAAAATTAGCACCCATAAATAACATACTTAATTAATTAATTTCAAATGATATACATGCATATACCTTCCTGCAAGTTGACATTGGATCATCAGAGTAGAAAGGTGGATACCCCACAAGCATTTCAAACATAATCGCCCCAAGTGACCACCTTCAGAACAACAACAACAAGAATCAAATCATCGTTTTAAACATACAAAGTTGAAATTGGAATCAGAAGGACAATTCATGAACCTATAAAATTACTTACCAATCACATTCAAGTGCATAACCCTTTTTCAGTAAAACCTCTGGAGCTATATAATC
The DNA here is from genome assembly GCF_052625555.1 of Lactuca saligna. Lineage (NCBI taxonomy): Eukaryota > Viridiplantae > Streptophyta > Magnoliopsida > Asterales > Asteraceae > Lactuca > Lactuca saligna. The sequence goes on along the minus strand of NC_136425.1, from coordinate 8,262,941 downwards.
AGGCGTTCCAACAGTAGAATAAGCCTGAAATTTATCACAAAATAGAGTTAGATTAAAGATCCAATTTTTGTTTCATATAAGAAGAAAATATATATATATATATATATATATATATATATATATATATATATATATATATATATATATATGGATCCATTACAAGTGTTCTCCTGTTTTTCTGCCAATGTTGAAGTTGTTCTTGTTGTGTGCGTCTTGGAGCTCCAGAACGATCATCACCCGTTGAAGTTCCAACACCATTATCCACATTTGAAAAATCTGTGTCTTCAAGTGTACTACAGTCTAGAGGTTTACACAATCCAAAATCTGATAATCTCAAATGCCCATATCTATCAAGCAGCAAATTATCCGGTTTGATGTCTCTGTTGCAAAAAAAAAAAAAAAAATTAAAAGTATATACTAAAAAAGAAGAATTCAAAGGAGATATACCTATGTACATAATTATGTTTGTGGATGGATTCAATAGCTAAAACTGTTTCTGCAACATAAAATCTGGCTTCATCTTCGGTTAAGGTATCCTTTCTCATAAGTAAAGTCATCATGTCTCCACCAGGAAGATATTCCATGATTAGATATAAATATTCATCATCTTGGAAAGAGCAATATAGTTTGACTATACAATTGCTATCCACCTCTGCAAGCAGATTCCTTTCAGCTCTCACATGTTCAACCTAAAAATCGGATTTATAGACTTAACTACTTGCTCGTATACTAACCAAAACATAAACTTACAAACATTGTCTGGAATTAATTAAAGAGTTTACTTGGCCTCTACGAAGCATTTCTGATTTCTTGAGCTTTTTCATGGCAAATACACTGCCTGTTGTCTTCTCTCTGCAGACTCTGACCTCACCGAAAGCACCCTTTCCGATCATGGTGAGTAGCTCAAAATCATCAGCTCCCATTTTGTGTCTTTTAAGCCGCATGTATTCAGTTTCCTTCTTCTCTAGAAATTTAAGCAAGTTGTTTTGATCTTCCTCTGAAACATCAGCATCAGCCAGTTTTTTCTCGAGTAAAATTCGCCTATTCAAACAAAATCCAAGTGTTACTTACTGGATTGATGTGCTAATACTTTGCAATGGTAAAAAAAAAAACTAAACACTAAATTATCTAATTTCATCAACACTTTGATGTGTACCTTTCTTTCCTCTCTTGCAAATTCTTCATTTGCTCCTTGTAATGGTTCTCAATGTACTTCTTGGCTGCAGCAACCTTTTGCTTTGTGATATTTGATGCCTCTTCACCAGAAATTTCATCTTCACCACCACCCATTGAATCCCTCCTCCTGGTATTTGACCTCAATCGGTCTCTTGGTTGAAATTTATGTAGCCAACTCCTTGCTGAATCCATCAATTTCCCTCACTCCAAGGGAACCATCACCAACCACGAATCAATGTCTCAGAAACACATAAATGTTAAGAATTCCCCCTGATCAACAGATATCTGCAATCACATTGTATTCAAAATCAATGGAAAAAAAAACACCACTTACATGAATAGAATACAAAACCATTGGAAGAAAAACGGACATCAAAAGAAATATGGTAGATAGGCACGATTGTTCCAGATCAAAACTTCAGCATAATTATTGACGAGGATCTCTTCGAATGAACTCATGTATCGATCATAGTCCCGGATACATTTCCAAAACAATATACATTACAGAATTTGAACTCATCCGATCATAACGCGGCTTTTCGAGATCCAAAAGCTTTACGCCAATACATAGTATAAAGATTTCAAAGTTTTTCGTGTCGTAGACCGAATTTTCACAAAGATAAAGCTCGATATGCAATAAAGGCTCGCGAATCAAAGTGCTTTATAAAAATTTGTGCCTCGAACAAAAAATTAACTTACCGTAATTAAATAAAACTAACATGAACAAGCGAAAAAAACGAAAAAACGGATTGAATCGATGCAGAATCGCTCGTCAGTTAAAAAACGCCAAGGAATTCCTGTGTCGGAGATTAAAAAAAATTGCAGAATTGTATCGTTAGATCGATAAAGTTTGATATATGTAAATTACTGGATATATATATAAATATATAGATACATACAGACAGATGAAGAATCGTTCCGCCATTTTCGTGGTTCATTCTCTCTCTCTCTTCAAGTTCTCTCGTTCGCATGGGTTTGTCATAGAACTTCCACACGCATTTTATATATACCTTCGGTCAAATTATCTGTTTTTCTTTTCCTCTTTTCCGTTATTTTTTATATTTTCACTCTTCACTTCATTTTATTGTCTTGCAAAATAAATAATAAGTAATTTAATCATCATGTTTTCTTATTAACCTTTTTAACATAAACAGTAAAAAAAAAAAAAGTAATTTAGGTTTATTTTTAATTTATATAAAAAGTTTGTATGAAAATTAATAACAAACTTTTTAAATTCATTTTAGTTCACATATGTTTGTCAATAATAGTTTGAGACGGCGTTTCTTTTTTACTTTATACACTTTGATTTCTTTAGAACAACAAATACATACATTCTATACGTACTTCTAAACTTTTTTTTGTTGTTTTTGTTTCGAACGAGACTTGGACCATCAACTTATTCACGAGGGGTGCATTTTCCTAACACCCATACCACTAATATATAACAAACTTAATGGGTTAAGCTATATGTATGTGTTTCATACAAATGTCTTAATCCATTCAGTATATTTTATCGATTTTAATTTAATGGGTTAAGATATATGTATGCGTTTCATATAGATGCCTTAATCCATTCGGTATATTTTATCAATTCTATCAATTCAATACTTAATAAGAAAAAAAAAACAGATATTCTTTCTATACCCAATGGTATATACAAACTCCAATTCTTCTTATATTAGGATTTAAGCTATTGTCATTCAACATTATATATAAACTCCATTTATGGCATTTCTTTGTATACACAATATTATCACTTATTTTGATGTTCTTTTTAGTTAGATTGAATAGATATACGAAAAAATTGCGATTAGACAGAGTAATGCAATGCACTCAACAAAATCTTATTATTTTATTTTAAAAAGGTAACCATTTTCTGTAAATTAATAGAAGTATTAAATTATATGACTAATAAAAATTGGTAGATTCTTACTATAGTAAAGTTACATTATATTTTTTTACGATTAACCTTATATATTTAATTTTCAGTAAAATTGCATGGTGTGATCGAAAGGGAGCATGAGCGGCGTGGCTCCACATGGACGTGCATGTTCTTTTGTATTTCTATCACATGCGATTGCTTTTGATCTTTGATTCTATTTTTTATTATTTAATCAATTAATCGATAGTGCAAATAATATCAATAAAATAATTAATACATTTTATTTTATTTTACTTTGTCGGGTTATCCAATGAGATTCGCCTTACATTAGCATTTACCACTTCCTAACAACGTGGGATGCCACCAAGTGCCCACTCCTGTTTGTTTCTACGTGACAAAAAAAAATCTATTTATTTGTAAATGAATTTATTTTTTATGTTTTATTTGTAAGGGTATCTTATCTGCGGTAATATGTGACACGTAGATTGATGGCGACGATTTTGTTATTTTTAAAAAGGGTTATGGTGTGATGTTTAACATTATCGCTGATAAAAATGAGAGAGAAGTAGTGAGAGTTTGATTAAATGATTAAAATAAAATATATACACCCAAAAAAAACATTTAAAAACAGCAACTCAATTATTGCTCTAAATTATATTTTTTAAAAGCTAGTTTATAAATTAAGTTTACAATATATTTTTTTGTTTGACAAGCATGAGAACCTAAAAACTCGAAAAATAAATTAATTATAGCATCTCAAACATTGCGTTAATGGCCCACATATCTATGAAATCTTAAAGAGTTATAAATAAATAAAATAAAAATTATGTTGGTTGGTAAAACCATCCCTACGCTTCCCGTGTTGACGTAGTAATAATATATTCCTTTTTTTTGCCTAAGTCATCTAATGGGATTTTTCCTATTCTTAACCTAAGCTTGTTGAATATCATAACTCGATGTTTTGATCTCCAAATTAAAACTTGTGTTAAAAAAACTTATTTAGTAGTTTATATCGATTTTCTATTTAGCAATCTATCTGATAATTTTGTCAACGATTACACAGAAAATAATGCAAACATTGCAACAAAACAGTTTTTATATATAAAACTTCGGGACCAACCTACAAGATAGCACCGAATTTTGACTTTAAATATAACTTATTATAGAAGTTATCAACCAACTTAATTGCTTCTAAGGCTTGGAAAATCAAGTGACTAGTGAACTGTGAAAGTGACACTCAAATCCAAGATTGTTGCCAAAGTTGTTCAACAATACGTATCATTTGTCTATCTCAAAATCCTGAATAATGTATCAATTTTAGTGCATGATATACAAATCATTATAACATAATAGTTAAAAAAAAAATTATCAGAATGTCTCTTGCAGTTGGAGGAACACAACAATCAAGAAACTACATTGTTCCTTTGAGGCCTTGAAAACGAGACACTTGAATTTCCTTTCCTTTCCTCACCTAACAATAACATTGTCCTCCTTTTGGTGTGTTCGTGATTGAATAATTTAGTTCTTCGTATCGCTTTATTTTTTCCCATAAAATTTGTGATCAGTAAAGCCTTTTTTAATTATAAAAATGATTAATCAGCTTATAGGTAGTAGCATATCAATTACCCCATTATTTTACTTTGCTAGTGCTGTGCCAGGTCATTATTATTTGACTTGTTTTTGCCATGTTATCTTATCTGGCCTAACGAGTTTAAGAAAACAACTTCGTTCTTATAAAAACAAACAAAATTAGGTGAAAGAAGTTCAATCCAAAAGTGTCCTAGCCAATTTGAGACCCAGAGCGAAGACAGGCCCTTGAAAACGAAAATTTGTAATCAAATAACTAGAGTTAATAGTTCATTTATCTCAGTAGCTTTTACCAACATACAAATGAGACCCAAAATGAAACTTTCAATTCTTATATATATAATATACAAGACCTTCCATATGGCTTATGATATGTGTACATAAGACATTTCCATATGTTTTCATGCAACTATGATAAATTGATAAGTATTTTTATCACGGAAAACTGCAATAAAGTATTTACATATTGATCTTATAATCGATTTAGCTCTTATATATTTTTTTTATTCAATTAAGTCCCAAATACCGGTAATCATATTCAATTTAACCCTTTGACCCGGTCAACATGTCATCCAACTTTCAAAAATTATATTTTCGGCCCAGATTTCAAAATTTATTATAAATTTGGTCCAAAATTTACACTTTTGGCCCAAATTTTAAATTTTTTTACAAATTTGATCCAAAATTTACACTTTTTGCCCAAATTTTAGGATTTTTATTATGAATTCATCCTAACTTTAGTTTACTTTACAACTTTTTTTTCTCAAAAGTTAGTTTCTAATATGTTTTTTCTTTAAAAATCATATTTATACAAAAAAAACATTTTTTCACATAAAAATCTTATTTTTCTATGGAAAAATTTTAACAAAACTTTTTTGTATATGAAATATCTAATTATAAAAATAGGTTTGGATTATTTGTGTGATTTCTCTTAAAAAATCAATTAAAAAATTAAAAGTAACCCTAAATCTCGGACTTGTCTACTATTTAAACATCTTTTAGCCTCTTGAACCAAACCATATCAGCCTCTTTAGCCTCATTTCGTCCACCTTCAGTTGTCATATTGTGTGTAAGGCTTTTGGAGCTTAAGGAGTGGGTTTTGTGGCCATTTTAGAGTTCTTTCAAGAAGGAAGAGTTGCTAAGCAAGCTTGGTACGAGTTGGTGCTTCAAGAATCTGTATATTGATCATCTTGCAAAGCTCCTAGAGGTAAAAAGCTTTCACCTTTCCATTTAAATCTCTAGATCTAGCTAAGGTTGTTCAACAACGTCAATTGAAGAAGCAAATGATCCGATTGTTTGAACATTTTCAGGAGGTATAACTTTTCCACTGATACAATTCCAGAGTTCTTCATCAAATTCATTTAAGTAATCCTCCATCCTATCAGCCCACTGATCATAGTATTCAGGGATTAACATTGGAATTTTGGTTGAAGAACCAAGTAAGTGAGAGAAGGAAGTCATGGTGTTCATGTTGAAGTTCGTCATTGATGAACACGAGAAATTTTTAGAAAGCTTGAAAAACTTGATGTAATTGTGAATTGATCAAACGAATTGATCACCGATTGCTAATCGATCACTCGACTAAACAATTCAAATGCAGAATCGATTCAAATCTGAAGATCAAGAGAGATTTTCATAACCAAAAAGCGCGGAAATTTTTGAGTAATATTACTACTCCAAAAGCAAATGATTCTAAAACGAAAATCAGATCAATGCAGTTTGAAATCCTGCTCTGATACCAATTGATGAGAATTGTTATCGAGATTTAGAATGCAATCATGATGGTATGAATAAAAAGTATAAACACAGGAAGTAAATATTAATCAGATCTTATATTGATAATGAACTTATTACAATAAGCAGATAGAAATTGCGAATGATTAATGAATCACTCGTGCATTCAGTTCCTCTACTTCTAACCTCAGTCCCTATTTATAGAAAACCTAAGTGTACAAAAAGTATACTAAGTCCTGAACTATAAGCTTTGCACAAATGAAGACTTAATAAAATAACTAATATGTGAAATAAAAGAAACAAACATTTTGACTTTTACAAGATCTAGTCTCTACAGGTAGAATCATAAAGTTTGATTTTTGCTTTTGTTTCTTCATCAATCGTTCAAGTGACCGTTCCAAATCAGAAGATGATCGTTCCAAACTTGTAGAAGTGTCCCCAATCTCCTTCTTGGTTTTGATCTGATCGGAACAAGCAATTGAACAACAAGTTAAAGAATCTTAAAATTGACTAGATTTACATGTTCAATCTTAGATTCTGCTATGATAATTGATAATTTAGGACAACAAAGTGTAAGTGTTCAGTTTTTACAATCTTATATGTTCAACTCTTTGCTAATGGCACCAAGATGATCACCATCTGATAAGGCAAACTTAACTCAATAGTCAATAATATTGGTTTTAGAGTTCCATTCTTTTGTAATAAGAGCAAAGTTCCAGGGGCATAAATCTTGCTGGAAGTTTCATTTAATCGCCTTACATATGGCATCAACGAGTCATGATGATCCAGTATAAAGACTCTATTTGCTTCTAGTACATGTATGACAAGTGTAAATGATGTTTCAATTTTCAAGTATACTAACTTTCTACTTCATTAGGTTAAGGAACCAAAATTTAGACTTTATTTACCTTCTGTACATCTAGACCATCAATACATCTAGGGGAAAATGACTTATGAAGGTAAGTAACTATTTCGATTGTCCATATATAGGTAATATTCTTTTTTTTGTTCTTATTAATGGAACAAACTTGTTAGTTTTGTTCATATTAAGGTAATATAACCGGTTATTACCTGTTTTTGCTTATGTGGCAGCCATCTGGCACATGAGTTGAATACGTTGCACCTATACGTTCTATACGTTCAATTACGTGGATTCTTACGTGGCCATTACTCCCCTCTCTCATTTAATTAGGGCTCTATACGTTCAATTTCAACATAATCACTGATTGTAGATTCGATCCACCTAGATTCGATTCACCAAATTCATCATAATCACGTGTTGAAGTCGACTGTAAGATGGCGTCCCAATCACCTACAGGTATGTATTTAACTATAGATGTTCATTACAGTGGAGTATTTGCCCGAAATCCGTTGAAATACTTAGACCTCGAAAAGATAACAGTGCGTGATGTCGATTTTGGAGGGTTTTCCTACAAAGAGTTTCTTTTGTGGCTTAGGAATTTAACAAATGGACGTTGTGATAATGTGTACTACTGTAGTAGAAAGGAAACCTTAGGTGAGGGTATTATAAGAATCGACAATGATGCTGATTATTGGGAGTTTGTTGAAGCTACTTATACTCCTGAAGCTGAGTTGGATGTCTACATTGACCAACAAAATGATCCAATCCTTGATTGGGCTGAAAATGAGGTGTTATCAGATGGTAATGGGTATGATAGTGAAGAAGAGGATGAGAATGTAGAAGAGGATGATAGTGAAGAAGATGATAACTTGGATGGTATTATGGCATATGAGCATGAAGAGGATGAAGAAGTCCATACCTTTAACAAAACTGTTGGTGACGATTTTTTAAACAAACTTTCAGGTAAGCTTAGTGATGATGATGAACCTAATGATGGAAAAGATGAGAAGGTTGTATTCCCTGTCCATGATGAGAACCAAGCATGGGATAAGATGATGCCAATTCTAGGTATGAAGTTTGCAACCCCAATGCAATTGAAGCTATGTCTAACCAATTATGCAGTGAAGAATGGGTATGACTTGTGGTATGAAAAAAGTGATCATAACAGGTTACTGGTGAAGTGTTGTAAAGGTAAGAAGAACAAGAATAATAAAGGTTGTCCCTTTAGGTTGTGGGCAACCTGGATGAGCAATGAAAGGTCATTCCAGATTAAATCTTTAATTGATAACCACAATTGCTCAAGAGTCTTCAAGTTTGGGTCCATTGTTACCTATAAATGGATAGGTAATCATTTCATGAATCAGATTCTCCAGAAACCAAAAATGAGTGTGAGGAAATTGAAGGCTAAAGTTAGCAAGACATTTAATTTGATTGCAAGTGTGGGACAGTGCAGAAATGCAAGGAGGTATGCATTTAAGGAGATAGAGGGTACTTTAAAGGAACACTATGCTAAAACTTGGAGCTATGGAGAAGAGCTAAGGAGGACTAACCCTGGATCAACAGTGAAGATGGATGTAGATGCCATGCCTGATGGAGCCACTTACTTCTCAAAGTTCTATGTATGTTTAAAAGGTGTGAAGGATGGATGGATTAAAGGTTGTAGAAGGGTAATTGGACTAGATGGCTGCTTCTTAAAAGGTGTTTGCAGAGGTCAGTTGCTTGCTGCAGTAGGCAGGGATGCAAACAACCATATCTACCCTCTTGCTTGGGCTGTGGTTGCAGTTGAGAGTAAGGAAACATGGAAGTGGTTTGTTGACCTTCTCCTTGATGACATTGGAATGGGAAATGGACATGGGTTGACATTAATATCAGACCAGCATAAAGTAATGATTTTATATGGTCTCTTTATTTAATACTTAATTTATATGAAGTTTATGTTTTGTTTGTAATGCTGACAGGGATTACTTGAGGCTGTCAAGGAAAGGGTACCTGCAGCAGAGCATAGACAATGTGCAAGACACATATGTGCTAATTTCATGAAAAAATTCAAGGGTCAACAGTTCAGTACACTTTTTTGGAGAGCTGCTGCTTCTACTACCCAGGCTAAATTTGAGCAACACATGAATGAAATCAAGAAGATAGAACCACTAGCATATGATCATCTAATGGAGAAGGACCCTAAAACTTGGAGTAAAGCATTCTTTCAAACTGATAGGGCATGTGATGCATATGAAAATGGTGTTTCTGAGAGTTTTAACTCAATCATTGCAGCTGCCAGGAAGAGACCTCTAATCACTATGTTAGAGGAAATTAGAATTTATGTGATGGAGAGACTGTGTATACAAAAAAGTAAGGGAAGTTCTTGGGGAGACTTAAACATATGTCCTACCATCAGACTGAAATTGTCCAAGATTCAGACACTTCAAAGGTTAGTGATTGAATATTCAATTGTGTATACTTACAACAATTTGAAGTGAGACTTTTAAGTGTATGTTTGACATTCAATTCTGTATACTTACATTTAAGTGTATGTGGACAGATTTTGGAGAGTTGTACCATCTGGTTATCAACAATTTGAAGTGAGACTTTTACAAGATGCATATGCTGTAGACCTTGGTAAGAAAACATGTGGATGTAGAGGGTGGCAATTAACTGGTTACCCTTGTGTACATGCATATGCTGCAATTTCAAACCTCAATAGGGATCCAGAGGACTATGTATCACCATGGTTGACCACAAGAATGTTTTGTAATGCCTACTTGTACACCATTAAGCCACTAAATGGTAGTGATATGTGGCCTGATGTGGATTACATCAAGCCATTGCCTCCCAAAATGAGAAGAATGCCAGGAAGACCATCAACAAAAAGGAAAAGGGATCAGATTGAGAATGAACTAAAGGGCAATAAGCATACAGTCTCAAAAAGGGGAATTGTTATGAGATGCAGCATATGCAGAGAATCAGGGCATAATAAAGCAAAATGTCCTCAAAAACCAATTGGGGAATCCTCAAATCCAAAGTCAAAGTTAAAAAATAAAAAAGCCAACAAAAAGGTATTTCTCCTCATTTACCTTTTGATTACAATAAAACAGCTTCTAATTCTAACATTTGAGTTATTTCATAACAGGTAAAGTGAAGGTTGAATTGCATCAAGAAGTTGATTTGGAAAGTGATAGTGATAGTAAAGTTCAAAGGGAGCCTGATAGTGAGGTGGAGTCTTATGAAGTTGATTTGGAAAGTGATAGTGACAGTGAAGTTCAAAGGGAGCCTGATAGTGAGGTGGAGTCTTATGAAGTTGATTATGAAGAGGGTAATCATACATATGAAGATGTAGACCAACTTGAGGTTGAAGCTGAAGAACAGGTTGAAGTTGGAGGGGTTGAAGAACAGGTTGAACTTGAAGAACATGTTGAAGCACTTGTTGAAGTTGAAGTTGAAGAAGGTGAATACCAGGCTAGAGATGTAGATCAAGTTGAACAGGTTGAAGTTGAAGTAATTCAAGATCCAGTTGGACAAGATGACCAAGGACAGGCTGCAGTCCAAGATCCAGTGGAAGAGGAGCATATGATGGAAGTACCAGCATTTCAGGTTCTACAGGGAAAGAGAAGAAGGAAACCTTCAGAAAGAATCACAAAAATCCAAATAAGAAAGAAGTGGGAGGGAAAAGAGGGGAGTAGTTGTGATAAACCAATGGAATTGGATTAGAATTTGATAATTTGTTGTTTTTTTGGCATCATTGACTGGGAATCTTTTGTCTAGTAATATGTGTACCTTTTGGCAGTAATGCATCTGTAACTGTGTTTAATTCCACTGTTTTGTAAACAATGTTTCCTGGAATCCAATGTTACATTCCCATGTTAGATTATATTATATTACATTCCAATGTTTCAATGTATACCATTCCAGTGTTTAATTACTTTTCATTCCATTCCAGTGTTTAATTACTTTTCATTCTAAACATGTAACAAAAACTTCAGAAGCAAAAACATGTAACAAAAACATCCATTCATAACATACATAAAGTACATCATTTTAATACCAGTCATGTTTTAATCATAAACTACATCATTAACCCTAATACATCATGAACTACAATGAAATCCACATTTTCACATACAATACAAATAACAAAATCAGTGCCAATTTGTGAGTAAACAACTCCCACTTGACTTTGTCCAATTCCTGTCTATTAACAAAATTGGTGTTCTTTTCTTCTTCGATCTTCATTCTACATATGCTGATTTCATTCTCCAAAGTGCAAATTTTCAAGGTTAAATTACAGCTTTCTTCTGGTTTCCTCCAGTAAGGCTTTCTTCCATCTATCCTCCCTTCATCCTCATCCAGCCATTGCCAGAATTTACAGCTTGGACTTTTTCCATTCTTGAAGAAAAATTAAAAAAATGTTAGGTTAAAGGATGAAAAAGAAGAAAGGGTATTCAACAAGATGGAGAAGAAGAAAGTTGGAACGTATTCAGCTTACCATCGAGTTTTGACAAACTCTAAATTTTCTTCCAGGATTGTCAGGGGTTCTTGAAGTCTTCACACGAGATGGTAAGTTGCAATCACATGGATGATCAGCTTGAAAATCATCTGGTCGTTTTGAAGAATAAGATGAGGAAGAAGAAGCCATCGTAGATCTAGGGTTCAAAATCGGGTGTAATTGAATGACTTCTAATACTGTAAACGAAGATGATATAAGCACAAAGCCATGTAGGTGCAACGTATTCAACTCATGTGCCAGATGGCTGCCACATAAGCAAAAACAGGTAATAGCCGGTTATATTACCTTAATATGAACAAAACTAACAAGTTTGTTCCATTAATAAGAACAAAAAAAAGAATATTACCTATATGTGGACAATCGAAATAGTTACTTACCTTCATAAGTCATTTTCCCATACATCTAGACCATCAAGATATTCCTCTATGTAATATGATCTTATTGAAACAAAATTAAGACTTTGATCATTTGTATATGTTTGCAGTTTGCGGATGCTTGATAATTTAACTTATGAGGAACACTCTAAAAAAATTGTTGGCTTTGCCCCTAGCACCATATAATGCGATTTAGAACTTTGAAGGTGCGGTTTGCAATGTTAACTCTAAACCGCACCAAATTGCACCGCAAACACCCTACCACCAATATATTGCATTCCTTGAGCCCCAAGGTACTCTTAATCGAATTTCTTGCGAGTGATCTCATTTTTGAGACCTGTTCTTCACTTCCCAGGAACGAGTTTGACCACACATTACAATATGCTATCATTGTTTCCAGCCAAAAAAAATCCATAGACTTTGATATAAAACAGTAATTGAAAAAAAAAATCACATTTAAAATATCAATTTATAATCTTTTTATAAAAGGCGCGAATGTTAACACGCAGTGTTTGCTGCTGCCTTGTGTGCCAAAAAAGCCAACCGACCCGACTGGTTCACAGCTACAAATACGACGCCGTCTTTGATTTCTTCCTCCGATCGATTTAGTCTAGGTTTGGGAAGAGCGAAATCAGAAACACAATCGAGTTCACAAATTGTGGTCTCCGTCAATCTAGGGTTTGATTGATCGTCTAATCGAGATGTATATGTTCTTTGATTTTCTTAGTTTCTAGAAACCAATCGAACACCGGGGGCAGAGATTTCCGGTAATATTTAGCCGAAGACTCGTACGGGTGAGACTAAATATATCCTTTATGATTTATTTACTTTTATATTATGCGTCGCATCTCAAATTGTTGACGAGTTTATCCTGAAACAAGTTGTATTTTCGTGAAATTGTGGTCGAATAAAGGGTTTATCATGTGTGTTATCGTTTGGTGGCTCAATATGATGTTTGACTGTAGCTGGATGTACCGTGGTGTTTGTAGAAAGTGTCTTTAAATTAGAGCACATCACATGAAATATCTAGGTCGTTAGTGGTTCACTCATTTGCAGTAATGATCATGAATGTGTGAGTACTGCAAGAAATTTGGATGCATTGCGAAATGGCAAGAACATATCATAGCATTTTGTCAGAATTAGAAGTTGGATATTGTTGTACACAACCTTAGTGGTTATTTTTACAGGATGCATAACAGTTTTAGAACACCACCAGGTTCAAATTTATTTATTTTCATTTTGTGGCTTCAATAGGGTTTTTTTTTTTTCGTACCTTAATCATGTTAGTTTATATTTGTGCCTATAAGACTCAGGAGAATCTCATAGTTCATTTAAGTGTATCAACTAACGATTCTTGTGGTTATGGCAGTGGAATTTTTGGGATATCAGCATTCATGAAATAGCTGGTGTTTTCAAGAATGAAAGAAGAAGAGGAAGATAGGGCTTTGTTAAGTAGTCTGGGCGTCACATCAGCAAATCCAGAAGAGCTTGAACATGATATACTAGAAGAGGTGCTATACATTGTACTCTTATAACAAGTTTAAGACATCAAATAACTCTTCTATGTATGTACTTTAGTGCAACCTAATCTAATCATAGCCTCCATCTATTGGCAGGCAAGAAACCATGCTGAACAGGACAGCCAAGTGGGAGGGACCACAGATGATGAACATCTTGAAAGAAGACAAAGCAATGAACCATCATCCACAAACCAAACAGACGTCCTTAATAAGTTAAGAGCCATAAATGTTGAAATAGATGCTGTTGCATCCACAGTTGAAGATGTGAAAAACTTTTCAAGAACCGAAGAACATGCACACAGTGGTGATGATGAGAACGGAGAAAAAAGCATCCTGCAGGCTTCATCCAATGATCTAACCCTTCAGCATGCTCTAGCAACTGATCGATTGGAAAGCCTGAAAAGAACAAAAGCTCAACTCGAGAAACAAATTGGACATTTGGGCAATGAGGGTATTCCTGTAGATAATAAACACGAAAAGCTCTTGAAATCTCTTGTAAAGGAAGAGCCAAATCACAAGAGAAAGAAGAAAGAAGTCCCAACAACAAATAAGAAATCAAAGAAGCGGCATAAAACAGTAGCTTTCAATGACGATGGTGATTTTGATGCGGTTTTAAACGCAGCCTCTGCAGGATTTGTTGAAACAGTGAGTCTCTGGTTTCATTGACTATCTCTAGTGAGTATGAGTCAGTAATTGACAATTCCATTCTGTTTGTGTCAGGAAAGGGATGAATTGGTCCGGAAAGGAATCCTAACTCCATTCCATAACCTCAAAGGATATGAACGCCGTATTGAAGAATCAGGGCCATCTCATACAGTTGAAGAAGACAATGATCTTCCCTCCACCAGCATAGCAAGAGCTGTTAAATCAATATCAGAAGCTGCACAATCTCGCCCTACAACAAAACTATTAGATCCAGATTCCCTACCAAGACTCGATGCACCAACACGCCCTTTTCAAAGACTTCAAACACCTTTCAAGATTCCCCAATCCCTGGAAAATAATGAAAGAAAGTCAAAAGATTCAAATAGGAAAAAGAGAAGGCCTTTGCCTGGGAAGAGATGGAGGAAGGTAGCATCACGTGAGGAAAATTCTCTTGAAGAGATCGGTATGTCATCAATATTTGCATAGTCAAAACCTGCTTTTTTTATATTTTATTTTATATTGAATGTAGAGGATGCAAGAGGGTCTAGTATTGAAGAAGACAATCAAGAAGGTGTTGAAGGCAATGAGGATCCTTCTTTTGTGACACTAGAAGGCGGATTAAAGATTCCAGATTCAATCTTCAGCCAACTTTTTGACTATCAAAAGGTGGGAGTTCAGTGGTTATGGGAGCTTCATTGCCAAAGAGCTGGTGGAATCATAGGAGATGAAATGGGACTTGGGAAAACCATTCAAGTATTGTCTTTTCTTGGAGCTTTACATTTCAGTAACATGTATAAACCCAGTATAATCATATGTCCAGTTACCCTTTTGCGTCAATGGAGGAGGGAAGCAAAGAAATGGTATCCATCTTTTCATGTGGAGATACTACACGATTCTGCTCGAGGTGCTCCTTATAAAAAGAAGCAACCCAAGTCAGATGAAAGTGATTATGAAACTACAGAAAGTGATGAAGAAGGAAGTGGAGGTTTACATTCAAGTAACAACAACAACAAGAAGTGGGATTCTTTGATAAACCGTGTTTTGAGAAACGAATCCGGTTTATTGATTACTACCTATGAACAGCTTCGAATCCTTGGGGAAAAACTGCTTGACATTGAATGGGGATATGCAGTATTGGATGAAGGACACAGAATAAGAAACCCAAATGCAGAAGTTACTCTAGTTTGCAAACAGTTGCAAACAGTTCATCGTATCATAATGACTGGAGCACCCATCCAGAACAGATTAAGTGAACTATGGTCATTGTTTGATTTTGTATTTCCTGGAAAACTAGGGGTATTACCGGTATTTGAAGCAGAATTTGCAGTTCCCATTTCTGTTGGTGGATATGCTAATGCATCACCTTTGCAAGTATCCACTGCTTACAGGTAGGTATGTTGTATATTTATTTTTCTGTGTTTTGAATTTTAAAATTTAACATTTAAGAATGTGCAGATGTGCAGTTGTTCTACGTGACCTAATCATGCCTTATCTTCTTCGAAGAATGAAAGCAGATGTAAATGCTGAGCTTCCAACAAAAACAGAACATGTCCTGTTTTGCAGCCTTACAGGGGATCAAAGATGTTTATACAGAGCATTTCTTGCAAGTTCAGAAGTGGAACAGATCTTCAATGGAGACAGAAACTCTCTTTATGGAATCGATGTGATGCGTAAGATTTGCAATCACCCTGATTTACTCGAACGAGAACATGCAGCTCAGAATCCTGATTATGGAAACCAAGAAAGAAGTGGGAAGATGAAAGTTGTTGCTCAGGTTCTTAAGGTTTGGAAAGAACAAGGCCACCGTGTTCTTCTTTTTGCCCAGACTCAACAGATGCTTGATATTCTTGAGAGTTTTTTGATTCGTGATTCCTATACTTATAGACGAATGGACGGTTTAACCCCTGTGAAGCAAAGGATGACTTTAATGGATGAGTTTAATAATTCTCCCGATATCTTCATCTTCATTTTGACCACTAAAGTTGGTGGATTGGGGACAAATTTAACCGGTGCAAATCGAGTCATTATATTTGATCCCGATTGGAACCCTTCTACCGACATGCAGGTTGGTATGACAAGGGCGTTTACGTCTTTTTATCCAACTTTGTTATAATTCTTTTTTTAATTTTAATTTTTGGTGATTGTCAGGCGAGGGAGCGTGCATGGCGTATTGGTCAAACAAAAGATGTAACGATTTACAGATTGATAACGCGTGGAACGATAGAAGAAAAAGTATATCATCGACAAATATACAAACATTTTTTAACCAACAAAATCTTGAAAAACCCACAGCAGAGAAGATTCTTTAAAGCTCGCGACATGAAAGATCTCTTCACATTGAATGATGATAAAGAAAACGGAAGCACCGAAACATCAAATCTTTTCAGTCAATTATCCGAAGATGTAAACAGCGTCCGCCAAAATGAAAATCCCGAAACACTCGCCGAAAAGAAACAAAAGGAAATGATTGATGACAGCAATGAAGGAGGGGTAGAAGAGGAAACAAATATTTTGCGGTCTCTCTTTGATGCTCAGGGGATTCATGTAAGCTTGGTTTCTTTTTCCACGGTTTTATTGAACATAAAGTAATAACATTTTATATAAATTTGCAGAGTGCGGTGAACCATGATGTGATAATGAATGCTAATAATGATGAGGAAAAGGTGAAACTCGATGAACAAGCTTCACAAGTTGCACATCGAGCAGCGGAAGCATTACGCCAATCGCGAATGCTTAGGAGCCGTGAAAGCATCGCGGTTCCAACGTGGACCGGGAAATCAGGAACCGCGGGTGCACCCACGGGTGGTGGTCGGAAGTTCGGGTCAATGGTCAACTCAAAGTTGGTTGCTAAAACCAGAATCGAACATGGATCCGGATCTGGATCTAAGTTTGTTGTTGGAGCATCTGGTGGGAAAGCGTTATCTTCATCTGAGTTATTGGCTAAAATTAGAGGGACCCAAGAGCAAGCGGTTGGTGATGCATTGGGTTCATCGGTTAGACCGCGGAACTTGGGTGGGGTGCAGCCGGAGGTTTTGATTCGACAAATTTGTAGTTTTTTACAGCAAAGAGGTGGGACCAGTGATTCCGGTAGTATAGTCCATCATTTTAAAGATAGGATTCCCTCAAAGGATTTGCCTGTGTTTAAGTCTCTTTTGAAGGAGATTGCAACTTTGCAAAAAACTCCCAATGCCTCTTCCTGGATTTTGAAATCTGAGTATCGATAGCATTAATCACTTTTCAAGGTATTTATTTACCATGAATTTCGAGATTTTTTGCCTCTAGTGTTTTTTTTTTTGTCCTTCTAATTTTGGCGCTGTTAGGATTGGTAATTAAACATTCACGCAATTGAAATTTTGATTGTGGGAAACAAAAAAAGAAAGAGATAACTTTATATATAATGCGAATCTTGAAAAAACAATACCGTTTATAGAAGAAAAATAAAAGAGGATGACCGATCACTGACTATCAATTGCATCATTTTTCTATTTGAAAAAGTGGGTCGTTCTTGATGCAAACAATAATTCTTTTTGGTTGTATTCTAAACTTGTGACAACTTTTTGTTAAGTTTTTATTTGAAAGATGGTAACTTTTTGTTGTATTTGACCAATGATGTTTTACATGCTTGAAAACTAGTTAAAATTTCGCTTGGGATAGCTATGTGTAAGTCGAAATTTTTACAAATAGAAGTGACATTTTTGACTTTTGATATATTTATAGAAAACAGGCTGATATGGTTCAAGTTTTAAAAGGGCCCCATAGAAATAAAAACAGAAAAGAGTCGAGTCAAATGCGTCAAGCCGTTAAATGGATGGATCAAAGGTTTAACCCGATAGTAATATGTTTTTGTCATATCATATTCAATTATTCATATCTATTGTACTTACCATCCAAAAGACAAATATAAGAACATTACGGGTAAAAAGAGTTGCTCTATTATTTGCTAAATTTATTAAATATATTTTCTAATACATATTAGAAAACTACTATTAATTATTAAAAATATTACCATAATTAAATTCAAAATACATTTATTATGGATTATTAATGTATTTTACATTTAATTATTATAATATTTCTTATAATTAATATATACTAGGTGTGAGCCCCATGTATTACATGGGTGTATTTAAAACAATTAAATATGTATAAATATTTGAAATTTTTGAATTTATAAGAAAAATGAGAAAAATATTGAATTACTAAAATTAAAGTGTTTTTTTTTTTCTCTTTTAAATTTAAACAAATCATTAAGATAAAATAATCAAAGCAAATTAATGAGATTTTATTTTAAAATTTTGAAATTATAAGGAAAATCCATTAATGAAATTGATATACATTTATTATTAAATTTAAATACCATATGAAATTTAATAAAATAGGAAAACCACAAAATTACATATGGAATAAAAATTAATTCAAAATAACCACAAAATGACATGTGGCAAAATGAATAAGAGTGTGATAAGTATCAAAAAAAACCTTCATTTATTAAAAAAGATTATATTTAAGAGATTTTCTAATATGTGCCTAATGGCACATATAATAAGCATTAATTGAAGATATATATTACCATAATTAATTATAAAATACATTAATAATAAAAAATATTACCATAATTACATGTGAAGTGCATTAATAACTTCCATAATAAATGCATTTCAAATTTAATTATGTGAAGCTTGAGCTCGGCTCGTGAACAATTTAGTGGGCTTGCGAGCCAAAACGAGCCTCTCTCTCTCTCTCTCTCTCTCTCTATATATATATATATATATATATATATATATATATATATATATATATATATATATATATATATATATATATATATATATATAGAGAGAGAGAGAGAGAGAGAGAGAGAGGGAGGTGAGTTCAATTGAAAAATAAAAAAGGTTGAGAATGGGAGAATCATTATCAGCCACTCATTTAATCTAAGCATAAAAAGACACGGTGACAAACTTGTAAATATGTTAATAACCTTCAATCTCAAATACGTAACTATAGAGAATTCAATAACAATCCGCTCATCATCAAAAAATTTCCTCCAACCTTCAATAATCATCAAGATTTCTTCAACTAAATCGGAACTTCTTCACTGGTCATGAAATTGGAATCAGAGTTCTGGACTCGCAGTCACAGTCGACATTGAAGGACTCAAAATCGGTACTCACAGGTTCCCAATCGGATTTTCGGAAATCAAAATCAAAATAAAAAATCGATCAGACATAGGATGTCGCGTCTGAAGTCGAAATCGGAAGTATATGAGGATTTGGAATTAATAACTTGATGTTTTTAAAAAATTTAAAATAGTTAACTTGTATGCCCTCCAACTGTTTGATGAAATGCATAAACTAAATTACCATGTTATATTCACATATGAATATGTTTTCTCACCTGAATCAGTATATGATTATTAAAAATACAAAACAAATATGCAAGTCTGTATGTTATTCATACATATAAAAATTATATATAGTTGTTAAAATACCTTCAAATATTCATAAGTGAATATATATTTACAAGTTAATATACATTGTAATATTCATATGTGAATATACTGTGTAATATTCGTAAGTGAATATATCATCTAATATTCACAAGTGAATAGTAATATACTATGTAATATTCACATATGATATATCATGTAATATTATGTAATATTCACTTATGAAATATCATTTAATACTCATAAGTGAATATACCATATAATATTCATAAATGAATATACTATGTTAATATTCACAAGTGAATACATCGTCCAATATTAAAATATGAATATATTATATTTATTATATGTTATATTCATATATGAATAATATTTAAATTGTAAAAAAAAAAATCATACTTTTTATTCATAAATGAATAACAAATGTATTATAATAAAACATGATTCATTTTTATTAACTTATGAATACGATAGCTGAAAATATAAAAAAAAAAAATATATTTTATCTTAAAACTATATCAATATGGATGTCTATTTGTAAAGAATAAAAATTCATGAATTTTGGTATATTTAAAATCATTTTTTTGATAAAAATAGCTTCTAAAAATTAAAAAAAAAAACGAAAAAAACTATGTTTTTGTATATATTAAGGTAATGATTAGGATAGTTTAAGGAAATATGTTTTTGCTAGAAAACACATGTGCATTTTTTTTTCATTTCCGCTGGTACGTTGGAGGTTTTTACGGCAAAAATAAATAATTAGCTGAGAATGATTTCCCTATTCTCAACCTTTTTTTTTCTCAATTGAACTCTCCCCTATATATATATATATATATATATATATATATATATATATATATATATATATATATATATATATATATATATATATATATATATATATATATATATATATATATATGCTCGTTTAAGCTCGTGAGCCCATTAATTGAAGCTCGGCTCAAGCTTGTTTAATAAACAAGCCTCATATTCAGGCTCGAGCTCGGCTCAGGCTCGTTTAATTCGATCTCGAGTCGAGCTTTTAGCGAGTCAATCCCAAATAGCTCACGAGTAGCTCAGCTCACTTACACCCTAGCTTCAATAGAAGACATCGGGCAAACAACAATATAAATAAAGATAAAAAAATAAGAATAATGAAAGCTCCCACTTGGATTCACCGAATGACTCTAAATATACACAATTCGACCTAATTAAGGTATACATTAAAACAATAGTCACAAAGAATGAATATAACCGAGCATTGACTTGACATTTACGACACCTTTTTGCCAATTGAGCTGTAACAAGTATACATACAAAACTTTTGTTTCACTTAATCTGATACCGTGACTTGATGCATTAAGTAAAAAACAATGGTCAACTGATGAATATTGTGATATTTTTTTAGAATTTAAAAATGATGGTTTATTCACTGTAGAAAGAAGAAGCCTTTATTTATACAACACTTCATCAACACAATCATCATTCCTTTTACCCACACAGAATTAGGAAAAAAACAATCCCTTGGATAAGTAAAAGAAAAGATATTTCTTGCATTGAATAGTAGCTCGAAAATAAGAAACACCTCAGAAAAAAATACAAAACAACAGTGCATATTAAGTAGGGATAGAAGAGCTCGATTAGAATTCAATTTGAGTTTTTATAAACTCAAACCTGGTTCATTATATTTATATGTTTCAAACTAGACGCAACAAGTATACTCAAAACAGGTTTCCTTCCAGGGTGAAGAACAAGGCAACAACAGATTCACAGTAGAGGAAGCAATGGGAAGACAAGATCTTAACGTCAGAGTGAAATTGGACTTACGTTGGCAGATAATTGTAACATATAATTATGAAATACAAGGTCACGAATATTTATATATTCCAGACAATTACAATTATTTCCAATAATGGACTGTCACTGTATATTGATTGTTACCTTCTGTTGTATCATGTCATCTATTCTGCTTGCTTTCCTCAACATTAACATAACAGAAGAAAAGATATCATCCAAGTATTACACCTCATCCGATTCCGATACAATCAAAATGCTGCCCATCCAGCTGCACTGCTTTTGCTTTTGCTTTGAGTTGTTGACCCAGATCCACCGCTTGAAGGAAGATTCCTCTGCATGATTGTTGTTCTCTTTCAGTTGGAATTAAGATTCGAAGAATATATGTAGCCAAGGAGATGAACTAATAAAAAAAGATACCTCGAGCTGAGAGAAATCTGTGAAAGCATCTGTAGAATTCCTTGCAGCAACATTATGAGTTGTAGAAGTCATCCGAACAGCAGCAGGATCATTGGGTGGGGGTGGGATAGGAGACCTAATTTTCCCGGAGGCAACTGGTGGAGGAGCAAGGCTTAGAGGCTTAGACTTAACCTTCTCAGGTGGAGGAGCAAGGCTAAGTGGCTTAATCTTTTCGGATAACCCTGCAGATGAAAGCATCCCAGCTCCACTTGCAGGTTTGTTTTTTACAGTGATCCGAATTGTTTCACCCTCCTAAAATATGTAATGGTTCAGGTTAATATTCTCTAATGAGCTCAAATCCATTTCAATACTTCTAGGAATTAGATGGTTTCAGCTACTGATCTGAAAATGTCGACTATATACGCATAGCCGGAAAACTGTAAGTGACGATACATACCTTCAATCTGTGATTTACAGCAGGATGGATATTGATATGACTCTCGTCGCTGGCTTCATCGGCATCCTTCTCAATCTCCCTCTTCACATACTTCTCATGATCCGACAACGCCACATTAAAATCAAACGCCTCGTTCCTCTCTGTAAACCCTAACCCTATAAAAGCGTGTTTCCCCGTGCCATCCTCGATTTTCAAAACAAAATACCTCGACGAATCGAGCACCGACTCCACGGCGCTCTCCCTCTGGCCAGGATAAACAAAACAAGCCGCAAACAAATCTCCGGAATTCGGATCTTCCAATCGGATCTCACACCGGTCCTTACAGGAAACAACACGAAGCCTGCCAGACCAGATCTTGTCCGACTGAAGCCACTCTCCGCATTTGTAACCGCCGCTAGTGGAACGCGGCGGGATTTTGAAAACCGACACTTCTCGAACCACTAGTAACGTGTGCTCGAAGGACTCTTCTTCTTCTAACTCGAACGACATCGCTGATTGGTGTTGATGTTGTTCTGCTGCTGCGATCGACAATGTGAGATATTAAAATCGAGTAAAAGCGATGTAGATTTCTTGAGGTTAAAGTGATGAAAAGTTCAAAAAGAACAGAGTGATCGGGATTGATTTTGGAAGTATATCTACAACGACGTAAGATTGAAGAATCGAAGATCGAGAAAGGAAGATAGAATATTATAATCAGTGCGAGTGGGAGTGGGAGAGACGTGAGTTTGAAATGTCAACTGCGGCTGCGTCTGGTTTTTTTCTTCATTAGATAAGAATACCCGGCAGGCCGCGGCATCCACCATTACCATTTACCAAATATATTCGGTTTGGGCTTTTTCGTTGATTTATAGTTCAATTTAGTTTTTATTTTTAAGCTTTCGTTTAATATTATTATTTCAATTTCAAGGATCTGTATTTTTTAAACTACAAAGATACACGGTACAAAATGAAATTGAGATGAAACAGAAATTCGAATTTGTATTCGTGTAAAGTGTAAAAAAACACGACGTCGTGTTGTGTTCGTTTTAATAATTCGACACGAAATTGACATGATTTAATATTTGTCTGTCGTATTTTTCGTGTTTGTCGTGTTATGAATGATTAAGTATTAATTAAATAAATTAATTTTTATTTTATGTTATATTTGTCATGTCATGTCGCGTTTGATGTTTTTTAATCAGTTCATTTTCGTGTTAATTAAAAAAAAAATGACACAATAAAAACATGACACAATGACCAAATTTACCACCCCTAGTTACAAGGCTTCTCCATATGCACAATTCCTTTCCTTCCTAACCCTAACATACTTTTTTTTTACTACGCTAGCATCACAACCAAAGCAAGATGCAGAAGTAACAAAACATAATGTACAAGCTATGTAATGCAAGTGAACCAAGGATCATAGGGATACATGTTGTCCTAATGAGGCAAAAGCCTCGGTATCGGAACATCAAGAATGGTGTTCCAAGAAGTACTACAACAAAACATGCTCCCGTCCGTTCATATGTAGAGCATACCGACCACCTTAATTACCATGTTTACGACATGTGAGATAGGAAGCTCTTAAAATAAGAACAACTTAAAATACGGTGAATGTAATAAGTCATATTGTTATATGGGATAATTATAAAATGGTAACATCATTTCTTATAATTACTTTATAATTAAAGAAAATGACTTTAATTTTTGCATTACTGTGTTTATCATCAAGTCTAAAATTTGTTATTTCATACTTCATAAATGTAAAATTTGAAATTTGCTCTCATGTGTACAAAACACTACAATTCTCATGTATTTTTTTAGTCCAAAATATACTTCTAATATGACATAAATTTTATTAGAAACAAAATTAACTTATACAACAAATAATTAAATTTGAAGAAAATATGTTATTTACAATAATTTTCAGCAAATAAATAGTCATTCACTAATTCTCAAATCCCTTAACGCAAATTGTAATTCACTAATTTGCATTATAAAAATAAATATGCGTCTTAAGTATGTTTTATTTTTCACATGTATGTCATGAAACATAATTTATACGTTATCTTTCAAAAACTCGTAGAATATTGGTTTTTGTTTGTTTTACATATGAATCATGATGACTCGAAGAATAAAACAATTATGAATAATATACAAGTACTAAGTTTGTAAATGGTTTTAAATGTGTTATCATCCCATGAAAACATTAAAAGAAGGAAAAGTCCAATAAACCTTTGAATTCAGTTTGTTATAACATTTTAATTGTCCTTGTTGGGTCTTAAAAAAATTATGATTGTGTGATCATAATTGTTGATGCGTCAAAAATGAACCTCACATCTACTATTTTGGCAAGCATTAAATAATGATCAAACAATATATTCAAGTTAAATATTTACTTCCAAGAGGGATACCTTTGGCACTACAAAAAAATGTTTAGAAGGACATACATTTCTTGACTTCAATGGTCTATAAAGCACAAAAACTAGTAAAAGGAACCATTCAGAAAAAAAAAAAAAAAAACAAAAAAAAAAACAAAAACAAAAAAAAAACAAAAAAAAAAAACAAAAAAAAAAAAAAACAAAAAAAAAAAAAACAAAAAAAAAAAAAAAACAAAAAAAAAAAAAACAAAAAAAAAAAAACAAAAACAAAAAAAAACAAAAAAAAAAAAACAAACAAACAAAAACAATACCTTAATGATTTTCAATTTGGAGTTGGTGTGTCATGCTAAGGTTGTTTTTCTTAGTGTCAACATGATGTTGAGTGAATGTCATTATAAGGGTCTCTTGCATTGCTTACTGTGGATTTCTCGAATCCTTTTAATATGGTGGACAGATTTGTCTTATTTAATGGGATCAGGATAAGGTGACCTTCCATTTTTTTGTGGGTCAAACTCTTAAATGGACAGACAACAATGTTGTATTTGGGAGATAAATATATTTGGTCCACTATTGGAGTTCAACAATGCGACCCTTTGGGACCACTTTTTTTTTGTTCTTGTATTGCATCCACTTGCTCATCATATTAGAGACAATTGCAAACTTTTTTTTTCATGTTTGGTATCTTGATGATGAGTCTGTCATTGAAGATTTAGAAAATGTGCCCAGAGTATTGGACATCATTAGGGTGATAGGCTCATGATTAGGCTTTGAACTGAATATCAAGAAAACCGAGCTTTTTTTGCCGTCATGTGATGGTAGGAAGCTTCGTGTGAGTTTATTCCTTATTGATATTGGGCGATCGTTATTGGATGTAAAGCTTCTTGGGAGAGCTGTTGGTAGAGATGCGTGTTTCATTAGCGGGTTAGTCATGAAGAGAGTTGTCAACGTTGTTGATTTGATGCTCCTTCTTCCATAGTTACACGACTCCCAGAGTGAGCTTCTTTTGCTCCGATCTTGCATGGACATTGCCAAACTTTTCTTTGGCTTGAGGATATGCGAACATGTTCACATGGATGAGACGGCTTTATTCTTTGATAAATAGTTATGTGGGTCGATTGTGAACATTGTGGTTTGTGGGGGTCCTTTTGTAACATCCAGTTTCAGGACGTTTCTTATTTTGGGATTTCATGTCATAATGTGATCAAGTAAGGTTTTGGGCTTCGAATGAGAGTTTAGACCCTATCGGATATTGATAATGTTGGTTAAGTGATTTAAGCTCTTTAATTGTGTTTTATAGCCAAATGGGTAAAATGGGAAAGTGATATTTCAGACTTCTTGCACGATTTAATGATTTTAGTTCGATATGTTTTCTAGTCAAAAGCAAGTTGATAGAATTGTGGGGATTGTCAATACCTTTGTGTCCATATAAAGATCGTCGAAAACGGAGTTGAAAAAAAAGACGTTATGACTATTTGAAGCTGTAATTGACTTGAGTGAGAACCCGTCTCCACGAAGTGGAGAATTGTTTTCCATGGCGTGGTAATCACCACGAAGTGGAGAACTGTTTTCCACGGAGCGGACGTTGGGCAAGCCCAAACCCATGATTTTTTAGGTTTTCAATATTTTAAAGGTAAGGATTCATGTTTTAGGGGATTTTTTAGCCTCCATCACATCTAGAACTCCTTGAGAGCAACCCTAGCCTCCCTCTTCATGATTTGAGCTCCTTCTCTCTCCTTGAACCTCTTTTAGGTGCTTTTAGTTGTAATTTGATAAATCTTGAAGATCAATATATTTCTTTTAGTTGCACGTAAGGTTGTTTCAAGCTTGGATCTATCAAAGTCACTCCATTTCTATATTATGTGAGTATAAAGTTCATACCTTGCTCTTTAGTTCTTTAGATCATGTTATTGGTGGTTTTTGACACTTTTGGTCCATTTTATGGGTGATTTTGGAGTTGAGTGGACTCCAACATCTTTTGATTAGTTTGGAATGCTTCTTGGATCTCATGGACTAGAAAAGTTATGATCTTTTGTCTTCCCTTTAAGCCACACAACTTATGTTGGTCCTTTAGGTCATTTTGGTGTATTAAATTTTAGATCTTGAAAGTTTATGGCATCATTATGGATAGAGTTGGAAACTTTATCCATCTAAAATTCATGTTGATTCAGATCTGAAGGTTGGAGACTTAGAATTAATGGAGTAAGTTGGGAAAGATGCATTCTTGATCCCTTTGAGTCTTAAAGTTTATATTCTTGGTTGTTTGGACCATCTTAATGGATAAAGTTGGAAACTTTATCCATTATGAAGCTATTAGGTAACATATCTTATATTTGGAAGCTTGGGCTTAAGGGTTAAGTGTTTAACTCGTTAAGCTGGTGGGAACAGTTCCTACGGTGTAACATGTTGCTCGCCATGATGTGTTATCGAGTTTCACCATGACTGTTTCATAGCGTGGCTGCCATGGCGCGGTCAGTGGTTAGCCACAACGTGGTGGCTGACCGTTGACCATTAACTTTTTGACAAGTTTGAATTTTGGTCAAACGTAGAGAGGTGTTGAGTTATAGTTTGAGGTTTACCTTGTGATTGATTTAGGAGGTTTGTATTGATGATTATGTGGGACTTTGAGTAGTGGATTCCAACTCGTCATTCAGATATCCTCATTGTATTATTTATGGCATAATGGTGTGCATGCTAAACTCGTTGAGTCTTATTTTTTGATTGTTATTATATGTACCATTGAGATTACTGATTACTCTGTGACTACTGATAGTCCGCAAGGTTTTTGATAACCCACAAGGTTGTTATATGCCCATAGGACTGCTGATGGCCCCATGGTTGCTGATAACCATAGTTGTTTATATTGTTGTGTGTATGTGATATTTAGGACTGCTGATAGTGTAATCGTCCGTTGTTAGGCATTTCAAACCCAACAAATAAAGGGGGTACGGTATACTCCAAAAGAATCCCACTATATTGCACTAAAAGGTAGTACAAGGCAAGTAGGGTCGATCCACAGAGACACAAGATAATTAGTCTATACCTTTTTGCGTAATGTACTATGGTCACCAACAGAAAAAAGGGGGGGTTTAGAGTGCAATGACTAAACAAACAAATCAAAAACACACGTAGTCAGCTAAATGAGTGAATTAAATTCATATTTTATACGTACTCCAATTTCTTGTATGACAACTTAGCAATGTGACTCAGAGATGACACAATATTCGTTCAGTTCTATCTAAGTTGGTACTTGAAATTGTTAATAAGCTCTAACACTTTCCATTCACCACATTAATTAACCAAAACAAGCTCTTTGATTAACCCTAACCTTACTAACCTAATCTAAACAAGATATTGGAATTAGATTAAAAGATTACATGAAGCTTTATGTGAATGTTCCCAACAACACCCAATATTCCTCACAAGCTCGAGAGTGTAAAAGTTTATGAATAATATTTACACTAAATTCATTCAATAGAGATCAATTTAATGCTTGTTACTTGTTCAATTCCACAAAACAATTACGGATTTTGTAAAAGAGATAACTTGAATGACCTAACTCTAATTCAAATGGCCAATAAGAATCACAATTACAATCAAACATTTGATTAACGCAAAATCAAATTCATTAGATAAAAATTGAAAACAAACATCATGTCATATGATTGAAGTCACTACCAAGAAGTCAAAAACATGAAATTGGAGAAACTAGGGTTCTGGCCATACATGGCTAGAACAAGATCACAAGTCTAAAAGATGAAAGTGATGTGCAATTACAACTTACAAATACGAGAAATAATGTTTCCAAATGATTATTGATCAAACCCTTGCAAAAACCTTTGAAATCCCCTCACAAAAATGTGCTCTAATATGTTGTCTGTGTGTAAAAATGATGCTTAACTCGTAATATGAAAGATAGGAAAAACTGCCAAAAGTTGGTTTCTGGGTCGAACACGGCCCGTGTTGGACATAGAGTAAAACTGACATGGCCCGTGTTCAGCATGGTCAACAGCTCCCATTTTGGTCAACACGACACGTGTTGATTTTGCAGTGTAAATCCAACACAGCCCGTGTACCCCTCTGACTCTGAATCCAAACTTGATTTTTTCAACTTTTTCGTTCTTCGCCCGATCATCCCCAAATCTTTACTAATGGTTCCCGGCACCTCCCAGAGCGTGTTCCAACCTCCGGTTTACCTGAAAAAGACATAAAAATGTGCAAATAAGGTTGTTCTAGAGACTAACATGAAATATGATGAAATGCAAGACAAATGAAGGACAATTATGCTAAATAGATGCATGAAATGGGACTAAAAGGTGTGCAAAAAGGTGCACAAATTGCACATAACATCTGTGTTTATAGGCTAAGCATTATTATAATGATTTAATAGTTAGGGTCAACAATTGTAGCTTATTTTGAAGCAATGAAGAATAATTATTTGAGTATTATGCGATTTATATGCAATATACATGCTTATAATGATATAATAAAATAATAATAATAAAAATATCTATCAAAAATAGAATGAAGATTTCACCCATTATCTTTAAATAAAGTTGAAGTAGTCGTAACAAACATTCCAGAGATATAAGAAATGTTGAAATCCGACTTATAACGAAGAAGTTATTGATAACCCACAAGGTTACCAATTACTCCGTGACTACTGATAGTCCGCAGGGTTGTTGATAACCCACAAGGTTGTTATGTGCCCATAGGACTGTTGATGGCCTCATGGTTGCTGATAACCATAGTTGTTTACATTGTTGTGCTGTATGTGATATTTAGGACTACTAATAGTGTAATCGTCCGTGTTTTTAGGCTAAACATTATTATAATGATTTAATAGTTAGGGTCAATAATTGTAGCTTATTTTGAAGTAATGAAGAATAATTATTTGAGTATTATGTGATTTATATGCAATATACGTGCTTATAACGATATAATAAAATAATATTAAAAATATCCGTCAAAAATAGAATGAATATTTCACCCAATATCTTTAAATAAAGTTGAAGTAGTCGTAACAAACATTCCAGAGATATAAGAAATGCTGAAATCCGACTTATAACGAAAAAGTTATGACACGTCGAAGTTTCTCGACTAGGGATGTCAGCGGGAGCAAACGGGGCGGGGAGTGCATCTCCCGCCCCCGCCCCCGAAATTTCCCCGTCCCCCCGCCCCCGAATCCCCTTTATTACCCCCGCCCCCACCCCCGATTGATTTTGGGCTACTTTTTTTTGGGCTAAAAGAAGTTGTTATTTAGGCTAAAATAAGCTACTTTTAGGTAACAAATAATTATTTATAACAAAATTTTATATGTTAAAAATAAAAAAGTTACGGCATTTTAAAAAATTATACTAACAACTTAAAAACATGTTTTTTGATGAATTTTGGAAGCTCAAAATCATGTTATAATTTATTATATTTATATAATTAATATATGTAAATATATGTGTAATTTATTAACTGGGTCCCCATGGGGATTTCGGGATGGGATTGAATACCCCGCCCCCGCCCCCGAAATTAAAACGGGGGTTAACCTTGCCCCCGCCCCTGTCCTCGACCCTGATTTTTTTTTAAAAAATCCCCCAAACGGGATGGGACCCCCACGGGAACAGGGTCCCACGGGGCTTTTTGACATCCCTATTCGCGACTAAACCGGCACGACGCCGATAATCATAAAAAGTGAATTTTTTATAAACTAATTTTAGCCTTAGTAAACTAAACGAAATTCGTAGTTGACGTTAAACCGAGAGCATGCATATAGAGAACGCCCAAATCAGAACTTGTTAGAGGAAGTTATAATTCTTCAAATATTTGACATAACAGTAGGCAGCCCAGAAATCGAATTTTAGATCGATCAATTTTTGCAAACCCTTGCCCTCCTAGTGTGTGTTTTGAGCTTAAGAGAATGTTTTTGGTGTGTTGAAGGAGTAAGAAGTTGCATCAAGGATCCTTGAAGTGGAAGCAAGCTTGTGGATCCGGGATCTTTGCCTTCTTGAGAAGCTCCAGAAGGTATAAAGTCTATACCTGGCGTCTTGGTTGTTAGATCCCATTTTGGGTGTTTTATGTTGCTTTTCTTGTCCCAAAGGCCCCATCTTGTGTATGGTTTGTCCTTGTTATTTTGAGTTATCCTTTCAGACCCTTGGAAGGGTCCTTGGCAATAAAAATGAAGTCCCTTTGGTTAGATTTGCTCCATGTATATATATTATATGAGGTCTTAATGGATTAAATGTAACATCCCAAATTTTGAGGCCAAATTTTTTATTTTTAATTAATATATATTCATAAAATAGTTTACCAAACATTGTTAATGTCATAACAATTTATAAATAAAAACATAACAACGTGATTGAAATTCCAATGCATCAAAGTAATGAAAATCAGAGTACAATCCCAGAAAACTCCACGCGGAAACCATATGCGTGTGTGTGTGATGCGTTGCTACACCGACGACTCTTTCTCCTTAAACGAAGAGGTACCTGAAACTAAAACTGAAATTGTAAGCACGAAGTTTAGTGAGTTCCCCCATCATACCGCATACCATACAATCACATATCATGCATACTGCCATACAATTATGGGGTGCCCAACCTACCCATGTCAAGCTATTTTGGAGTGCTGACCTACCCATGTCAAGCCATTGTG
Organism: Lactuca saligna; assembly: GCF_052625555.1. Lineage (NCBI taxonomy): Eukaryota > Viridiplantae > Streptophyta > Magnoliopsida > Asterales > Asteraceae > Lactuca > Lactuca saligna. The sequence goes on along the minus strand of NC_136425.1, from coordinate 8,231,559 downwards.
GGGTGCTGACCTACCCATGTCGGGTCGTTCTGGGGTGCCGAATACCCTTAGGTCTATCTCAATCAGCAATAGGGACTATTTATCCCCTACCTCTATCATACAAAAACAAATATAATCATACGACCAGACATATCTGGGGTACTGACCTACCCTTCGGTCCTAACGACCGAGTCAGGGAAAAACTACTCCCTGCTACTACCTCTAACTTATATAACACATCACATAATCATGTCTCATAGGCATATCACATAAGCATACCAAGATAATTATCACAAATACAATTATCTATCAATCACTCTTGTTGGTGGGTCGACATTGTGGCCTTAGACCCACCCTTACTGGAATGTAACTCACATCGATGTCGTGTAGTGTCTGTACTGTCCTCGGTGTGAAAGTCGGCTCTCCTCGACTCCTCAATCCCTACACGAAAACCCTGCTAAGTTATTAACTTGTACTCACAACCCCTACAAGGGTCAAATTGAATCCAAGTCAAAGTCAAAGTCAAACCATGGTCAAGTCAACTCTTTGGTTGACCAGACTTGCAGAGTTGGTCCGCAAACTCGCCGAGTCCATTCGTCCACATAATACTACAAACTCGTCCCCACTCGTCGAGTCTAGCAAGAGCTCGACGAGTCCACCTTCAACAACACTTCAGTCAATCTTCAACCGACTCGACTAATTCTTCCGTGAACTCTTCGAGTTCATCTTCAGCATATGAATGCGACTAGTCTATGACTCGCCGAGTTATATGAACATCTCGTCGAGCTCATCTTCAAGGATTGGGGGATTGCCTTGGACTCACCGAGTTTGCTCGAACACTCGTCGAGTCCTATGATTCCCAGGTCCCTTATGAGCCTAAACAACTGAGGAACCTTCCACACTATCATATGGTCCATCGACATAAAGGATTTGGTGGTCATTACACCTCGACTCGTCGAGTCCCAAGAACAACTCGCCGAGTCCATCCTTGATCATTACTATACATTCGATTTAAATGGGTCTTAACACATAAAAACCAAAGATTTGGCCTCCTAATGTCCATTTTACAAGTAAAGCTTCAAGCTTGGTGTACATGCAAGGGGTATTTGGCTAAAAAGGCCATGAAAGATGTTCTTCAAAGTGCATGGGGATCTCATGACCATAAAATTGGCACCTTTATGCCATGAGACCCCTCCAATGACCCAGATCCGAAGTCAAAACTCCATATAACCCTTCACAAATTCGAAAATGGCTTAGAAAGCCATAAAGATACTCAAAATCCAAGCCATAAGGATGAATAAACACATGGAAGGCTAAGACAGGGGCATTTTACCTTGAATGAGCTGGAAATGGAACAAAGTTTCTGGATCTCCAAGCCCAAAATCGAACTCTCAACCTTCCTTCCTCCTTTTCAAGCCTCACAATCTACCAAAATGCACCAAAATGGCCTTAGGACACTCACACAAGGCTAGGGTTTCGAGATAATGCTTTATGGGAGTAATAGGGACTGTGGAAGCTGAGATAAGTTGTTTAAGTAGGGCACAAACCCTCAAAGTTAGGGTTTCACCCAAACAACACCTACTCGCCGAGTCAGTCTCCCAACTCGTCGAGTAGGTCATTTAAACTCCCATTGGATCATAACTCTACTCGACGAGTTAGGCCACCAACTCGTCGATTCCCAAAGAAAAACGTAAGAAATACTTGAAAGGAAGCATACCAGGGATCGGGTGTTACATTAAGACCTTGTGTTAAGCTCTTACTAGGCATGTAAAGTCATAAAGTTGGAAACTTTATGACTCTATGGTGTGTTTTGGTCATGGATCTGAAATACAGGCTTAAGTGCTTAAGCCATTAAGCACTAAATGGAGTTTGGAGGTTGCGAGGGTACGCCCTGCATACATGGGAGTACACCCCGTGTACTCAGTCTACAACCCCGATGGTGGTCTTTTGCAAGGCTTCACGTTCGCTAAGAGTAACTCCATAGTACCCCCTGCGTACTCGCATGGGTCAGCCTTGTTGAGTTGATCCGACTGGGTTGACTTAGTTGACTTAGTGGGTTTATCGGTTGACTTTGACTTTAACCAAGTTTAACCTTGAGGGTATTTTGGGTATTTGGGATTTTGATGGAATTGGTCACTTGGTGGAAACAAGTATTGGTTAGAGAGCTGAGTTTTGGAGTCAAACCTCATCAGTTCTGTTTAGTTTACGAGGTGAGTTTTCCTCACTGTAATTTTGGGTCGAAGGCACCAAGGCCGACTCCTTTGGATTTTTGTCCTGGTTTATCGCATGCTTGTATGTTATGGTGATTTGTTAGATTTGTATCCTGATATATAGGATGATGTTATGCTTAGTGATATGTTAGATCTATATAATTGTCTGTATATACTAGCTAGGGTCTGATATGGTATAAGTTGACATGTGATGGTAAGTTAGGTTGAGGCGGTCTTGCTATGTGATCAAGGCCAAGAGACCCAGGGCGTCTCGGATAGACTGTAGGCTAGTGGTGCGTACCAGTTAGGCCGAACACCTAGAGAACGTTCCAGATAGGTGGTAAGGCGTACCGGTCATGCTGAAGGTTCCGTGAACGTACAAGATAGATTGTAGGCTAATGAGGCATTCCAATCAGACTGAAGGCTCCGTATGCATGTTTTTTGTTGTTATTAGTATGATTATGTGTTATGTTGGTACTTTGGGGGAACTCACTAAGCTTTGGGCTAATAGTTTTGGGTTATGTTTCAGATACCTCAGATGCTCGTGGGGATGCGTGATCGTGCACATCCTTGTGTTTTGATTTATGATTTTGAGAAAACTCTGATATTAAACATGTTTTGAAAACCAAATTATAAAAAATAATAATCTGTGGGTTAGTTTTAAAAGTTTAAAATTTTCATGAATTTTATGGGTGTTACAGATCCGTTCGAAGGAATATCAACACTCAGACCAATTGATGTTTTAGTTTTTTGTTGGGCTGGAGGGAAACACGTATGTATGGATGTAACAAGGGTTTCCTTTCTTGTGGGCTCGGAAAGTGAAGTTTTCAATGTGGGGCTAGTTGCTTTAAAAACTGTCTCATGCAAATTGGCAAAATACGGAGAAAATGTGTATGAAAAATCAATACACGTTATACCTTTTACATTTGATACTTTCGCTTTTTTTTTTTTTTTTTTTTTTTTTTGCGCCAAATGTTGTAGAGCCCATCAATAGAGTCACGCGAGTCATGCATAGTAATCTTTGTGACCCCCATATATATGAATGCCATTTTAAAAGAATTAATTTGTCATCCAAAAAGAGGTTGCAACACAGATTGCTCCTCGTTTACCCGCTACGTTTATGTAAAACTTTTATGATTTATGATTTAATAATATTTCATAAAGCATGTAGTGTTTTTATAACAATAACTCTCTTTTTGCCGTATTTTTATTTCAATCGAAGAAGCATTTTAACCTTTTTTTTTTTTTTTTTCATCTAACACATTCTCGCTCTAGACTTTGATTTAACAACTAAGGCGAAGACGTAAGAATGATAATTAATTTGTGTTGTTTCGTAATCCTCTATAGTCAAATGCATGTATCTTGGCCCAATGGGCTATAAGTTAAAGGTTATCATAAATGGACTAACGGCTAATTATTAAATATTATACCCAATCAGAATTTGAACTACAACAACGGTCGTAATTTAAGAGTATATAACAATGTATGAATATATGTTTTCTATACATTTGAAACCCTAATAAAATTATGTTTATTGATTGTTTGTCTAATATTTTTGTAGGCGTCTTCATTCACACAACCAAAACTATTTAGAGTGACCGTGATAGAACTGTCAAAACTTTGAAGAGAAAAGGCTCAAACATTTTGAGAATTCGTTATTGATACAAGAATCATCAAAAAGAATATAGTCCGGTATTTTCATTTTGTTTATCTATTAATGCAATTTTATTTATTTTGTTGATAAATTTATCTTAAAGCACGATAAAATTTCATGCTTACTTGATATATCGGTTGTTGATAAGATTAGCATATAAAACAAGATAATTTTAAACCTAATTTAACAAAATCTGTATTTGAAAATTTTTAGCCAATCAAAATTAGAAATCAAAGTATAATTCAATTTTAGCATATAAAATGAAAACTGATTATTTTTGGAAGCAAATAAAGAAACATCAATTTAATTAGTGCTCTAAATAATAAAATAGTTAAGAGTTGATGGGTGAAAAGCTGATTTTGTTATAGCAATGAAAACTAATAATAAGAGAACTTTTGGACATAAGTAAACGAAATTTTAATTTTTGGATTTAAGATTTCAAAACTGTAAAGTTGAGGGTGTAAAAATAAACATAAGGAACTACAGATGCCTCCCCTCCCGCGTCCACGTATGATTTTCGCGCGAACGCTGTCTTGTTGATCAGCTTCCATATAATCATTCGCGCCAAAAGAAAACCTATTACTTTGCTAACGATCTCCACTATCTCCATCTTCACCGCATTTCTCATAACAACACACACAAATACACTCTCTGTTCAAATGGATTCCATCGGAGCTTCTTCTACACTGTTCGATTCGTTCAAATCGAAGAAGGTCCTCCGATCCTCCGTCGGCAAACAACATTCCGCCGACGAAGCAGATGGAGCACCAGATCAGATGCCGTTGAGCACCAAAACTCCTGCAACGCCCACACAACCGCCTCGAAGATCTCTCACCCGCCGCCAAGCATTGCGATCAGTGAGTCAAGTTAGGGAAGCGGCCAAGCACCTCCGAAAGTCAGATCTGAAACCTTCTGTTTCCTCCGACCCGTTAACATCCTCCGTTACCCCAATCAAAACCCTAATCATGAAGCCAAAGACCCCCAAAGCCCTTCCAAAAAGGTACAAATCGTTTCCCCGTTTCTTATACTTTTCTCTATCGAAATGTGTCTACTCTATTTGAATAAAATGCTGATGATATTCGAATATTACTTGTGTTTAGGTACGAAATATTGGATGAATTCTTTAATAGCCTGCAATCTTCTATTCGAATTCTTGGATTGAAAGGATCTATGTCGACGTTTACAAGCATTAGCCGTGCGGTGGAGAGCTTAACAGACAGGTATACGAATTCATTCATTCAAAACGCTTAATTTGTTAGATGGTATTGGGGGCGGGTTTTCTAATTTGTTTTTCTGCCATATTTGATTGTACAGGAGGTTCACCTATAGTCATCTAGCTCAGCTCAAGTTTATTTTGCCTGAGGGGATTGAGATAAAGAAGATTCTTGTCCGCGATGAACGAACCAGTTGCATGAAACCAGAACTTGACGTGACTTTGAATTTCAACATTATTCAGGATGATGAAAAGCTAAACTCGGAGAGCAAGAACATACTGATGACGAAATTGTTTCGATCCAGTCTTGTGAGCTACTATAAATCCAATCCCGAGGTATTGATATTTGTTGCATCTTACTATTTCACTCTGAATTAGGTTTTTTATGCATCATCGTGTGATTAGTAATGCTTCTTTTCATTTAGGGAGATGAAGTTCCAGAAGAGATGTTACCTGAACCATTCAATCAATCGAGCTGTGTGCTATCTTCAAATGCAATGAAAAATCCCAATTTGGGCTCAGTTCAGGATACAGTCTCTCAACATCAGCCATTGGTAGCATCTCATATCCCTCAATCTTTCAAGAGACGCTTCTCAAAACAGGTTTCTGACCATAGCTCCACCAAAGCAGCATGTGTATCCATTGCTCCATCTCCAGTTCAAAAGCCTTCAAACTTACCTGAAACTCCAATTAAGAGCTTTTCAAAGAATGGAAATCTTTCTTCCATTGATGGAACTGCTGCCAAGCTTTTTTCTACTCCAATGAGCGCTACACCTGCACTAGCAGTACGAATGCCAGTAAGGAGTTTAGTTACTCCTGATGAAGAAGATTCAATCATGTCTCCTACCAAATCAGTGTCCAACAAGTTAACTAGACGTTCAGGTGTTAGAAGATTGTTTGACACTCCTGTGAAGAATAGAATGCCTTCTGTCAAAATTGCATCTTCTTCTTCTTCTGATGATGATGATGATATTCTTTCAGGAGATCTGTTTGCATCTGTAGGTTTATGTTACTTTGTTCATTTGGTTTCTTCAAATTTATGGATGTTTTTTGGTATTTGAAGAATTGAATAATAACTTGTTGCTATATATCTTTTCAGATTAAAGAAAAAGAGCGGAAAGCAAAAGAGGAGAATGATCCAGCAATCTCACATGCTAAATGGAGGAAACAAATGATTGCAGGGTTACCCAAGCTTTTTGACTCTCTTTTGTTTATCTTTCAAAAACGATCAGTCATAACAAAAGAGGAGCTCATGCACACAATAATCTCATGCCGTTTGGAAATTGTTGATAGAAGTAAGTCTTGATTCATGATCATGGTATACATAGATATACATTTCTATCTTTCATGAAAGCCCAATTCTAATTCTGATTTTACCTACAGGAGAAGTTGAAGAACAACTCAGATTGTTGCAAGAACTAGCTCCTGAATGGATTCATCAGAAAATTGCGTCAAGTGGTGATCTTCTCTACTGGTAAGACCCAAGAAAAATGATGCTCATTTCAATTGCTTGTTTTTAAATCATTCCTAAAGTTAACAAACGTTACTTCATATGCAGTGTTAACAAGATATCAAGCCCAGAGTCGATACGTTCAAGATTATCAGAAGCTAACTAAGTGGATGCTCGTTAGTTAGATTGTAAATCTTTTAACCATTTTTTTTTTTGTTGAAAGTTGTAGGTCAATCAGTTACCATCAGTTTGACATCATAGAGATAGATAGTATCTGGTTATATGCTGCTGCTTGATTTGATATATAGAATAAAAAAGAAGCATTAACTTTTAAAAGGACAAGTAATGACAGTTATACTATGTTTTAGGGTAGTTAATCAACATCTTGTTCAAGTTGTATAGGTACCAAAACTAATATTCTATTATTTTAAACTAATAACTTTATAAATGGTTTTTAACAGTGTTGAATTAAACTACTACAACGTTGATAAGATGCTTCAATAAATTTATTTGTTTCATCAAATGACAGGACATATGCAAATTACTTCATTTGCCAACATTTTGGATGTACATTATTAAACCATCTTATGTTTAATATATATATATATATATATATATATATATATATATATATATATATATATATATATATATATATATATATATCCAAACAAAATTTTATTAAAAATTAAAATATATTGATATTATAAATAATATATAGCAAATTCACACGTTAGGCCTCCCATTGTGCCCTTTCGTTGTGGAAGGAATTGTAATTTATTTTATTTGTAATATCTTTTATTTGTCGTTATCGGTAGAGTATATATCATGTGTATTCTATACGGGCAAAGATCCTATTTATAGGCTCTAAAAGAGCAGATTACATGATTCAAGACGACAAATATATTTACAATATAGCCACCTATACTATGTAGGAGTAGAAACTTTATGTTACATCTCACGTTACATTTTATATATGACACTTTACATATTGATACATGACGTAACCTATTGACACATGACATATACTCGACCGATAACGACAAATAAAAGACATTACAAATAAAATAAATTACAACCCTTCCACAGCGAAAGGACATGTGTCTTTTAATAATGTCTTCAATAATAATGGAGTGATGCGTCTCATTCCTCCCGCTTGGGCCTTGTTTGGGAAGATCACAACGTTTCCAATCAAGAATTTATGATCATCTGGCAACGTGTTGAAAGTCTTGATTATTTGTCTGAGAAGGTAATTTATTTGGGAGATACCTCATGCTAATTTGGACAATGGTATAGATAATTGAAGTATTTCGACTTTTTTCCCTTACATCAATGATCACGTTAGACAAATATTTTTTTACATGAATGATATCGATTGAAACACCCATTGCATGAGTAGTTTTTTAAAAATCTTATAAAATCATTTGATGTAAATCTGTAAGATTTTAAAAGTTAAAATACGTAAAATATGATCCCAAATCCAAAAGAGATTTAATTTGTTTAAAATAGTGAGTTACAAAAGTGTAATTGTCAAAATAAAGAGCTGAGAGCCTGAGACTAAATCCAATATAAGAAATGGAAACACAAGATCCTTCAGTTTTTCCAAAGTACAAGGAGCAATAATACAGTTAATACAAAGTTCAGGGTTCATTCTCTCAAATTTCATAATATCATTGCCGCGAGTGGATAATATAAAGCTTTAAAACCCAGAGATAAACCCTAGTATTCTTCGCCGTCGTAGACCATCGGAATTTTATCTGACAGTCGCCGTTCTTCTCCTGCTAATCAAGGTACAATTTTCACCCTTCTCTGAAACCTTCTTCTTCACGCATATAATTCATTCATCCTTTTGATTTCTGGTTCGCTCCTTTCCGATAAAAAGGCTTCGATTTTTCAACGTTGTTGTTGATACACAAACAATCAAAGATGTGTTCTGTTAAAATTTCCATCAATGTAAATTTGGCAAACAGAACAAAAATTAACAGGTTTTGTGCATTGGTTCTCTCGTTTAGTTGGATCTACTGGCACCTATATCCATTAGGTCTGCAAAGTTCAAACTTCAAACCTAAATTGTTGCTAAGTTAAGATTAATGATACCTGTTATTTTGTTTGTGAGGGTAAAATTGATTGCTTCCCACCCCAGATCCATAACTGATGTTCTCAATGCATGTGTAATTTTGTGAATGCGAGTCTAATAATGCTTTTGCCGTTCTTGCAGTATACTCAATCACGATGTATCTCCAGTTTTACATAAACGAAAATGGTGACAAAGTTTATACCACCAAGGTTCGTCCATTTTAGGCATTTTAGGCATTCTTGTACTTGAAAAGTTTACAACAATTTGTCTTCTTGGCATTCTTTATTCCTTTTTCTGGAGTTGCCATGATTCTTTTCCATGAGGCCTTGTTGTTAATTCTGTCAATAAACCTGATCGTGTAATCATGATGATGCTTCCTAACTTTGTTCATTGATCTGAAATACGTATCTGCACCTTAATTCCATAAATGAGTGAAGAAGCTTTTGGTCTTATTATTTTAGCAATTGCTTGATCTTTTTTTTTTTTTTTTGGTGTGTGCAGAAAGAGTCACCACTTGGACTTGCGACGCAGTCTGCTCATCCTGGTATGTTTTTCATTTATTATATGTACAGGTTCTTAATGAGGACATAATAACATAACAAGGGAAAGCCATATATAGGTGTTTATTTTTTACTTAATGATTAAAGAACGACTTAATAGAGAAAATAAAAGAAAATGGCTTTCCCTGATAAGTCTTAACTTATTACAAGTTTGCCCTCATTTATTTTTTCCTTTTATCTGCAGCTCGGTTTTCACCTGATGATAAGTTCTCAAGGCAAAGAGTTCTTTTGAAGAAACGGTTTGGATTGCTGCCAACTCAAAAACCACCTCGCAAATACTGAATAGTTTGTTTATGGTTTTGACAAAACCAATTTGCACTTGTAAAATGGGAATTTTGGCCATGATTGCGTTGTTGTTCTTGATATGATCCACAATCAATATTTCTACCAATTTACTTTTAGATGGATCTTTTTGGGTTATTTTTGATCTTTAAATGCATGCAAATGGTGTTATTCAAACTATTTTATTGTTTTGATATGGTTTTCATAATCATTTAGCGTCTGGATCGATTTGATCTTTATATATCGTGGAACCTTACATTTAAGGTTATGATAGATAAGGAGAAAGAGATTAGGGTTTTGGTTTCTAAATTTAGAAGTTAAAATAAAAAGCAAGAGCACAAAACACTTCAAAATTGTTACTTCATATTAGTTTGCTTGATTTCTAGTGTTAGGCACTTCAGGTACAATTAAAAAAAAAAAAAAAAGAAGACAAACTCATATTTTGTGTTTTGTCGATGCTCAATATTGTCGGAGCAAAATACAATGTCCATATAGGTAAAGAAAATAGCATTTTGTTGTCTTAAGGTGTTAAAGAAAATCATTTCGATGGAGTACTTTTCGTTATCATTAAATTTAGAATTGAGTGTCTATAATTTCAATACTTTCACTTTGATAGTGACATCCGAATTGATTGAGTCAATGTCTTTTTTGAATGTAATTGAAGTATCGATATGTGTAAAAAAAATAGAAAAGTTAATGAAATGAGAATAAATATTGAAAAGACTTGGGAATTACAATCAATTTGTTGTTCACTTGAAAATGGAATTACAACTTCTATTTTCTATGTCCCTTCAGATTTTTAAAATAACATATATAATCTATAATAAGTTTACTTGATATATAAAGATGAACAACAAAATTTAAAAAAAAAAAATAAAAAAAATCAATTATATAAAAACTGAGAGCCAATAATCAGGAAATTATTAATTAACTGAGTAATGTGATTTCACTAAAAAGTCACCAAAATGACCATAAAGGTCAAAATAATCGATTTCACTAATTTTTTTTAACCTTATGTTAGGATTAATTAGATAAAGTACTTTTAAATGATGTAATGATAAAGAAGTTATTTGTTAGACAAAACAGAAAACAAAAAAGTAAATTAAAGACTAAAATACCCCTGAGATGATTTTCTGTCCAAGACAACCATGAAAATGTCACCCATCTGCCCATTTTGCCCTCCAGAAAAAACAAAAGTAAAAAAAAAAAAAACAAAAAACAAAAGTAGGATGCTATTATATGCAAAAAACAAATACAAAAAAATAACATAAAATCACCAAAATGACCAAAAAGGTAAAAATTATCGATTTGTTCAATTTATTTTATATTTATAGCTTCAATATCTTCAATTTCTTTTATTGACCAAAACTGAAAAAACAAAAAGAAAGCTCTCCTTTAGACCTTTGAGGGGGTAGTTTTATGACATTCGTTAAAAATGATATCTTACATTAAAATATTAACTTATTTGCAAAAATCAATAGAATGAAATTACAGAAAGATCGTCTATTCCAAAACTTTACCAACTTATTTGCAAAAATCAATGAGGGTTTGATTGGAATACCATTGAAATTTGAGGGTTATTTTCTGTACTTTAAATCGAATTTATATTTTTACACATTTCAATTAACTTGAATCATCCAAACAGTGGATACTTCGCCCAACGTTTTTTATTTCTTACTTGATGGGTCAAACGAACTATTTGAAAATTGAAAATTAACAACAAATATGTTTGAATTTTAAGAAAAATAAAAAAGATTAACTACACTTATTAGAAACATGCAAAAAAAAAGGTTATGTCAACGCCAAGAATTCCTAAACAACATTTAGGTAATGATTTAATAACATAAAATTTGACATCCAAAGTAAAAATAAAAGGACCAGAGTGGTATTTAGTGTTGGAACATTCAAAATTAAAGTTGTCACCAAAAAGGTAATATGTGCATCAAAACACACACATTCAAATACAAAAACAATATCAACATTCTTGATCATTAGCAATCATATTGATCATGAATTTCTTGTTGTTGGGTACACTTTTAGTAACAACCCAAGAACATCAAAACACAAATAACGAAAGTAAAAAAAGTCAATAAAAGACTAAAATACCCATGTGACCATTTTCTGTCCAACACAACCATGAAAATCACACTTCAAAGAGCATCAAAAAACATCAAAAACACAAATAACGAATAATGATTTCACAACAGATGTTTTTAGCAAACAGAACAACATTGGTATTAATATATTTTTACAAAAAGGTTATAAATTTTGAGTTATGAAGATGAACTCACCAGATTTTGAAATTCCTGATTTCTTGGGAGTCATTTAAATCTTTGTTAGGTGCTATTTGTGCACTTTTTTGCACACCTTTTAGTCCCATTTTATGCATATATTTAGCACAATTGTTCTTCCTTTTCCTTGCATTTTATCATATTCATTTTAGTCTCTAGAACAACCTTATTTGCACACTTTTATATCTTTTTCAGGTAAACCGGAGGTTGGAACGCGCTTTGGGAAGTGTCGGGAAGCATTGGTGGAGATTTCGGGACGATCCGACGAAGAACTAAAAAGTTGGAAAAATCAAGTTTGGAATTGGAGTTAGAGAGGTACACGGGGCGTGTTGAATTTACACTGAAAAGTGGGCACGGGGCGTGTTTGACCAAAATGGGAGCTGTTGACCATGCTGAACACGACCCGTGTCAGTTTAGCCTATTTTAACACGGGCCGTGTTCGACCCAGAAACCAACTTTTGGCAGTTTTTCCTATCTTTCATATTACGGGTTAAGGGTCATTTTTAGAGACACACAACATACCAGAGCACCATTGGAGGAGGATTTTCAAAGGTTTTTGCAAGGGTTTGATTAGCAATCATTTGGAAACATTATTTCTAGTATTTGTAAGTTGTAATTGCACTTTAATTCCATCTTTTATTCTTGTGGTCTTGTTCTAGCCATGTGTGGCTAGAACCCTAATTTCTCCAATTTCATGTTTTGACTTCTTGGTAGTGACTTCATTCATATGACATGATATTTGTTCTTAATTTCTATTTAATGAATTTGATTTTGCTTCAATCGAATCTTTGATTCTAATTATGATTCTTATTGGCCATTTGAATTAGGGTTAGATCATTCAAGTTATCTCTTTTACAAAATCCGTAATTGTTTTGTGAAATTGAACAAGTAACAAGCATTAAATTAATCTCTATTGAATGAATTTGGTGTAAATCTTATTCATACACTTTTACACTCCCGAGCTTATGAGGGGTATTGGGTGTTGTTGGGAACATTCACATAAAGCTTCATGCAATCTTATAATCTAATCCTAAGAGCTTGTTTAGATTAGGTTAATAAGGTTAGGGTTAATCAAAGAGCTTGTTTTGGTTAATTAATATGGTGAATGGGAAGTGTTAGAGCTTATTAGCACTTTCAAGTACTAACTTATATAGAATTGAATGAATATTGTGTCATCTTGGAGTCACATTGCTAAATTGTCATACATGGGGTTGGAGTCCTCACAAATTTTGAATTTAATTCACGCACTTAATTGATTGCTTATGTTTTTAATTATTTGTTTAATCATTACATTCTAAACCCCCCTCTCTTTTTACTATTGGTGACTATAGTACCTTGTGCAAATAGGTATAGACCAATTGTCCTGTGTCTCTGTGGATCGACCCTGCTTGCCTTGTACTACCTTTTAGTACAATATAGTGGGATGATTTTGGAGTATATCGTACCCCTTTATTTGTTGGGTTTGACACACCTAACAAATTGGCGCCGTTGCCGGGGACACGGTGTTACTAATTGTTTTATGCCAAGATCTTTTCGTACAGGTACGCCATTGCCAATTGACTCGGAGATAGAGAAGACTGCAAAGAAGCTAAGGAAGCAAGCCAAGCTTCGTAAGAAGCAACCGGGTTCCGGGACTTCTTCATCATCTACTCCCCCGGTCATCAACATTTGGGAGGACATACCCCTCTCAAGTGTATCCACATCAGAAACAGAAAGTCTCTCACTCTCATCACAACCATCCTCACCCAACAATACCACTTCACCTTCTTCACCTGTTCATAATATCCTAAACACTTCGCCTACAGAAACATCACCCACTTCTCAAGCCATGGCAGACATCCCTGGAGGAAATCCACCTCCAAACCCACCACCCGAACAAACCCTCCGCCAATGGTCAAGACAAGAGGTTACTCAACAACCTCTTTGTATCACGTATCCAGCTGCCACAAACCTTGAACTAAAATCCGGGCTTATTCACTTACTCCCAACTTTTAGAGGATTGGAGAACGAAGATCCTCACAAGTTCCTCACCGAGTTCCATGTAGTATGTGTGGGTATGAAACCACACAATGTCACGGAGGATCAGATTAAGCTTAGGGCATTCCCCTTTGCGGTGCAAGATGCAGCCAAAGACTGGCTTTATGACCTCCCACCGGGGACGGTAACTACTTGGGTAGATCTTGCAAGGTTGTTTTTGGATAAGTACTTTCCCGAGATGAAAACTTTCGCCCTACGGAGGGAAATCATTGGAATCAAGCAGCACAAGAGAGAAGCTTTTCACGCATATTGGGAAAGATTCAAGAAACTTTGTGCTCGTTGTCCAAAGCACGGGATCACTGAGTACCAGCTCCTTCAATATTTCATTGAAGGAATGACTCCAATGGAAAGAAGGCTTCTTAACGCCTCTAGTGGTGGATCTTTGCCCGATAAAACCCCAACTGAGATCCGAAATCTAATCAAGAACATGGCTGAAGATTCCAAACATTCAAGCCATGATGAAGAATGGTACACGGATGCACCCCGGGGTGTAAAAGAAGTACAAACTCCTCAGATTGAAGCTCAATTGTCCGAGCTCACGAAAGTAGTCATGATGTTAGCCAAAGAAAAAGGTGTGCAGTCCACACCCCGCCCGTGCGGTATTTGCACCCAAGTGGGGCATCCAACTGATATGTGCCCACAACTCCAAGAGGAAGATTATGAAGAAGCAAAAGTCATGGGAGGTTTTCTTGGGTCTAATCAAAGGGGATATGAGCAGCCACGGGGTGATCAAAGATGGAGTAACAATCAAGGTTGGGGAGGACATCAACAGACAAATAATCAACCAAGTCAACCACATCAATACCAGCAAAGACCACCTTTTCCACCACAAAACTTCCAGCCAAGGCAGCCACAACACCCTCCTCAACAATCGGGTTCATCAAGTATGTCCTTAGAGGACATAGTAAAGAGTTTGGCAACTAGTACACAAGCTTTCCAACAAGAGACAAAAGCAAGCATAACGAACTTAGAGAAACAAGTTTCACAACTTGCCACTTCTGTAAGCAAATTAGAATCTCAAGGAAAGTTACCTGCACAAATTGAAACAAACCCAAGGCACAATGTGTGTGCCATCACATTGAGAGGCGGAAAGAGCTATGATGGTCCAAAAGTGCCGGTTGATCAAAAGAAAGAAGAAATAGTGGTCAAAGAAGCAACCAAAGAAGAGAAGAAGGAAGAGAAAACAGTAAAAAAGAAGCCTTTCATCACTGAGTCTAAAGCCACACCTGCTCCATTTCCCGAAAGATTAAGGAGCACGAAGAAAGAACAGGAGGAGAGTGAGATCATGCAAATGTTCAAGAGAGTTCAAATCAACATTCCACTCTTCGAGGCCATCAAGCAGGTACCTAGATATGCAAGGTTCCTTAAGGATCTTTGTGTATCTAAAAAGAAATTAAAAGGAAATCAAGTGGTAACAGTTGGGGAGCATGTATCCGCGGTTTTGCAAAAGAGGATGCCCCCTAAGTGTAAGGATCCCGGTGTATTTACCATACCTTGCAAATTGGGGAATCTTCATGTACCTCGAGCCATGCTCGATCTAGGTGCATCCGTAAATGTCCTACCATATTCTCTCTTCAAATCAATTGGTGTAGGAACATTGATCAAAACCGGTGTGATCATCCAACTTGCCGACCGGTCTTTGGTACACCCAAAGGGTGTACTAGAGGATGTGTTAGTGCAAGTCGATGAATTTATCTTCCCGGCTGATTTTTATGTCTTAGATATGGGAGATGATGACTCTCCAAGTTCAAGTTCCATACTTTTGGGTAGACCTTTTCTTAAAACTTCTAAAAGAAAAATTGATGTCTACAATGGAACTTTAAGTATGGAATTTGACGGTGAAGTTATCAAATTCAATGTTCATGAAGAAAAAAAGGTTCCTTCTGATGTTCAATCTGTTAATTTTGTGAATATGATCCAACCATTGGCTGAAAAGAGCTTAAACTCGACTAACAATGATTTTGTGGAGTTAGTCTTGTCACAAAAATTAGACAGGTACAAAGCCGAAGAACTTGCAAAGGAGTGCGGTACAAACGAGGAGGTGCTGGAGATTTTGAAATTCAAGGATGATAAGCACGTGTGGATTGATGGAAGAGAAGTAGAGTCACCCACCACTAAAGCCAAATTCCTTCCACCGGTGGAACAAGCACAAGATTTGAGAGCAAAAACTCCACTGGGCCCTATAAAGCAAATACATGTCGAGAAGGAGAGCACTCAACCGGTCATCAACTCAAATAAATTATCAAAGAAGGAAGAGAGTGAGTTGATAACCATGCTGAACAAATACCAAAAAAGGATGGTGTGGACAATCTCTGATATAAAAGGGTTAAGTCCTTTTTGGTTTATGCGCAAAAAGAAAGCCAAAGGAAGGTTGAAGGTTCCGTTGAAGGAGGTGGCAAGAAGATTGATGTGTTGGAGAGGCCCAAATACTTAGAACGAAGCATTTGTGGGGGCAAAGTCGAGCCAACGACTTGAAACAAGGGCGGCTAACCGGGAGACAACCCGGGGGTATTTCTGTCTTTTACTTAAAAACAATTTCCATTTCTTTGAGTTTTTGGTTTTCAATGTTCCAAATGCATTCAATCATGATTTAAAATCACCAAACAGACCTAAGAATGCAAAAGTATTTCATATCTAAGAGAGGAAATTTTCAAGTTCAAAAAGTGAGGATTAGCATCCAGGGACCAACACGGGTCGTGTCCCTCTTAGCCTTAATGAAACACGGGCCGTGTTCATGCAAAAAAAGTCTCAAATTCTTACAGAGACCAACACAGGTCGTGTCCCATTTTGGCCTGCAAATGACACGGGTCGTGTTCGTCCAAAAAAGTCCCAAATTTTTCCAGAGAGCAACACGGGTCGTGTTGTTTTTGGCCTTGACCCAACACGGGTCGTGTTCGTACATAACGCAGCATAAACCCCCCCAACACGGGGCGTGCCAATTTAGCCTGGGGAGACACGGGTCGTGTTCGCGCAGCAGTTCAGACCCTTTTTAAAGAAAAAAATCGGGACTTGACCTCATTTATCCCCACTTTCACTTCCTAACAGCCCCTCTCTCCCAACAAAAACCTTAGGTCCGATTTTCATCAAATACCTTTCAATTTCTTCAAGATTTTGACTTTCATCTATAAAAAGGTTTGATTTTCATCATCTACACTTCATCTTCTCCATCTTAAACACCATTTTCTTGCATTTTAATGGTGGATTTGGGGGTTTTGACAAACCCTAGATTCGAAAATTCTCACTTGATTTTGGTGTTTTAGTGTCTCAATCTTGAAAGGGGCAAGCTTGGGGAGGTTAAAGAAGATCTTTTCCATCAAGAACAACACGATTCAACACACGATTCGGTAAATTCTTTCCAACTCCTAACCTTTGAATTTTGTGTTCTTGAGTCAAATACTTGAAAGTGTGGTCTATTTGGACTTGATTCTTAGTTGGAAATCTTTGAAAACCAAATTTCCCGCGAAATTTTGGTGGCCAAGTTCAAATTTGACTGGATCCGTCAACAGTTGACTTTTTGACATTTTGACCCGTTGACTTTTAATCTGTCCCAAACTTGAGTATGGAAGCTACATCTTCCAAAAGACCAAGACAAACCAAATCATCCGCCCGCCGTCGGAAGCCTAGATCTCCATCACCTCCATCCAGATCTCCTCACCTCCATCTAGGTCCCCAACACCCCCAGCCGACCCGTCTCATTTTGGTGTCGTATGTCTTGGCCCAGTTCAACAGGGCAAACTTGAGTCATTCCTTAAACGAGGTCATGCCATCCAAAAATTCGCGCATGTTCCAACTTTGAAAGAGTTGCATGTTTACAATCAAGTCAAAACCCTGTTTCGCAACATAGGGTGGCACGGCTTGTTGAGGGTCCATGAATTGAGATATAAAGTCCCAACTGCTGAGTTTCTATCCTCAGTTTATTTAGATCATGGGATCCTCTACTTCCGTCTAATGAATCAAGACTATGAGATCTCCTCGGATCCAATCAATGCCATTGTGGGGGCCCCAACGGAAAACACATTTGGCCCCACTGATCCAATCCAAGGATACTATGACATGACTTAGTGGACCCAGCTCACCCAATTACATCCATATGTCTCTAGCGCTGCTAAAGCCTCATCACTTATCCATCCTGTGATTAAGGTAGCTCACAGAATCATTGCTTCGCTCGTCACCCCTAGAGAGGAGCGAAGCACCATTCACGCACTGGAACTTAAAATCCTTTATGCAATGACCCATCCCGAGAATAACTTCATTCCTCATTATGTTCGGTTTCTGTGCCACAAGCTCATCCGCCTTAGCGCATCCCGATCAGGAAATATTGTTTGCGAGGGTATTGTCAGCATGCTCGCCAAGAGCGCCCACATCCGAGCCCCATACCCCGGTCCCCACCAGCCACTGCCGGGTGAGCCTTATCTCACCACCGCTATCCTTAAGTCCATGCGACTCTTCCGCTCGGCAGGCGATGGTACACACCACTGGACCGTGGGTCAAAATCATGATCCCAAGCTCCTCATCACACCAGAAAATAAAGGCATTCTTGATTTCCGAAATCCCATTCATATGACTGATTGGCAAATCATTCCATACATCTTCCCCCACTCTTATTCCACCGAGGTCGATGAGCAAAGCAAAGAAAACGAGGAAGAAGGTGATGATGATGAAGAAGAGGAGGAGCCTCACCATGCTTCTCCCACCGGTGGTGGCAGCTCATCCCATTTTGCTGCACCCCCGCCTTATCATCAACAATATATGGACGAATTCCAATCAATCCATACCCGCCTCAACACCTATCAGCTGGATATTACCAGCCTGACCCATAATTTTTCCACCTTCACCACCCAGTACGCTCGGGATCAAGAGCGTCAACGCAAACATGAGGAGGACTTCTGGGCTTGGACCCGAAACCCCAGCTACTATCCTCCTCCTCCACCTCCGTTTTAGGTTGTTCCACCCTCTCCAAGCATCGGGGACGATGCTTATCTTTAAGCTTGGGGAGGGGTAGACTTGTATTTTAGGTTCACTCATTCTCATACATGAGGTTCACTCATTCTCATACATGCATTTTCTTATTTTCAAATTTTCTTATTTTCAAATTTCATTAAAAAAAAAAAAAAGAAAAAAAAGTGTACGAGATGATGACACTCTTTACATACAATTGCTCCATGAAATGAAAAATACCGAAGCAACCGGATTGTTACCGGAAGCATAGAATCAGCTGTCATAACTAGGGGACCCAAATATCGTAATTCGAGACCCTTCCCTCAGATAATAAAAAAAATATTTTATATTGAAACGTTTTTTGGGCGGTAATAACAGCTTTAGGATGATTTGCTTTTGAATGTTTAAAAAGAATCTTTATCGGCAACTCTGAACCCACAGAACACGGACCTATTTGTTGACCTCATCCCCACCCTTACCCCTACTCCCACAAACACCCTCACACCTATACACACGCACACACACACCCATCCTTATCCTCACCCCTACCCCTACTCCCACAAACACCCCCACACCTATACACACGCACACACACACACACCCATCCCCATCCTCACCCCTACCCCTACTCCCACAAACACCCCCACACCTATACACACACACCCACCTCCACAAACACCCACACCCACAAACACACACATACAGATACACCCACATACCCAACACCATTACAACAATCACCAACCTACCATCACCACCACCTCCACAATTGCCCCCACCACCACCGCTTGTCATCACCACCACCGCCGCCGACCCGCTACCGCCACCACCCCACCCCTACCGTTACCGTTTTCTACAAATGAAAATCGATAGAAAAATACACATCTAAACACGTTTTCTAATTTTCTAAAACTGAAAATTAAAAATGAATAAGTTTTAGCTAAACACGTTTTCTAAATTTTTCAATAAAAACTGAAAACGGAAAACGAAAACTGAAAAGGGAAAACAAAAAACGGGAAATGAAAACTGTTTTTTCGTAACTAAACGCAACCTTAGTATTTCGATTTCCGTCGTCAACAATATTTCCGCCTCTAACCGTCAATAAACATATGTGCTCTTGTAATTGATTTTGATTTCTGTCCCATTTTTTATTTTGATTTTGCCCTCTTTCTACCTTTCTGACTCTATAAGATTAACATTTCCAAAGCCTTATTTTTTATTTTGATTTTTCTCTCTTTCTACATTTCTGACTCTATAAGATTGACATTTCCAAAGCCTTCTCAATCAAGAATTTAGGATTTCGATTTCTGGGCTTGACGTTTCTGATGCCTTCTTGATCAAGAACTTAGTATTTCGATTTCTGGGTGCAAAGGTCGATGACTCAATCAATAAAGGCCGTGTACCATATTAGTTCAAGGTCAGCAAACATATTTCACATTGGATTGGATGTGTATTTGCAGAAGCTACGACAAAGAAGAAAGATGAGGCAGAAATCAAAGGAACAAAATCCATGGAGGAAGGGGCATTCACTTAACAAAATGATTGTTAGGATCGCCTCGCCAAGTCAAATAAGAAATAGGTAGATATTTCATTATTTCTTTATTGTTGGTGGTGTGTGAGGGCATTTAAGATCCATCAAAAATAGTTAATAATATGATATCAGACCATGCAACTCTTGTCCTGGGAATGAAGATGACCAAAATGCCCTCAAAGCCTCACGTTCTCTTACAAAAATGTTGTAACGTTATCACATAAACTTTTCTAATTCCTTTGTCAATTCTAAACATGCAAAACTTCTCATATGAATATGATGAGAAGGCTAAAATAGTCATTTACTCTTATTGTATTGTCACTTAGAATTAGAATACACACTTAAGGGTCGTTTGATTTAGCTTCTAATTGGGTCCAAAGAGGGACCGGGTCCAAAAAAACATAATTTAGCATGTTTGATTTGAATTTTAGAGTGAAGGACTCAGTCTAAAATGTGGACTCGGTCCATCAAAATTGAGTGATTCGGTCCAAGCTTCAAATTAGAAGGACTGGGACAAAATGCCTTTAGTTCCACTTTTGCCCTACTAATCTAAAAGATGCCTTACAGAAAGAAAGAAAGCGACCTTGCTCCCCTGCTACCGGCGACCACCCTATGCTTGGAATCCGTCGTTTTCCTTTGACCTTGGAACCAGAGACCAACTTCTTCTGACTAGGTGTGCTTCAGACTTTTATGCTCTCGATTTCTACAAATTACCGATTAACTTCGTGTTTTTGCTGTGATATAAATTTATTGCTGTGATTTCCATTTAAAATTTTCCTATGATTTCTTTGGTTGCTGTTGTTGTGCTCTTTGAATTGATTAACTTCGAATTTTTACTGTGATATTGCAATTTGTTGCTGTGATTTCCATTTGAATTTTTCCTTTGATTTCTTTGGTTGCTGTGCTCTTTGAATCGATTAACTTCGAATTTTTGTTGTGATATTGCAATTTGTTGCTGTGATTTCCATTTGAATTTTTTCTCTGATTTTTTTGGTTGCTGTTGTTGTGCTCTTTGAATTGTTGCTTAATGATGGGAAGGATTTCAGAATCATCAATCCTCTTTTCTCATAGATATGTTATTTTCAAGGTTCAGTATTTAAGCACCTATATGAACCATTAAAAAGAAGTGATGTTTTCAAGACAAACATATGTGAACTACAAAGATTTTGATCTCGGAATGAATGATAAAAATGGTGATGAAAGCAGTTTTGGGAAGGCAGGTTATTAGAGAACAAAGTACTTCAAGGGTCTTATGATTTGAGATTTTCATTATAATTCACAGTGTATTCAGAAAATCCATTTTTTATAAATCTTGAAATTTGATTATAATTTTATAGTTTATACATTCATTTCTTGTTGGATAAAATTTCAATCACAATAATTTGTTCATTGACAAATATATTTTTTTATGTCTATAACTTTGCTTTGATCCATCGGTTCCTTATATTCTCTTTTTATCAAATGACGTTTAAGATGTTTAATTTTAAATAATGTATGTTTAATTTATATTTAATGTAAGATTTTGTATTTTTATAATTATTTTAACCAACACAAGAGACATCATAAGGGTAATATGGTCATTTTTTGTCATTCAATATAGTTTGTAAAAGAAATAATCAAACAACATAAACTTAATCAGATATGGATTGAATCAGAACTTCTAATCCAGTCAGCTTCTAACCCAATCAAATCTAACCCGGTTAACAATTATCAAACGACCCCTTAAACAACCCAAACCAGGAACCCTAAATAAAAAAAGGGAGAATTTCATATATGCCCTTCTTAAACACCAAAATATCATATTTACCCAACTTAATTTCTAAATATCATATTTACCCTTCATAAAATTTCTAAATATCATATTTACCCTTCATAAAATTTGAAAATATCATATATGTCCTTTTTAAACATCAAAATATTATATATGTCCTTCTTAAATATCAAAATATCGTATATGCACTTTTTAAATATCAAAATATCAATATTAATATCTAAAATATCCTCCATCTAGAACATAATAACAATCAACAACAACAAAAACTAAACAATCAAAATATACATTTCATAGAAAGGGTTAAAGATGAATCTTTTTGTCTGTCAAGAGATCGACATTCCAACAATTTAGAAGTTCAGATTCCATTATCATAGACGTCAGGATAATATGGTTAAATTTCATAATTATTATAATAGTTCTAAGGTATAAAAAATCATTATAAAATATTAAAAACATTATAAAAAAGGATTTGGTAAATATGATATTTTGAAGGTTTATGAAAGGTAAATATAATATTGATAAATTAAATTGGGTAAATATGATATTTTAAAGTTTAATAAGGACATATATGAAATTCTGCCATAAAAAAAATTGCATTCATTCCGTGTCAGCTAAATTAGCGACAGCTATTTTATCGTTCCTTTTGCGTAATCCACCTTTGATTACAGGTCCTAGTTTTCATAAAAAACTAAAAAAAATTTCACAACCAAACAAAACACTTATAATTTCCATTCACTCTTGTCCTCTTCCACCCGTCACGCCGCCTCTGTTCCCTGAACTTTTTAATCGGCTTTCCTTCTCGCCGGCATCCCGCCATCGTTCACTGCAGTCGCCAGAGGATTCCGGTAAGGCCAATCCTTCTCCGTTCAAACAATTTCCAAGTCTTTATCTCTCTCCATCCTTTCTGTATGTTGTTTTGTCTTTTAACTGCTGTTTTGAGAATTTAAATCTGATTACCTAGAAGTTAGACATTTTAAGGATATATGGATCTAATCATTACTGTTTGATTGAATGCGTAATTTGTTTGTCTGATTGATTCACATTGATGTAGCCGGGAATTAGTTTTTTTTTTTTTTTTTTTTGGAATTATGATTGACTAATTTGGGCAAGAAGCGGAGAAAACCAACAAATGGCACGGAAAAAACACCAAACATGTTGGTAATTCCCCTTTAACTTTAGCTAGTCAGTGAATTAAGCATAGATCAACCAATCTCTCTGAACCTCGGTTCATCAGTCAGTTTCTGACTCTTGGCTTAGATGGAATTTTCTTTATTGTGTGTGTTCTTTTAATCAAATATGTGTTTATGGGTTCTTATTTGCCAAATGATTCCTATCTAATGTTTTAAGAAGAAGATTTACCAGTAGAATAGAACTCTAACTTTGTAATGTAGGTTTGAGTTCTTTCTAATTTATACTCCATGATGCATTGTTTTGTCATTTGTGCTAAATGCAAGAAATAGCAACGAGCTTTCATATATTTGTTTATGGTAACACCATACTTTCATCTAAAGTCTATTCCAACATTGTACTTTTAATTTTATTCTCTTATTAAGATATTGTCATTTTAAAATGTCCCAATTCTAGCATTGTACTTTTAATATATATATATATATATATATATATATATATATATATATATATATATATATATATATATATATATATTTCTCACAAATACATTTTACTTTAAAAGATCTATCCATTTCTAATGGTGAAAATTTTCTTTGTATTTGGATCACTTTGCAATATCCCTGTAGTTTTTTCACCTAAGTAGGAACAAATGAAAGTATGACGCTATAATAAACAAATTAATGAAAGTACATTGCTATATCTTGCATTTAACGCACTATTTTTCAACATCATTTATCCAGACTCTCGATTTATATATCGTGATGAACGATAATAAAGTAGACAGAAATGATGGGACCACTCGACCTCCATCAGATCCTCTTCTCCAATGGAGCAAATGGCAGTTACTCGATTCCATTCTCCCGACTGGAGGATTCGCCCATTCCTTTGGTCTCGAGGCCGGAATGCAATCACGCATAGTCTCCCACCCCGAAGACCTCCAAACACACGTAATCCACGTCCTCGAGAACACCGCAAGTCTCCTCCTTCCTTTCGTCTACTCCGCCACAATATCGCCAGATGTTGACACGTGGCAACATCTCGACGCCATTTTAGACGCAACACTAACAAACGAAGTGAGCCGAAAGGCATCGGTTTCACAGGGGTCAGCATTGATGAGGGTATCGGCTTCGGTTTTCACTGAGATTCCGGCTCTGAAGATGATGAGAAACGTGGGGTTAAGCAGTCGGAATGTGTGGTTCCACCATGCCCCGGTTTTTGGGGTGGTTTGTGGGTTGATTGGGTTGGATGGGGAAACGGCTCAGAGGGCGTATTTGTTTGTGACGATGAGAGATGTTATATCGGCGGCAACCAGGCTGAACCTGGTGGGGCCGCTTGGTGCCGCCGTGTTGCAACACCAGGTCGCGGTGGTTGCCGAGGAAGTTTTGATGAAGTGGAAGAACCGGGAAGTGGATGAAGCGTGTCAAACGAGTCCGTTGCTTGATACAGTGCAGGGGTGCCACAGCTACCTGTTTTCAAGGCTGTTCTGTTCATGACTTGTAAGACAATAATTGTAAACGTTTGCCTTTGTTTTGTGGTCAAATATATGTTTAACACCTTTTATGAATGAAATATGATTATGACTTACATTTTCTAAATATATGTTGTTTTTCAAAAACATGTTTTAGAAGCATATTTAAAGTACATTTTTTTATTAATTAAACAATTGTTTTGAGTGTGGTATTGTCCAAAAATATTTTTTGATTTTGGTGCAAATTGATGTTTTTTTTTTTTTTTTGTTAGATTACATTTTGTCACTAACTAAATAGAGAAACTAGGAAATAGCCTAACGATCAACATCGATAGCACGAACACCATATGGGCTATGAAGAAGTTGGAAAATATGTTAAACAAATGATTCATTCGAATAAGCAGGGTTGAGTCCACATAGAGCAGAGTGGTTATCGTTTGTGGATCAAGTATTTTGTAAAAGAACAACAAAGAATAAAAGATTACTTGTTGAAAACCTCTCTGAGTTTGAGAATATAATGCAAACAAAAGGATGAATAAGGAAAAATTATTTATCGGTATTTCTTATTTTTTAGATGACCGAATGTTTATTCATAGTTAAACAACCATATTGCTACTATTGAACAATATCCTAGGTCCAATATGAGAAACAAAACTAATGATACAAATTGGATTCAGTTTTGAAATGAGATTTGGCTACATGTACTGTAATGACATATCTGTGAAGAGGATACAGGAAGCACACACATATAATTTTTACTTTTAAAAAAAGAAGGGTTTAATTAAAAGGGATAGAGTGGTAAAAAGGGGGTATGTCGATCACTCCCTCACATGGTATATTAAGATGTGTTTGTATGTATTACGTGAAAAAGAAACACTACTACTGTATAGCTGTTTGGATTAAGTGGTCTCTAGATTAAGTTCATTAAGTAAAAAACCAAATGTCATGATATGATATGATGATAAGTCATTATAATAATACGTGAATGCACTTGAAAATTAAAAGCTTAATGCATAAGAGTTCAAAAGCAAAACCAAATGTCATGATTTGATATGATATGATGATAAGTGACTGTTTTCCTAGTTCTGAGCAGCAATTGATGTAATACCTGGCCCTGAATTATGCACATATATATATATATATATATATATATATATATATATATATATATATATATATATATATATATATATATATATATATATATATATATATATATTTATTTATTTATTTATTTATGTAGGGTATTATTCCAGTCCAACTTTCTAAACTCAATATCTACAAATGGAAGGAATATTTGTCAGGGACATGACCACAAGTGTCTGATATATATTATTACAAGAGGTTCTGTGTAATCTGTGTTTGTGTGTATTCTTCTGCTGTGTCATGTGCCCATTTCAAAACTCTTTTTTCAAATTTAGATAATAACTCATTCTATTATTGGAAACAAAGAAGCTACTAACTCTTGCCTACTAATGAAAATAGAACCAAACATACGACACGGGGCCCACTTGCGAGGAAACGTTTACGTCTGTTTGTGTGTCGACATTGGATGTGAGATTTCATCCTATGTGGCTTAGCCATTCGAGTCGGGCAACCACTATATATACATCTGTATTCTTTCCCCATACGAACAATTATATTTATACGTGTCGTGATAAATTTCAAATGAATCATAATGCTGTTTCAAGACGAAATACGTTACACGTAAACGCGCTTGCTAGTGTCCGTGTATATTTTTCAATAACGATGAAAGTTATTATACAATCAATTTTGGTCTTTTTTTTTTTTTTTCTTTGAAACCATGATGGAAAAATATAATACAGTCAATAATAGTATATTCCCATGAGACGTATGGTCCCAGCCCACTAGATCTTGAGGGGCTGCTACTTAATAGTAGTACTCACTGATTAATATCCGTTTGTAAAATAACAGGCTGGCCCAATAACATCTAAAGTAACCTAAACTCTACTCGTAAGGTTTTTACTAGGGATAATTACAAAAATGACCAATTCCTTTTTGGTACTTCACACAAAAATGACTGAATCTGTAAAGCATGGTTGTCAGTGTTTCTGTTTGTTTTGGAAGTGGTTAAATATCTTTTATCTTTTTTCAAGTTTGCGGAAGAAGACGTGCACTTGCGAAACGTCTACCCGCCAGAAGGAAAAAGTGCTCAAAAAGTACTTTTATAGAAAAACAAACGAGGCCTCAATCTTGATCTTAAGATATTAAGATTTTATAAGCGAAAAATGATCCCAATCATACTAGAATGATACTAGGATTGATTATGAAGAAGGATAGACATTGAAATCTTATCTTACCCCAATCTTATCCCACCTCTTTACTCTTTATTCTATAGTCAAATTTTTAGTCTTCTAAACCCTAGGAAATTCGTCATTTTGCTAAGAAATCACATATACATGGCCTAAAAGTATTCATTGAACCTAAAAATATTCATTGAACCCGATCATACTAGGATCGATTATGAAGAAGGGTTGACACTGGAATCTTATCACACCTCTTTAGTTTTTATTCTATAGTCAAGTTTTTAGTCTTCTAAACCCTAGAGAATTCGTCATTTTGCGTAGAAATCCCATATGCTTGGCATAAAAATATTCATTGAGCCTAAAGAAATACGTCAATTCAACTTGAAATCAAACATTGTAGATAGGAAGACTCGTGGAGCATCACGACTTCATACATTTATCTCGAATTAGATAGAGCATCATGGTCATGCGGAACCTATGTTTATTGTCACGAATTTAAAATTGATTCCACTATCGATTTCTTAATCAATATCAAATGACAATACCAAACAAACAAGATATCATGAGCAAATTAGGAGTCTTGTTCATTTTAATAAGATCTTCCGATGCTAATTCCATCTTATGTTTACGATCTCGCAAAACGTAAAACAATCATACGTAAGTTGCTGATCTTGACAACGTTGGTGCGATGGTCTCGCTGTGGATTGCAAACTTGTTTTTGACCATAAAAAACCTTCACGTTTTCACCAAAGAAACAATTATATATTTCGCAATATATGACTGTTAACTTCTATTTTTTTGTTATTTATTTTTGTTGCAGGGATCATTCAAAGAATACGTAGTTATGGAATTCATAATGAGGCCTAGTATAATTTTGATGATTATTTTATGCATAGAACAAAACGACCCTATCCATTTTGGTCTATTGTGATTATCTTTTTAAATCCACAATCTATTGCACAAGGATGAAGGACTGAAGAAGTATCAAGTTGGGTTTGGATTGATCTCAAATGCGACTGGGGTGAAAGGGTACTTATGCCTTTTTCAAGGGTGTAAATTGTCAATAAAGGAATCCTATCAATCAAACATCATATATTTCACCATCACATGAAAATGATTTGAACCCTTACTTTGTAGGATATGACTCTCTCGTCTCATAATTTTATTTAGGAACTAGCTAGTTATACCAAGATCACTCGAAATGCATGTATAAACTTGATTGGATATATAATTGTTGCACGGGCTTTAAAACGTTTGATTATTAACTAAATATTATTATTTAATTGTTGGAAGTTGCGTTAATAAAAGGAAAAATTGTAGAAAATAACAACTTTTCTATATATATATATATATATATATATATATATATATATATATATATATATATATATATATATATATATATATATATATATATATATATATATATATATATATATATATATATATATATATATATATATATATTCAGGTTTATTTGAGACTATGCTAATTTTGTGAGACCGTGAAACCAAATCTAAAAATAATATTAAAATGAAAAATAAAAAGAAAAATCCAAAAATTCTTTTTTTTTTTAATTATTATTTTCAGAACTTTAATTACCTAAAAAAATTACTTTTTTCTTTTTAAAATACGTGAAATATTTTAATAGAATATTATACTATAAATATTATAATGTGATTTTTAGAATGTTAGAATAGTATACTAGATTTCTCAGATATGTAAAATATTCTATTTATTCTACTTTTTTATGTAAACAATGTATTTTTTTGATATTTTTTTTTGGAAAATAAAAATTCCGAAATAATATTTGAATTTTTTTTGTCGAAAGTTTTCAATTATTTTGCATTTTAAAAATGTTTTTTTTTTTTTTTTTGATTTTATATTCTTAGAAATTGCAACTTTTTATATAATTTCGTTGAATTTAAAAAAAAAAAAAACAAAAAATAAATAAAATAAAAAATCGATTTTTTAAAATTTTTCAGCAAATCAATAAAAAAAAGTTGCGATTTTTAAGAATATAAAGTAAATTTTTTTTTTGTGATCTTTAAGTATTTTTTTTTATGTATTTTTATGATTTTTAAGGTTTTTTTTTTTGTTTTCCACCTAATCCATATATATATATATATATATATATATATATATATATATATATATATATATATATATATATATATATATATATATATATATATATATATATATATATGAAAAATTCAATAGAGAACCATAATTATTGGTACTCCAAGAAACCAAATTTTTTTTTTCAAGTTCTAGAGCTTATTCTTTATCGAAAAAAAAAAAACTGAAAATATCTAAATTCATAACTTAACATTGTGAATATTAAATATATTTTTCAATTGAGAGAGAGAGAGAGGGAGAAAGAAAGAGGGGGAGAGAGAGAAAGAAAAGTGTGTGTGTATGTTACACCCCCGAACCAGACGGTCGAAACGTTCGGGGGTGGGTGACTTCATCTTGTAATATCATCACAGTGTATATAAATGAATTCAAAGGCAACATCATCACCATACATTCAATAATACAACATACAGAGTTTACATCATTGTATTTGTTCACAAATTACATTCCAAAATATTAGATGTATGACGAAACAAAAATACAGCAAAAGTCCACATTTTTCATGACAACCGACCTGTTAACGTATCCCCGAGAATACAAGTTATTTTGAAAATGTCAACATATATAATGTTAGTGAGTTCATAAGCATGTTTATGTAAAAAAAAACTTTGTAACATTTTGTAAACACCAAAAAATCTGATATTTTCTGTATAAATGGTTCGAGAGTTTTGTTTCAAATCTTGTATTAAAGCATGTGTGTTCCAATTTTGACAGTGTAAAAAAGAGAGTTCCAGAAAATCCTATATTTTCTGCTATTTGTAAACTGTGGTGTGTAGTATGCAGTTTCCAAAAAATCCGATATTTTCTGTTTGTAAAAGAGCTGTTGTCTTAAACCATAAGACCCAAGTATTGTAGTAAATGTATAGTTTGTACAATGTATCAATAGTATAGTATGTGTATTCTGTAAATTTATTGTGTTGTTAATCTTTATGTGAGTCGTTATAACCATGCATGATGTGACTGTTATGCCTGTCAGGACGTGCTTCAGGCGTTGCTTGTTTAATGTAAGATATTTGTCACCCTAGACTGACATATTCTAGCTGTAGCGAACAACTCAGATGTGGTGTATCAACCCTGTATAGATCGATACACAAACTCTCGTTCTCCCTCCAGGAGACACTTGTTACAACTACAAGACTTACAGTGTACACTAGATAGGTACAAGTGAATGAATGTCTCACAAGAGCCTTAACTAAATTTACACGAATAATGTATCACATTATTTAATGTTTTAAATAATGTTTCGAGCATGTATTCTGACTACAAAGTATTAGTGATAATATATATATATATATATATATATATATATATATATATATATATATATATATATATATATATATATATATATATATTTGTTTTTAGCAAAAATGTCAAATATTTAATGTTATCAACCTGATTAGTATAAAATGTCTCGTAAGGTCCAATAAGAGTGGAATGGGCATAGAAGGCCCAAATAACATGTAATGAGAACACAAGGCCCAATAAGCATGTAATGAGTAAGTAAAGCCCAATAAACATATAAACAAGTATATAAAGCCCAATTTTAGTAAAATGTCGTAAAGAGCTCATTATTTATCAAAATGATCATTTTAGCTCCAGTAAAATCCAAAATGACATAAAACGCCAACTTTTATTAAAAATCACATTTTAGGCCCATTTAAACCGAAAGTTTGCAAATAAGGCCCATCTTTGTTAAACATGACATTTTAGGCCCATTATGGCCGAAAGTTTACACATAAGGCCCATTTTTGATAAAAATGGCATTTTAGGCCCATTAAAACTGTGATTTATCAAATAAAAAAACAATTTATCAAAAATGACATTTTTAGCCCATGAACCTGTAAATTGTCAAATAAGGCCCATTTTTATCAAAATCAACATTTTAGGCCCACTAAACCGTGGGATGTAAAATAAGGCCCATTTTATGAAATAATAACACATTAGGCCCAAATAACCGTGAATTATCAAGTTAAGCCCACTAAAACCAAAAATAACACCAAAAGTCCATCTTGTTTATCTTTATTGTCAAATGTGGCCCTTTTTGCATTATTTCTTTGTTTTTCTAGAAGCTTTTACATGTTTAATCCTTTCAACATCGTGTAATGTTACTTCAAGTAGCTTATTTACAAATAACACCAAGATTTGGATGGTATTTCGTGTTTATCATGTTTTTATGGCATAAACACAACATATCATGAAACAAATACACACATACATGTATAATACCAAGATTAACCATAAAACTAGCTTGTATTCTCCTCCTAAAAGGTAGTAAAACTCGAAAACAAGGGGGTATGAAGCTCACCTTGGTGTTGGATCGGTTTTGAAAAGAATAATGAAGGTGTTTTCGAACTTGAGTGCTTCTTTGGAAGGAGTTTCGAAACTTAGATGATTCAAGAAGCTAGAACACGACATGTAGTTATGTAAGGAAGAGTTCTTAACATAAAATGGAGAATAAAAATTTATATATGATAACAACTTACCAAGAGGATGAAGCTTGATGAAAAGCTCTTGAAATCACACACTAAGCTCACGAAAATTTCAAGGGGAATGAGAAGATCTCTTGGAGTTCTAGAGAGGAAGGAGTATAGAGATTAAAGTTTGAATTGGAGAATGAGAAAGGTGGTGATGAGGTGTCGACCGAATTTAAGAAAGAAGAGAGAGAAAGGCTTTGCCTTGATATATGGGGGGTAATCTTGCATGCCTAGATACATGGAAGACAATGCATGGGTGTCTTCCATGTAATTATGAGGTGTCACTTACTCATTAATCTTTTTTTATTTTTTTTATTTTTTTGTCAAACCCGAGAATAAGAGAGGGAAGGAAAGAGAAAGACATTGGGCTTAAATTTATGTGTAGTTGATATTGCATTGGCCTATTAGGGATTTTTGATCCTGTGGGCCTACATATGAGTTTACGGCCCAAAAAGGGTAAATGAGATGAGTATTCAGCCTAATGAGGTTAAATAAGTGATTTTCGGCCCAATAAGGCCCATGAAGTCTTATGGCCCAAAATACTATTGCTTAATGAATGTGGGTCCAATTAGGGCCCAAATGTGGACTCTTGGGCCAAAAGAACCAAGTTGATGGTTCACTGGCCCATTAGGCCCAATAAGAGAATCCTGGTCCAATAAGAGGTTTGAACTGGGAAGTTAGGGTTTCAAGCTCAAGCTTGAGTGGATGCAGCGTATTGAATTTGGTTTAGGGCTTGCACAAGTAAATTTTGGTTCAAATTGTCGTTTTTGAATGAATAACATGTATAACATAATACTTAGGGTTACAAGAATTCACCAAAAGTAATTACATGTAACGCCCGTGTTTCTAGGCTAAGCATTAAGATGATGATGTAATAGTTGGGGTCAACGATTATAACCTACTTTGAAGTAATAAAGAAGAATTACTTGAATATTATGTGAATTATGTGATTTTATGTGCATTATACTTAATTATAAGACATAATAAATTAATAATGAAAATAAACGTCAAAAATAAAATAAAAATAAACCCAATAGAAGAAAGTTATATTGGTCCTGACAAGGATTCCGGACATATAAACAATGCCGAAATCCGAGTTATAACGAAGAAGTTATGACCTGTCAAAGTTTTGTGACAAAATCGGCATGACGTTGTGTGACGTAAATAGTGAATTTACGATGAAGGACTTTTTAGCCTTAGCGATCTAAAAAAAAGTCTTCGTATACGTTAAACTGAGAGCATGCATAAAATGAATGCTCAAATCTGACTTCGTATGTGAAAGTTATAATTTTTCTAAGATTTGGCATAGCAGTGCACAACTCGGAATTTGAATTTTAGATTGAGCGATTTTTGGCCAATGCGACCTAAATGAGAATTGAAGATCTCATTAATAGGAGCTCAACGATAAAAAGAGAGACACAAACAGAGTCCGTATGTAGAAGTTATGAATTTTACGCAGTCATTTAACAATATAATCATCTCATACTGTTAAATTTAAAATCGTGAATTAGCCGACGGAGTCAAAAGGAAAGTTGTAGATCTTGTCTCTACCTACACGTAGATATAAAGAATGTCGATAATGGAGTTCGTATGCGAACGTTACGGGGTTTAGAAGCTGGCAGGGTGGTGCTGCAAAAAGGGTGACGTGACACAATATACGTCACCCACGTTTTGCCACCATAATGGTGACATGTGGCACCAACTCGACGAGTTGAGACATATTTTAGCTATAAATAGAGGTGCGAAGGTGCCTTCATTCCTCACACCTTTGTCACGTTGGGTTTGGTTGTTAGATTTCAGAAAAGCTATATGCCGAAATGGTCCTGCTTCTCAACTGTCCTGCCTGGTTGATCCTTACTTGATAGATCCCGAAGTAGATTTTGAGTTAATGATGAATCTATACTAATAATTAGTCACAATAAAGATTAGACCAAAACTTAGCGATCATAATACTATGTTTCATCAAAGGAAAATAGAATCGTTAGAAGCGAAGCGCTGCCCGAGTTTGGAGTCATCACTTTTATGAGTGCATAGTTACTTTCATCTTACACATAGATATGAAGTGTTTTATATAAATTATGTGCTGTGTGCATATAACATGTATACTTGCTATCTATGCTGGATGAACGATTTTATACATGTTTTAAATAATTTAAACTGTATATGTATTTTATATCTACAAAAGTGTTGGGGTAAAACATGGGTGGATGAAATAGACGATGAGCGATAAAATGATGAGAGGCCTCGATGTTGACAATGATCTAGTCATTTAGCGGAGTATAGATGACGACCATAGACTATTCTAGACAGTCCACTGGAACGCTAGCAGGCTCGTAACCTGTAGGTGTTTGTGAACGATGTGTTCACCGGTGTACTCCATCCCCCTCATGATTGCCTTAAGGACATGTATTGCTGAGGCTTCGCCTTAGCAGTATTGTCCATTCCGATGATGATCCTTAGGCTAGGTCCCTTATGATAGGTGTTTTAGGGATGTAAAGTGAGGATAATGGGAACGGGTAATCGGGTTATTGCTGGTTGATGAAATTAATAAACTTATATATTGTGGGTTGAAAACCCTATGTGCTCACCAGGCTCCCAAGCCTGATCCACTCAGTTTCTTGTATTACAGGTAGTGACACTCGAGCATAGATGTGATATTCGGATGAAGGATTACGGATTATAGGCCTGTAGATATGAATAAATGTTGTAAGACTTATATTGTATTGTTTATGCTTTTGATTTGTATCGAACATGACATCCTGAGGTTTTTAATGAAATACATTTATTCGAAAATGCTTTGATAAATCTTTATCATATTTTATTTTGGGAACAAATT
The DNA here is from genome assembly GCF_052625555.1 of Lactuca saligna. NCBI lineage: Eukaryota > Viridiplantae > Streptophyta > Magnoliopsida > Asterales > Asteraceae > Lactuca > Lactuca saligna. The sequence continues at coordinate 8,197,245 of NC_136425.1, read as the reverse complement.
CCACAACACTTTTCTTTAAAATGTTACTTTGATTTTTAAACAAACATAAACAAAATCGGTCTTTTCTGAACGTGAAAATGGGATGTCACATTTCACATAGACAAAATTTCCTATCCTTAAAATACTAGTTGTGTGTGTATGTGTGTGTGTGTTAGAGAGAGAGAGAGAGAGAGAGAGAGAGAGCCACAGTTATGATGTGTTGTCACGCTTTCATTGGTTTCACTATGTGTTGTCTTAAACATGCATTTTCTCTAGTTAAAACCATCTTACATATATATATATATATATATATATATATATATATATATATATATATATATATATATAGAGAGAGAGAGAGAGAGAGAGAAAGAGAGGTAGGTTCAAGTCTTCTAACTATTTATTGTGTGGATGTAGAATTAATTGTGGGCCAACCAAATTTAAAAAAAAAATAATAAATAAATAAAGATATATTAGTAAGATACAAATATATTAATTAATTTCCCAAATTAACTTGTGATATCCTTTTATTTCAGGGATTTGTTTCTTATTAACCATGTTAAAATCTGCATCCACCGTAACAAGACCAATGCCGGTGAACTAAATCAGCCTCTTTCTTCCTCACACAGACAACCACTTCTTTCTTCTTCCATCTACATCATCGGCCACCTTTCTCGTTGTCTTCATCACTAATTAATCGTCCTCCTCGCCACTGCTTCCTCTGCGTAATACCAATGACACCAAGCTCCGCCTAACTTATATATATATATATATATATATATATATATGCGTTTAGCATTTTATTTTTTTCGGTTGTTAACAAACACCCAATTATTTCCGCCCGCCACGAAGCTCTTCTACTTTAGAATGATGGAAGAGTAATATAATCTCGAAACAGATTCATGTGCACATTTTTGCAGAGTTGTGATCCAAATCACCAGACACGAAGATGGAAGGGATAGAGCACAAGATGGTCAACGTCTACGATATCAATATGCACATTGCAGAGATGGGTAAAGGCCCAATTGTACTACTAATCCACGATTTCCCTGAGCTCTGGTACTCCTAGCGCCACCAGATCATCTACCTCGCCGCTTATAGGTATCGAGCAGTCACCCCGGACCTCCGTGGTTACGGAGACACCACCGGTGCACCTATCAACGATCCTACCAAGTTCACTACACTTCATGTTGTCGGCGACATGGTCACACTCATTGATTCTCTTGGTGCTGATAAGGTGTTTGTTGTCGAGCATGACTGGGGCGCCTTGATTGCTTGGTGCCTGTGTTTGTTTAAACCCGACAAAGTTAAAGCCTTGGTTAATTTGAGCATTCACTTTACCCCAAGAAACCTTAAACAGAAAATTTTAGAGAATGTTTGTGCTGCATATGGAGATGATCACTACATTTGCAGACTTCAGGTGGCATTTCTTCTTCATTTCACTTGGTTTTGATGGGAAAATTGTAACACTCAGAAACTAGAAGGCTAATTAAGGAAAGATATTATGAAAATTGAAGGTCTACTCGTTGAGTCCTAGGGGATAACTCGACAAGTAGGAATAAGTTTTTGGATGCGGGTAGAGACTTACTCGACGAGTTGGGGAGGACCAACTTGACGAGTTGCTCGGGGTTTGGGAAACCCTAGATTCGGGGTTTTTCACACTATTTAAGCATCTTAATCCCCACCCTCGGCCTCATTTACAACCCCTAAATTCCAAACCCTAATCCATGAAACCCTTGTGTTTTGTTTGAGGCTGTGAGCCATTTTGGGTGATTTTTGTGTACTTTGAAGCTTGTGGAAGAAAAGGAAGCTAGAGGGCTCGTCGAGTTGTTTCATCAACTTGACAAGTTCACTTGATATTCAGAAGGAGGGGAATCCCGATCCGACTCATCGAGTTCCTACAGCAACTCGTCGATTCCCCCTTCCTGTTTGTTTGTTGTGATTATTCACCGAATACAGGGACTCTAAAGCTTAGATCTAAAGCCCTAACGTGCGATATTGCTGGTAGAAACAGTGTGCGGGATAGATTATTAATGTGCCAATCGGCGATGGTTCGAACCCTAAGTGGGGGAGAACGGAGTATTTTATTGAAGGGATCTGATATTTGTTTAAGAGCGGTTAGAGAATTGGGTATAGAGACCTGCGGAACAGATTCATTACACCAGGGTTATTGGTGGTCGAGGTGAGGTGCAAAGCGAGATAAGGCATGTGGTACATGTTTGGGAACGGATGAGTGTCTCCACCGCAAGTGGCCGTTGTTCGGAGAACTTGTAGCGATTAAGAATTCTTCGAGGTTGTGTTGGAAAATTCGAGGTGGTTAGCTTGTAAGGATAGTTCGGCGGTTGGGAAATTCCGGTCCAATGTATGGGCTGTTATATATAGTTTGGGAAGGGTAGATGTTGATTAGTCAACCAACTTCAGGGTCAGTATGTGTATTCTTGCATGAGTTTTGAGAAGTAGAGGATGGAGTTTCGGATAGTCATAGTCGTGTTGTGAGTCACTGGCGATTCCTCCGTGTTTTATTAAGAGTTGGGATACTCCGAGTTGCGCGTGGTTTTAAATGAAGATTAGTTATGGGATTCTGAGAGAATGCGTTGTTGTGTCAGTGTATGATGCCGTAAGTAGGAGGTTAATGGTCGAGGCAGAACATCGTGATGTTCTGTGATGGTGTTCCGAGGTATCTGAGTGTAATGCCCTGAATTCCGAATTAATTTTAGAGTCTTGAGTTTGTGGAGGCAAGTGGTGTATCAAGTATCTACGATTCTAGTGGGAGCCCTTCGGTTATGGACATAAAGTGGAACTATTAAGAATGTGAGTTTCAATGAGAAAAGGAGTTTGGTTATGATAGTTTTCGTCAGGATCAGTGATGCATAATTTGGTTAAGTGTGTACACTTATTGATGTTGGTTCGTAGAACATGAGTCACTGAAAGCAGTATTGTGTAGACGAGAGTATGAGATAATGGGATGGTAAGAGAAAGTGCTGCTAGTCAGTGAGAGGTTGTTGTGATGCTATGGGGAGCCGTAGTACTCACTAGGTGGTAAGAGGTTGCTGTGATGCTATGGGGAGCTGTAGTACTCACTAGTCAGTGAGAGGTTATTGTGATGTTGCGGGGCCCCGTAGTACTCACTAGTTAGTTAAGGGTTGTGATGATACTGTGGGGAGCCATAGTACTTATTAGACAGAAATAGGTTGTTGTGATAAGTACTCTTTGATCGTAGCATGACACAGAAGAGTGTTAGGCTCGGGTAGTCCTAATATTTGAGTTCTGGGAGCCTGGTGGTCGAGCCAGGGGCGAGACTGGGGTCTCCGCATGCGTCGGGAATTGTTATATTCTGATTTGAGTTGTGACTATTACAACCAAAGGGAATTGGAGAAGTGGTACACACACAGGTTGCAGGTTGAGTCAAGAAATGAGTGTTTCTTTGGGACGAGTGGTTCCAACTTTGGGTCGGACCAAAATCTTGAGTTCGGGTTTGGCCCTGGTGGTGGGTTGGGTAGGCGTGATGAAATTCTGGATTCTGAGGTGGATTCCTGGTTGAGGGGTATTGTTGTCATGTGATGTATTAGACCTGTGTAGGTCAGTACTTGGGTATGGGAGGTACCGCAAGATGCACAGAGATATGAGAATAGACGACAGAGATCGAGGTTGAGTCGATCTTCAGTTGCGATCGTAGAGTCATTTTTGGGTATGCAAGGGGTAACCCTTGGAGGTTCAACCGCTAGGTCGAGAGCTGACCTGGTATTCAGAGTTGGAATTGTTTTATCCGAGTCTGTTATTCGATGAGCAATCGTTAGGGTGATATCCAAACCGTTGACTGAGTTTTCCTATAACAACAACCACCATTCGAGTATTGGTATGCTTCCCTTCGAGTTGTTGTATGGGAGGAGGTGTCGGACCCCCATCTGATGGGGAGAGGTGAGGCAACGAGTGATGGGCAGTACTGAGATAGTGCTTCATACGACATCGCAGATACATCAGGTCAGACAGAGGTTGTTGACAACTCAAAGCCGCCAGAAGAGTTATGCGGATAGGCGACGATCCGAGCTCGAGTTTCAGGTTGGAGATTTTGTACTCCTAAAGGTATCTTCTTGGAAATGAGTGATCCAATTCAGGAAGAGGGGCACGCTAGGGCCCCGGTACATTGGTCAATTTAAGGTGATTGCGAGGGTGGGTAGGGTAACATATCGTTTAGGGCTACCTACCGAGTTGAGTCAGATTCATGATACCTTCCACGTATCTCAGTTAAGGAAGTGTATAGCCGACGAGACGACGGTGGTTGCGCTGGAGGATATTCAAGTGGATGTGAGCCTGAATTTTGTCGAGAGGCAAATTGCAATAGTGGATCGGAAGATCAAGGTTCTGAGGAACATGGAGGTGCCTTTGGTTCAGGTCCAGTGGTAGAATCGGAGAGGGTCCAAGCTGACTTGGGAGCCGGAGTCAGAGATGCGGGAGCAACATCCGGAGCTTTTTGCGGCATGAGACTTCGAGGGAGAAGTCTGGTTCTAGTGGGGGAGAATTGTAACATCCCAAAAATTAGGTATTCTTTATGAACCCTAATCTTTCGTCAATTATCTATTTTGGTCCTTATCAAGGAAAAGAATGGAAGATGGGTATGCGGGGCGTATTGGGGTGTACGCTCAGTGTACTCGTGCGCGTGTTTGATTGTGGAGGATTGCCTGGTATGCGGGGCGTACCCGACCCAGAAATGAAACCCTAATCTTTTGTGAGCCACCTATTTAAAGACCATTATGGCCTATTTGCTGGCCACCATTTCCAGAGACTTAACCTCCCAAAACCCTAAATCTCGTTTTTGTAGCAAGAGAGTTCCTTGGAGAGCTTGTTGGTGTATTCTTAGAGATTTGAAGTGAAGAGGAAGCTTGGGAAGAGAAGGAGTTAGAGCTCAAGCTTTTGGATCCGAGATTAGCAGTGGGAAAAGCTTCATTTAGAGGTAAAAAGCTTCAAGCTTTCCTTCTTTTCTATTTGTGTTTTGTATGGGGATGTTTTAGGGTTTTGTCCCCCAAGATAATAACTTTATATGTTGATGAGCTCCTAGAACCCGATATTTGTCCCATGTTAGCTTATTTTGGGGTGCTATGTCATAAAAATCCAGTCTTGGTCATTAAGAGCTGACCATGCTTGAGTTTTGAGCTCTTAAAGGTTGGAAATGGAGTGATTTGGGTGTTGATGACTTTTACAACCATGCAAAGGCTTAAAGTCACCGACTTTATGGATTAAGTGGCTTTAGAATAGTCAGATCTGGAAGTTGAACGTGTGTCTTAACCATTTAAGACCCTATATCAAAAAGAGTATGAGACTGGGACTTATGCAAAGGCGTAATCCCAGTACGCGCAGCGTAAGGGGTCGCGTTCCTAGATTCTGTGTAGTTGCCGGGTACGCTCAGCGTACAGAAGTGGTACGCACCGCGTACCCCAGAGGGTTGACTTTTGTTGACTTTTAGGGTTTAGTCAATGTTTAGATGTTTGAGCCTTGGGAGGGGTAAATTGGTCTTTTACCCTACCGAGAGAACCTAGAGAGAGATTAGCCTAGCCTTTGAGAGTCGTATTGATTAGAGTAATTATTATATGTGATTAGGCGGAGGCTAGACCAGTATTTCTGAGTTCGAGATTTACCGAGTTACCCGAGGTGAGTCTTCTCACTATACTTTACCAAGAGTGGTAATTAGAGTTATGTGACAGAGTATCTTGTATGCTATTTTATATGATGCACACTGCATTATTTCTATGTGATTTGTGCTATGTATGATTCAGAGTTAGGACCGGAAGGTCCACAGAGTTAGGACCAGAGGCTCCACAAAGTTATGGGACTGGAGGGTCTCACTGAGACACATTGACTAGAGGGTCATACAGAGTTATAGCCTTGAGTGGCTAATATATGTTGTATATGGTATTTTGGGGGACCCACTAAGCTTCGTGCTTACCGTGTTATGTGTTATGTGTTTCAGGTTTTCTAAGAATCACGGGACGACACCGACTTGATTGTACAGACAGAGAAAGAAATTGTGTTTCGAAGATCCTGTATTATTAATTAATTTACAAGGAGTTATGTTTTGTAATTAAACAAATGAGTTTTTATGAAATGTGATATGAAGATTATATGTTTTAAAATGAAAATTTTGTTTTGAAAAACATCGTTACAGTGAGAGTTGTAATATCACGAGATTTTGCAGGTAGTTCCGAATCCTCTCTTCTATCTTTATTTTGTCACTTGTAGTCCTTGAGGTTGGAAGTGTAGAGCCAAGTTAAGTCTAAGGGACAAATTTTCAACCTTGGATTAGGAAGGAGTACGCTGAGCGTACATAAGAGTACACTATGCGTATTGAGATACGTCTTAGTATGTTGGGCGTACACTTGTGTACACTGGGCATACTTATGTTAGGAGAAAACCCTAATATTTAGGGTTGGGGGCTATATAAACAACCTTATGAGCTCATAACCCTCCCTTACCTCAGCCTCCACTGTTTAGAGTTGTTTTCCCCAAACCCTAATCATTTGCTTGAGTGTGTGAGTTTATAGAGTGTATTTTGAGTAGTTTGAGAAGAAGGTGTTGCATTAAGGAGTTGGAGAAGGAGAACAAGCTAGTAGATCTGAAGTTGTTTGGACTAGAAGCTCCAAAAGGTAAAAAGCTTCAAACTTTATGCATGTATGTTATAGATCTTGCCATTTTAGCTTTAAGAAACCCTTTATTGTCCCAAAAGTCCCAAGTTGATGCATGATATGATTTGGACGAGATGACCTGTCCTTTCAGGCCCTTAAGAAGGTCCTAAGTGATAAAAATGATGTCCCAATAGCTAAATGTGTCTTATACATGGAGTAGGAAGGTCTTAACGGATTAAGACCATGTGTTAAGAGCTTTCTAGACGTCCAAAGTCTTAAAGTTCGCGACTTTATGGTTCAAAGACACATTTGTTCGATGGATCTGGAATTTGGGCTTAAGTGCTTAAGCCATTAAGCACTTATTAGGGTTTTAGAAAAACCCCGTGTACATCCCGCGTAAATCCTGTACGCCCAGCGTACTAAGTCAACCACCCCGATGGTGGTGAACTTCAGGAAGAGTACGCCTAGCGTACCAGAGGAGTACGTCGTGCGTACGTCCTTTGTTGGGCTTTTGTCAAATTGGGCTTCAGGATTGGGCCGTTTTTGGACTAGCTGGACTTCGGCCTTTTTGGGCCCTCTAAATAATTGTAGTTGGGCCAGTTTTGATAAGGGATCCTATTATAAGGCCCAATTAGGAAGTGAAGCGTAAATTGGGAAATTTGGGCCATTAATAGGCTTTTGAAATATGGACTTTTAAGATTAGGGATTTGGCAAATGGGCCTTGGCCCAATAAAGAGAAAGGACAAAACAGATTATGTGGAACCTTAGTCAAGATTGATATTCCATGTTTTGACATAGTGTTTATTATTTTAATAGTTTGGGATATTTTGTGAGACAACAATTGGAGGCTTTCTATTCATTTCGGCATTACTTGTGAGGTGAGTTATCCTCACTATATCAACTGGGTCTAAGGCACCAATGCCAACCCTTATCGTATTTGGATTGGGTTTGTTTCATGATATGCTTATTGATTTACATCCTGTTAGTCAGGATGGTGATATGCTATGTCAGTGACCGGTTAGATCTGTAACTTCGTAATAGGGTGTTGCTTTGATTAGTGATCGGTTAGATCAGTTTGACTGTTATTATATATGCTAGCGTATGATATATATGATATGTATTTGCACATGTTTATTGATTGAGGTTGGTTGAGGCGTTCATGCTTTGTTCTGAAGGCCAACATGCCTAGGGCGGTCCGGATACACTGAAGGTCCTGCAAAGGGGTTCAGTTAGGCTGAAGGCCCAATGAAGGGTCCAGATAGGCTGTAGGCCCTGCATGGCGGTCCAGACGTTCGAAAGGCTTGTAGAGCGGTCCAGATAGGCTGAAGGCCTGCGAGGCGGTCCAGTCAAGCTGAAGGCTTATTATGCATGTTGTTTGCTTATATGTTTATATGATATGGTTATATCTGTATGGCGTTGGTATTTTGGGGGAAACTCACAAAGCCTTCGAGCTTAAATTTATTCATTATTGTTTCAGGTACTTCTGATGATCACAGGAAGGCAAAGTCGTGATCGTATAGGTCCTCATATCTCATGTTTTTATGATTTGATTCTGGGATACTATGACAATATACTATTTTGGAAACATGTTTTGTAATAATTTTGGTTTTGAAAATGTTTTAAAAAGTTTAAATTTGGCATGATTTTTATGGATGTTACATTTTAGCCCAAAAAGGCTATGCATGAAGAGAAAGGTGGGAGCTTTACGTGTCCAAGAAGTGTTAGGGGTGTAGATCTGTGGTTGGTAGTTTTAGTTTGGCGTATGGATGGCTTAAGGACAAAGTTTTAGGTCCCAAAGATTTAGGGTTTGAGCTAAATCCACTAAGAAGTGGTATTAACGGGTAAAGTTAGAAACTTTACCCCTAAAAGTACATTTACAGGGTTTATGTGAAGTACGAAGCTAGGATATGAGGTGTAGGGGATTAACTCATCAAGATAGTCTAAATAGCACTACTAGAAAACAGACCTTTAATGACGCGCTTTTTACGACACGCGCTGATTAATGATACGCAAAAGGACGTTCCCTTAAAATAGTGTTATCTCTCCAAAAAAATAAGGATTTACGTCACGAATTATTGCGTGCCCTTAATTTAGTGTCTCAAGAAAAAAAAATTAAAAACACGGAGGGGGCTTTATCTTAAACGCGCGTCGTCTGTACCTGTCGCTTTATAATTTTAATGGGACGCGCTTTTATTAGACAAGGGGGGAAACGAAATCCCCAAAATTTTGAAAACCCGCCTTGTTTTTCCTATCTTCTATCTATATTTCATCCTTGCAATCCACTCTCCCCTCTTTGATAATCTCTCCTCTAGATCTCTCTTTCATCCTTGTTTTTTTTTCTATCTTCTATCTATCTTTCAATATTTCTCCATTTCATATTTTTGGAGCTCAGCACCAACCAGGCACCACCCAAGCACCAGCCATACAGAGGTCAACGGTGGCAAATATTCTTTTTTCTCCACCATTTTCTCCCTCTCAAACGTTTTTATTTCCGTAATTGTTATCGTAAGTGTGAAAATCTCTATGTTGTACACTTATTCAAATCAATCAAGGTCAGACTCGTTTTTGTTATCTTCTAGCATTGTTTAGAGTCAATTAGAGTCTTCTAAGCCTTGTTCCTTCAAAGTTAGGGTTTAGAAATGAGTTCCACAAGTTCAACACTTCGAAAATTAGCCAAACACTCCAACTTGAGGAGTGTACGGCCGTACACATGGAGTGTACGTCCGTACACCCCCTTCTGGCCGTACACTCTCATGTATAAATGAGAGTGTTAGCCTCCATTTACCTCTTTCACACTCCTAAGCTAAGAAATGAACTTCTCTCCTAAGTATCATCCGATTGTGCTTCTAGATCTTCAAGTTGTAAGTGTTTCTTCCTTTGAGTTTATGATTCATTACACCATCTAGTAAGGATCTATCATTTCATCCATGAAATTACTCCTTTTTTTAGATCTTTAAGTGTTCACCAAGAACACCAAGCAAACCTACTAAGTTTTTGGACCTCAAACACCACTAAAGGCTTCTATATTGTAAGTACCAATCCTTAAGCTTGTTACTTACTAGATTTACTCCTTAGAAAGGGTCCAAACCATGATCATTAAGGAGTATACGGCCGTACACACTCCATGTGGCCGTGCACCCCTTTATTTAGTGTTTAATGGCCTCGAAACTCATGTTCTTGGCTAGCACTTGATCAAGAACTCCTAGGGGATGAAAGATAGAACCTTGGAATACACTTTTGACCATTTTTACATAATCATAAAGGGTGTACAGCCGTACACTCCTTGTGTGGCCGTACACACCCTTTTATGTACCAAAATGGAATTAAACTTTCATTAAGGTTAAGTATTGGTCAAGAGACACTTCCTAGATGCTTATAGGACTTTAAATCACTCAACGACATGTTTCACCATGAGTGTACGACCGTACACCCACTTGGGCCGTACACTCTGGCCGTACACTCCCATGAAACACACCATTCTGGCCTTACCCTCCTATGTGTGGCCATACACCGATTATATGCAACCCTTGGTACTTTTAGCACTTGAATCTAAGTTTTTTCTATGACCTAGGGTGTCTTTCCTTGCACAATTAGTTGTTTAGAACAATAATTGTATACATAAATGTGTCATTATATTATAAATCAGATCCGTGTGTGTGCTCAAGTCTTCACTTGGCACTTAGCATCCTCTACTACTCGTTCATCCAAACCACTCACTACAGGTGAGTTCATACCCCTTAATCTACCTTTTAAATGATTTTAAATGCTTTTATGTGGGGGGGGGGGGGGATACAAGTTGAAACATCCTAGTTATTATATCAATCACATGTGATTAATAACTAGAACAAACAGATAGATTTTTTATTACGTTCAAACTGTTAACAAACATATGGATTTCAGATACTTCAAAATGTTTATCAAACTCTTTTACATACTAAACTCTTTATCAAACTTGTTCTTATATGCCAAACCTTTTGTTTTAACTCTTTTAATGTTATACATTGTCAAAAACATGTCTAATACATATATAGTTATATATGTAAAGTTGGAAGGACTTACGATTGATAACTCACCTTATTTCCTGTTCCTTATTTGGTTGTGGACTTAGATTACCTTGTAGTTTATCCGAGTGTCGTTTGATCCTTAGTTATATATTATGTATATATGTATAGACATAAAAGCTTTTATCTCAGTTCAACACACTCAGTCATACAAACAACTCTACAAGTAAACTATAATAGGTATATTTTAGGAAGTCATTACTCACTATTTCAAGTACAATGAAACATACAAAGAGTCAGTTCATACATGAGTCAATATATACTATAACGAGAAACAATACTCACTATAAAGAGAAACAGATAGAGAATACTATAACAAGAAACAATACTCACTATAAAGAGAAACAAATAGAGAATACTATAACGAGAAAAAATATTCACTATAAAGAGAAAATGATAGAGAATACTATAACAAGAAATAATACATACTGCACACTATACACTAGAGAACATACTACATACTAGACAGAGAGAACATACACTACACTAATACATACAAAACATATACAAGAATACTATAACATAAATGTGAGCCACTACTTCGAGGCATGGCATCACTACCGTGGCTCGTTTTATAACCAGAGTCTCTTGGCAGGAGAGTGTGATTTTGTGTATAGATCTATACGGGACTGACCGTCCTACACCTTGCTACTATCTACAGTGGGACCTGGAGGTCTACGGGTGATGAATGTCATACCATTTTGATGTCTTCGAGTGTCGTGTTTTACTAGTCGATCAAGTATGGTTACAATCATATCACATTGTACCTTAATTAACATCCGGATTAAGGTAGTTAGTACATCAGTAGTCACTATATACAACACTACAGTTCTTTATTATTTTCCCATTGCATTCACATTGTGATCTTCTCACATAAATGGTAATGTAAAAACTGTATTTTTTGATGATAGTCACACTTGGGAAAAATACACACTTTTACAAGAAACAAACACTCAGAACATTTGATACCTTGGTAGAAGGCTACTTTTTAGTAGAAAATATAAGATTTTCTAGGAGATACAAACATTCACTACAAACATTTACAAACTTATACATCAAACATTTACAAACATTTTCATACAAAAACGACACTAAAATGCTTATGAACTCACCAGCTTTAAAGTTGATCAACTCTTTCAAAATAAATTGTATTCTCACATCATCAGTAGACAGGTACCGATGCCAGGTTTTTGGGAAGATGGAGCTTTCAAGACTCGTCTCTTATTTTAATTCATATTTTGGTTTCTTTTAGCTATACAGAACACACTTGTATTAAAATATATTATTAATGCAATGGATGATGTTGTTTCTTGTTGACTATTATGCTTTGTTGTGATACTGTACATGATGTCCTCCGCCCCAGAACGTTTCTGCCGTTCCGGTTTTGGGGTGCGAGAGATTGGTATCAGAGCATTGTTTATAGCGAATCGAGTGTATCAACCCATAAAAGATATACAAACTATAAACACAAAGGGATTAAAATACTCTGACCTAGAGTTTATACTTTTAAATAATAAAATATTTAACTAAATATACATACCTGCATTCATACTAAAATCAGTTTCACTAGGACAGAACAAAAGTATTACGATTGTTGAACATCACAAGTAGACTCGGGGATGTACGACCAGTTATGGGAATAACACAGCCTGATCAACTATGTTGGTCCGAGAAGTGATTAGCATATGCCCAAGGATGGTTGTGAGGTTGCAACAAGTCTAAAAACTTACCAACACTACTATGATGAGAACATTAGAACAGAACATAAACCTAAAATACTATAGGAGTATTTTATGTTACTATAATTACTTATTTGAGAACTAAAAAGGTCTTTACTTGTTGGTCAGTAGTTGCTAAGTGGGTACACTAAGGTTATATGTGATTAAGGTGTGATAGACTTAGAATCTGTGATGTTTACTTTACTTCATGTTCCTTGTTTGGTTGTGGATTTGGAGTTAGGGTCACTTATTCGAAGGTCTATCCTGTTTTGATTTCATATAACTGGTATGCACTATGCAAGTATTAAAATAACTATTAAGGATCATCTTATAATTATCTTAAGTAGTACTCCTATTTATATAAGATTCTTATACCCCTTTTCTCGCGTAGATATCATGGCTGGATTCTATCCTTCTGGTGACCAGTACTTCCCAATCCCAGGCAATGCTGGATGGATTGAAGTAGAGCCAGAAGAGGATCATCTAATCCCTTTGGATGATCACCTCGTAGAAGGATTTTCGGAGGGTTCTGACTCCGAACCTGAAGTCAACAACCTACCTCAAGAGGTTCAAGTCCCAAATCTCAACCCCCGACCAACATTTTAAGGCCCCACACCCTTGTGGGTGACAAACTTGAATCGATGGAGCAACGAACAGGGTCAAGATTTACCCTACAATGGAGACAGAAGCTTTTACAATCTATGTGATGGAGGCTCAGCTGACCGAGTCCTGCCCATTATGGTCCGCAGGATTGCTCGGAATGAGGAGCAAGGTCGGGCAACCATCAACCGAGTCATGGAAATTGACGCGAATTCGGGTGTTAACATGGTTCGCATTGTCCATCTCGAAGAAGATATGGAAAGAGCTAGGAGAGTCAATGACGCTCTACAACAGGAACTAGCTGCCTCCCGAGCTGAAGTCTTAGAATTTCGAGTGCGTCAGAGAGCTCATGAGTGACATCTTCAAGACATAGTTCGTCAACTGGTAGATCTTAGGGTTCACCCGAGGAATACCTGACGCCAGTAAAAGATGTCTGAATCATCTTTTCTTTTGGTTTAAGGAATAGCCTTTCTTATCTGTGCTCTAAGAAGCACTCTTCTGTAAAATATTCCCGTCTTTCAAACACTATAACTAGACTTCTAAGCTGTCAACATTTTCCCTTTATGGTTTGATGTAAGACCTACTATTAGGTCATTTTCCCGAACTTGTTACATCAATAATACCAGTAATATTGACAGTTATCTAATCTATTAGAAAATCTTTGCGATTGTGCTTTCTACTCTTACAGTTATATCTCTATTTCAATCATTACTCTCATGCAATTGTTGAACTATGGAGAGTTAGTCCATGGATCATACTCATTATAATTCCAATTGATTCTTACTATCATCATCAATCTTTGTAAACTTTCAGTTAAGCAATGCATCCTTGAAGAGTGACAAGGCGTAATCCTTCGATAACTCCTACGCAACCTCCGCCTCCTCCACAATATAATCTGACGGCTATTCAAGCTGCGGTTAATGCGGCTATTACGATAGTCCTAGCACAGTTCAGTGCTAGTGGAACTAGCGGGAGTGGAACGACGGTGCATTAACCTCAAGGTGATGCTCCAGTGTGCTCTAAGGAGTGCTCGTATAAGGACTTTGCCAACTGCAAGCCCATGCCCTTCAATGGGACTGGTGGAATCGTTGCCCTCTCGCAATGGTTCGAGAAAATGGAGTCGATCTTTGAGATCTGCACCTGTCCAGAAGGGAGCAAAGTAAAATTTGTCGCCTGCACCTTCGCAGACCGAGCTATGACATGGTAGAATAGCCATGTAAAGTCACTATCTCTTATAGTGGCAAATGCTATCGGCTGGGAAGCTCTTAAGGAGCGCATGATGGAAGAATACTGCCCGAGGGGAGAAGTTCAGAAGCTGGAGCAGGAGCTCTGGAGCCTAACCATGAAGAGCTCCGACATAGTATCCTGCACTGTCAGATTCAGCGATCTGGTAGCACTATGTCCGAGAATGGTCCCTTCTGAAGCAAAGAAGGTGGAAAGGTATATTTGTGGGATGGTGCCTACGTTTCAGGGCAATGTCCTAACTTCAAACCCCACTACCTTCGATAGTGCTAAGCGATTGGCACAACGGCTCATTGACCATAGGGTCCGTACCCAGTCAACAACAACAACCCTAGCCATCTCAGAACTCACCAAAACCGCTAATAACAAGCGAAAGTTCTGGGATGACAAGAAGAAGCAAAAAGCTGCCAAAAAACAGCAAGTCATGGCGGTTCATGCTGCGATAGCACCTGCCACTGCTGCTCCGGTAAAGTAGTATGGTGGAAACTTTCTGAAGTGCAACAAATGTGGCTTCCACCACAACGGACCCTTCTGGGAAATGCAGTGATCTAACTGCAACAGGAAGGGGCACACTATTCGTTTCTGTAAAACTCCAGCAAGGCCAATCAGCCAAGTCCCCGACATTGGTATGGGCAAGTCTTGCTACGAATGTGGCAAGGTGGGCCACTATAAAAGGAACTGCCCTAAGGCAGGGAATACTGGTGGAGTGGGAAGAGTTTTGGCTATAGGCCACAAGGAAGCAGTTTCCGACCCTACAGTGGTCACTGGTATGTTTATCATTGATAACTCTTATGCATGCATTCTGTTTGATAGTGGAGCGGAGAGGAGTTTCGTCAACCAGAAATTTGCTTACTTGCTTAAACAAAAATTATGTACACTGAAAGAACCGTTCACTATAGAAATGGCTAACGGAATGACTGAGAGCATTAGAAGTATATACATAGGATGTACTCTAACACTAGATAGCCATTCATTTTCAATCGACCTCATGTCGGTCTCAATTAAAAGTTTCGACGTCATTATCGGCATGGATTGGATGAGTCTTCAGCGTGCCGACATCATGTGTTATGAAAAAGCTATTCGCCTTAACCTTCTATCTAGCGAAACTCTTATTATCTACGGAGACAAACCCGACACGAGCCTTCGTATCATCTCTAATATTCAAGCCCTGAAGTACCTGCATAAGGAATATCACGTATTCCTTACTCATGTTGTCGATACAAGCCAAGATACCAAAGACCTAAAGAACATTCCAGTAGTACGCGACTTTCCCAACATCTTTCCAGAGGAACTACCAGGATTACCTCCGCAACGACAAGTTGAGTTCAGAATCGACTTAGTGCCAGGGGCTACCCCCATAGCCAAATCACCCTACCGTCTAGCACCAGCAGAGATGCAGGAACTATCCGGTCAACTTATCGAACTGCTCAACAAGGGCTTTATTAGACCAAGTTTCTCACCATGGGGAGCAACGGTCTTATTCGTCAAGAAGAAAGATGGATCGTTCAGTATGTGCATCGACTACAAAGAGCTCAACAAGCTTACAGTCAAGAATCGTTACCCTCTACCTCGCATAGACGATTTATTCAACCAACTGCAAGGGGCGAATTAATTTTTAAAGATTGATATGAGATCCAGGTATCACCAGTTACGAGTGCTAGAGGAGGATGTTCCGAAGACAGCCTTCCAAACACGTTATGGACACTACGAGTTTGTAGTGATGCCATTCGGATTGACCAATACGCCCGCAGTATTCATGGACTTCATGAATAGGGTATGCCGTCCTTACCTGGATCAGTTTTCCATTGTCTTGATCGATGAAATACTTATCTACTCTCGAAGTAAGGAGGAGCATAGTGATCATCTGCGACGGATCTACAATCAGAGAAGCTGTATGCGAAGTTCTCTAAATGCGAATTTTGGATCCGAAGAGTCGAATTCTTAGAGAATGTGGTTAGCGAAGAAGGAATCCACGTGGACCCTTCTAAAATTAAAGCAATTGAGAACTGGTCAGCATCCTATACGCCTATAGAAATTCGTCAATTTCTAGGCCTCGCTGGCTACTATCGTCGATTTATTCAGAACTTCTCGCGAATTGCAAAACCTCTTACAACCTTGACCCAGAAGGGCGTGGCCTTTGACTAGGAAGACAAGCAAGAAAAAGCGTTTCAAATGCTAAAGCGGTCCTTGTGCACCGCACCGATACTATCCCTCCCCGAAGGAATAAAAGACTTCGTAGTATATTGGGATGCATCCAACCAGGGGCTTGACTGTGTTCTGATGCAATGAGGTAAGGTCATCGCCTATGCCTCGAGAGAGATGAAGACACACGAGGTAAACTAAACCACACACGATCTTGAACTAGGAGCAGTTGTATTTTCTATGAAGATCTGGAGACACTACCTGTATGGTACGAAAAGCACTATCTTTACAAAGTACAAAAACTTACAACACATATTCGACTAGAAGGAGCTCAACATGAGACAACGACGGTGGGTAGAGCTACCCAATGACTACGAATGCGAAATTCGTTATCATTAGGGTAAAGCCAACGTAGTAGCGGACAACCTAAGTCGAAAAGAGTATTCTGGTCGTAGAGTCAAATCATTGACAATGACTATCCATTCACAGTTGTCCACACAAATTAAGGAAGCTCAGCTCGAAGCTTTAAAATGTGAAAACGTGGCGAGTGAATCCCTGAGAGGGATGGATAAGAACTTGGAAGCCAAGGGTGGCGGAGCTATATAACTCATGAATCGGATTTGGACACCGAAACATGGTGGTTTCAGAGTCTTGGTCATGACCGAAGCACACAACACTCGCTATTCCGTCCACCCAGGTTCAGATAAGATGTATCTAGATCTTAAAAAGTTATACCGGTGGCCTAACATGAAAGAAAAGATTGCTACCTACGTGAGTAATTGTCTTACTTGTGCCAAGGTCAAGGTTGAATACCACCCTCAGGTTTACTACAATAATCGGAGATATCAGAATGGAAGTGGGAGCGGATCACCATGGAATTCATAACCAAGTCTCCCAAGACAACGGGTGGTCTCGATACCATCAGGGTGATCGTGGATAGGTTAATAAAGTCTGCACACTTCACGCCAATCAAGGAGACTGACAAGATGGAGAAGCTCACAAGAAAATACATTAGGGAGATCATACGATTGCATGGTATTCCTATATCCATTATCTCCAATAGAGATAGTAGATTCACTTCAAGGTTTTGGCAGTCGCTATAAAGTTTCCTTGGAATGAGGCTGGACATGACTACAACCTACCATCCACAGATCGACGGACAAAGTGAGAGAACTATCCAAACCTTGGAAGATATGTTGCGAGCCTGTGTGATCGACTTTGGGAAGGCATGGGATACTCATTTACCCCTTGTCGAGTTTTCCTACAAGAATAGTTATCACACAAGCATAAAGGCTGCTCCATTCGAAGCCTTCTATGGCCGGAAGTGCAGATCCCCTCTGTGCTGGGCTGAGGTGGGTGACACACAATTAGCTAAAGGGCAAGTTCCTGACAGCACTCTCACAGGTCCGGAGATCATTCGGGAAACGACAAAGAAGATCGTTCAGATTCGTGAACGATTGAAAGCCTCTAGATATCGACAAAAAAGCTACACAGACAAGCGAAGGAAACCTTTGGAATTCTAGGTGGGAGATTGCGTCCTTTTGAAAGTCTCACCCTGGAAGGGCTTGATACGGTTCAAAAAGTGTTGGAAGCTCAATCCAAGATACATAGGGCCTTTTGAGATTCTCACTAGAATCGACCTTGTAGCTTACAAACTCAACCTACTCCGTGAACTTAGTAACGTACATTCTACTTTCCACGTCTCGAACTTGAAAAAGTGCCTATCCGACGAGACTCTTGTAATCCCACTCGACGAGATCGATATCAACAAGAGCCTCAACTTCATGGAAGAACCAATAGAGATCATGGACCGAGAGGTCAAGAAAACGAAGCAAAGCCGTATCCCGATTGTGAAGGTTCGCTGGAACGCTAAGCGAGGACCTGAATTCACTTGGGAGCGCGAGGATCAAATGAAATTGAAATATCCTCATCTTTTCGCTTAGTTATTTGTAACTACTTACTTGCTTAAACTCTAATTTCGGGACAAAATTCTCTCTAACAGGGGGATGATGTGACAACCTGAAATTTCTATCTTGCACACTTATTCAAATCAACCAAGATCATACTCGTTTTTGCTATCTTCTAGCATTGTTTAGAGTCAATTAGAGTGTTCTAAGCCTTGTACGTTCAAAGTTAGGGTTTAGAAATGAGTTCCACAAGTTCAACACTTCGAAAATTGGCCAAACACTCCAACTTGAGGAGTGTACAGCCGTACACATGGAGTGTATGGCTATACACCCCCTTCTGGCCGTACACTCTCATGTATAAATGAGAGTGTTAGCCTCCATTTACCTCTTTCACACTCCTAAGCTAAGAAATGAACTTCTCTCCCAAGTATCATCCGATTGTGCTTCTAGATCTTCAAGTTGTAAGTGTTTCTTCCTTTGAGTTTATGATTCATTACACCATCTAGTAAGGATCTATCATTTCATCCATGAAATTACTCCTTTTTTTTAGATCTTTAAGTGTTCACCAAGAACACCAAGCACACCTACTAAGTTTTTGAACCTCAAACACCACTAAAGGCTTCTCTATTGTAAGTACCAATCCTTAAGCTTGTTACTTACTAGATTTACTCCTTAGAAAAGGTCCAAACCATGATCATTAAGGAGTATACGGCCGTACACACTCCATGTGGCCGTACACCCCTTTATTTAGTGTTTAATGGCCTCGAAACTCATGTTCTTGGCTAGCACTTGATCAAGAACTCCTAGGGGATGAAAGATAGAACCTTGGAATACACTTTTGACCATTTTTACATAATCATAAAGGGTGTACAGCCGTACACTCCTTGTGTGGCCGTACACACCCTTTTATGTCCCAAAATGGCATTAAACTTTCATTAAGGTTAAGTAGCGGTCAAGAGACACTTCCTAGATGCTTATAGGACTTTAAATCACTCAATGGGATGTTTCACCATGAGTTTATGACTATATACCCACTTGGTCCGTACACTCTAGCCGTATACACCCATGAAACACAACATTCTGGCCTTACACTCCAATGTGTGGCCATACACCCATTATATGCAACCCTTGCTACTTCTAGCACTTGAATCTAAGTGTTTTCTACGAACTAGGGTGTCTTTCCTTGCTTAATTAGTTGTTTAAAACACTAATCGTATACATATATGTTTCATTATATGATAAATATGATCCGTGTGTGTGCTCAAGTCTTCACTTGGCACTTAGCATCCTATACCACTCGTTCATCCAAACCACTCACTACAGGTGAGTTCATACCCCTTAATCTACCTTTTAAATGATTTTAAATTCTTTTATGGGGGGCGGGGGGGGGGGGGGGGGGATACAAGTTGAAACATCCTAGTTATTATATCAATCACATGTGATTAATAACTAGAACAAACAGATAGATTTTTTATTACGTTCAAACTGTTAACAAACATATGGATTTCAAATACTTCAAAATGTTTATCAAACTCTTTTACATACTAAACTCTTTATCAAACTTGTTCTTATATGCCAAACCTTTTGTTTTAACTCTTTTAAAGTTATACATTGTCAAAAACATGTCTAATACATATATAGTTATATGTATGTAAAGTTGGAAGGACTTAGGACTGATAACTCACCTTATTTCCTGTTCCTTATTTGGTTGTGGACTTAGATTACCCTGTAGTGTATCCGAGAGTCGTTTGATCCTTAGTTATATATTATGTATATATGTATAGACATAAAAGCTTTTATCTCAGTTCAACACACTCAGTCATACAAACAACTCTACAAGTAAACTATAATAGGTATATTTTAGGAAGTCATTACTCACTATTTCTAGTACAATGAAACATACAAAGAGTCAGTTCATACATGAGTCAATATATACTATAACGAGAAACAATACTCACTATAAAGAGAAACAGATAGAGAATACTATAACAAGAAACAATACTCACTATAAAGAGAAACAAATAGAGAATACTATAACGAGAAACAATACTCACTATAAAGAGAAAATGATAGAGAATACTATAACAAGAAATAATACATACTGCACACTATACACTAGAGAACATACTACATACTAGACAGAGAGAACATACACTACACTAGTACATACAATACATATACAAGAATACTATAACATAAATGTGAGCCACTACTTCGAGGCATGGCATCACTACTGTGGCTTGTTTTATAACCAGAGTCTCCTGGCAGGAGAGTGTGATTTTGTGTATAGATTTATACGGGATGGACTGTCCTATACCTTGCTGCTAGCTACAATGGGACCTGTAGGTCTACGGGTGATGAATGTCATACCAATTCGACATCTTCGAGCGTCTTTTTTTACCAGTCGATCAAGTATGGTTACAATCATATCACATTATACCTTAATTAACAACCGGTTTATAGTAGTTAGTACAATAGTAGTCACTATATATAACGCTACAGTACTTTATTATTTTCCTATTGCATTCACATTGTGATCTTTTCACATAAACGGTAATGTAAAAACTATATTTTGTTAATGATAGTCACACTTGGAAAAAATACACACTTTTACAAGAAACAAACATTCAGAACATTTGATGCCTTGGTAGAAGGCTACTTTTTAGTATAAAATATAAGATTTTCTAGGAGATACAAACATTCACTACAAACATTTACAAACTTATACATCAAACATTTACAAACATTTTCATACAAAAATGACACTAAAATGCTTATGAAGTCAACAGCTTTAAAGTTGATCAACTCTTTCAAAATAACTTGTATTCTCAGGTCATCAGTAGATAGGTACCGATGCCAGGGTTTTGGGAAGACGGAGCTTTCAAGACTTGTCTCTTATTTTAATTCATATTTTGGTGTCTTTTAGCTATACAGAACACACTTGTATTAGAATATATTATTAATGCAATGGATGATGTTGTTGCTTGTTAACTATTATGCTTTGTTGTGATACTGTACATGATGTCCTCCGCCCCAGAACATTTCCGCCGTTCCGATTTTGGGGTGTGATAGAGTTCCGGGTTGGTGACCGCGTTCTATTGAAGATCTTACCCTGGAAAGGCATGATACACTTTGGAAAGCTTGGAAAGCTGAATCTGATATACATTGGACCATTCAAGATCCTCTCGAGGATCAGTAGTTGTAACACCCCGAGATTAAGGTATATTTATTCCACCCTTATTCTTTGTCAATTTGTCATGATTGGTCTTTGAGTGGAAGAAGCCTTGCAAGTGAGTATGCTGGGTGTACTAAAGGGATACACTACACGTACTCATGTGCTTATTTTGGATGCAGAGTCACTAAGGTGCGCTGGGAGTACCCATAGTTTCGTCGGGTGTACCCGGCCCAAATCCAAAACCCTAATAAGACTTGTGCTCTATTTAAAGGATGCAAAGGCTCATTTCTCAGCCTCCATATCAGTGAGTAAAACCCTAGGAGAGAGCCTTCCATCGTCCTTAGTGAGTGTGTGTGTTCTTGGAGCTAATAATGCTGTGGTGTGTTAGTGAAAAAGGAAGAAAGGAGCTTGTGGAGACTAAACGCTTGAAGTGCAAGTTTGGATCTGAGATCTACAGAGAAAGGAGCTGCATTTAGAGGTATAAAGTTCAAAGCATTCCTCTTCTTTTTGGTTTGTTGTTGCATGTGCCATTTCTAGGGTTAAAAACCCCAAAGGTGGAAACTTTATGAGTGTAAGGTGCTCCATGGTCCGAGATCTGTCCCTTTTCAGTAGTTATTGTGGTCTAGATCCATAAAGTTCCCATCTTGGTCGTTGATAGGATGTCATGCTTGAGGATTATGCTTTCTAGGGTTAGAGAATGGAATGTTTTGGGTGCTAGTGACTTATTTGTCCGTGCAAAGGCTTAAAGTCATCGACTCTATGGTTTAAGAGGCTTATAAATGGTCAGATATAAAAGTTAGACGTGGGTCTTAACTGTTTAAGACCTCAAGAGCTGAAGGACTGAAACTGGGTATTACGCCGGGCGTAATTCCAGTACGCGCAACGTAGGGGGTGGCGTACCCCGATTCTCTGAAGGCACCGGGTATGCCTAGCGTACATGTTTGGTATGCGCAACGTAACCCGAAGGGTTGACTTTTATTGACTTTTAGGGTTTGGTCAACTTTAGGGTATTTAAGCCATGTGAGGGGTAAAATGGTCTTTTACCCTCATGAGAGTATTAAGAGAAGGGATGGTATAGCCTTGGGAAATGTGTTGATGCCGAGTGTTTATTTCATATGATTAGGCGGAGGCTTGATCTTATCCCATGGAGTCCGAGATTTCTAAGATTTACGAGTTACCGAGCTACACGAGGCTAGATCTTATGTGCTATGTATGAGATTATGTGAATTTATGTGTTGTGTGATATTGTATGTTATATGATTGTATAGAGTGGACCGGAGGGTCCAACGATATAGACCGGACCGGAGGGTCCGACGATTTAGACCGGGCTAGAGGGCCCAACGAGCTATGACCGGACCAGAGGGTCCAACGAGCTATAGGACTGGAGGGTCCCGCTGAGACACATCGACCGAAAGGTCGAATTATAGCCTAAAGAGACGTATGTGTTGTATGCGGTATTTTGGGGAACTCACTAAGCTTTTATGCTTACAGTTGTTGTGTTTTGTGTCTCAGGTACTAGTGAGGACCGTGGAAAGGCGCCGGCGTGACCCGTACACATTAGAGAAAGGATTTGATTTTTGTGATCTTGGGATATGTTATGTTTTGATAACTATTGTTGAATACTTTTGAGAATAGTTTTACATAAATTTGGTTGCTAAAAAATGAAAATTTTATTTTGAAAATCTCATCGTTACAAGTTGGTATCAGAACCTTGGTTTAAGGGATTCGGATGCACCTTCGGGCGTATTTGAACTCAAACTGAGGATTTGATATATTCTTTTTAAATAAAACAAGTTTTTTAAAAGAGTAAAAGGTTTAAAAAGAGAAGAGCAGAGCAGTATGTACGGTTAGCCAACGCTCGAACGGTGAATCCCCAAAATACCCTTACATTATGTGTTATATGATATATTATGTTATGCATGCTAGAGTCGGCTAGGTATTCATATTAGGACTAAAGTGGCCTGATTTGTGATGCCTTAGCCTAGGAGATTACTACTGCTATGAGATGCCGTGAGAGTGAGTAGGTAGCAGTTAGGAGTTCATGAAAGGTCTATCGGAGGGTAGCCAATGCATAGCGAGAGTAGAGTACTTGCGATCCGGGATCCAAGGAGGAGGACGTGGGGTGAATGCTGATGTAGTGTGGTCAGTAGTATAGGGCTCGTACTACTGAAGACACCGGATCAGTGAGCAGTCCAAGTAAGAATCCTTTGGATATTGGAGGACAAGTAGGGTTGCGTTATTGAGTGCGATTATGCTCGATCAAGTGTCTGATATTTTTATGTTGTTTTTTAGAGGCATCATGATTGGGACACGACACATACCTGGGAGCAGTGGTGTCAGCGATGAGGAGATCCGTCGATTGATTCTTGAGGAGTGGCTACTGCCATCCGGGCTAAGATTCCAGAGATGTTCGGGGACATCAAGACCACATTGATTGAGACCTTTGACAAGCGGCATGCATCGGTGATTGAGGTTACGGCTGCTGCAGCTACTGCTGCTGTTGCTTGTGCCAGACCTCAGGGAGGTGACTCGTTGTTGTTTCAGGAGTTCAGCAGCACGAAGCCACCATAGTTCGATGGGACGCTGGACCTGATTGATGCAATGAGATGGATATATGACATTGAGGGATGTTTTTATACGTGTTCTTGTCTAGAACACTTGAGGGTACGGTTCTCTCTGAACCAGCTCCGCTTGGGAGCGAAGGATTGGTGGAAGTTCGTGACAGCAAGCTTCACTCTGGCAGAGATTTCTGACGTGAACTGGGAGAGGTTCACCGCCATGTTCAGAGACGATTATGTTCCCCCCGGTGGAGAGGGAATGGTTGATTCAGGAGTTCTTGACCCTCAAGCAAGGTACTGATTCTGTTACAGTTGTTACTAGGAAGTTTCATGAGAGGGCGATGTTTTGCCCTGAGCAGGTGTCTACTGAGCAGGCTTGCATGAGCCGGTATCTAAGTGTTCTGAAGAGAGATATTTGGGTGTTCGTGGCGAATTCGACTTACCCGAAATTTGCTGAGCTCCAGGAAAATGCCTGGAAGAGGGAGATTGAGTTGGAGACTCAGGCTAGGGAGGAGGCCGAGTCACAGAGGATGGATTGGCGGCCAGCTCAGTCTCAACCGGCAGCCAAGCGGGCCAGACCCACTGATTAGAGATCTGGGAGCGCGAAGGGACATACTTGTGGGAAGTGCAGCAAGAGTCATGAGGGGTCGTGCCGGGCAGGAGTATGATACAAGTGCGGGAAGGAGGGGCATATCACGAGGGATTGCCCCAAGGGATTTTCGGTTTGCTTTCATTGCATCCAGATCGGCCATCGGAAGGTCGAGTGCCCTCAGCTACTTCAGGGAACAGCGTAGGGATCTGCACCTGCTGCTAGAGCTACCGAGATTCGGCCAACAAAGGTCGAGGCGCCAAAGGCTCGTGGGAGAGCCTTCCAGTTGACAACGGAGGAGGTCCGCGCAGCACCTGAAAGTTGTGGCTGGTATGTATTCTTCTTTCTATTTATTTGAGTCTGGGATATTATGCTTATATTATGTTATGTGTAGGTACCTTTCTTGTAAATTCTATCCCTGCCTTAGTGCTATTTGACTCGGGAGCGAGTCGATCTTTTGTGTCGTTAGCTTTTAGTCATCATATCAGTATTTGTCGAGAGGCCTTGAGTCAACCTCTGCGAGTTTCTATAGCTAACGAGAGAGCAGTGTATGCCACGTAGGTGATTCGAGGATGTAGACTTAAGATCTTCGGTGTGAGTTTCCTGATCGATCTAGTCCCGATTGCGATGGGGGACATATGTGTCATAGTGGGCATGGATTGGTTGAGCCAATTTGGAGCTATTATAGACTGCGAGAATCAATTGGTGACGATTCGAGACCCTAGTGGGGGAGCACTTACGGTGTACGGTGAGGGTACCCGTCCTGAGTCAGCATTTTGTTCGGCTACTAGGGCGAGGCAGAGTTTACAACAGGGCTGTAAGGGATTTGTGGCCTATGTGATGGACATGCGAGTGGCCGTTGGGAGGCCAAGTTCGATTGATGAGGTCCCGATTGTGATGGAGTTCCCTGATGTTTTCCCCGAGGAGTTGTCGGGTGTGCCTCCCGAGAGGCAGATGGAGTTTTGTATCGACTTGGTACTGGGGGCGACACTTATTGCAAAGGCGCCCTATCGCCTTGCGCCGCCTGAGATGCAGGAGTTATCCTCACAGCTTCAGGAGCTGCTGGGAAAGGGGTTTATTAGACCGAGTAGCTCACCTTGGGGAGCATCGATCCTTTTTGTCAAGAAAAAGGATAGTTCACACCGGATGTGCATCGATTACCGGGAGTTAAACAAGTTGACGGTCAAGAACCGTTATCCGTTACCAAGGATCGACGATCCGTTCGATCAGTTCCAGGGGGCGTCTTGGTTCTCCAAGATAGATTTGAGGTCGGGATATCACCAGATGAGGGTTCTATATGAGGATATCCAGAAGACAGCGTTCAGAACTCGTTACGGGCATTACGAGTTTGTGGTGATGCCATTCGGGCTCACCAATGCACCAACATCGTTCATGGATCTCATGACCCGGGTGTGCAGGCTGATGTTAGACCGTTCAGTGATTGTTTTCATCGATGATATCTTGGTGTATTCGAAATCCAGAGAGCAGCATGAGGAGCATTTGAGGGAAATCCTCGAAGTTCTGAGATCGGAGAGGCTTTACGCAAAATTCTCCAAGTGTGATTTTTGGTTACGGGAGGTCCAGTTCCTAGGGCATCTCGTTAACCAGCAGGGGATATTGGTCGATCCGGCCAAGATCAAGGCTATGATGAGTTGGGAGGTGCTGAGGTCACCTATTGAGATCAGGAGTTTCTTAGGGTTGACAGGCTATTATCGGAGATTTATCAGGGATTTTTCCAAGATCGCCGTGCCACTCACCAAGTTGACCCGGAAGGGTGTTGCTTTTTCTTGGATTCCGGAGCAGCAGACCTCGTTCGAGACACTTTGCCAGAGATTATGCGATGCCCCGGTGTTGGCCCTTCCAGAAGGGATGGAGGAATTTGTGGTATATTGTGATGCATCGATATCGGGGTTGGGAGCGGTGCTTATGCAGAAGGGGCATGTGATAGCATTTGCATCGAGACAGCTAAAGCCTCATGAGTCGAGGTATCCCACTCACGATATGGAATTGGGGGCAGTAGTATTCTCCCTCATGATCTGGCATCACTATTTGTATGGGGTTCGGTGTACGATATACATGGACAACAAGAGCTTGAAGTATTTGATGGATCAGCCCAATTTGACTATGCGTCAGAGGAGATGGTTGGACGTGGTAAAGGATTACGATTGTGAGATCTTGTACCACCCGTGCAAGGCTAATGTTGTAGCCGATGCCTTGAGTCGTAGGGCGGAGGGAGCCCCGATACGAGATGTTTGCATGAGATTGACAGTGATGACTCCGGTGTGGGACACCATTTGTGGGGCCCAGACAGAGGCCGTAAGACCGGAGAACCGAAAAAGCGAGCGAGGGATCGGGCAAGTATCAGAGTTCGTTACCGATAGTCAAGGACTTATGACCTTCCATGGTCGGGTTTGGGTACCGTTTGTAGGTGGAATTCGTACCATCTTGATGGAGGAGGCGCACAGATCGAAGTTCTCAATCCATCCCGGGGCCACTAAGATGTATTTGGACCTAAAGAGGGAGTATTGGTGGCCCTGTATGAAGAGGGATGTTGCATGGTTTGTAGATAGGTGCTTGACCTGTCGCAAGGTTAAGGCCGAGCACCAGCATCCACATGGTAAGTTGCATCCATTAGAGATTCCCGTGTGGAAGTGGGAACAAATTACCATGGATTTTATCACCAAATTGCCGAGGACTGCTAGGGGTGTCGATGCGATTTGGGTGATTGTGGACAGATTGACGAAGAGCGCCCACTTCCTTGCCATCAGTGAGAGCTCTTTTGCTGAGAGGTTGGCGGAGTTGTATGTGAGGGATGTGGTATTGCGGTATGGAGTACCAATATCGATCGTCTCATATCGAGATTTGCATTTCACTTCCATATTTTAGAAGAAATTTTATGAGGAATTGGGTACGAGGCTGCATTTTAGTACCGCATACCACCCACAGACTGATGGTCAGAGCGAGCGGACGATCCAGACGCTCGAGGACATGCTTCAGGCATGTGTATTGGATTTTGGCGGGAGTTGGGACACGTTTTTACCCTTGGCTGAGTTTTCTTATAACAACAGCGATCACCTGAGCATTGGTATGCCACCCTTTGAGCTATTGTATGGGTGGAGGTGTCGGACCACCATTTGTTGGGGCGAGGTAAGGCAACGTGTAATGGGTAGTACAGAGATAGTGCTTCAGACGAGAGAACAGATACAACTAGTCAGACAGAGGGTGTTGACCGCTCAGAGTTGCCAGAAGAGTTATGCGGATAGGCGACGATCCGAGATTGATTTCTAGGTCGGTGATTTTGTGCTCCTGGAGGTATCTCCTTGGAAAGGAGTCATTCGATTTAGGAAGATGGGCAAGATGGGGCCCCGGTATATTGGTCCGTTTAGAGTGATCGCGAGGGTGGGTAGGGTAGCATATCGCTTGGAGCTACCTGTGGAGTTGAATCAGATTCATGATACTTTCCACGTGTCACAATTGAGGAAGTGTATAGCCGATGAGTCGGCAGTGGTTCCACTGGAGGATATCCAAGTGGACGCGAGTCTGAATTATGTCGAGAGACCAATTGCGATAGTGGATCGAAAGATCAAGGTTCTAAGGAACAAGGAGGTGCCTCTGGTTCAGGTTCAGTGGCAACATCGGAGGGGGTCCGAGATGACTTGGGAGTCAGAGTCGGAGATGCGGGGTCAACATCCAGAGTTGTACGTGGAATGAGACTTCGGGGGCGAAGTCTGGTTCTAGCGGGGGAGATTTGTAACACCCTGAGATTTAGGTATATTTATTCCACCCTTATTTTTTGTCAATTTGTCATGATTGGTCCTTGAGTGGAAGAAGCCTTGCAAGTGAGTACGCTGGGCATACCAAAGGGGTACGCTGCGCATACTCATGCGCTTATTTTGGACGCGGAGTCACTAAGGTACGCTGGGCATACCCATAGTTACACTGGGCGTACCCGGCCCAGATGCAAAACCCTAATAAGACTTGTGCACTATTTAAAGGATGCTAAGGCTCATTTCTCAGCCTCCATATCAGTGAGTAAAACCCTAGGAGAGAGCCTTCCATCATCCTTAGTGAGTGTGCGTGTTCTTGGAGATAATAGTGCCTTGGTGTGTTAGTGAAGAAGGAAGAAAGGAGCTTATGGAGACTAAAAGATTGAAGTGCAAGTTTAGATCTGAGATCTACAGAAAAAGGAGCTGCATTTAGAGGTATAAAGTTCAAAACATTCCTCTTCTTTTTGGTTTGTTGTTGCATGTGCCATTTCTAGGGTTAAAACCCCCAAAGGTGGAGACTTTATGAGTGTAAGGTCCTCCATGGTCCGAGATCTATCCCTTTTCAATAGTATTTGTGATCTAGATCCATAAAATTCCCATCTTGGTCGTTGATAGGAGGTCATGCTTGAGTATTATGCGTTCTAGGGTTAGAGAATGGAATGTTTTGGGTGCTAGTGACTTATTCGTCCGTGCAAAGGCTTAAAGTCATCGACTCCATGGTTTAAGAGGCTTATAAATGGTCAGATATAAAAGTTGGACGTGGGTCTTAGCTGTTTAAGACCTCAAGAGCTGAAGGACTGAAACTGGGTATTACACCGGGCGTAATTCTAGTACGCGCAACGTAGGGGGTGGCGCACCCCGATTCTATGAAGGCACCGGGTATGCCTAGCATACATGTTTGGTATGCGCAGCGTAACCCGAAGGGTTGACTTTTATTGACTTTTAGGGTTTGGTCAACTTTAGGGTATTTGAGCCATGTGAGGGGTAAAATGGTCTTTTACCCTCATGAGAGTATTAAGAGAAGGGATGGTCTAGCCTTGGGGAATGTGTTGATGCCAAAAGTTTATTTTATATGATTAGGCGGAGGCTAGATCTTATCCAACGGAGTATGAGATTTCCGAGATTTACGAGTTACCGAGAAACACGAGGTGAGTCTTCTCACTATACGTTACCTAGTGTGGTATTTATGTGGATTGGAGGGTCTTATGTGCTATGTATGAGATTATGTGAATTTATGTGCTATGTGATATTGTATGTTATATGATTGTATAGAGCGGACCGGAGGGTCCAACGATATAGACCAGACCGAAGGGTCCAACGATTCAGACCGGGCCAGAGGGCCCAATGAGCTATAACCGGACCATAGGGTCCAACGAGCTACGGGACTAGAGGGTCCCGCTGAGACACATCGACCGGAAGGTCGAATTGTAGCGTAGAGAGGTGTATGTGTTGTATGCGGTATTTTGGGGAACTCACTAAACTTTTATGCTTACAGTTGTTGTGTTTTGTGTCTCAGGTACTAGCGAGGACCATGGAAAGGCGCTGACGTGACCCGTACACATTAGAGAAAGGATTTGATTTTTGTGATCTTGGGATATGTTATGTTTTGATAACTATTGTTGAATACTTTTGAGAATATTTTTACATAAATTTGGTTGTTGAAAAATGAAAATTTTGTTTTGAAAATTTCATCGTTACAATCCTGTAGCATACAAAGTTCGTTTACCCCAAGTTCTTAACAACATTCATCCCGTCTTCCACGTGTCGAACCTTAAAAAGTGTCTATCTGAAAAAACCCTTGTAATCCCTCTTGATGAAATCGAGATCAACGAGAACCTTAATTTCGTGGAAGAACCAGTAGAAATCTTGTATCGGGAAGTCAAATGAACGAAACAAAGTCTCATACCGATAGAAGTACCCGCATCTTTTTTCGACTCCATGATTATATTGTATATTAGAATTTCAGGATGAAATTCCCTCTATCGGGGGGATGATGTGACAACCCGAACCTTTTTCAGTCAACTAAAGTGAAAACCCGTTAAATAAAATTTTCAAATTTTATTAATTTTATCAATTTTGTCAAGCTCGTAAGGGTCGAAAACAACTTAGAGTATATGAATTAAATATATATAAGTGACGGGACTAAAATCATGCGAAAAATCGAGTTTTTCATCGAAAACCAGCCAAGTCTCGTTCATCCCGGTGTTTACAGCCGTAAACCGTTCACGGCCCAGGGTCCCTACCGCCGTTTGTGAACCTAGCCTATATATATATATATATATATATATATATATATATATATATATATATATATATATATATATATATATATATATATATATATATATATTCTTACCCTCATTTCTACAAGGCTGGTCGAAACACACTACTTTCTCTCCCCTAAAACCACCAACCGAAAACTCAAGAAAATCATCCAAATCCACCTTGGAACTTGTTTTGCAGCATCAAACATTCGTATTTTCATCAAATCAAGCACCCTTCATTCTTGGGTTTACGGTCGTGAACTTTCAAATTTTCATGTTTTCATCAAGAACACCAAGAACAGGCAGTAAACCATTCAAGGGCCGTAAACCATTCAAGGGTCGAAATCAGTTCATGGCCGAGAACCATTCACGGCCGCAATCAATCCTAAACCGTGAATCTTGGCTGAAAACCCCACTTTTTCCACTTTATCGAGTCTCGGTAACATTCCTTAACGAAAAGCAAGTGTTATTCTAACACTTTAACTAATGGGTTCGCTAATTTAAATAATATGTGTTTAATTATTATTAGGATTCCGTTAATTGCCACATACAACAATTCGAGGGTCCTCATTTCAGTTTCACTGTCCAGCATCTTCCCGCAACCAAAAGTGAGTTCATACCCCTATGCTTTTACTATTTTAATGTATTCAAGGGTAGGGGGGAATACAAGCCAAACACCAATAGTTTTTGTGAACTTTATACACATAATTTCAATAGGATTAAAACTTATGCAATTGATACAACCAAAAGATCACCACATTTTGTAAAGTATTCAGATATTTTATCCCTTTTATAACATGCTGAGCATATGGGAAGTTTTCAACTCACAACTATAATTGCATAGTTTTTAGAACAATACACAAACCGAGTACTTAACACACATGCAAACTATAATAGCTATAGTTTGGGATTTCAATACACAGTTTTACCATCTCAGGATTATACATTAACAATCATATAAACTATGATAGATATAGTTTATGGTATACATTACTACTTTCTGAATACAAGAGTACCATACTAAATAATTATTTAAGTATAATTATTTTTACTCTACAAGACATACGTATATATTCAAGTACAAGTGAACATTACGCTACATGTAAACTAGTTCATACATGGTTGCAAGACATCACTTCAATTGTACCCTTCAGTGTGTGGGCTAAATCCTATCATAGTATTACCAGAGTCTCCTGCAGGGAGAGCATAAAATTTGTGAATAGATCTATTCGGGATTAACTATCCCACACCTGAACTGCTAGCTACAGTTAGAAAGGCATGCCTAGGGTGACAAACGTCATAACGTCCGACGCCTGAAGAACGTCGTAGAGGTTACTAGGTCATAGCAAGCATGGTTATACGAACTCACAACAATATAAACTAACTTTTCATTTACGGGATTTCATTATTCAATGGTTTTATTTTAAGTAATAAAACTACTATACATACTAATGATAGCCATGGTTTTCATATAATGCATTACTTACATTACTGGTGGTAACCAGGGATTACATACAAGTATTTTCATACACAAAAACATATGTCGATAACAAACTTACAATTAGTCTTAGGGTTTAAGTCTACCTTTTTACTAAAGAAAATATTGGGTTTTTTTTGGAAACATACAAACATTTTCACAGATTCACCTTCAGGTTTTCATTACAAAAACATTCTTATGAACTCACCAGCTTAACGCTGATACTCTTTCAAAATCGTTTGTATTCTCAGGAAATCAGTAAACAGGTACTTCCGCAGGCTTTTGAGAAGACGGAGCGTATAGAGTCACATCTTTTATATTTTGCTATACTTTTGTTGTTTATAAATATGAATCAAACTGATGTAATGTAGAGTAGAAGCTTCAAATTTGGAACCTTGGAGGGTTTTCATGGCATAAAGCTGCTGTCTTTATGTCCATGAGAACCCCATGCATGTAATAAACCCCATTTTTGGTCCTTTGAGCTTAAAAGTCCCATACATGGACGTAAAGTTCATGACTTTACGTATTATATCGGCCTTAGGAGCCCAAATCTACCTTTTGGATGAGATTTGCACAACAGAAATCGAGTTATGGACTTGGACATAAGTCAGCTCGATGAGTCGCTCATGGGACTCGGCGAGTCAGGGGTTTGGTTCTCCAACCTTTTATGATACTAAGGGATCCAACTGAGTTTAGAAGGGATCTATATGAGTCCAAAAGAAGGACTCAACGAAATAGACGAAGTTATGGACCTGGAAACCATGGGAATCAGCGAGTGTAAGAATACACTCAGCGAGTCCAAGGCAATCTCCCAACCCATGAAGACGGACTCGATGAATTGTTCATACAACTCGGCGAGTCACATACTAGTAGCACTTATGATAATGATGAACTTGAAGAGTTCAAGGTTGAACTCAGTGAGTCAGTTGAAGATTGTCCTGATATCGATTGAAGGAGAACACATCGAGTTCTTGCTAGACTCGACGAGTAGAGTCGGGTTAGGGGCAGATAAAAGAATAGGGACTCGGCGAGTTGGCGGACCAACTCGGCGAGTCGAGTCAAATGGATGTTGACTTTGACCAGGATCTTGGCTTCAGCTAGGGGTAAAATGGTCATTTTACCCTAAGGTTAGTTATCAGTTTTTGACTAAGTGTCTTTATGGAAATTGTAGCCGAAGAGGCACCGAAGCAGCAGGCATAAATTCCTCACCCAGAGTGTCAGTAGTCAGACACACGAGGTGAGTTTTCCTTCAGTAGGAATGGGTCTAAGGCACCAATGCCGACCCGTTTATATAGTAGAGTATGCCGGGGTTATCCCAATGCATTTTATATGTTTCCGGACTTCGGTCCGATGCCGGGTGGTCCCGATAAGTAGTTAAGTATGCATGATGTCTTTGTGATTCATGAAAGTTATATGATATGTGCTATGTGTTCCGGACTTTGGTCTGATGCTGGGGAAAGCCCAATGTATGATAGTTTACATGTTATATGTTATGTGTTCCGGGGTAAGCCCGATGCTGGGGCAAGCCCTATGTATGCTAGATATTATGTTATGTATTATGTGTTCTGGGTCAAGCCCGATGCATATTATGTGATTATGTTATGTGTTTATGATATATGTTATGCTGTGTATGTGCCGGGGTAAGCCCGATGCCTGATGCCAGATGCGGTCGGATGCTGAGCTGAGCCTGATGCCAGAAAGGAGTTCGATGCCTGGTAAGCCAATGTCGGGATTCGTCCTGATGAAGTTGGGAAGAGTCCCAGAGCTATGTTGTAGCACCTGGTTTCCGGTATGTGAATTTTATTTGAGCATTGCCCTATTTTAGCCTTGGACTCGGCGAGTCATAAGGTCCGACTCGCCGAGTAGGAACGAGACTCAGGACACGTTTAAGTGGGCGACTCGGCGAGTCCATATCCTGGACTCGGCGAGTCACCGCTGCTGGATGAAACCCTAAGTTTCAAGGGTTTGCACCCTATTTAAACCCTCATTCCGCCCCAACTCGTCCCCATTCACCCCCCCCAGGACTCCCCCAACATCGTTTTCCCTTATTTCCTTGAGAGATTGAAGTGTTCTTGGTGTGTTCTTGAAGGTTTTGAGGAGAAAGAGGAGTAGATCAAGAAGAGGAGAAGGAGATCAGCCATCTTTGTGTCATTTCAACACTTTCCTTGAGGTATATCTCGTTTTTCCCCTGTTTCTATGCTTAAGATTCCATTTGAGACACTCTTGAGCAATTCTTCAAGCTTGTTTGTGCTTAATGTTTCGTAATAAGTGGATTAACCTTTAGATCTAGGCAAGATTAAGCTCCAGGAGCTCAGATCTGTTAGCTTTATGGCCCCATGTGGCTTGTTCATCCTAGATCTACCCTTTTGAGGCATTTTGCACCCTAAAATCCACATTAGTGAATATCCACACGTAAAGTTGGAAACTTTACGTGTGATTTGTGTCCTAGAAGTCCAGATCTATGAATGGAATGGACTGAAATCGAGTAAATCGGTGTATTTGGTGGATGCATGGCGGCGACTCGGCGAGTCTGGTCGCGAGTCACCGATTTGGTCCCTTCATGATGTATCGAGTTGAGCCGTGGAGCTGAACTCACCCATGTTAGGACTCGGCGAGTCAATGCCCTGACTCGGCGAGTCCAAGGCAATCTTCATAGATCAAGAACAGACTCAGCGAGTTGTTCATACAACTCGGCGAGTCTTAGCATAAAGTGTTCTTCGGATGAAGATGAACTCGACGAGTTGTTCATACAACTCGGCGAGTAGGATGAAGGAGTTGAATGGCAGTTAGAAGATGAACTCGTCGAGTCATAGCCCAACTCGACGAGTAGAACCAGGGACCCAGGACAATAGTTTGCTAGGGACTCGGCGAGTGGAGATCCACTCGGCGAGTCGGGTCAACTGAGAGTTGACTCTAGCATTGGCTTAGAGCTAGACCGGGGGTAAAATGGTCATTTTACCTAAAGGACAGTTAGCAGTGTTTGATTGAGTATGTTGTGGGAATTGCAGCCGGAGGACTCCCGGAGCAGCAACAGTCAGTTAGTTCCCGATCAGTTCAGCAGCTACTTTGAGGTGAGTTACCTTCCAGTAGTGGTGGGTCTAAGGCCACAATGCCGGCCCACCAGTAGGAGACGTATGAAAGATGATTGTCTTTGTGAAATCATCTAGGTTTGCTATTACCTGTTATGCTATATGCTATCATGATACGTTATATGCAATAGTAGTAGAGTTCGGTTGTTAGGACTGCCGGGTAGTCAGACACCCCAGAATTATCTGACTGTATGTGATGGTATGCTTGTATGTTGGTCTGTTGTGTTATGCGATAGAGGTAGCGGGAGGGGACCAGTCCCCGAGGATCGGTTGTTAGGACCGATGGGTAGTCAGCACCCCAGAATGGCTTGACATGGGTAGTCAGCACCCCAGAATGGCTTGACACGGGTAAGACGGCACCCCAGAATGGCCGCATGGGTAGGTCGGCACCCCAGAATGGCCGTACCGGGTAGTCAGGCACCCCAGAATAGCCTGGCAGTACGTATGTTATGTGTTTGTGTGGTATGTGGTACGTTGGGGGAACTCACTAAGCTTTGTGCTTACGTTTACAGTTTTGTTTTCAGGTACCTCTGCACCGAAGGGGAAGGAGTCGGCGCGGTAGCGGCACGTCATACACACACTCTTCGGTTTCCGCATTTACGAGATTTACTGGGATTGTACTCTGATATTTTGATGGGATGTATGGTTTGACCTTTTAGAACATGGTTGCGATGTGTTATGGTGTGATCAAACAATGTTTTTATTTATTAATGTTTTCTAAAGTAATATTTTAAAATCAAAATTTTTGGATGTAAAAATTGGGTCGTTACATATGTTATTTGTTATATGTGCTTTGTATAATATGTGGTAGTTTGGGGGAGCTCACTAAGCTTCGTGCTTACAGTTTCATTTTCCGTTTCAGGTACTTCAGCTAGCAAAGGGAAGGGCTCGAGTTGATGGCATGACACACACCATGGTTTATTAGCCTGAGAGCTTACTCTAATATTTATATGAGACAGTAGTATGTTGCTAGATTTTATAAGATTTTGAGACACATGTTTGATGATTTTATCTTATGGTGATAACATTATGTTTGTTAAATCATTTAAAAAAACGAAATTTTTGGCTTGTATTTTTGGGATGTTTCAAGTTGGTATCAGAGCCTTGGTTTGAGGGATTTAGGCACTCTTTTGGGTGTGTCTAAACTAAAACTAAGGAAGTGGTATAAAGTTTTCAAAAGAAATGAGTTTTAGAAAGAGAAAAGAATTTTTCTGAAAGAAAAGAATTTTAAAAAGGGAAGCAGGGTATGGTGCATGCAATTAGCCGAGCTAAAGTAAGTACTCCCAAATTACCCATACAAGTTTATGCTATGTTATGATTATCAACTTTATTAGAACAACATGCTAAATTAGGACTAAGGATCTAGGAAGGATGCCTTATTTCCCTGTTATATGTGTTTCAGCTCTATGAAAACTGCATGCTAGTACAAAATTGTTAGTATGATAGCCAGAGTAGTATATGCTTGATTACGTTTACTTGATTCTCGAATGCTACTTGCTTTGTGCTTTTAGGAAACTTAGTTATCTTTTACTAACTAGTAAAGAATATGTTACATTACATATTGTGAGGATTAAATAATTTCAGAAGGTTAGGTCTAGCTCTATTGCACAGCTCTTGTCTGAGTCCAACCGTTGTAGGGTAGGATCTCTCAGTCGAAGAATTATCTAGTCTTAGTAATATGTAATAGTATTCAAGAGCTAGTTAAAGGAAGGTAGCAAGACTTCTTATGAAGCTGATATCGGAGAGTGAGTTAGTGATTACCCTAGGGCGACCCTAGGATGAGAGTAGCCGAGAGGAATAGCAGTAGAAGGGACTTAGTGGAGTCAAGACAATTCTTGAGGAAAGTACGAAGAAATGTGGAAGGTAGTATGGGTCTGTACTACTGAAAGCAGAGGATCCGTACTCGAATCAAGGAAGGCTGAGACAAGACCAGGGAACTTGTATCAGATGTGATTCCTCGAGTTATATTAGTATTCTGAACTTTGTCATTATGTGTTTTCAAAATGGTGGTTTTGCGCTCTAGACCAACAGTCGATAGTTCAGGTGCCGGGGAGGGATCAGGTTCAGGCTCTGGAGTTAACCACTTAGATGAGTAGACTATGGAGTTCATCTCCTCAGAGATCACGCATAACATACCTGAGCAGATTCCTGTGATCTTTGGTTCGATCAAGGAGGATATTCTGGAGCTTATAGGTGTGAGATTGGGTGCATTTCGCACTGAGGTGTCGGCCATGATGGGGTCGTGCATGCTCACGTTCAGAGAGTTAAGGAGATGTGGAGCTCCTAATTACCATGGGGCCCGAGACCCCATTGCTAGTACCAGATGGTTGGCAGATGTAGCCAATGCATTCCGTACCAGAAGGTGTCCCGAGGGGGATAAGGTTAGGCTCGTGTCCTGTCTTCTGAAGGGCAGGGCACGTGACTGGTGGGAGGAGGTCGGGAGAGCCATTAGAGATGACACTGTGTTGGATGCTATGACCTAGGGTGATTTTACGACCAGGTTCAAAGTCGAGTTCGAACCTGTTATTGAGGTGCAACAGCTTGTTAGGGAGTTTCAGGACCTCCAGTAGACGACAGAGATTGTGGCGGAGATTACCGCCAAGTTTAGGGAGAGGGTCCTCCTTGTTCCACAGTATGTGGAAGACTAGGAGATGAAAAATGCCTGATATCATGAAATGTTGCGGAGTGACATCCGTCGGTTTGTGAGCCGACCCAGCTGCAAGATGCTGGAAGAGAGAGAGAGAGAAAGAGAGAGAGAGAGAGAGAGAGAGAGAGAGAGAGAGAGAGAAAGTTGGATTTAGAGATGAAGAGGAAGAGGAAGCCAGAGGGAGTTTAGATAGGGAGTTCAGGCAAGAAGGCCAAGGTGTCAGATCGCAGATCTCGGAGCCAGCAGACCCACAATTGTTGTGGCAAGTGTGGCAGGATGCAAGAGGGAGCGTGCAAGGCAGGGAGTTCGGGCTGCTATAAGTGCAGCTGAACTGGTCACATGAGTTGAGATTGTACAGCTACTACCACCACCACACTAGCATCAGATATGATATGCTTCCAGTGCAATCAGAAGGGACACAAGCGGTCTTAGTGCCCGAGCTTAGCAGCAGCAGGGAAGTTGGTAGCACCTTCTCCTACCACTTTGAGGATTACAGACGACCGTTAGGGCCGGGATGATGCGCCAATGGTGTGGAGCAGGGATTTTCAGCTTACTATAGAGTATCTCCTGACGTGGTGACGGGGTCGTTCTTAGTGAACGACATTTCAACTATGGTACTATTTGATTCGGGGGCTACCCGATCATTTGTGTTGCTCGCACTTAGCAAGCGATTTAGCAGAGTTCTAGGGGAGTTCGATTGTCCACTCGATGTTGAGATAGTTGATGATAGGACCGTCAGGGTCACGAGAGTTCATAGAGGATGTACTTTGCGGTTATTTGATGAGAAGTTCTCAGTGGATTTGGTT
Source organism: Lactuca saligna (assembly GCF_052625555.1). Taxonomy (NCBI): domain Eukaryota; kingdom Viridiplantae; phylum Streptophyta; class Magnoliopsida; order Asterales; family Asteraceae; genus Lactuca; species Lactuca saligna. The sequence continues at coordinate 8,158,607 of NC_136425.1, read as the reverse complement.
AATATTCCCCTGCAAGGGAATAAGGTTATAGTAGGCATGGACTGGTTAAGCCCCAATGGGGCAGTGATAGATTGTGAGGAACAATTGGTTAGAGTCTGCACTCCTAGTGGGGGAGAGTTAGTGATTCAGGGGGAGAGGCCACATCGCGGACCAGTTTTCTGTTCCATAGCAAGAGCGATATGTCACATTCAGCAGGGATGTGTGGGATATGTCGCGTATGTAATGGATACTCGGGATAAGGGTAATGCGATAGTTGATGATGTACCGGTGGTATGAGTGTTTCCGAATGTATTCCCGGAGGATTTTCCTGGGATACCTCCAGAGAGACAGGTTGAGTTCCGAATCGACCTGGTTCCAGGTTCGGCTCCGATAGCCAATGCACCATATCGATTGCCTACTCCCGAGATACAGGATTTGTCTATGCAGATGCAAGAACTGCTAGACAAGGGTTTTATCAGGTCGAACAGTTCGCCATGGGGAGCCCCGATCCTGTTTGTGAAGAAGAAGGACGGGTCGCACCGTATGTGCATAGATTATCGGGAGCTAAATAAGGTAACGATGAAGAACCGTTACTCACTCCCGAGGATAGATGATTTGTTCGGCCAACTTTACGGAGCATCTTGGTTTTCCAAGATTGATTTACGGTCCGGATATCACCAGATGCGGGTCAGAGATGATGATGTGCAGAAGACCGCTTTTAGGACCCGTTATGGTCATTATGAGTTTAATGATTCCGTTTGGGCTCACCAACGCTCCAGCTGCGTTCATGGACCTCATGAACCGTGTATACAAACCGATGCTGGATCGGTCTGTGATAGTATTCATTGACGACATCTTGGTTTATTCCAAGACTCAGAAGAATCATGAGGAGCATTTGAGAGAGGTTCTAGAGACCTTGAGGAGGGAGAGAATTTTCGCAAAGTTCTCCAAGTGCGAGTTCTGGTTGCGCGAGGTGCAGTTTTTGGGGAACCTTGTCAACCAGAAGGGTATATTAGTCGGTCCAGCCAAGATAGAGATCGTGATGCAGTGGGAGGTCTCCATCTGAGATTCAGAGCTTCCTGGGTTTAGTAGGGTACTATAGGAGATTCATCCAGGATTTCTCCAGGATAGCAGTTCCGCTGACCCGACTAACCAAGAAGTCGATGGTGTTTTGCTGGGGTCCTGAGCAGCAGACAACCTTTGAGACGCTCAGGCAGCGACTGTGCGAGGCACCGATTATCACCCTGCTAGAGGGAGTAGATGACTTTGTAGTCTACTGTGACGCTTCGATCATAGGTGTGGGAGCAGTGTTGATGCAGCGGGGGGCATGTGATAGCTTATGCATCGAGACAGTTGAAGCCTCACGAGGCTAACTATCTGACACATGATTTAGAGTTGGGGTCGGTGGTGTTTGCCCTCAAGATTTGGCGGCATTACCTTTACGGGGTTCGGTGTACTATCTACACGGACCACAAGAGTTTGAGGTACCTCATGGATCAGCCAAATCTGACCATGAGGCAGCATTGTGGTTAAGGATTACGACTGCGAGATCTTTTACCACCCGGGCAAGGCCAACATAGTGGCTTACGCCTTAAACCGTAAGTTGGTAGCGAATCCAATCCGAGATATCCGTCTGAGGATGACAGTGATTACTACACTACTGGAGCAGATTAGGGAGGCGTAGGTTGAGGGCCTGAAGGAGGAGCGCCAGAAGTGGGAAAGGATAGTGGGTCGAGTAGCTTCGTTTGATTACGATAGCCGAGGATTGTTGGCCCTACATGGGAGGGTCTGGGTGCCGTACTGGGGCAGAATACGATAGGTGTTGATGGATGAGGTCCACAAGTCTCGGTTCTCCATTCACCCAGGGGCAATGAAGATGTACAGAGATCTTCAACCCGATTATTGGTGGCCCTACATGAAACAGGACGTATCTTGGTATGTGGAGAGATGCCTGATTTGCAGGAAGGTCAAGGCAGAGTGAGAGGACGAGATGGGTACTCGCCTCCATTTTAGCACCGCCTTCCACCCTCAGACGGACGGGCATAGTGAGAGGATGATTCAGACTCTCGAGGATATTCTTTGGGCATGTGTTTTAGATTTTGGTGGCAGTTGGAATACGTATCTTCCGTTAGCGGAATTTTCATATAACAACAACTACCACTCTAGTATAGACCTGCCTCCCTTCGAGATGCTCTATGGGAGGAAGTGTAGGACCCCAATTTGTTGGGGTGCGGTCGGTCAGAGAGTCATGGGGAGTACGAAGGTAGTACTCAAGACCACGGAGTGAATTCAGCAAATTTGGAGCAGGCTCCTGACTGCTCAGAGCCAGCAGAAGAGTTACGCCGACAAGCGACGTTCGGACTTGGAGTTTCAGGTGGGCGGCATGGTCCTCCTGAAAGTGTCACTGTGGAAGGGTGTTATCAGGTTTTGGAAGCGTGGTAAGCTAGGCCCCAGGTTCATTGGTCCATTTAGGGTTTTGGCCCGGGTGGGTCGGGTTGCATATCGGTCAGATCTTCCAGCAGAGCTCAACCAGATCCACAGCACATTCCATGTTTCTCAGTTGCAGAAGTGCTTAGTGGATGTTTCAGCCAATGTTTTAAAAATCGGTTTTTTAGTTGAACCGGTATGGTGATCGGTTCCCGGTTCAACCGCCGGGTGAACCGTTTTCTATATTTTTCATGTATATTTTTTTTATTTTCCTACACCTCATACATATAGAAATTATGAATTTGATGTTTACAAGTTCAAACATTAAAAATCCATATAAAAATAAGTTGTAGATGAATCCAAATACATTAAAATAACACTTAACCATAAGTTTTAGTGTTTTACATCAATCCATATACGTCAAAAAGAAAATAAAGTATAATATTGAAACGAAATATAGTTTTTGATGAATACAAACACATCAAAAGAATTTATAACATTTACCATATGTTTTTATTTAGAGAAAAATAAATAGATTTGAAAAAAAATCACCAAAGTTTATTATTTAAATGGTTCTTTTTCATGTGTTTTTATTCGGTTTAACCGGGTCAACCGGTTTATTTCGACCGGTTCAACCGTTTTTTTTAAAACCGGCCGGTTCAATCCGGTTCAGAAATCAATGTAAAACCGGTGATAGTTGAACCACTCCCTCTCCCAGCACCCGGTCCAACCGGTTCGACCGGTCAGTTTAAACTGGTTTTTAAAACATTGGTTTCAGCAATGATACCTCTTGAGCACATTCAGGTTGATGATAGCATGAACTACATCGAGAGACCCGTGGCGATTTTAGATCGTAAGACGAAGGAGCTGAGGAACAAGTGGGTAGAGTTAGTAAAGGTGCAGTGGCAGCACTGCAAGGGTTCGGAGTGGACGTGGGAGCACGAGGATGAAATGAGAGAACACTACCCAAAGTTGTTACCCTAGCCTCTATCAGCCCCAAGTCCTGTCCCTGAAACCCTAATAAATTGTGATCATCTTTGAGCTATATTGAGGCTTTGCATCTTGATTTGAAGCTAGAAGAAGGAAGGGAGGTTTAATGAATCAAGGAGCAAATTAGTGGATTCCAAGTTGGGTTGCATTTCCAGTATATTTGAGGTAAATAGCCCTTATCTTGACCTCTTATGTGTTAGATCTAAATGGGGGTTTGAACCTTGACAACTTTGGGGGCATTTCCATGTCATTTCGAATTCTAGGGTGTAATGTAGAGTAGAAGCTTCAGATATGGAACCTTGGAGGGTCCTCATGGCATAAAGCTGCCATCTTTATGGCCATGAGAACCCCATGCATGTAATAAACCCCATTTTTGGTCCTTTGAGCTTAAAAGTCCCATGCATGGACGTAAAGTTCATGACTTTACGTGTTATATCGGCCTTAGGAGCCCAGATCTACATTTTAGATTAGATTTGCACAACATAAATCGAGTTATGGACTGGGACATAAGTCGACTTGATGAGTCGCTCATGGGACTCGGCGAGTCGGGGGTTTGGTTCTCAAACCTTTTATGATCCAAAGGGATCCAACTAAGTTTAGAAGGGATCTAGATGAGTCCAGAAGAAGGACTCAACGAGAGAGACGAAGTTATGGACCTGGAAACCATGGGACTCAGCGAGTGTAAGAACACACTTGGCGAGTCCAAGGCAATCTCCCAACCCATGAAGACGGACTCGACGAGTTGTTCATACAACTCGACGAGTCACAGACTAGTAGCACTTATGATGATGATGAACTTGACGAGTTCTAGGTTGAACTCGACGAGTCAGTTGAATATTGTCCCGATATCGATTGAAGGAGAACACGTCGAGTTCTTGCTAGACTCGACGAGTAGAGTCGGGTTGGGGGCAGAAAAAAGAATAGGGACTCGGCGAGTTGGCGGACCAACTCGGCGAGTCGAGTCAACTGGATATTGACTTTGACTAGGATGTTAACTTTAACTAGGGGTAAAATGGTCGTTTATCCTAATGTTAGTTATCAGTTTTTGACTAAGTGTCTTTATGGAAATTATAGCCGGAGAATCGCCAGAGCAGTAGGCAGAACTTCCTCACTCAGAGTTTTAGTAGTCAGACACACGAGGTGAGTTTTCCATCAGTAGGAACGGGTCTAAGTCACTAATGTCGACCCGTTTATGTAGTAGAGTATGCCGGTATGAGCCCGATGCTGGGTTAGCCTGATGCAGTTTATATGTTTCCGGACTTCGGTCCGATGCCGGGGCGGTCCCGAGAAGTAGTTAAGTATGCATGATGTCTTTGTGATTCATTCAAGTATGTATGTGTGTGTGTGTGTGTATATATATATATATATATATATATATATATATATATATATATATATATATATATATATATATAACCTGTGAGAACCTTGGAAACAAAATTAATTAAACTTTAATTAATAGTAAAAGCTCAAAATTATTAATTAATTTTTTTAAACAAATTATTAATTAAGAGTTTTTATAGTTATATAAAATTATAATTACTGATTCAAATAAATACATGAAATTATATCATCTTATAATTTGTATTAATTTTATTTTACTTTTTATTATAATATTATTAATTTAATGAAATTAAAGTAGAAAATTTGAAATTGACAAGTGACTTCTTATTAATTAGGAGGACGAATATAATAACACATGACAAAAAAACTAATATATATATATATATATATATATATATATATATATATATATATATATATATATATATATATATATATATATATATATATATATAGGGTTAGGCTCATGTGAGACGGCCTAATTTTATTAGATCGTAAGACGCATTTTTTTATTATTTATTTATTTTTTTAATTAATTCAAGTTCCAAAAATAATATTTAAAAAAAGAATTTTTTGATTTTTCCATTTATTTTGTATTTTAAAATTATTTTTAGATTATGTACAGTGTAATATTCTGTTTAGAATATTTCACGTATTTTTCAAAAAAATAGGATTTTTTTTTTAATTTTTTTAATTTTTTTAGTTAATTCAAGTTCTGAAAATAATATTTAAAAAAAGAATTTTTAGATTTTTCCATTTATTTTGTATTTTAAAATTATTTTTTAGAATATGTCAGTGTAATATTCTATTTAGAATATTTCACGTATTTATAAAAAAAAAAAAACGGGATTTTTTTTATTTTATTTTATTTTTAAATTTTTTTAGTTAATTCAAGATCCGAAAATAATATTTAAAAAAAGAATTTTTGGATTTTTCCATTTATTTTGCATTTTAAAATTATTTTTAGATTTTGGTCTCACGGTCTCACAAAATTAGCATGGTCTCAAATGAACCTGAACCTATATATATATATATATATATATATATATATATATATATATATATATATATATATATATATATATATATATATATATATATATATATATATATATATATATATATATATATATATATATATATAGGGTTAGGTTCATGTGAGACGGCCTAATTTTGTGAGACTGTGAGACGCATTTTTTTTATTTATTTATTTTTTTTTAAATTTTTTTAGTTAATTCAAGTTCTAAAAATAATATTTAAAAAAATAATTTTTTGATTTTTCCATTTATTTTTCATTTTAAAATTATTTTTAGACTATGTACAGTGTAATATTCTATTTAGAATATTTCACGTATTTTAAAAAAAAAATAGAATTTTTTTTTTATTTTTATTTTATTTTTTTTAATTTTTTTTACTTAATTCAAGTTCCGAAAATAATATTTAAAAAAAGAATTTTTAGATTTTTCCATTTATTTTGCATTTTAAAATTATTTTTTAGAATATGTTAGTGTAATATTCTATTAGAATATTTCACGTATTTTTCAAAAAGAAAAAAAAAAAACTGGATTTTTTTTTTTTTTTTAAATTTTTTTTAGTTAATTCAAGTTCCGAAAATAATATTTAAAAAAAGAATTTTTGGATTTTTCCATTTGTTTTACATTTTAAAATTATTTTTAGATTTGATCTTATGGTCTCACAAAATTAGAATGGTCTCAAATGAACCTGAACCTATCTATATATATATATATATATATATATATATATATATATATATATATATATATATATATATATATATATATATATATATATATATATATATATATATATATATATATATATATATATATATATATATATATATATAGGAATTGTGGGCGATTTATCTATTTTTTTTTTTTTTTGGGTAGAATGACAAACTCATTTCTGGTTTTGCTAGCTATCAATCAGAAGTATGTTATTATTTCCTATAAATTTCAAAACAATAAGTAGTTGATTGATTAAAGTGGAAGTAGGTTATTATTTTATATAGTATGTCTACAGTATAGCGTTTAAATTTAGTTCGACATATTTAAGTTGTTGGAAAATTTCTTATAACAAATAAAAATAAAATAAAAAAATGAGCTCAATTTTCATTATTAACCATGATTAAGAAGGTATAAACGTGTTTTCGTCGACAAAAACTTCACAACTTAGAACATTGTTGCCCTGAATTAATTAAACAAAGTTATGATTATGACATAAAATTAACTTCCAACTTTAACATACGGAAATGATTGAAGTTAAATATATTAGAAGAATCAATTATAAAGCTATACACTCAATAATGGGGTCAGGGAATTTGGTCCCATTTAACGCTGTGTTTGTTTCATGGAACAAAACTGGGGATTGTATTGAAGCTGATTGAAGTTATGAAAAATAATTAATCTTATATCATTTTCTTTGTGTAGGACAAATTATTTTATTTTACACATCAAACATAATATAATAAATTTTGTAAAGATGGCCCACTAGACCTAGACCCCACACCCATTTTAATTTTTTTTTTTTTTAAATTCATAGATATCGTATTTCGGTATTCGTATGGATAACATGGATCAAGATAGAGTGAACCATCATTATATAAAGAAAAGTGAAAAAAGAATCTTGGATGGCGTATGCATGGATGTAAATTCAACAAAAGAATTTGGGAATATGCTTTTGAACCCTCATCTTACAGGAGATGAGCATATTCAGATAGTGATGTAAGAGACCAGCTTGTAGCCTTGCACCACATTTTATTCCATTTTAACATCGACAATACTACATATTAAAAGAGTAAAAATAATAAAAAAACTGGTTTTCAAAACAACGGTTTCTTTACAAAATATTTTTGTGTTACAGTTCCATCCTTAAGGCCATGGGGTATACCGGTATGGAGGTAGTTTGACGCATAAAGGGTGACGTGGAAGGGAGTATTTACGTGTGAACACCGCCCCCTTCCCTAGTGAATGTGACGCGGATTGACAAGGTTCTCGGGCGGTTACGCGCAATTTGATTGGTTGTTTTTTTTTTTTTTTTTTCTTTTTACCGTTTTCTCCCATTTACTCTTGACCGTTAACATTTATTAAAAATTTTTTTTTCAAAACTAAAACGTCACCTATATATATAAACATAATACATATCATATATTTTACAACAACTACAAAAAAATCACACTCAACAACAAGAATTTGAATAATTTTTTGGATGCCATTTCTTCTTCTTCATCATTTGATGAAGATCCAATGATGCATGATGAGTTGGTTATGCACACGTTGTTGTTTGCGGCACACGATATTGTACGTCAGAGAGGTGAAACTTCAAATGTCGAGAAGAAATAAAGAAAGTCCATCAACCGGGATCGAGAGGCGGCGAACGAACTTTTGGTACGTGATTACTTTAACCTTGATAGTTTATACGACCTATCGAAGTTTGAGGATCGCTTTCGTATCAGTAGAAATTTATTTCTACGTATAGCTAGAGATTTGGAAAATAATTATGAGTTCTTCCAATTGAGATGGGATGCTAGGGGTAAACGTGGGTTTACTACGTTTCAAAAATGCGCAACAACTCTTAGACAATTAGCGTACGGCATAGCCACAGACGATTCAGATGAATATTTGAAGATGTCTGCGAGGATCGATCGATAATGCACATATCCTTTTTGTGAGTATGTTATAGAGCTTTATGGTGACATATACTTGTGAAATCCGACCAGAAATGATGTCGAACAGTTGTGTGCCGCACATTAGGCTAAAGATAGATTTCCATGAATGCTAAGTAGCATTGATTGTATACATTGGGTGTGGGAAAATTGTCCCAATGCATGGCAAGGGCAATTTACACGAAGTGATCATGGTGTGCCTAGTGTTATACTAGAAGCAGTTGTTTCACAGGATCTCTAACTTTGGCATGCATTTTTTGGTATGGTAAGGTCAAACAACGACCTGGATGTGCTTGGAGCATCTCCATTATTTAACGATATTTTGCAGGGTAAAGCACCAAACATATCATAGGTTATTAATGGACATGAATACAATCATGGATATTACCTTGCCGGTGGGATATATCCAGAGTACGCTACATTTGTCAAGTCATACGCATATCTAGTTGATGAAAAAATGAAATTGTTCAAATTAGCACAGGAATCTGCAAGGAAGGATGTGGAGCGGGCGTTTGGGGTCCTCAAACAGAAGTGACACATAATCAAATATCCAACACGAGCATGAGAAATGGAAAAATTGATAAAGGTGATGAAAGCATGTGTTATTTTACATAACATGATACTAGAAGAAGAGGGTAGGGCTATTTGCACATATACTCCGAATGATATGTTCAATTCACCTGCAGTAATACAAGTCGGCAGCCCAACATACTTTACAAGGCTTTTGGAAATACAGAATAGTGAAACACATCACAATTTACGTCAAGATTTGAATGAGCACATATGGCAACGACAATTTGAAGACGAAAACGAAGTGGATGAGGATGTGGACGCCGATGACAACAATGCAAACGAGTAGTTTTTTTTTCAATGTTTTTTTTATTAGTTTTTATGTTATTAGTAAAATGTACGTTGAATTTTAAAAATATTAATTTTATGTTTATCAATGTTTATTTTATTAGTAAGCATGTATGTTGAATTTAAAAATATTATTTTTATTTTTATTAATGTTTTATTGTGTTTTTTATTTAATATAATGTAAAAAAATAATAAATAAAAAAAGAAAAACAATGTGGAGTGATAACCATTTCCAAGGGTTAGTAAACATGTAGTGAATATGTAACTTGGGTGATATGACGTATAGGTGTCATCATTTTTCTAGTGATTACCTAGTGACCATACCCCATGATCTAAGTGTGAGCTTCTTTGCGGAGTTGATCCCCGACCAATGTGAAATAACTAAAAATTCCACTTGTTTAATTTTTTTTATTAATATTAGTTATCTAAGCTAATCCGAAAAGAAAATTATATACTTGGCCCCACCAAAACCCACCCATCCCTTTTGTTTGCCTCCCCTACAAACCAAAACCCACCACCGGAGAATTAACGAATGGGCATGCTCCAGGGGCGAAGCCAAAATTTAAAGATAAAGGGCTTATATTATGTCTGACAAAAGTTTTGGACGATAGTGTAAAATTTAAAAACAAAAATGATTAAGGAAAAATCGTATAAATAGGAGTGAAACCATTGTTACGAATGAAAATAAAAGAATTACTTAATATACTCACTCGGTGGTTAAAAAAACTATTAATGACACAAGCTAAAATAAATGGAATAAATCTATAATCAAAATAAATAGAGTGAAGTCAATGAAAATTTTAATTGTGGGCCTAAAAGTTATAGTATAGTCTAGTTACTTTTCTTTATAATAATTGAAATTTAAAAAAGTAGAAGGGAGCTTAGTATCGCAAAAACAAATGTAGGCATCAAATTAGTGATATGTTCGTTATTTATCTATAATATAATTTGAAGTTTAAAGGAGATTGAGAGGGGTAAAGCATCTGACAACCCTCCTAGTATATCCGCCCATGAATAGCTTCATCGGTCTCTCATGGTAGTAGTTATGACAGGGTGTGTGATCCACGTTGAACCTACATACAAGCTTTCCCTTACCCGAAGTGTATCATTTTTGTCTCACTTAATATTTATATGGTTGAGAAAAAGTATTACCGGTGCTATAGGCCAAATCGAATAACATCACTATGGATTTGATGATAAACCAACCGAGAACCCCTCATCGAGATGACTCAATTTAGTAGTTGTTGTTGGTGATTTATGTTATCAATGTTATTTAAGTGTGTAACACTTTTTTTCCCAGGTAATAGTTTAATGCTTTGAGAATTTGGGCCGGCCATGACGTGATGGTGAGGATCAGCACGACATGGCAACCATGTACAAGATTGTAACAATTGTCAAATTTCGATAAAAAATAAGCATCTATCAATTCTTGTGAAGGTTGAGAAGATTAGGTCAAGCGGGTAAATCATAACATTGATTTGTACGAATTTAACTAGAAAAGATAAGTTATAATATTAACTCTTGTACACGTGTGCGTGCGCGCGCACGCACACACACGCGCGCGCGCGCACACACACACACACACACACACACACACACACACACACACACACATATATATATATATATATATATATATATATATATATATATAATCGCAATTGTTAAAATATATATGAATTAGGAACGAAATATGAAAACTAAGAATCGTTAATAATTAAACTCAGTACTATCCATATTATATGAACCTCGAAATTATATATGAGTTGTTAGGAAATAAAGCGGATAACTAGCAAAAGTATACGCACACAAGACACAATCTTTACGTGGCTTGATCAAGGTGACCTACGTCCACGGGCAAGAGGGAAGTATTATATTATTTCTGTCACACCCCCAAACCGTAAAAACAAACGGCGGACACGTCCGGAGGTGGATAACATCATGCGTAGTATCACAACAATTGCATCATAGTAATCAAAGTAAACACAACCATTACATTGCGATTTTGAAAACGTATCAGCATAAAGCTATTGAGTTCATAAGCATGTTTTTATAATGAAAACTAGTCACTGAATTTGTATAAATGATTTATTCTCATTATAAGTAAAATATCGTTTGTATCGAAACCCTGGTTACCACCAGTAAGTAAAATGTATTTCGTTTGAAAACCATGGCTACCACCAGTATGTAAAGTATTCCATTTGAAAACCCTGGCTACCGCCAGTAGGTAAAGTATGTTCTGTTTTTCTGGGAAAATCCCCTATTTTCCCTGGTATGCTTGTGTTTGTTGCTTTAATGGTTCCGAAATTGTAAGGCATAAGTATCACACTTATGGTATTAAAGAAATTGTTTATGAGAGGTATATTATTACATAAAAGAGTAGTATGATTGGAAATTTTTATGACCATACTTAAACTTGATTCAACGTGAAACAGACGCCAATATCCTTTATGACATTTGTCACCCATAGACCTGTCGGTCAGACTATAGCTAGTAGCCAGGTGCGGGATAGTCAGTCCCGTATACAACTATACACAAAAGCCACACTTTTCCTCCAGGAAATTCTAATTCATAAGGGTAGTCCTCAACTTAGTTAACGTTGTAAGCACCCAAGGACGTGTCTCCCATATGTGTTGACGAATTTATGAGTAATAATATGAAAACGTAATGTTCTTTGGTATGTAAAACCGATGTATGTTTTGTAGAGTAAAAATAATTATACTACAATAATTATTTACTGTTGTACTCTTATAGTAATGAGTGTCTTATAAACTAAATCTATCATAGTTTATATATTCAACCATGTAAGTAGTTCGTATTCGTAAAAACCGGTAAAGTAGTTCCCAAACTATACCTATTATAGTTTGATTGAAAAGTTATGTTCATGATATGCTCTGAAAACTATGCAACTTTGATTAGAAAGTAACCCCCATGCTCCGCATGTTACAAGAGGGATAAAGTATCTAATTGATTTATGAAAATCCATTAACTTGTGTGAATTGCATACGTTTTACTGGTTGAAAACATTTATGTTTTTAGTTCAAAAAAATTCTTGTGTTTGGCTTGTATCCCCCTTGAAAACGTTTAAAAACATTAAAAAGTGTAGGGGTATGAACTCACTGTTTGACATGGGATTCGAGTGCAAATCAATAGGAGTTGTTGAGTATCAAAAAAAGCCTCGGACACAAATGGATCCTATTGAACATATAGAAGCACATATATGTATTAGATGAGGGCATAACACTGTCTGTTATGGATGGAAACCACCTTAGGGACTAGGAAACACTTGAAACTAAGTGTTAGAATCACATGTGATTGAGGGTGGGGAGTTTGCGGCCGTAAATAGGGGTGTATGGTCATGGGTTTGCTGCCAAAATGGGGTTTTCGGCCCAAGAGTTTTCGGCCTAGGTGTTTGTGGTCCATGGGTTTATGGCCTATGCGTTTACGGCCCATGAGTTTACGACCGTAAACACTTGATGAAAGGTGCGATTTTCGATGTTTCGGGGTCCTTTCTAGCCTCTTGGAAGTGTTCTATGCCTCGTGCATGGCTTAAGGAAGATTTTAAGGTTAATCTTTGACCAAATATTAGAGTTTACGGCCAATGAGGGGTTTACGGCCATAAACCCTTTGTGTTCATGTTTTTGGGTCGATTTCTAGGTGAAAATCAAAGGTTTCTAGTAGATATCAAGCATATGGAGTAGTTACTTACTATTAAGAAGATTGAAATGAGGTTTTTAGCCACCAAGAACTAGTGTGTGTTCTTGGTGAGAGAGAAAATCTAGCAAATGATGAAATTTATGAGATGAAACATGGATTCATCACTAGAATAAGGAATTGTAGCAACAATCAAGGTGGAAAAACACTTACATCTTGAAGATCTTGGAGGAAATTTCGATGAAGGTAGAGAGAGAGTAGAGAGAGAAACCCTTTGAAGTGGGTAAAGTGTGAAATGAAGTCTAAACATCCCTTATATAGGGGGAGTTTTCAGCCAAGGGGGTGGGGTGGGGGTGTACCGTCGTAAACTCAAGTTTGCGGCCGTACACTCCTCTCGAAGGGGTGTTTGCCCCGGATACTATGCTTTGACTTAGAAAACCCCGTTCTTGGACCCAAAACTTGATTGTACCGAGCTTAGCATATTTAATTTGACCCAAAATAATTCTAACAAGAGTTGAAATAAATTCCGAATTGATTTATTTTTAACAGTTTGACCGGAAGAAATTTCGGGTTGTCACACTTTCAGAGCTCTCAAACAGAGATTATGAGTACAATTACACTGATATTCGTCTATCACTCTAGAATTCAAGATACAAAATGACCTAGCATGTATCGCTATTTTATACTTGAGGGATCAAACCTAAAACTCTAAAGGGACAAGCCAATTAGTCCATGAAATGTGTCAACGAATCACAATCCGCTATGTAGCATCTTCTGGAACATTCATCCATGTCATACAACTCATGAGCATCTACAACACACATGAACACAGCAACATGATGTATAAATGGCGCATCATGAACACTAATGGCCCAAAAACCATCATGGTGGAACAACATAGTGTAATTATTGAGCAATACCAACTTTTGAGCATCCTTGAACGATCTTGAGCATCATAGAGGACTTCATAGCATACTTAGCTAATCAAGGGAATATGGTCCAACTGGTGCAACAAGGATATGGATGGCGGAATAGACTTCAAGTATGGCACAAGAACATCAATATTGGAGTAACAATACCACCATGATGCAACAGGAACATGCATGGTGCAACAAGGAAATGCATGGCACAAGAGCAATCCTCATGGCGCAAGTGAAGTACCCCTTGGTGCAAGAGGAAGTATCATGGCACAAGAAGAGATGCCATGGCGCAAGAGCATCCTTTTTGGCCTATCCCTTTAACATATGGCACAAAAAGGTTCCATTATTGCTCCATATCACTCCCAAGTGCTCCAAACCTCTTCCAGTTGCTCAAAACCCCTTTTGTATGATCCATTCCTTTAGTACTTGATTTGTTCCTTTGTCAGACGATCTATTCCTCTCTCATATGATCCGTTCATTTGTCACATGCTCCATGAACCCCAAGTCCTCCATTGAGTTCCAAGTGCTCCAAATGCTCTACGAACATGATCCAAATGCTCGAGTCATATTTAACAATCTCCAACTTGAATTGAGAATCCTCTGAACTCCACCTTGAACAAGAACTTCCTCTCCCTTCTTGACATTCGTCCCTGAAGGGACGTATCTTATGAAAACATCAACCAAGTCCAAGCAAAGCTTAAACTTCTTTGTGGGCAACACTTTGTCAACATATCTGCTGGGTTGACCTTGGTATCACTCTTCAGTATTGAAAACTTGTCTCCTTCCAGAATAACCCGAATGAAATTCAGCCCTACATCAATGTGCTTCGTCTTCTCATGATATACAGGGTTCTTTGCAAGACTCAAAGCACTTTGACTGTCAAAATACAAGACATTCTTCTCCACCTTCAGACCAAGACTCTGAATAAATCATTGCAACCATATCTCCTCCTTTATTCCTTCTATCATGGACATGTACTCTGATTCAGTTGTGGACAAAGCAATGGTATCTTGTAACGTTGACTTCTAACTAATGGCACATCCGGATAAGTAAATATGTATCATGTTCATGAGCTGCGTTCAACAAGTCACCACCATAATCAAAGTCAGCATATGTGACAACTTGATATTTCCATTCGTACAAACCCTACAGTGAAGCACTTCAATTAAAATTTAAATACTTTTTCGCTAATTTTTATCCGGTTTAAAGTCCGTTTGAGTATTTTTAATAATTAATCTTGAAACGAAAGAATAAAAGGAAGTATTCTCTCGGGTCTTGGAGTAGCAAACACACACGTAACACCTTGGTTTGGTGTTCACAGATAAACAAAGGGGGTTTGGGCCGTGAACTACCCTAAGGCCGCAAACTCATGCACAAGGCATGAGTTTACTCTCCATTCTTTCATTCCCCAACTTTCTAACTCAAGAACTCCCACCATTATCTCTCAAGTATCATCCCACTCTTCTTCCGATCTTCCAAAAACGTAAGTGTTTCTTCACTTGATTTGTTGTTATAACCTTACATCTGGTTGTTATACATCATTTCATCCATACATTTTTTATTTTCACTTAGATCTTCAAGTGTTCTTCAAAACACCAAGAACACCAAGAACACACACTAGTGTTCTTGGACCTTAAACACCCAATCAAGATTCTATCTTGTAAGTACACTTGTCCTAGCTTGTTATGTACTTGAAATGAACTTGTTTACATCTAGAAATCACAAAGAAACATAAGATCAAAGGTGTTTACAGCCAAGGCATGTTCTTGGGCCGTAAACCCTTATAAGTGGGGCAAAGTGCACCCTCGTCCCTTCCTTGGCATTGGATACTAGTCTAGATCACTTCCTTGAATTGTTTAGGACCTTAAACATCAAAAAGACCATGAACCCATAGAGTTTACGACCGTAAACCCATGAGGAATGGTCCATTGGCCATAAACTCTATAAAGAGGTGATATTGTGCCCCTAATGCTTCCTAAGGCTTGGACTTGAACATAGGATGCTCAATATTGACTTATAAGATCTCAAAACACCCAATGGCACTAAGTAGCATGAGTTTACGGCGGTAAAATCATGCGGGAAATGACCTTAGGCCGTAAACTCCTTAAGGAGTGGTCCTTGGGCCATAAACTCCAATGCCATGCCATGTAACCTTTAGATGCAACCCGTTGGTAACTATAGCACTTGAATCAAAGTGTTTTCATGTCCTAGGGTGTCTTAACTTGGTTAGCTAGTTGTTAAATGACTAATTGGATACATATATGTGTTATTATATGTTATATAGGATAATTGTGTGTGTTCAAGTCTTCACTTGACACCTAGCACCTTGTCCAACACTTCCGTACAATCCACTCACTGCAGGTGAGTTCATACCCCTTAATTTACCTTTTAATTGTTTTTAAATGCTTTTAGGGGGGGGGGGGGAATACAAGTTGAATCATACTAGTTATTATATCAATCGCATGTGTTTAATAACTAGCACACAAATGGATTTTCTATGCTTTAAACTGTTTTACCAACAAAACTAATTTCAAATGATTATCAAATACTTTTACATGATAAACTCTTTATAAAACTTAGTTGTGGTTTCCAAATCTTTACTTTCAATTCTTTAAAATCTTATATTGTCAAATCATGTCCAATACATATATAGTTATATAAGTAAGGTTTGAAGGACTTAGGATTGATAATACACTCTATTTCATGTTCCTTGTTTGGTTGTGGACTTAGAATACCCTATTGTTTGTCCGAGTGTCGTTTGATCCTTAGTTATATATCATGTGTATATGTATAAACATAAAAGCTAGTTATCTTATTTCAATACACTCGGATATGAACTCAACATTACTATTAAACTTAATAGGTATAGTTTAGAGTTACACTACTTACTATTACTAGTACAAAGAAACATACAAAGAGTCAGTTCATACATGAGTTACTATATACTAATACAACTGAACATACTATGATGAGAATTAGAGAGAACATACACTAGTACATACTATTCATACACACTATATACTATACTAGAGAACATGCTATGATGGGAATCAGGGAAGACATACACTACTCTAATACATACATTACATACACACTATAACATAAATGTGAGGCACTACTTCGGGACATGGCATCTCTTTCATGGATCTTCTTGTATCCAGAGTCTCCTGGAGGGAGAGCGTGAATTCGTGTATAGATCTATACTGGACTGACTGTCCTACACCTTGCTGCTAGCTACAGTGGGACCTGCAGGTCTACGGGTGATGAATGTCATAACATTTTGACGTCTTACATCGTCGTGGTTCACTAGGTCGATCAAGTATGGTTACAATTATATCACATTATACCTTAATTAACAATTGGATTAAGGTAGTTAGTATAATAGTAGTTATAATATTATTATACTACAATACTTCATTATTTTCCCCTTACATCTACTTTGTGATCTCCTCACAATAAAGAGTAATGTAAAAACTATATTTTCACTAATGATAGTCACGTTTTGGGAAAATACTCACTTTTACAAAGAGCAAACATACAGTACACTTGATGCCTTGGTAGAAGGTTGCTTTTAATGGAAAATATAGGTTTTTCTAAGAGATACAAACAATTACTACAAACAATTTACATACTTTTACACTCAAACTCTTACAAACATTTTCATGCAAATTATGACAATAAATGTTTATGAACTCACCAGCTTTAATGCTGATAAACTCTTTCAAAATAACTTGTATTCTTAGGTCATCAGTAGACAGGTACCGAGGCACATCCTCCAAGAAATGGCACCTCCTCCAAGAAGAAACAGCCAACCACTTGTAGAGGAGTGATCCTCTAAGTTGTTAATCCAACTGGCATCTGAATAACCTTCAAAAATAGAAGCATATCCACTATAAGCTAAACCATAATTCATGGTCCCTTTCAAATACTTGAATACTCTACTTACAACTTGCTAATGATGTGAACTAGTATTGCTATGATATCTACTAAGCCTTCCCACAACATATGTTATATCAAGCCTAACACTAATCATGGCATACATTAGACAACCAATAGCCCTAGAATATTCAAGTTGAGGCGGTAGAGCTCCTTTATTAGGTATAAGCTTAATACTAGGATCTATAGGAGTGCTAATAGGAGAACAATTCTGAAAGTTAATTTTTTTTAATATCTTCTCAATGTAATGAGATTGAGAATTTGAAATCCTATTGGTTCCTTATTTAATTCTTATACCAAGAATTACCTCACCCCCCCCCCCCCCCGGTCTTTCATTTCAAAACTAGATGATAAGAATTTCTTGGTTTTATCAACTTCTTCTAAATCAGTACTGAAAATCAACATATCATCCATATATAGACAAATCACAACTCATTTACTAGGATTATCAAAATTTCTATATACACACTTGTCAGCTTGGTTTAATGCAAAACCATTAGACAAGACAACATCATCAAACTTTTGATGCCATTGTTTTGGTGCTTGTTTCAAACCATATAATGATTTCTTCAACTTGCACACTTTGTGTTCATTTCCAGGAATCACAAACCCTTCAGGCTGTTTCATGTATATTTCCTCATCCAAATCACCAATCAAAAATGCAATTTTCACATCCATTTGGTGAATCACAAGATTATGAATACCTGTAAGAGCTAACAATAATCTAATTGTGGAATTTCTAGCAACAAGAGCATAAGTATCCAAGAAGTCAATGCCTTCCTTTTTCCTAAAGCCTTGGATAACCAATCTACCTTATACTTATCAATTATGGCATCCACCTTCATTTTCCTTTTGAGAATCCATTTACATGCTAATGCCTTGCAACTAGGAGGTAAATCAGACAATACCCATGTATTGTTATGCACGATAGAGTCAATCTCATCTTGAATTGCCTCTTTCCAGAAATGAACATACCTATAAGCCATAGCTTCACTAAAAGTCTTTGGATCATCCTCAATATTAAAACAATATTGATGTTGAGACACAATCTCATCCCTTTTTCCTTCAACTAAATATAATTGAAAATCAGATTCAAAAGATTTAGCTTTTCTAGCTCTAGTACTCTTCCTAAGTTCAGGCACACAACTTGTACCACCAGAAACATCTTCAGGTTGAGTCATGTTATTGCTGAAAGATTGTTGAATCATGTCCCTTAGTATAGGTATAGATGTAAATCATGCTTCATCAAAGATAGCTTCTCTTGACTCTATAACAGTGTTCACAGACACAAAGTCATTAGATTCTAAAACATAGAATCTATAAGCTTTGGAATGCTTAGCATATCCAACAAAGATACAATCTATACCTCTTTCACCCAATATTTTTCTTTTGGGTTCAGTGAGCCTCACAACTATCATACAACCCTAAACTTTGAGATAACTCAAATGTGGTACCTTTTACACCAAAGTTCATAAGGAGTATTCTTACTCCTTTTGTTTGGAGTTCTATTCAAAATATAGCATGAAATTAACATAGCCTCACCCCAGAAACCTTCACTTACACTTGAATAGGACAACATCAAATTAACCATTTCTTTTAAAGTCCTATTTTTCCTTTTAACTATAGCATTTTGTTGTGGTGTATAAGGATCCATGGTTTGATGTATTATTACAGTTGATTCAAAATAAATCGGATCATAATACTCACCACTTCTATCAGTTAGTAAAACGTTTATTAATTCTTTTTATGAAGTTCAACCTTTTGTTTATAAGGTGCTATTTTTTTCAAAACGAAAATGTATGAAGTCTGCAGACCACCTCTATAACCCTCTGTAATAGAAAGAGTGGGACCAAATGGCTGTAGCATGTAATAAAAAGTTTGTTTGTTTTTTAACCTCTGTAGACTGCTACAATGAGTTAAAGTAATGTGTGAAGAGGTTTGAATCAGAAGGTCAAGTGTTGTGCCACACAGCACACACGAAATAGTTTTTAAGTCAGAAGTCTTCTGAAAAACAAACAGTTGTGAAGGGTCAAGTGTTGCATGTGTGCTACGCCACACACCAATAAGTGGTTGGAAGAGGGTTTTTTTAGAAAAAATAAACAACTCCTAAATCTTAAATTTATCAAGAGATTCATATTTGGAATGTAGTAAATAGACATAGCAATATCTAGATGCATCATCAATAAAAGTAACAACATACATTTTGTTTCCAGGGGAAGGTGTTGCATGGAAATTACATAAATCACTATGTATAAGTTCCAACACATTGCTTTCCCTAACAACATATTTGAAAGGTTGTCTTGTGATTTTAGTTAACATGCACGTTTTACATTTTTTATTGTTTATATCAAAAGCGGGAATTAAACTCATTTTGACATGTCTTTTAATCTCTTGTAATGATTGTGTCGTAGTCTAGCATGCCATTAATCAGATTTATTAAAGTTATTGCTAGTACTAGAAGCCATGTAAACAAAATTATCATAAATAGGATAATAAATATTAATCCCAATCATTCCATTAAATACATATCCGAAACCCATAAAAGAACCATGTCTTGAGAATATATAATTGTCACTTTCTAATACTTGTTTGTAACCACAATTATTTAAAACAATTTCAGTCACAAGTTTCTTTCGAATCCCCGGTACATATAAAACATTGTTCAAACACAAACACTTTCTAGAAGTAAAGTAAAGTAAAATGGATCCTAAACCCTTGATTAGTTTAGATGCAACATTTCCCATTTTCACCACAAATCCATCTTCTGTTAGGTTACACTCCTTGAACCAATGGGGATCTTTACATATATGGCTTATTGCTGCCGAATCAACCCACCATGTAATATCATCATCATGCACATAAAATGCTTTAGAAATCACATAAATATAATTATGAACATATTTAGAATTCTACATGAAAACAAAAATATGACCTTGTTGATTTTCCAGATCCTTGGATCCACTTGGTCCAACACCATCCTTGTTCACTTTACGAAGACGGCAATCTTTCTTCAAGTGACCCGATTTTTTATAATTCCAACAAACCAACTTAGCCTTCTTGTTGGAAGACTTGTCATCCTATCCTTTAAAATTCCTTTTTCCATTAGTGTTATTGGGATTCTTTGAACTTTCTCCTTCCACCATGTTCATAGAAGAGGAACCAACTTGGTTCTTGCCATTAGGATTGTTATCAAGTTCTTGAGTCCTTAAGGACTCTTCAATCCGTAAATGGATTCCAAGTTGAGTCAAAATTAATTCCTCTTTGTTATGTTTCAGGTTATGTTTAAAATCTTTCCAGGAAGGGGCAGTATATCAATGATTACATCTACAGAAATGGCTTCATCCATTTTCAAATTGTGTTGAGCAAACTGCCACATGATCCTTAACAATTCATGAAATCGGTTCTATAACAGGCCTGGATTCAGTCATCTTGTAACCTATTAAGTTACTTACAAGAAACTTCTTGCTTGAAGCATCTTCAGTCAAGTACTTGGATTCAAGAGAATCCCATAGTTATTTTGCAGTTTAAAGATTTTGACAGATATCAAACAGAGAATCAGACATACCATTGGGAATATGACCACGACAGATGTAGTCATCATTGTCCCACTTAGATCTCCTCCTTGTTTCGTCCAAAGTTTCTCTTTAGCAAATTATGGCATGGGTACTTAGAACATACACCACTTTTAGAGTAGTAAGAATAAAGTGCATATTCTTCTGTCATCTACGAAAATCTTGCCCTTCAAACTTGTTCAATTTGTCAAATTTCCTTATCATATCCTTCATAGAATCACTACTTGCCATGATCACAAATTACTTTGATTTTTGTTAGAATTTTGGGGTAATAAAGGCACTTGGATATTCTAAGAATTATGACAACACTTTCAAATCAAAGTATTTGGGTGGTACTCCCTAATCTTTTATTAGATAAGACATAAAAGAGATTCAGAAAAGAGAATGATATGTATCAGTTTAATAAGTACCAAAAGCAGACCAAAAATTGGTTAAATGTCTCATTTGTCTAAAAACTGTCAAAACTATCATAAAACAGTTTAATAGTTAAAAATTGTCATAAATCTAGGTTTTCTATAAGGATTAATGCAAAGCCAAAAAGGGGGCAAAACATTCAAAAAATGGATTTCTAAGCCAGGGGCTGCCGCCCCTTGGACCCCGCTCCCAAGGGCGCTTCCCCCAAACCACCGTTTATTCAAGGGCTTCGCTCCTAAATGACAGTCTACTTTTAATATTAAATAAACTTAAACAAGTATGCACTCCACACCTTCCTTACTTGTTTAAGATTCATTAAGATTGATTTTGGTCAACAAGTCAACCCATTACACTTAAATACAATTAGTTAAGCAAATCACCAACAAAAGAGCCCTCATCTTCACTTTCCATAAAGTGAAGTCATTTGAACCATTGAACTTCTTCAAATCAAACTTATGAGTAGATATATTCAATCACAAGAATACAAACCACAGCTCTGATACCACTTTTTAGGAAGTAAACTAGATAACTAGCAAAACTATAAGCATACAAGACACATTACTTACGTGGTTCGGTCAAGGTGACCTACGTCCACGGGTAGGAGGGGAGTATTCTTTTATTTCAGAGCTCTCAAACGGAGATTGCAAGTACAATTACACAGAGATTCTCCTATCACTTTAGAATTCAAGATACAAAATTACCTAGCATGCATCCCTATTTACACTTGAGGGATCAGACCTAAAACTTAATGGGTAAAGCCCATTGGCCAATAGACCTATGAAATGTGTCAACCAATCATAATCCTCCATGCAACATCTTCTGGAACATGAACAACACACATGATGGAGCACATTGTGCCATAGTAGAGCAACTTGATGAATAAGTGGCGCATCATGAGCATCAACAACCCTTTTCTTTTTTGTCGTTTTTCATTCGATGTGTCACAAAACAGTCGCGACGCACCACCGTGGTCGGCGGTGCGTACAACTCCAACAACGAAGTTTGACGACAATTATGATCTCAAGATGACTTCCTAAAGTGTTACACTTCAATCTTTTTCTATTTTGATTATGTTTAGATCAAACTCGAGTCTTTCTAGTGTAGAACTCGTTTCAGGATCCAGTTTGTGAAAAACCGTCAATCCTGACTCACACAACTAGGGTCGGTTCCTATGGCCCTACTTTTCAATGTTTTAAACTTTTTTTTTTGGTGGGGGGGGGGGGGATACATGTGTGATGATGTTGAAACTAATAAATATGGCAACTTTTATATATATATATATATATATATATATATATATATATATATATATATATATATATATATATATATATATGCTGTGAAAAACTTGTTATAAACAGTATAATATATATTTGTTAAGTTAAGAAAACTATTAGTTTTTCTTGATGATAATATCATGAAAGTATATAGATGCAAACTGCTAAGTCATGTATTAAAAGAAATATCAAAGTTGTTTCGGAAAAATAAGAAAGTTATGATCAACCAGTTAGTAGTAGGGATAGTCGTAACTAGGAAATGTTATAAAAAGCGAATTTTATAAGTATATGGGCTTATGAAATAACGTAGTAGATTGCGTGATATAAACGTATAAATTAGTATTCGGTTAATATGATAGGGGTTTCCGCTAAATCATATAGTGAATATATATACATGACATATATGTTTCAACAATATCATGGAACATAAATTAAAATACAAGTACGAATATATAAATATTCATACGGCTAAAAATGAGATAACATATAATAGATTCATGAAGATATAATAAGGACTACAAGAAATAAGAACCCAATGACTATCGGGTGTATAGTTGTTTACTTAAAGATGAACGTCGTATTGACCCACTGATGGAAATTTCATAATATTTAAACCATGAGTTTTTAAGTAAAATCGAATACACAATTATTATGAATAACCATATTTATAATACAACAACAAAATCCGACAAATATATAAATTCCAAAGGTGGTTGGCATTGCCAACAGTTGTATTCTTTAACGAAAAACGATTATAATATTTTATAGAAATATAAACACAAATGTCAGGGCTAGGATAACTACGTTCGCCGTTAGAACCAATTATATCCAATCATTCTAGTGCGAACCATTTCAGAGGTTAAAACCTGAAACTACAAGTGTTACACCACCAAACCGGAACAACGAAAACGTTTGGGGGCAGAGGACGTTATGTATAATATCACAACAATGCATAATAGTAATCAAAGTGCAACAACAACCATTGTATTTAAAAAGTTATAAGTTTTACATTTGTGTTCAAAACATATTGTATATGACACCAAAATACAAGTTTAAAAGATATGAGTTTATAGATCTCCATCTTCTCAAAAGCAGTGTCTGTACTTGAGTTACCATTTCCCTGAAAATACAAGTAGTTTTGAAAAGAAATGTTAACAATTAACTTGGTGAGTTCATAAGTATATTTGTAATTGAAATCTGTTTTCTTGCTCCTTGATATTGTAAACATGTATTTCCCAGAAAATCCTATATTTTCTGCTGCAGTATTTTGTAAACAAAATATATGAAAGTTATTGTACTCTGAAGTAGTAAAATGTGGTTTAGTTCTTAATAAACCATGAAAAGTATGTTTTCTCTGTACTGAAATAGTATTTTGTTCTTGTACAAGTGTGCAACTCATGTATTTTTAATTGGCTAGTATAACTGTACTTTGTAAAATATTGTGTTATAGTTTTCTAATTAAATAAAACTATGTGAAGTTTACTTATTCATACACTAATCATTTTATTCAATACCAAATTGTGAGTTATTATAACCATACTAGATGACCTATGATCACTTGAACACGACGTTCTTCAGGCGTCGTAATTGGTTGGACATTTGTCACCCCATGCATGCTTGCTAAACTGTAGCTAGCAGTTCAGGTGTGGGATTGTCAGTCCAATATAGATGTATATACAAGTGTCGCGCTATCCCTCCAGGAGACTCTGATTATAATTTCAGGACTTATTGGGTACTTAGAAAAGTATATGAAGGTTGTCTCACAAATGATATATTGATGATCATGCGCAGAATATTGAAACGTTACTTTGTAATAAATACACTGTAAGTAAGTTTCATAAATTGTATTTAATATAGTTTATATGTTTCTTTTTAGTAAAATACTTTGTTTTCTGTGATCTACTCTGATTGTTTCCTGTAATGTACTCTGTTTGTTTTCTATAATGTACTCTGTTTGTTTTCTGTTATTTGAACCTTGAATTCAATGAATAAGTTTCCTAAACTATACCTATTATAGTTTAAGTGTTTGTTTTACCGTAATGAACCTTTGTTAACTTTTGTAAAAATCTGTAATATTGTTGTTCTATAGTATAAAACAGTTTGAAAATCATTTTATATTTATATAAATATAATATTTATATAATTGTGATTAATTAGACCTTCGAATAAATAACTTTACCCCAAGCCCACAACCAAATAAGGAACAGTAAATGGGGTCAAATTACATATTCTAAATCTTTTGAATCCAAATTATATAATTTACACATATATAAATATGTAATTTTTGATATTTATAACAATTTAAAACATTAAAAACATTTTAGATATTAACATAATTTTTAATGTGTTTCACTTGTAATCCCCCCCCCCCCCCTAAAACAGTTAAAAATCATAGAAATGTATGGGTACAAACACATCTTTTGTGAGTGATTCGATTGGAGGTTCGATTTAGGATGTTTTTCCACAAGTTAGATCCCGAGGCAAAACGAATCCTATAAGCATTTAATGTAATATATATGTATACTTTTAGTGAATATAATCACAACTATGATAAGGAAATGGACTAATTTGTAAGTTTAACTTACAAATAAGAGTGTTAGAAGCAAAATGGATAGCTGATTAGAGTTTACGGCCATAAGAGGTTGAAGTTCTTGGGTTTTCAGCCACCTTCAAGTATGTGTTCTTGGTGAAACCAAGAAGATTCATGGGTTTTTGGCCCAAATTATGGAGATTGGAATTGTTTGTAAGTTGATCACAAGATCCAAGTATGATCCTTGCAAGATTCTAAGTTGAATTCAAGAGAATTTCATAGAAAGGAAGAAGTTTCTCATGTTCTTAAGGATAGAGGAGGATTTTTGGTTGACCATACTTGAGAGAAGATCTTGAGTTTTCGGCTAAGAAGTGTAGAATGATGGAAAAATCAGTCAAACATATATATATATATATATATATATATATATATATATATATATATATATATATATATATATATATATATATAGGAGTTTCCGGCTGTAAACACCTCCCGAGGATATACAATCCTCGGGTTTGCGGTTGCGACGGGAGTTCATGGTTGCGAACTGTTTGCAGCTGCATATAGTTTACAGCCCTCTTCGGTTTTCGGCTCCCTTCGTTTGCGGTCCGAAGAGAAGAAAAGAAATAAGAAGAAGAAGTAACGAGGGTTTGCGGCTCGGACGTTGTTTACGGTTCGAAGGCTTACCGTCCATGCGAGACTTCTCGAATTAAGCACTACACTTTTAAAAGTAAGCAATACTTCAAATAAAAAGCTTTTAAACAAATTAATGTTATCAAACCAACCTTAATAAGAAAATCCAACTAATAAGTTGGACTTTAGTTGACTCAAGTTTGACTTTGGGTAACATCTTAAATAAATATAGTGTTGGATTAGTGTCTAAGTCCATAACTATTTTGGTATGTACTTGACCCGATTATGAGCATGGTCCTTTTGGGTTGCCTTCACCATAGCAATATGTAGGATGAATTAAGGAAAGAGAGTTTTAATTATGATTTATTAATATATTATAAGAATAATATATTAAAGGAGAAACCATATTGTTTAATTAATATTAGTCAAGAATTAATTAAGAATTAATTTTGTGACTAAAAGAGATTAATTAAACTTAGGGGATTGAAGTTGTAATTATAAGATAATTACAATTGGGCTATGAATCACCTAAAAATATATAGGTTGGACGAATTCTATGGGAAGCCCATAGGGAATTCGTCCAAGGGATATATTAAAGGAGTCCATGGGCTGCTTAGGGCTTAAGCAGTCAGATTAGGGTTTC
Source organism: Lactuca saligna (assembly GCF_052625555.1). Classification (NCBI taxonomy): domain Eukaryota; kingdom Viridiplantae; phylum Streptophyta; class Magnoliopsida; order Asterales; family Asteraceae; genus Lactuca; species Lactuca saligna. The sequence continues at coordinate 8,131,742 of NC_136425.1, read as the reverse complement.
CTAGCTGTAAACCCTAATAGCATACATGTATATAAAGGGTCCCTATGCTCCAAAAACGTGGCTAAGTGTTCCTTAAGGGTTCCTAGCCGTTTTTGGTTCCTCCTCTCTCCTCCCTCTTCATCTAAGTTGCTTAGTGGTGTTTATGACTCCTTTAGAGGTGCAACACTTGAGGCACTAAGCTTTCTGAAGCAAGGATTGATTGTTATTGCTATATTACAATCAAAGGTAAGATCTAAACACTAATTTCAGTTATAGTTTATTAGATCTAGGGTTTATGGCTTTGGATAATCAATTGCATGTTCATTAGACAAACTAGATCCAAAGCTATTAGGGTTTGCATGTACACCATAGGATTGATGTATTGCTCGAAACCCATCAGTGGTATCAGACCCTAGGGCTGTTTATTAGTGAATTTGATGCTTATTTGATCGAAAATTGGCTGAAAATCGAAATTTTTGAGTTTTTTCGACTTGACTCGCCGAGGCAACTGGGTGACTCGTCGAGTCCATACTGAACTCGACGACTGAGAGACGCAGAATGTTGATTTTGTGGGATTTTGACCTGTTTTGGCTGTGGATAATTTCCTAAACGTTTTTTATTAATAAAATCCAATTTTTATCAATATTTGGATATTATCCTTGCCAAAATAGAAGATAATTGTCAAAATTTAGATAATCTTTTGTTTTATTAGATAAATATTGATTATTTATAATTTGATTTGAATTATCTTGTGAAAAAGTTTCAATTTCCTCCTTTAGGTTTCATAGTTTAAATTTGAACTTAAATGTTTTGGTTTTGAAATTTAAATAGATAAACCCTAATGTTTTGAAAAGTTTCAAAACTTGTCCTCAAGTTTTGGAATTTAAATTTTCATTAAAAGTCTTAATTTGAAATTTTAGATTCTAAAACCCTAGTAATTTGAAAATATTCAATTTACACCCTTATGGTTTTATTAATTAATTAAAGTGTATAATTAAAAGAGATTTAATAAATCCATAAAGTTTTGGTTTACATTTAATTAAATTAAAAGTATAAATTAATAAATTAAACCACCTAGTATTTTAAAAGTGTAAAATACACCCTATACTATATATAACATTAAAAGTCTAATATTATATATATATATATATATATATATATATATATATATAAACAGTCAGTCTTACCGTTAGTAGGCCTCATTCACGAAACTAGTCTATAACGGGTGTTTATGGAAATTGCCTATAAAATGGCGATTGAATGGGTATCCACTCTTACCCACCGCAATCTTGACTAGTCGTTAGCCGAATGGGTAAGATAGGAAGAAACCTTCCATTATAATTATAATGAAGTACAAAGTAACTACATGCCTTTTCAAATTCCCAAATCATAGTTACTTTAGACAAAATGTGAAATTGCATGCTAATCCATGGAAGTACACTTCGTACCTTTGTCAAACTTTAGTGGAGCATGTATGGTTAACCAACACACTGGTTTGGGATTGACATTGGTGGCGAAGGGTGGCTCGATGTTTATCATAGATCAATGGAGCGTGTGTGGTTAATCGGCACATTAATTAGGTGATAGTAGCATTGAGTGCACCACGTGATTCACACGGTTATTCACACCTTGTTTGTGATCCTCGGTATCCCAGCCGCAAACTTGAAGGGCATAATGGAGATTAAACATGCCATTGAAAAGTTCAATGAAGCTCAAAAGATCTAGGGGTTTCAATTAATTTAAAACTTAAATTTCTTTTTCGTTTTTCATGGTGGAAATTGGTAAATCATCATTTACCTACCTTCAAATATTCTGCAACTAGATTACGGCATCCCTCTTCTAGGTTGTAGAGTATTGTGTTGGATCCGAGACTTAATAACTCATTTGGGTGTTTTATTAAGGACTCAATCAACTTAACTTGAATTTTCTCCCGTTTTGTAGATGTCTGAATCTTACAATGGTCTTCCCAAATCCTCTGCAACAAGCTTTCCAAATGAAAATGACGTTCCAAGATACGATCAAGGAAATGAGAGTCATGCTTCATGTAACAGCCCGGATTCCCAGGTATTATTCATTCTTATATTTTTGGTATTTTGTGAGGAGACTCGGCGAGTAGGAGCTCAAACTCACCGAGTAGGTTCGCGATTTTGGACGCGGGTTCGCGTCTGGACTCGGCGAGTCCAAGGAGTGGACTCAGCGAGTCCATGTTGTTTAATGGAACCCTAATTCTCCGGGTTTGGAGCCTATTTAAGGACACTTATAGCCTCCCATTGCAGCCACCAGTCCCTTGAGAGAACCCTAAGAGAGCTAATTCGTTTTGGGAGAGAGGAAGTCACTTTTGGGCCTTTGTATTCCTTGTTTAGCAAGAGGCAGGTGGCAAGAGCAAGGAGGATGTGAGATTCCAGCAAATCCAGAGTCCAAAGGCTTCATTTTGAGGTAATGGTTCGAATCTCCTTCAGTTTTAGGGTTGATCTTTAGAGTTAGGGTTTTATAACCCCTTTGGAGAGTGATTATGTGAAGCAAATGGTCCCTCTTCGAGTTTGTGCCTTGGATATGGACTCAAAGAGGTCCAGAGACCTTAACCATTGGAGATTTTTGGGTTATTAGGTAGTCATTGGACCTAGATGGTTATTTTTGGGACCAAATCTCCTTTTGATACCTTGTGGGGGTTATACAAGCATCAAGTTTCTAAATTTACGTGACATTCATGCTTGGGAAGGCCAGATCTATGGTTTGGGAAAGCAGATCTGACCTCAGAAGGTCAATAGAGTTTGTGCATGGCATGAACTCGCCGAGTTGTTCTTGAGACTCGGCGAGTAGGTTGGGGTTTCACGTAAAGTGTTCAGCGAGTAGACTCGTCGGGTTGGGGTTTGACCCAGCGAGTCAGGGAGAGTCAATATGGGGTTGAGTCAAGCTGGAACTCGCTGAGTTGTTCTTGAGACTCAGCGAGTTGAGTCGTGGTTGCCCCACCATTCATGCCAGGTGGAACTCGTCGAGTTAGGGAAGTACTCGACGTGCCAAGATAGGATCCGAGGGAGTTAGTGAACGCGTATAGACTCGCCGAGTCGCTTTGGTGCACTCGCCGAGTCCGGTCAAAGTGGACCGTTGACCAGAGTTGACCCGTGTTGACTTGATAGGGTTAGTCAACCTTAGTTGTAAAAGTGTTAATTAGAGATATATTGTATTATAGGAAGATTATAGCTCGGGGGATCGAGCACGAGTGATTTCAGGGATTTGCGAGTTATCGAGAGACACGAGGTGAGTCTTCTCACTATACTTTACCTTGAGTAGGTAACCATAGTTTTATGACAGAGTATTTGTATGCTATGTATGTTATGTGTTGTATTGCATTATTTCTATGTGATTTATGATGTGCATGTTTACATAGTTAGGACCGGAAGGTTCCCAGAGTTAGAACCTGAGGGTTCACAGAGTTTGGGTGCACGAGCCCACAAAGTTATAGCCTCGAGTGGCTAATATGTGTTATGTGTGGTATTTTGGGGAACTCACTAAGCTTCATGCTTACAGTGTTTTATGTTATGTGTTTCAGGTTTCTTTCAGGATCACGGAACGACACCGGCTTGATTGTACACAACAGCGAAAGAGTCATATTTTGAGGATCCTGGTTTATTATGCATGTGAAAACAGAGTTATCTTTTGTAATTTGATTGTGAATGAGATTTTAAGAAAAGTTTTTTAAAAGTTAAACCATTATGTTTAAATGAAAAATTGTTTTGAAATTTACGGCGTTACAATTTGGTATCAGAGCCTTGGTTTGGGGGATTCGGATACACCTTCAGGTAAATCTGGACTCAAACTGAGGAAGTAAGAAAAGTTTTGAAAGAAATAATTTTCTAAAGTGAATAATAGTTCAAAGAGAAAGCGAGAAAGAGCAGTGTGTACAATCAACCAGAGCCCGAACGGTGATTTCCCAAAATACCATTACTTTTGTGTTATGAGATATTTATGATGCACTTTATGAGATATTATTGCACACTAGAGACAGGCTAGGTATTTCATATGTTAGGACTAGAGTGGCCTGATTTGTGATGCCTTTGCCTAGGAATTGTTGTTATATGCGATGTGCTTTTGAGTATGTGATGAGTGAGAATATTTAGTTGGAATCCTTTATGGGATTTGAGTAGAGGAGTAATCTAGGGGAGATACCTAGATGAGTACCGTGGTACTTAGCGAAAGAATAGTTAGAACCCGCGAGGGGAAGAGTTGCAAAGTTTGGTGGTACTTTCGAGGATGAGCAGAGCAAGTGGAGTTATCACCCAGAGTGAGTCCTATGTATTCTTCGATGCTCGAATGCTGCTTGCTTCGTGCTTTGTGGAACTCTCAATGATGGGAGTCAGCTACCAAGCGAATATGATGATATTCAGGAGGTAGATGGATGGCATCGTTAGGAGCTCTTCAGCAGCTGATGGCAGAGAAGTGTGGGAATCCAGGAAAAGCCTAGGGAGTAATCTTAGCCAGATGAGTGTGCTGGCAGAATAGAGAATTTCGCTGGCGAGCGAGCACGCGCGATGGAATTGGTGAACGAGAAGGTCGATCAGCTACTTAGGAGCTTCGGGATAGTCCGTGTGGAAAGTATGGGTAGATGTGGCAGGTCGTATGGGCGCGTACTACTGAAAGCAGAGGACCCATACTTGATATAAGGAGTATTATGAAGGTTCTAATGAGCAGATAGAGGAGTGATGTTATGGTTCGAGTACCATACATCAAAGCAGAGAGAGGAGTGATGCTATGGTTCAGGTGCCATGCATCGGAGCCGATGGAGGAGTGATGTTATGGTTCGAGTACCATACATCAGAGCAGATGGAGGAGTGATGTTATGGTTCGAGTACAATACATCAGAGCAGATGGAGGAGTGATGTTATGGTTCGAGTACCATACATCGGAGCAGATGGAGGAGTGATGTTATGGTTCGAGTACCATACATCAGGGAAAATGGAGGAGTGATGTTATGGTTCGAGCACCATACATCAGAGCAGATGGAGGAGTGACGCTATGGTTCAGGTACCATGCATCAGAGCGGATCGAGGAGTGATGTTATGGTTCGAGTACTATACATCAGAGCGGACTGAGGAGTGATGTTATGGTTCGAGTACCATACATCGGAATGGATTGAGGAGTAAAGTTACGGTTCGTGTATCATACATCAGAGCATATTGAGAAGAAATGTCATGGTTCGAGTACCATGGTTCGTATTGAATGATGCTCGTGGTTCTTCGGTTATCCGGTCATGATTGATGAGGTAGAGATTGGACGCTATGGGCCTTAGGCCAGTGGACCGTGATTGAGTTCAAAGAGATGTCCCTTGAAGAGGGAGGTCGAGAGCCTTTCAGGGTATTTTGGTAAGGAGCCAGAAGGAGGGAAAATTTCGGTTTGAGTTGAGCAATCAGTCGATAGAGGAGATGTCACCTTCTATGACATGGGTGGTGCTATTTATGTTCGTGTACGAGACATGAGAGGCAAGATGATTAAGTTTTGGGTTTGGTAGTAAACCCTGCAGGTTGTCATTGAGGATGATTTTCCATCAGAGTATCAGGTAGCATGTGTGCTGCGAGGTAGTGATTTACTATGAGCAGATAGTCATTTGGGACGAAGATAGTCGAGGACCACGTTACACCTATTGAGTATAGTAGGGCGTATTGTAGAGGTATCAGTGGGGAGTCCAGTCGAATTTATCAGTGCATTAGTTTTTCTATCTATATTGGGTATTGAATATGGCAGTGGGTCCCTGTTCTTGGGAAGATCCATGTGATGGAACGTCGGTTGATGAGTCGAGGTGGGGGAGTATGATGATCGTGGTCCAGTCTATGGGTCAGTGATATTATTGGACAGTTGAGTTGTTTGGTTTTGGATTGGTACGAGACTTGGAACGACTAGAGGCAGTCGTGACGAGAAGCTCTTGAGGACTTCATCTGAGGTTCAGAGTATATGAGATCGATTGATTTCCTTAAAAGGGATTATCGGGCGTTGTGTAGCACTTTCCAGGGGCAGGTGCGTTATTGCTAGTGAAAATAGTTCGTGAGATTGTTGATGTATCAGATAGTGATGGTTCAAATCCTGAGTGGGGGAGAACCGGGTGGTTTATTAAGAGAATCACAGATGTGTGCAAGAGCGGTTAGGGGTTGGATACAGAAACCTGTGACTTGAATTCATGAGATCAGGGTCATTGGTGATCAAGGAAAGGTGCAGGACGGGATAATGCATGTGGTATATGTTTGAGAAAAGGATGGGTGTCTCCGCGGCAGGAGGTCAATGGTCAGGAATCTGGTGGTGGCCAGAGTCGTTTTAAGTGGAAGAATCGTAATGATGGTATGGGCAGTTGAGAACTTCTAGGTTGAAATATGGGTGGAGGATTGTTGAGTAGCCGACTCCTGGGCTGGGATGCGTATTCTTGCTTGGATTTTGAGCAGTAGTGAAAAGGGTTTTGGAGGATCATCAGTGTGTTCTGAAGGGTTAGAGCCTTCCTTGTATTCCAATTGAGTGCTTGGATACACTGACTTGCGCATTGAGTAAAATAGGAAATTATTATGGGATTCAGAGGAAATGTATTGATGTATATGTATGGTGCTAGGAATGCAGGAATTAGTGGTAGGGGCAGGACATTGTGGTGCTCTGTTATGGTGTTCCGTGATTTTCGCGTTTAGCGTCCCGATTTCGAAGTTATTTAGAGTCTTGGGTTTAAGTCGACGGGTGATGTATCATGTATCTACGATTCCAGTGGGAGCCCTTCGTGTATTGTCATAAAGAGGGACTATTTAAGGAAGTGGATCTCCGCAGAGATATGTTATGTGTTATCGCGGTTGCCGCCAGAGTCTGTAATGCATATCAGGGCAAGTGTGTGTGTAACTACCTATGAGTAGTGAGCTTAGTGTGGCATTGTAATGAGAATGAGAGTATAGGGTGAAGCTATGGGTAGCCGTAGTATTCACCAGTCAGAGGGAGTTGTGATGCTACGGGGAGCTGTAGTACTCACACGTTAGAGAGAGAGAGAGAGAGTAGTGAAGCTACGAGGAGCCATAGTATTCACTATTCAGAGCGTGTTGTGATGCTACGGGGAGCCGTAGTACTCACAAGTCAGAGGGAGGGAGTCGTGGTACTACGAGGAGCCGTAGTACTCACTAGTTAGTTGGCGTTGTGATACTACGGGGAGCCGTATTATCACTAGTCAGAGGCTACCGTAATGTTGCGGGAAGCCATAGTGCCCACTAGTTGGCTAGAGATTATGATGATGGAGTGTTCTCCGATGAGTGCATGATGCAGAAAAGTTTTAGGCTTGAGTAGCCCTAGTGTTGAGTTTATGGAGGCAGTGGTTAAACCGGGGCAAGACTGGAGTCTCCGTCTCTGTCGAGAAGGGTCAGCATGGCGCGCGGGAGAATATGCGCAGCAGACGCCAGAGGTTAGAGCTAAGTCGATCTTTGGTTGGATTGTACTTTATATGAAAAAGGGAATTTTGTGACTTGCGTGTTGCTGGGTCGTGATGGTAGTCACGGGGAGGAAGTTAGTGAGATATTTTGGATCATGTTATGTGTGACCCTTGGAGGTTCGGCTGTGGGGCCAACAGCTGACCTGGTGATCAGTATCGAAGAAGAATATGAGAAATGAGCTAGAGTTTGCCATAGGTGATGTCTGTGGACACTTCGGAATGAGCGAACGATTCAGACGCTCGAGGATATGCTTCAGGCATGTGTATTAGATTTCGGGAGGGGGAATTGTGGCCTGTAATTGCTCTTGGCAGAGTTTTGCTACAACAATAGCCATCATTAGTGCATCGGTATGCCACCCTTTTGTGCTGTTGTAGGGAAGGAGGTATTGGACCCCATTTGTTGGGGAGAGGTAGGGAAACGTGTGATGGGAAGTACAGAGATTGTGCTTCAGACATCAAAGCATGTATAACAGGTCAGGCAGAGGTTGTTGACCGCTCAGAGTCGCTAGAAGAGTTATGCGAACAGGCGTCGATCCTAGCTTGAGTTCCAAATCAGCGACTTTGTGGTCCTAAAGGTCTCTCCTTGGAAAGGAGTGATTCGATTCAGGAAGAGGGGCAAGTTGGGGCCCCCGATATATTGGTCCATTCCGGGTGGTCGCGAAGGTAGGCAGGGTAGCCTATCGTTTGGAGTTGCCAGCAGAGTTCGGGCAGATCCACGACACTTTCCACGTGTCGCAATTACGGAAGTGTATAGCTTACGAGTCGATGGTAGTGCCATTAGAGGACATTCAGGTGGATGCGAGCTTGAACTACGCAGAGAGACCAGTCGCAATTATGGACCGGAAGGTCAAGGTTCGGAGGAGCAAGGAGGTACCCTTGGTTGTGGTTCAGTGGCAACATCGGAAGGGGTTCGAGATGACTTGGGAACCGTAGCGTGAGATGCGTGAGCAACATCCGGAGTTATTTGCAGAGCGAGACTTCGAGGGAGAAGTCTAGTTCTAGTGGGGGAGAATTGTAACAGCCTGAATTCCCAGGTATTATTCATTCTTATATTTTTGGTATTTTGTGAGGAGACTCGGCGAGTTGGAGCTCAAACTCGCCAAGTAGGATCGCGATTTTGGATGCGGGTTCGCGTCTGGACTTGGCTAGTCCACGCTATTTAATGAAACCCTAATTCTCCGGGTTTGGAGCCTATTTAAGGGCACTTATAGCTTCCCATTGCGGCTACCAGTCCCTTGAGAGAACCCTAAGAGAGATAATTCATTTTGGGATAGAGGAAGTCACTTTTGGGCCTTTGTATTCCTTGTTTAGCAAGAGGAAGGTGGCAAGAGCAAGGAGCAGGTGAGATTCCAGTAGATCCAGAGTCCAGAGGCTTCATTTTGAGGTAATGGTTCGAATCTCCTTCAGTTTTAGGGTTGATCTTTAGAGTTAGGGTTTTATAACCCCTTTGGAGAGTGATTATGTGAAGCAAATGGTCCCTCTTCGAGTTTGTGCCTTGGATCTGGACTCAAAGAGGTCCAGAGACCTTAACCATTGGAGCTTTTTGGGTTATTATGGAGTCATTGGACCTAGGTGGTTATTTTTGGGACCAAATCTCCTTTTGATGCCTTGTGGGGGTTATACAAGCATCAAGTTTCTAACTTTACGTGACATTCATGCTTGGGAAAGCCTGATCTATGGTTTGGGAAAGCAGATCTGACCTCAGAAGGTCAATAGAGTTTGTGCATGGCATAACTCGCCGAGTTGTTCTTGAGACTCGGCGAGTAGGGTTGGGGTTTCACGTACAGTGTTGAGCGAGTAGACTCGCTGGGTTGGGGTTTGATCCAGTGAGTCAGGGAGAGTCAATATGGGGTTGAGTCAAGCCGGAACTTGCCGAGTTGTTCTTGAGACTCGGCGAGTTGAGTCGTGGTTGCCCCACCATTCATGCCAGGTGGAACTCGTCGAGTTAGGGAAGTACTCGACGTGCCAAGAGAGGATCTGAGGGAGTCAGTGAACGCGTATAGACTCATCGAGTCGCTTTGGTGCGCTCGCCGAGTCCGGTCAAAGTGGACCGTTGACCAGAGTTGACCCGTGTTGACTTGATAGGGTTAGTCAACCTTAGTTGTAAAAGTGTTAATTAGAGATATATTGTCTCACTATACTTTACCTTGAGTAGGTAACCAGAGTTATATGACAGAGTATTTGTATGCTATGTGTGTTATGTGTTGTACTGCATTATTTCTATGTGATTTATGTTGTGCATGTTTACAGAGTTAGGACCGGAAGGTTCCCAGAGTTAGAACCTGAGGGTTCACAGAGTTTGGGTGCACGGACCCACAGTGTTATAGCCTCGAGTGGCTAATATGTGTTATGTGTGGTATTTTGGGGAACTCACTAAGCTTCATGCTTACAGTGTTTTATGTTATGTGTTTCAGGTTTCTTTCAGGATCACGGAACTGCACCGGCTTGATTGTACACAACAGCGAAAGAGTCATATTTTGAGGATCCTGGTTTATTATGCAAGTGAAAACAGAGTTATGTTTTGTAATTTAATTATGAATGAGATTTTAAGAAAAGTGTTTTAAAAGTTAAACCATTATGTTTAAATGAAAAATTGTTTTGAAATTTACGGCGTTACACTTCACTTCCTCCACCTTCTCTAATTGTTCACCTTGACCCACAAGTTCAAAGGCTTGAAAAGTTCAAGCTCACTCAAGCCCTTTTGGCAAGTAAACACGAAGATGGGAAGCATGTGTGTACACACGTCTTAGAGATAAAGTCACACATTGATAGGTTAAGGATGTTGGGTGTCGATATCTCATAAATGTTGGCTGTTGACTGGGTTCTTCAGTCACTTCCTAATTCATATAGTGAGTTCGTAAGAGAGTACCATACGATGGTTCACGACGTGACCCTCATTGATTTTACCTATTTGCTTATTGCTGCTAAATCAATGATGATTTGGCGCACCGGTCAAGCAAACTTGATTGATCGATCAAACTCCCATACTTCATTGGACACTGACTACATTGGAAGTCCAGAAAGGACCGAGCATGAGATTGTCCCGTGTAATGTGCCAAATGAGTCCGTTTCTTTTATTGCCAAGAAAAGGGGCATTGGAGACGAAGTTGCCATGTTTAACTGAGAGATCTAAGAGATGGTAGAGTCAAGACGTATGGCTCTACTTCAGGTAAAATCTATTAACTAACTCTATAAGTTCCTATTTTTTGGTTCTTAATACATGATGTGATAAGATTACATTTTTATGTTTTGTAGGATCGAAAAAAAGAAAGGAAACTTAAAGAATAAGCGTGATGAATCTGATCACGATGAAATGGATTTCGATCGCTTGGATTCAAAGATCGGATTTTTGAGCTGCTACTTTAGAGTTAGGGTAGATTGCTAAGAAATATGTAATAGCATAGTTTTTCAGTTGAATTGCATTGTAAGGACAAGTTTTTCCGCAATAAAATAAATTTTGAGTTTTATCTTATTTATTTATCCTTACAATGGCGTGTATGAAAAATTGATGTTTGTGTATTTCTATTATTACCAAAATGGATTTGATTCTTAATTAAGTTATTTGTGGAAGTGTCTAGAGTTTACCAAATAGGGAGAGTTTCTCATCGCCCAAGTTTCAAGTAGATAGAAACTTGGAATCATACAACGTGTATTGTATGATGAATGAAAAACTTTCATAATTGGAAATTAGACGAATTCTTTGACAAAGTATCAATTGAAGGACTATGAGATCGAGTACACTAGGCCGTACGTTGATCAAGTCTACCACAAGAGTGACAAATATATTCGTCATGATTCACTAAAGTTTACTAAATATGGTTATACTTATAAGATTGAGTATAATTCTGAGTTAATTGAAAGAGTTTCAGTTAATAGCAGAACGAATAAGAAGAATCTAGTAGGCAGAAAGATAAAAGTTTCTCTATTCTAAGAAGAAGGGAGAGTAACTTTTATTATCTTTTATGATAAGTCTTAATGATTAAGAACCATGTCTCAATTGATCATCTAAAAGAGTCTTAGTGCACTTGCAGGTCTAAGAAGAGGAATCGAGAATTGTAGAAATGGTTAAATCAAGAAGTCAATCATACTTCGTTCCAATATCAAGTCTTAGAGTCAAGATTGTGAATTGAGTGAAAAGTATTAAGTAGGTTTATAACACTCATCAAATGTGGAATTTGGAAAAGTTTTCTCATTTATGCACATTTGAAATTGGTAAGTTGTGATGTCTTGGATAAGACAAAGACCAACTAGGACCAATTTTGTGAAATGTTTTGTCTTGATAAAAGCTACACTAACTCTTGAATATTTGTTTGTCAAGAAAAGTTTCTTGACAAGAGAATCTTACATGTCAAGGAGTAAGTGGGAGCCTTAATAGTCTTGAAAGGCTTCAAGAATAAATCAAGAACAAACCTAGTTGATCATCACTGGCGCACAACTTGAGGTTTATAACCTATCGTGGCTGGCATACTCTTGTTTCTATGCCATTCCAGTTGAGCTAAGTATGTATGTGAGTTCTATGAGTTCTCATTTGAATGTATAAAGGCAAGCACCTTGATCAATGGAAAGTACATTGATAGGTAAGGGTGACCTACTTAATAACCTAGAAGCAATGGTGGTCACTCGTGCTACCACGAGGCAAGAAATTAAGATTGAACAAGTTTAGTCCATCCGAGTTGGATTTGTCATAAACATTGTCTTATGATTGTGGTTTTGGAAAAATTCATATGGATAAGAACACATACACTATAAAATCTAAGTGACATAAGGTTTCCCTCCTTCATGAAAATGATTGTGAGGAAATGCTTTCATTAAGAGAGATTTTAAGGAGACAGCAGTTTTGTAAATTGTATTCTTAAATTCGATTATGATTACGGCATCCCTCTTCATAGTTCGAATTGTGAGATTTGGCAATTAGACACACATGTAAGCTTTCTAAGGAAAAGGCGTATGAAGTTAAGAAGCTTATATAAAGGCTTATCAAAGCATCAGGTATTAGAAATATGAACTTAAGGAATTCAGTAAGCATTGTCTTCTGGAAGTTCCATTGTTTTCTGAATACATATGAAAGCTAGTGGGAGCATAAGTGTTATGCCAATAAGGAAATAATCATCATGTTAGTGGGAGCATGATTATTATGCTAAGTATTGCAAGTTAGCAATATTAATTTTAGAAAACAAGAGTTATACTTTGCAAAGTTGCAAGGGTTGAAAAGTTGTTTTGCTATGATTAAGGGAGAGAATATTATACTTCATTTCAAATCTAAAGGCTTAGATTATGGAATTTTAATCAAATTTAGTCAAATATATATGAATGTTGTGTTGGAATGGTTCAACATGAGGAAATTCTATATAAGGAAAGGATAATTGCATTCTCAAATTTTGGTTATGATTACGGCATCCCTTTTCATAATAAAAATTGTGAGAACATGGCAATTACAAATATTGTAGCAAAAGACTGGTAAAGTATCACGTCTTTATATAAGACATTATGAATCGTGTCCCATATGCTTCGGGTATAGGATCGATTGCATATGAAATAATATTTGACCATTCTAAAATTTTCCAAATGCTCAGTGCTTTAAGAGGGAAAAGGGATTAGAATCGGTTTTGACTAAAATAATTAAACAACTGTCAAAGGATGATCCAAAGTTCGCCAAGGATTTGTTGCTTGTGAGTAGTTGGAAGTATAGTGTTGGATGGACCATATCGACATTATTGTGAATAGATAAGATTATATTAAGAATGAGTTGTTGTATGGAAAATATGGAAATGTTTCCATATTAGGAGTTGGAAATTAAGATTTTATGTCTAGATTAGAAGATTTTATGCAAAAAGGATGTTCAAAGGAATATGCTTTGAGTGAGAGACATCACATCTATAGAATTTTTTTGTAACAATTTCTGATAGAGTACTTAGTAGTTTCATTGGCCAAGTCTTGGTGACTTTTGTGCTATGACTTTACGAAGGGATCGTTGCATAAAATGTTAGAATCTAACATATTCTAGTAGTGGCAAGAACCTTGTGTTCTTACACTAACGATGAGGATTAGGAATTATTAAATGAGCATCATTGGAAAAGTTTTCAATTGATCTATTTCATAAAGTATGGACCATGCTCGAAGCATGGGAAAGCTATTGTTGAAATTCAAGTAATAAGTTGATTAGCTGAAACATTAAACAATTAATAGTGAGTAATCAATATGGTGTTTAAATAAAAGTGTTTTATTTACACTTAAAAGTTTTGGGGCCATATGGGATTATTATTTTGTTTCAATATTTTCATGTTTTGACTTCCAGAATAACAAGGTTATTCAAACCTCCACAGGCAGTCATACATTTGAAGTAGGTATGAAGCAAGATTGTCATGAATCCTTCTGTAGATTGTCTAAAGTGTTTAGACATAGCACAAGTTTGTTGCAGAGTTCATGAGTGCTTTAATAAGATTAGAGTATTGGATTAAACCTACGTTCACGTGAATCACTTCATGGATTGTATCACGAGTGATTGTGAGTCGATAATATTGTATATTCTTGAAACCGAGATGTGTGAGTTGTTATTTGTTGGTCGGTTGCACATTGATAATAAGAAAATGCACCAGTTACTTGGTGTTATAAACCTTACTGTTGTGTGTGATTCGATCAGTAAATGCAAGCGAGCATTTGAGTTGAGGTTTATCCATTCCTTTTCCCAAAGTTGGATAAATGTGATATCTGTGGGCCCCTCGATGATTTAGTGATGACACCTAAGCGCTTGGCCAAGCCGGGACTAAGTTGATGTGTTCAATTGTAGTCTGTTGTCAGTCGTCATAAATCGGAAGTTGGGAAACAGTATAGAGAGAATGATTCAAATTCATGTCTTGTGTCTATACGATATCTTGAGATTGGAGGAATATATGATCCCTTATCTAAAGGACACGCGTATCTGATAAGATCAGAGTTGACAGCGGCTTTTGAAAGCTACGATTGCTAATCAGGTTCTGAAGTTATGAAAAATAGTTATTAGACTTATCTAAGTGGGAGACTGTTGGATTAGTGTCTAAGTCCATAACTATTTTGGTATGTACTTGACCCGATTATGAGCATGGTCCTTTTGGGTTTCCTTCACCATAGCAATATGTAGGATTAATTAAGGAAAGAGAGGTTTAATTATGATTTATTCATATATTATAAGGATAATATATTAAAGGAGAAACCATACTGTTTAACTAATATTAGTCAAGAATTAATTAAGAATTAATTTTGTGACTAAAAGAGATTAATTAAACTTAGGGGACTGATGTGTATTTTTCATGCACTGGGTTTTTTATTTATAATTCCTAATTTATCGCATCTAAACCACACCTTACAGGCAGTGAACCCAATCGAGTATAGTATAGCTTTGATAAGCAAGGGTGTCGAACACAAAGGGAACGGTGGTAAATTAATTCAGAATATTTGGTTATAGGTTACAAAACACACGAAAGGAATAAATAAATGGTTTATTAAATCTCAAACGAACAATTAATTAACAAATCTTTATAAACTAACAGGGAAACAAATCTCTTCAGGTACTTTGGTTTAGATTAATTACACCTCAAAATCATAGACAATTGCGTACACAAATTCATTTATTCATGTTCACCGATTCCTAAAATGATTAGATTCGCGTTCACTTTTACTAATCCTTTAGCAAATAAGTTAATTCAAACAGTGATCAGTTGATTAAACTAACATGTTTCCTAGTATTCAGTTCGTATCAAGCAAGACTTGTAATAATAGTTAATCAAATTTGGTCATTCAATTAACCTCTTGTTGATGGTCATCACACAAGGCTCACACATTAACTTACTTATTTCCAAGTTAATCCTAGTTTCACATTCGCTATTCCTAGACTTATAATCTTGATGGTCATCAAAGTCATAAGATACAAGCAATCAAGCAGATGTTCATACAACTTAATTTACTTGACAATTAACAGCAAATAATTATCATTAACACATAAGGATCTTTTAACAAGCTTGGCAAGATAAATTAAACATAAACAAACAATTCAATATAGCAATTAATCCAATAATCAAGGTTTCATTCAATCATAAACACAAAGTAAAAGGTTTTTACACCTAAATCAGAAACTAAACACATAATAGTATCACTATGGAATGCTAAACATGGTCACGTTAACAACCCATATGATTACCGACATGTATCCACTCTTCAATCCTTCCGATCTCCGCTCCCGTTAGCTTAAAGGCCTTCCGGCCGCCTTCTAGACCCTCAAAACGGCTTAAAATAAGTTAATTATCGACTAAACTAGGTTAGAAGTCGAATCCCCCTCTCTGGTTAGCTGATAATCGCTTTTTGTAACGCTTGAAACCGACTTACATACCCTGGGCGTAAGTTGTATTACGTTGGGCGTACTGGGAATTATGTCGCGATGAGGAAATCTGGATGCAGGCCGTTACGCTGGGTGTAACCTTATCTACGATGGGTGTAATCCGTCTGTGGCATTTACGCTAAGCGTACTTAGCAATTACGCGGGGCGTAATTGACTCCTCCAACATCTTTTCTTTCTTTTAGCTTTTAAGCCCTAATTGCGCTCCAGTCTTTTCTTTTGCGCTCTATTGACAACTAATAGCTGCAAATCATAATTCAAAGTATTATAAGTACTTTTTAGTTCTAAAAGAGAATAATAAAGGCTAAAATATTAAGATATACTGTATAAATATATATATATATCAATACACATATCAGGGACTGAAGTTGTAATTATAAGATAATTACAATTGGGCTATGGATCACCTAATAATATATAGGTTGGATGAATTTTATGGGAAGCCCATAGGGAATTCGTCCAAGGGATATATTAAAGGAGTCCATGGGCTACTTAGGGCTTAAGCAGTCAGATAAGGGTTTCCTAGCTGTAAACCCTAATAGCCTACATGTATATAAACGGTCCTTATGCTCCAAAAACGTGGCTAAGTATTCCTTAAGGGTTCCTAGCCATTTTTGGTGCCTCCTCTCTCCTTCCTCTTCATCCAAGTTGCTTAGTAGTGTTTGTGACTCCTTTAGAGGTGCAACACTTGAGGCACTAAGCTTTCTGAAGCCAAGGATTGATTGTTATTGCTATATAACAATCAAAGGTAAGATCTAAACACTAATTTCAGTTATAGTTTATTAGATCTAGGGTTTATGGCTTTGGATAATCAATTGCATGTTCATTAGACAGACTAGATCCAAAGCTATTATGGTTTGCATGTACACCATAGGATTAATGTATTGCTCGAAACCCATCATATAGTTGATCAGACTATATTTATCCTAAATATGATTACATAACTATCCTGGTTTAACTGTAGTGTCCAACATCCAAATACTTTTGTAGAGTTCTTACTATGACATTGTTTCTTGTATATATGCATGTTAGTATACTTCTTATAAAATACTTAGATTTTAAAAGTATACTTATAGTCAGAGCGCTTTAGCCCCATAGCATTTATAGTTTGTATATCTTTTATGAATTGATATAATGAGTTCACCATAAACAATGCTCTAATACCAATTTGTTACACCCCCAAACTGGAATGGCGAGAAAAGTTTGGGGGCGAACGACGTCATGTACAGTATCACAACAATGCATAATAGTAATCAAAGTACAACAACAACCATTGTTTTTCCAAAGTTATAAGTTTTAGATATGCGTTCAAAACATAGTGTATATGATACCAAAATACAAGTTTAAAAGACATGAGTTTATAGATCTCCGTCTTCTCAAAAGTTGTGCCTGTACTTGTCTTAGTGTTTCCCTGATAATACAAGTAGTTTGTCAACAATTAAGTTGGTGAGTTCATAAGTATATTTCTAATTGAAATCTGTTTTCTTGCTCCTTGATATTGTAAACATGTATTTCCCATAAAATCCTATATTTATTGCTGTAGTATTTTGTAAGAAAAACATGTGAAAGTTATTGTACTCTCAAGTAGTAAAATGTAGTTTAGTTCTCATAAAACCATGAAAACTATGTTTTCTCTGTGCTGACATAGTGTTATGTTCTTGTACTAATATGCAACTGATGTATTTGTAATTGGCTAGTATAACTATAATTTGTAAAATACTGTGTTATAGTTTTATAATTAAATAAAACTATGTGAAGTTTAATTATTCATACACTAATCATTTTATTCAATACCAAATTGTGAGTTATTATAACAATACTAGATGACCTATGATCGCTTGAATACGACGTTCTTCAGGCTTCGTAATTGGTTAGACATTTGTCACCACAGGCATGCCTGCCAAACTGTAGCTAGCAGTTCAGGTGTGAGATTGTCAGTCCAATATAAATGTATATACAAGTGTCGCGCTGTAACGCCCGGATTTCAGGGCTAAGAATTTTTGTCAATTTAATATTCTAGGTCAACTATTGTAACTCTTTTTGAAGTAATAAATATGAAATATTTGAGTATTATGTGAATTATGCGTGTTTATGTGTTTATTATTTAATTATAAATCTATAATTAATAAAGAATAAAAATGAGTGTCAAAATTAAAGTGTGAGATAATCCCAATATCTCTACACAAAGTTGTAGAATATGTCTCAAGGTTTCCATAGATATAAAGAATGCCGAAATCCGAGCTATAACGAAGAAGTTATGACCCGCCGAAGTTTTACGGCAAAACCGACACGGCACCAGGAGACGTAAATAGTGAATATACGATAGAAGACTTTTTAGCCTTAGCAATCTAAACAAAAGTCGTAGAATATGTTAAACTAAGAACATCGATAAAAAGAACGCCCAAATCTGACTTCGTATGAAGAAGTTATGATTTTTCTAAGATTCGGCTTAGCAGTGCACGACCCGAAACTCGAATTTTAGTTCGAGCGGTTTTTGGCTTACGCGACCTAAATGAGAGTTGAAGATCTCATTCATAGGAACTCAACAGTAAAAAGACAGACGAAAACGGAGTCCGTATGAAGGAGTTATGAACTCTTCGCGGTCATTTAACAGTCTAAACGCCTCCTACTGTTAAATTTGATATCGGTCAAGAATTAGCCGACGGAGTCTAAACGAAAGTTGTAGATCTTGATTTTACCTACGCGTGGATATAAAGAACGTCGAAAACGGAGCTCGTATGCGAAAGTTATGATTTTTCTAAGTTTGAGGGCTGACACGTGATAGGGGTGACGTGGCACCACCAGAATTGGACACGTGGCACCACCAGAAGGCCACCACATGGACCAACTCGGCGAGTAGGTCCCCCCTACTCGGCGAGTCCAGCAGAATCCTCCCCTATAAATAAGGTGCCGGGTTCCCTCATTTCCTCACCCCTCACCCCTCTTCTTTCTCTCTCTAAACTCTCTCTCTAAGCTCCCTAACCCCCCTAAAAGCCTAGGTAAACCCCCTAGCACCCGAAGGAAGCCCCGAGGCTCCCGGAGTCCCGAGAAAAGAGCCTTTCGGCTTGGGAACGCTGCTCCAGTGAAGCTCGGTTTTCGAGAAAAACCCACTGTAAGTGAGCTGTACCTATCCTATCTTTAGTTTAGCTTATGTTTTAATATAGGAATGTTATTAGGTCCTTAAAATAATTATTTGGGCTATTATTATGAGTTATATTAAGTGTTATTAACACTTATATAATAATAATAATAGTCAGACAATTAATTTGTCACGGTTATCATTAGACTAAACCCTAGTGGTATCGATACTAGGTTTTATCGAAGGAATATCATTTTGAGAGTAGCGAAGCGCTGTCCGAGTGTTGAGTCACCACCTAATCAGGTGAGTGCATAGTTACTTTCAAATTACACATAGATATGAAGTATTTTATATAAATTACGTGCTATGTGTGCATATTATCTGAATACTTGCTATCTATGCTAGATGAACGTTGTTATACATGTTTTCAATGATTTAAACTTTATATGTATTTTATATCTACGAAAATGTTGGGGTAAAACATGGGTAGATGTAATAGGTGATGTGTGATAAAATGATGAGAGGCCTCGATGTTGTTGTTGTTGTTGATCCAGTCATCTAGCGGAGTATAGATGACGACCACGGACTCTTCTAGACAGTCCAGTGGAACACTAGCAGGCTCGCAACATGTAGGTGTTGTGAACGATGTGTTCACCTGTGTACTCCATCCCCCACATGGTTGCCTATTAGGACATTTATTGCTGAGGAATCCCCTTAGCAGTAGTGTCTGTCCCGATGATGATCCTTAGGCTAGGTCCCTTATGATAGGTGTTTAGGGACGAAAAGTGAGGATAACTGGAACGGGTAATCGGGTTATTGTTGATTGATGAAATTAATAAATTATTTATTATGGGTTGAAAACCCTATGTGCTCACCAGGCTCCCAAGCCTGACCCAGTCAATTTTATGTATTACAGGTAGTGGCGCATGAGCATAGGTGTGATGTTTTGGACGAGGGATTACGGATATAGGCCTGTAGATATGAAATAATGTAGTAAGGCTTATATTGTACTGTTTATACTTTTGATCTGTACGAACATGACGTCCCGAGTGTTTTAATGAAATACATTTCTATGGAAATGCTTTTGATAAATCTTTATCATATTATTGTTTTGGGACAAATTCTGCAACCCTTTTATTAAAAGATAACTCTGATTTTGAAATAAAGTATAAACAAAACCGGTCTTTTCTGGCCGTGATTTTGGGGATGTCACAGTTGATATTAGAGCATTAGTTTAAGCGAACTAGGAATTTGTAGGATTTCTAGACTTCAACTTAGAATGCTAAGCGATGATTGTGAGGTGTGAGCACTAGCTTATTTTAGGAATTGTGCCTAAAATGCTTATATGTGCTAAATGCTTTATGCATGATATGCTGTTATTTTGTTCGGATCTATGGTCTGTTGCCGACCGGATCTGGAAACCTTATGTGTTTAGGATTCTAAACGTACGACTACGATATTAGAACTAGCATGTAAACGTTTCGGAGTGATAAGGACGATTTAAAACTTCTCTCCTAAATAAAGATCTGAATTCACCTTATTCGGTGTATAGATCAAGATGGCAAGGACCCGTAGCGGAAACGTGAACGCAAATGGAGGTAGGAACCAACCCCCAGTAGTTCAGCAAATACCTATTGTTGAAGAAGTTGCACCTGAGCCAGTTACCATGGCTGGAGTTCAAGCCATGATCCAGGCGATGCTAGCTGAACAAAGGGAAGAAATGAGACGGATGCTCCGCGAGAATAGGGACGAACCTACCATACATGTTGAACCGACGGAGCCAGTTCCCGAGCCATCTGAGGATGGGAACTATAGCCGTCAAGTGAGTCAAATAGGGACTCAAGGTGAGCAAAGGGATGGCCCAGAAGGGAGAAACAACAAGGATGGGCGGATGTACAAAAATTTATTGGGTGCAAAACCACCAAGTCTCTCAGGAAGCCCAAAGCCTGTTGAGATTATGGACTGGATCTTCGAGATGGAGATGGTGTTTGAGAGCTGTGACTGCAACGAGAAGCAGAAGACTGTCTTCGCTGTGAGACAATTGAAAACTGGAGTCTTGAGTTGGTGGAAGCTATTGGCAGATACGATGCCACGAGGAGAAGCCCAGAAAATGTCATGGGATGAGTTCTTGGAACAACTGAAGGCACAGTACTGTTCAGAGATAGACCTGATTGATCTGTACAATGAGTTCCAAAATTTGAAGAAGGGGAGAATGAGCATCGATGACTATGCTGCTGCATTTACGGAAAAGATGAAGTTGTTTCCATACCTAGTGCCAACCGAACTTTCTAAAATTGAGAAATTCGCAAACGGACTGCCGGCTGACTTTGGCCCAACAGTCAAGATGGCAACCACTCTGAAATCAGCTGTTCGAGCAGCTAAGAATGTGGAGACCCAACAAAAGGAAAGAGGTATGGAAAGGGCTGAGGTCGGTGAGAAACGGAAGTTCGATGGATCCTCGAAGTCCAACAAGAAGAGTAGATTCTCGAAACCTGGTTCAAGAGGAGGAGGATCAGAAGCAAAGTGGTGTGACAAGTGCAAGAAGAAGCACTTTGGGAAGTGTGATGGAGGGGTCACTTGTTACAAATGCGGAAAGCCTGGGCACTATGCTAATGAATGCACCCTTAACCAGAAGGCCTGTTATGGGTGTAATGAAGAAGGGCACATTTTGAAGGACTGCCTGAAGAAGAAGGAGGCAGGAAGACCCAACATACCACCGAAGCCGAAGGCAAGAGCCTTCCAGATGACGCTCGAGGCTGCAAAGGAGGCAGCAGACGTCGCTTCAGGTACCTTTCTTGTAAATATTTTGCCTGCAAATATACTGTTTGATTCCGGAGCCAACTACTCCTTTGTGTCGCATAAATTTAGTGCGAAATTAGCATTACCTGTAGAAAAACTAGATAATGCCCTGATTGTAGAAGTTGCCAGTGGCAAATTCGTACCTGTTAGTAATCGTATTAGGAACATCGTCATTGACCTAAACGGAAACGAATTCCATGAGGAACTATTACCCATAGAGTTAAACGGTTTCGACATCATTTTGGGTATGGATTGGCTTAGCGCCAACGATGCCGAGATATTATGCCGAAAGAAGATAGTTAGGATAAACCCACCCGGAAAGGAATCATTTATGGTGTATGGGGACAAACGCAGAGTGAGTTCTGGAATCATCTCCTTGATAAAAGCCAGGAAATGTTTGTCCACGGGATGTGCATCGTACATGGCATTCGTAATCGATGCTAAGAAAGAAAAGAAAAAGGTGCAGAATATACCGGTTGTGTGCGATTATCCGGAAGTCTTTCCCGAAGATCTTCCCGGATTACCACCTGATAGGCAAGTAGAGTTTCGTATAGACTTATTACCAGGAACAACACCGATAGCAAAGGCACGTTACCAATTAGCACCGACGGAGATGAAGGAGCTCATGACGCAACTTCAGGAGCTGTTGGACAGCGGTTTCATTCGACCTAGTTCATCACCCTGGGGAGCTCCAGTGTTATTCGTGAAGAAGAAGGACGGAAGCATGAGGATGTGCATAGACTACCGAGAGTTGAATAAGGCAACGGTGAAGAACAAGTATCCATTGCCGATGATTGATGACCTATTCGATCAGCTGCAAGGTTCAAGCTACTTCTCAAAGATCGATCTTAGGTCAGGATATCATCAGCTGAAGGTGAGAGAGCAGGATATTGAGAAGACTGCATTCAGAACAACATATGGACACTACGAGTTCTTGGTTATGTCATTCGGACTAACCAATGCTCCCGCAGCATTCATGGATTTGATGAACAGGGTTTGTAAACCATTCCTCGATAAATCCGTGATAGTGTTCATCGACGACATTCTCATCTACTCGAAAAGCCAGGAGGAGCACGGCAAGCATCTACGAGAAGTGTTGGAGGTGTTAAAGAAGGTGAAGCTTTTTGCAAAGTTCTCCAAATGCGACTTTTGGATACGGGAAGTCCAATTCTTGGGTCATGTTGTTAACCAAGAAGGAATAATGGTTGACCCCGCCAAGATCGAGGCTGTAATGAAGTGGGAACGTCCGAAGAGTCCCACGGAGATTCGAAGCTTTCTAGGATTAGCCGGATATTACCAACGATTTATCCAAGGCTTTTCTTCAATAGCTGCTCCATTAACAGCTTTGACCCATAAAGGAGCTACATATACATGGAGTGAGAAACACGATGAGGTGTTCGAGAAGCTAAAGAAGAAGTTATATGAAGCACCGATACTTTCTCTACCCGATGGAGTCGAAGATTTCGCAGTTTATAGTGATGCATCTGGAGTCGGGTTGGGTTGTAATCTGACCCAAAGAGAAAAGGTGATAGCATACGCATCTCGACAATTGAAAGAGCACGAAAATAACTACCCCACTCATGATCTGGAGTTGGCAGCGGTAGTATTTGCCTTAAAGATATGGAGGCATTACCTCTACGGCACTAAGTGCAAGCTCTTCACTGATCATAAGAGTCTCCAGTATCTCTTTAATCAAAAGGAGTTGAACATGAGGCAACGACGTTGGCTAGAACTTCTCAAGGACTACGACTGTGAGATACTTTACCACCCGGGTAAAGCAAATATTGTTGCTGATGCTCTCAGTCGGAAAGTCAATCTTGAAAGGAAAAGGCCAGGAGCATTAAGAATTGAAGTCGTCTCGACGATTGTGGAATGTATCAGGAAAGCTCAAGAAGAAGCTTTAGAAAAGAATGACCGAAAGAAAGAACGTTTGGGAAAAACGTTAATGTTCGGTACGAACAGTCGAGGACTGAAGGTATTCCAAGAACGAATTTGGGTCCCTAAGACGGGCGGAATAAGAGATCTTCTAATGGAAGAAGCACACAAGACCATGTACTCGATTCATCCCGGTAGCACTAAAATGTATAGGGACCTAAAACCCTACTACTGGTGGCCGACGATGAAGCTCGATGTTGCGAAGTATGTGGCTGAGTGCGTAACATGTGCGAGGGTTAAGGCACAACATCAGAAACCGTATGGGAGTTTAGAACCTTTACCTGTACCCATGGGTAAATGGGAAGACATCACCATGGATTTTGTGACTAAACTGCCCAGAACGAAGAACGGACACGACATGATTTGGGTAGTCGTGGATCGTTTCACCAAGAGTGCACACTTCATAGCAGCCAACGAGAAGTGGTCTATGGATAAGCTCGCAAATGCTTACGTGAAGGAAATTGTAAGACTTCACGGTGTCCCTCTTACGATTGTGTCAGATCGTGATAGTCGTTTCACGTTGAGGTTTTGGAGGAGTCTACAAGAGGAGTTGGGTACAAAGTTGTGTTTGAGTACTGCTTACCATCCGCAAACTGATGGTCAGAGCGAAAGAACGATTCAGACGTTGGAAGATATGCTGAGAGCATGTACCCTCGAATTCCAAGGGAATTGGGACGAACACTTACCTCTAGTAGAATTTTCCTACAACAATAGTTTTCACTCGAGCATCAAGATGGCACCTTATCAAGCCTTGTATGGACAGAAGTGTCGTACGCTGTCTTGTTGGCTTGAAGCCGGAGAGAAGCAGTTTATGGGCCCCGATATGGTCCATGAGACTGCTGAGAAATTGAAGGTGATTAGGGAAAGAATGTTAGCAGCTCAGGATCGTCAGAAGAGCTATGCTGACAAGTAAAGAAGACCGATAACCTTTGAAGTTGGGGATTCCATTTTGCTTAAAGTCTCACCGTGGAAGGGACTTATACGATTTGGGAAACGAGGAAAGTTGAGTCCAAGGTTTATTGGACCGTTCAAAGTTCTTCAGAAGATTGGGAACCAAGCTTACAAGCTGGAATTGCCCGTTGAACTCAATGGTATTCATATCACCTTCCATGTGTGTTATTTGAGGAAATTCATGGGAGATGTTCCCGACATAATTCCAATTTCAGAGTTAAGGATGGATGAGAATAAACGGCTGATTGAAGAGCCTGAGGCAATTGTTGACCGTAAGACTAAGAAGTTACGACGCAAGATGGTAGACTTGGTGCTAGTCCGATGGAAACATTCGAATGGGCCAAATCTCACTTGGGAAACAGAGGATGACATGATGAATCGCTATCCACATCTGTTTGCTGATGCATGATTCCGAGACGGAATCATCCTAAGGGGGAGAGAATTGTAACGCCCGGGTTTCAGGGCTAAGCATTTTTGTCAATGTAATAGTCTAGGTCAACTATTGTAACTCTTTTTGAAGTAATAAATATGAAATATTTGAGTATTATGTGAATTATGCGTGTTTATGTGTTTATTATTTAATTATAAATGTATAATTAATAAAGAATAAAAATGAGCGTCAAAATTAAAGTGTGATATAATCCCGATATCTCTACACAAAGTTGTAGAATATGTCTCAAGGTTTCCGTAGGTATAAAGAATGCCGAAATCCGAGCTATAACGAAGAAGTTATGACCCGCCGAAGTTTTACGGCAAAACCGGCACGGCACCGGGAGACGTAAATAGTGAATATACGATAGAAGACTTTTTAGCCTTAGCAATCTAAACAAAAGTCGTAGAATATGTTAAACTAAGAACATCGATAAAAAGAACGCCCAAATCTGACTTCGTATGAAGAAGTTATGATTTTTCTAAGATTCGGCTTAGCAGTGCACGATCCGAAACTCGAATTTTAGTTCGAGCGGCTTTTGGCTTACGCGACCTAAATGAGAGTTGAAGATCTCATTCATAGGAACTCAATGGTAAAAAGACAGACGAAAACGGAGTCCGTATGAAGGAGTTATGAACTCCTCGCGGTCATTTAACAGTCTAAACGCCTCCTACTGTTAAATTTGAGATCGGTCGAGAATTAGCCGACGGAGTCTAAACGAAATTTGTAGATCTTATTTTACCTACGCGTGGATATAAAGAACGTCTAAAACGGAGCTCGTATGCGAAAGTTATGATTTTTCTAAGTTTGAGGGCTCACACGCGATAGGGGTGACGTGGCACCACCAGAATTGGACATGTGGCACCACCAGAAGGCCACCACATGGACCAACTCGGCGAGTAGGTCCCCCCTACTCGGCGAGTCCAGCAGAATCCTCCCCTATAAATAGAGGTGCCGGGTTCCCTCATTTCCTCACCCCTCACCCCTCTTCTTTCTCTCTCTAAACTCTCTCTCTAAGCTCCCTAACCCCCTAAAAGCTTAGGTAAACCCCCTAGCACCCGAAGGAAGCCCCGAGGCTCCCGGAGTCCCGAGAAAAGAGCCTTTCGGCTCGGGAACGCTGCTCCAGCGAAGCCCGGTTTTCGAGAAAAACCCACTGTAAGTGAGCTGTACCTATCCTATCTTTAGTTTAGCTTATGTTTTAATATAGGAATGTTATTAGGTCCTTAAAATAATTATTTGGGCTATTATTATGAGTTATATTAAGTGTTATTAACACTTATATAATAATAATAATAGTCAGACAATTAATTTGTCACGGTTATCATTAGACTAAACCCTAGTGGTATCGATACTAGGTTTTATCGAAGGAATATCATTTTGAGAGTAGCGAAGCGCTGTCCGAGTGCTGAGTCACCACCTAATCAGGTGAGTGCATAGTTACTTTCAACTTACACATAGATATGAAGTATTTTATATAAATTACGTGCTATGTGTGCATATTATCTGAATACTTGCTATCTATGCTAGATGAACGTTGTTATACATGTTTTCAATGATTTAAACTGTATATGTATTTTATATCTACGAAAATGTTGGGGTAAAACATGGGTAGATGTAATAGGTGATGTGTGATAAAATGATGAGAGGCCTCGATGTTGTTGTTGTTGATCCAGTCATCTAGCGGAGTATAGATGACGACCACGGACTCTTCTAGACAGTCCAGTGGAACACTAGCAGGCTCGCAACCTGTAGGTGTTGTGAATGATGTGTTCACCGGTGTACTCCATCCCCCACATGGTTGCCTATTACGACATTTATTGCTGAGGAATCCCCTTAGCAGTAGTGTCTGTCCCGATGATGATCCTTAGGCTAGGTCCCTTATGATAGGTGTTTAGGGACGAAAAGTGAGGATAACGGGAACGGGTAATTGGGTTATTGTTGATTGATGAAATTAATAAACTTATTTATTTTGGGTTGAAAACCCTATGTGCTCACCAGGCTCCCAAGCCTGACCCAGTCAGTTTTATGTATTACAGGTAGTGGCGCATGAGCATAGGTATGATGTTTTGGACGAGGGATTACGGATATAGGCATGTAGATATGAAATAATGTAGAAGGCTTATATTGTACTGTTTATACTTTTGATCTGTACGAACATGACATCCGAGTCTTTTAATGAAATACATTTCTATGGAAATGCTTTTGATAAATCTTTATCATATTATTGTTTTGGGACAAATTCCGCAGCCCTTTTATTAAAAGATAACTCTGATTTTGAAATAAAATATAAACAAAACCGGTCTTTTCTGGCCGTGATTTTGGGGATGTCACACGCGCTATCCCTCCAAGAGACTCTGATTATAATTTCAGGACTTATTGGGTACTTAGAAAAGTATATGAAGGTTGTCTCACAAATGATATATTGATGATCATGTGCAGAATATTGAAACGTTACTTTGTAATAAATATACTGTAAGTAAGTTTCATAAACTATATTTAATGTAGTTTATATGTTTCTTTTCAGTAAAATACTCTGCTTGTTTTCTATGATCTACTATGATTGTTTCCTGTAATGTACTCTGTTTGTTTTCTATAATGTACTATGTTTGTTTTCTGTTATCTGAACCTTGAATTCAATGAATAAGTTCCCTAAACTATACCTATTATAGTTTAAGTGTTTGTTTTACCATAATGAAAACCTTTGTTAACTTTGGTAAAATCTATAATATTGTTGTTCTATGTGATCCACTGTGTGTACTCAGATAGTATAAAACAGTTTGAAAATCATTTTATATTTATATAATTGTGATTAATTAGACCTTCGAATAAATAACTTTACCCCAAGCCCACAACCAAACAAGGAACAGTAAATGGGGTCAAATTACATATTCTAAATCTTTTGAATCCAAATTATATAATTTACACATATATAAATATGTAATTTTTTTATAATTATAACAATTTAAAAACATTAAAAACATTTTAGGTATTAACACAACTTTTATTGTGTTTCACTTGTACCCCCCCCCCCCCCCCCCTAAAACAGTTAAAAATCATAAATATGTAGGGGGTACTCACCTTTTGTGAGTGATTCGATTGGAGGTTTGATTTAGTATGTTTTCCAAAAAGTTAGATCCCGAGGCAAAACGAATCCTATAAGCATTTAATGTAATATATATATATATATATATATATATATATATATATATATATATATATATATGATATATATGTATATGTATACTTTTAGTGAATATATTCACGTGTATGATAAGGAAATGGACTAATTTTTAAGTTTAACTTACAAATAAGAGTGTTAGAAGCAAAATGGATGGCTGATTGGAGTTTATGGCCAGAAGAGGTTGAAATTCTTGGGTTCCCAGCTACCTTCAAGTATGTGTTCTTGGTGAAAGCAAGAAGATTCAAGGGTTTTCGGCCCAAATTATGGAGATTGGAAGTGTTTTTAAGTTGATTACAAGATCAAGGTATGATCCTTGCAAGATTCTAAGTTGAATTCAAGAGAATTTCACATGAAATTCATGAAAGGAAGAAGTTTCTCATGTTCTGGAGGAGAGAGGAGGATTTTTGGTTGATGATACTTGAGAGAGGATCTTGAGTTTTCGGCTAAGAATTTTAGAATGAAGGAAAACTCCTATATATACATAGGAGTTTTCGGATGCAAACACTTCCCGAAGAGATAAAATCCTCGGGTTTGCAGCTGCGAGTGGAGTTCACGGCTGCAAACTGTTTGTGGCCCTCTTCGGTTTGCGGCTCCCTTCGTTTGAAGTCCGAAGAGAAGAAAAAAAAGAAAGAAGAATAAGTAAAGAGGGTTTTCGGCTCGGAAGCCATTTACGGTCCGAAGGCTAACCGCCCATGCTAGACTTCTCGGATTAAGCACTACACTTCTAAATTAAGCAATACTTAAAATAATAATCTTTTAAACAAATAAAGGTTATCAAACCAACCTTAATAAGAAAATCCAATTAATAAGTTGGACTTTAGTTGACTCAAGTGTAACTTTGGTTAACTTTTATAATATTGAAAACAACGGGATGTTACAACAAGGCTCCTTTGTAAAATCCCACTCGATTGTAACCGTTAATATGCAGAGAACAACTAACGACAAGTATAAGTGTTATAGTTTTGACCTTATATGGTTAGACTGCTTGCCTGGGAGTTGCTAGCTACAACTACATCTAACGAGACAAATATTTAGCATTTATGTTAGTAACTTTTCCTAACATTTCCTTGTGTACCTCAAGGGAATGGCTCGAGCATGCACTATGAAGGTGTCGGTGGAGAGTGTGGTGTCATATGTTTGATTATAAATCGTTGTATAAACCTGAAAACCCAAATATCGTACGATTCGGTAAAGAATCAAGGAAAGTAATAGGAGTTTACCTTAATATTACCCCATTTACCTTAAAAGAAACCGTTAGTATGATTCGGTACATAATCAAGGAAAATAAGAAGAGTTTACCTTACCAAGATCCTTTAGAGTTCGAGCTAACAGATATGCAAAATGATAGAAATGATCTAACATACGATGTTTTGGATATCCAAAAATCTTGTAAATTTATAAATTCTCTTATGAATAGTGTGATAATTACATAAAGCTCTAAAGAGAAAAATGATTATTTTTGTTGTCTCGAAAAATAATTGAAGGTTGTAATTTTATTCATATGCAATTTTTTCCATGCAAATCTACATATTTTTCATATATATATATATATATATATATATATATATATATATATATATATATATATATATATATATATATATATATATATATATATATATATATATATATATATATATATATATATATATACTTGTAGGTTATTTTCATATTCTAGATACAAGTTTATAATTTATTTGTATATTTTTATTTTATCATTTCCTTTAACTCTTTCATATTAAGACTTTACGACAATTAAACTTATTACCCTAACATAAACAAGTTATGTGATTATATCCTTTCCATAAGGTTGACAAGATGTTGGTAATAAATTGTTCAACTAACAAAAATTACGACATAAGTTCTTAAAGACAGTTTTATTCATTCCTCCAAATCGTATAACAGTACTTTCATTAACTTATTCTTTTCCAATATTTTTATGTCCACGTGTATTTATACAGATATCAAATAATTGAAAAAAACTCTTTTGTTTATCAACTACTAATCATAATATTTTTAACAAACTTTAGTGATAAAAATAGTTATTTGTTACATATATAACTATTAATAATTGTAGTATGTGACATCAACTTTTCATGCATGTAAAATATAAATCTTTTAGCCATCAACTTATACCATTATACTTAAGTATGTATCTCCCCCCAAAACAATTGAAAAATGTAAAACGGGGTCATAAAGACCCATATTAATTGTGTGATTCTCGAGTTTAGACAGAAGTTTCGGTGAGGTTCTTGCTTCGTTCAACACTCCGTTGCTTCACCAAACAATAAAAGAATCTTATTTTAGTTTATTGGACCTCACAAAGATGCATAATAAAACAAGATTTTCAGATTTCAAAATGGAAGAAAAGCTCACCAAAACAGCCACAATGACTGTCGACAGAAATGAGGTGGACGGATGTTTTTACGGTAGCCTTCTCGCCTCTTTTCTTCCTATTCCAACAACTATTATCGAGGGAAACCGATGACAGCAAAAAGTCGATCACAAAGTGGGTGTTTGGCTGTCTCAAAAAATGGTTAAACAGAGAGGAAATTCTAGAGGCTGCTGCCTCTTTTCTCGCAGAAAAGCCACCAGCAAACACCTCCAGTGGAGGTGTTCTTGGTGATCCCGAAATTAGGATAGAAAAAGTAAGGATAAAAGAGGTTTGGTTGGGTGTTTTGGGGCTTCCATTTCAACCTTATTAAGCCCTTTTATAGCTTCAAACTTTTGTCCTCTACAAGTAGGTATACCTTAGTTTATTTTTAGAAGTTATAGCCTTACACTTGTAATCATTATTGTACTCTTATTGCAGAATTTTGAAGTGTTAGAGAAGAGAAAGAAGAAGAAAAAACATGGGGGTTTGAGTTAAGGTGTAGGACACTCCAACTACTTGTATTTTGAATTGAAACTTGGAAGCAGCCTTCTTAAATGAGTGTACTTATACCCATTATGGATAGATGTGATCTGGTGGTTGGAAGCCTTAACCATGCAAGAAGAAGAAAGATAGATTCATAGGAGTTGACCTTGGGCTTTTAATTGTAGTTCTAGATGTAGTTGGAAGCAAGGTAGGTACTAGGCCTTAAATGAGGTATAGTATGTCAAAAATGGACTTTTGTGTATTCATGGAGCTAATTTTCAAGATTACTACCCATATACATACACACGTATGTTTCATTTGGCATTTCATGTAATACTTGTATGAACTTAGATATTTCCAGTTCCTTCACTACAAAAACATACATGTACGTATTTTATTGACTTTATTTGTGTATATCTAGTCATGTACGAATGGTAATGTATATAAACCAATCCTTATTATTAAAATATTTATTTTTATATTTGTAAAAATATCGTACATTAAGTCTTTCATCAACACTAGTTACGGTTGTTGATCGAAGGACATCGACCTAATTTGTATAGTTGTTACATTGAGGGTTTTAGGGTGTAGACTAAGAGGATACTTCTATATTGATGACTAGGCGACTCTTAGACTGGTCTTCATTGTCATAGAACTGTTGTGTTAGTCTGCTAGTTTTTAGGTGAGTATTCTCAATATATTACATATCTTATAGTAGTAATCAAGCTTGAGTAGCTGAGTCTTGTTTGTTGATTGTTGATATGTGTATTTATTGAGTTGCTGATAACTTCATGATTGTTGATAGTTTATAGGGTTGTTGATAATCCATAAGGTTGCTAGTAACCCGTAGGGCTGCTGTGAGCTTATAGAACTACTGATAGTCCCATGGTTGCTGATAACCCATAGTTGTTTATTATGATGTGTTATATGTGATATTTTGGGGAACTCGCTAAGCTTCGTGTTTACAGTTGTGGATTTAAATATGTTTCAGATACATTAGAGTATTATAGAAAGGTGAAGGCTTAACTATACACACTCTTCGGGGGTTTTGTGATTCAGCATTAGTATGATACTCTAATTTTTGGTATAGCGGTATTTGATTCTCATGATTTTTCTTGACTTGGTTTTATGGAAATAATGTTTTTAGCTAATTTAAAAATAAAAATTTTGTTTGTGAAAATTGGACGTTACAATCTCATTTTTGACATATTATTTTCACAAAAAAATTAAAGCTTATAATCATTAAAAATAAGGTTTGGTATCTAAACAACCTTCTTTTTTAAAATTCTTTTTAAAAAAAGTTCATATTATAGTGATTAGAAGTACCCTTTAATTTTTCAAAATTTTTGGAAAGTTTTTTCTGAGTTTTTTTTTTAATAAATAAAAAGGTAAAGAATATAATTTTCTTCAAATTTTTATACATGCTCATTTTGTAGAGAATTAAATTTTAAAAACTTTAATTATTTTTATTTTTATTTAAAAAAAAAAGTTATGACAAAAAAACTAAATGGGTGGAAAAAAAAACCACCAATCAATAAGGATTTGATATTTGACATAAAGGGGTGAGTATCTTGGTTAGGAAACGTGTTGCAAAGGGAGGGCTAAATGTTTTTTTTCCTTTTTTTTATTTTTTCTATTTTATTTGGCTTTTGTGTACTCCAAACATTAAACTCTCGATACAAATTATCAAAATCCCGTAATTAATTACCAAAAAATCATATCGTATCACAAGATTTTTAAAAGATATAAAAAAAAATTGATCATTTGTTTTTTCAATCTTAGGGAAGAGATATGTTCTTTGGATTCTTATTTAATTTTGAGTTTATACATCATCCTACTTCTCTCTCTCTCTCTCTCTCAATATATATATATATATATATATATATATATATACACACACACACACACACACACACAGAACATCAATATCGAACCATTATAAATCAAGGAACATAAGAATCAATCTGAAACGTCGAAATTTAAAGTGATCAACAAAAAAAAGGTTATGCACTTTTACAATGGACGTGCATGCCTTAGATTATACCAAAAGCAACTTTTTAGTGCAATGTTTTAGGCTATGTTTTTTATTGAAAAAACAAACAAACAAAATAAACCATTATTCACGATTTTTCATCATATTGCCATAAAAATTTATACTGATATATAAGAAATGATTTTATTTTTTTTTTAAAAAAACTCACTTTATTTTCTTTGTTTTTTGAAAAATTAAGGTCTATTTTATTGTAAAAAAAGTTAATAAATATATCAATATATATATATATATATATATATATATATATATATATATATATATATATATATATATATATATATATATATATATATATATATATATTTTAAACATATATTCATATTGATGTAAATAAAAAATTCGACATTTCAGCACAAATTCACATTGTAAATCTAGTCACATTCACACTATAAATCTGCTAAAAACTTAAATATATTTAACTCAAGTATAACAGTAAGTCAGATTCATATTGTGAATTCTAAACACTGAATTATCTACAATGCAGATTCACATTGTGAATAGATCAATTTATTGATTTTATAAAACTAATTTATCATTAATAAAAAAGTTCAAATATTATAAAATTACATAGAAATATAATTCAATTTATATGTATATTTCAATAAATAAATTTGTTACTGATCAAAGAGTTGAAATAGTAACTCAGGTTCACATTTTTACATTTCAAATTCAAAGTATGAATCTGAACAGATCAAAGTGTTTTTTAATCAATGTTTATGATTACCAATACAAGAAAAAAAATTGAGATTTTGTTAGATTTAGTGTTTTTGGGATAAAAATAAACCTAAATACTGAAAAATAACAAGAAAACGAAGTGGGTCTTTTAATATATATATATATATATATATATATATATATATATATATATATATATATATATATATATATATATGTTTGTGTATGTGTGTTTTATATATTAATATGAATCTCTATGGAAAGACGACGAAAAATTGTGAACAATGATATATTCGATTTTTTTTCGATAAAAAAACACAGCCTAAAGACATTAAACGAAAAAAAAGAGGTGGATTATTTGGTATGAAAGAGTGTATGTGCGTCCAATGTACAGAACTACAACGATTCTTTTAGTTGTTGATCATTTGATTTCTGACACTCGCAAGTCGTTCTTTGGTTCATTTTTAATAATGGTTATCTATTAAATATCAACCCCATCTCTCTCTCTCTCTCTCTCTCACACACACACACACACACACACACACACATATATATATATATATATATATATATATATATATATATATATATATATCACTGTTGTAAAAATCCCGACTAGGTCCCGATTAATCCTTAGGCGCTACTCGACCGATTAGAGGGCGCCTAACGATTAATCCCTACATACATAATGAGTGAAACAATATAAAACGATGAAATTTTAACATTTTAAGGAAGTTTTATCTCAATGGAAACTATTTGAGGTATGATTAGTGTTGTACTAATCATATTAACCTATTTTGTTATAATATTAGTGGTATTTATGAACTTTGATATGATATTAGTCATATTTAAGTTTTTAAAATTCAGCAAATTAGCAATTAATGGTCCCCGATTAATCATCCGATTAATCTCCGCCTAACCGATTAATCGCTTAACCCCAGTCCACCGACTAGCTAACGTCGAGCGTTTTTTACAACCTTGATATATATATATATATATATATATATATATATATATATATATATATATATATATATATATATATATATATATATATATACAAGACGAATCACCACTAGTTTTTTTTTTCTTTTTTTCTTTTTGTTTTTTGAACCAGCTAGTCTAATCTACTCCTAATCTAACATCTAAATCCAATAATGTCCATGGCATGAATTGAACCCTCAACCTAATATAGGAAAGACAAAACCTGATACTGTTGGACCAGAAACCCTTAGGTAAATCTCTACTAGTTGCACATGAATATATTTACATTAGGATAACTGATAACAAATATATTTTGCTAAAATATTTAAGTTAACTGCATTAACTATGAAATAAACACTCGTAGTTAGTATTGTAAAGTTAATTATTATTCTTAAAACATATTACTTGAATTCTTCTAAAATAAGATATGTTTAATAGTTATATACAAAAAAACTACATAATATAAAAGATATTTGTTGTGATAAATTTAATGTCTTAGTAATTCGTTAAATGTCATTGTTATTAACTATGAAATAAATATTTCCAATTAGCACGGTAAAAATAATAATTGTTGTTATGAATTATTATTTACTGAATAACTATTGGATTCTCCATATTCCCCTATTATTCTCCATAATTAGTGAACATTATAGCAACCATTATTATGAGTTTTATGAGTGTAGTTGGCTCTTCTTCACACCACATCTTGCTTCGTTTTGTTTTGTGGCCAAATTTTTGATTCTCTAAGGTGTTAAATATCTTTTTAAGATACGAAAGTGATACATGTATCCGCAAGGGTAACTTCTTTTTGGAATTTATGATTTTATGAACGCATTAGAAAATAAAAACCAAGATAAGAAAACGAGAAAAATGATAATTTAATCAACAAGAAAACAAGAAAATATAGATGTGATAAGCAATATAGGCCTATAAATTGAATATCGATTAATACAAATCAAGAAATATCGATTTGAATTCGAATCAATCTAGAATACGTGTCCTACAATTGATATGATGCAAGTAAGCAAGTAAACAGAACAACGTTCTTTAAAATTCATTCAATAAATAAAGCAATACAATGTTTCATAATGTTCGACATAGGGGACTATCTATAGCCTTACATCGATTATAAAATAAAAGAAAAATAATAAATAAAAGGAACCTATTAATAAAAAAAGAAATTATTAAATAAAGGCTAAAAATAACTCAAGTGTCTTTAGAATCTTCCAACTTTAAATCCAAGTAATCAACCAAGCAAAGCCATCATACCATTGATCATAAGTTATTATCGTAACAAATAATAAGCCCTAGCCTAATGGAACCAACATGTAAGCACCAACCTATCGGAACCAATGAAAGCCCAATGGGTTTTGAGGTTCACAACATGTCATAATCCGAAATAGATCGCAATCGCACATGACAGTACTCCGATATTCGCATCGTAATTGGTTCCATTGCGAGAATCACATCCAAGCTTGATCTGAAATGGTTCATATTCACATCGGATCCACTAGTGACTGTGATGGCTTATGATCGATCGCATTCAATCGCAACGTGACCTCATTTCGCATCCGAAACTAGTTTCACACTCATCAGCATGTTCGCATCTAACTTCCTTTTCGCATCCATAAGCATGTTTGCATCTAACAACCCATTCTCATCCATTAGCCCTTTTGTAATCAAGATCCAATTTGAAATTTAAGAAGCTGTCTTTCGCAATGGTATCAAAAAGATATTAAATAATCATTAATATTATAAGAATGTACAATTAGCGGATCACACTGAAATAATCAACTATTATGAGAATTCCAATCAAATATGAAAAAAAAAAAAAAAAAACATTTAATTTAGAAAGGTTTTGATTATTATCATATTCATATTGCTGATTATTTAAATTTTACACACTAAAATTATTTATTATATTTATATTCTCGTTATACTTATAATAATTTAACGAACCATAGTACTTATGATACTCATAAAAACAAAAAATTATGTTTTTAAAAGATTTTAACCAAACATTATAAATAATAATCAAAGTAATATTTCAAAAAAAAAAAAAAAAGGTGAACCGTGATTGATGAAATGCGGGGCCTAGGTACCCCTACAATAGATATTCGATTGCCTATGCGGTGAATAAAAGTACATAATTTATGAAATATACAAATTATTGGGTACAATGGATAGAGTTTCAAATCGTCACACTTTCTGCAACTTGTTACACCACACCACATGTCACACGTGTGCATATATACAGCATTCGCAACTTATAACAATTATTTTTGGCAGCATTCAGAAAGGTAAGGAAAATGACTTTTGAGTGTAACTAACTGTTACATTTATTTTCATTGTCTTTTTTACTCAATATACAATTGAAGTTGTTGTTTGTGTTCACCATAACTCTTTTGATTGAATTTTAACCTGTGATAGTCAGTCAAATGGTTATGGTGAACATAAACAACAAATTCAATGGTATACTGAATACAAAAAAAAAAAAAAAATGAAAGGGATCAAATAAAAACAAATACAACAATTGGTTACCCTCCTGATTCATTTTTTGTACTCATTTATAGCAAATCTCATGTTGATATTAATAACTTTATGAGATTCATTCTTGCTTTTATTCAAAACATAACCCACGAAAGAACATTATTTATTTATGTACAACTTACATTTACATTTCAAATCAAATGGCTTATTGTATCATGGATTCTAGACAAGTCTACAAACGAGTGGAATCACAAGTGTTGTAATTTTTTAGTTTACTTAGTTTTAAGATTGAATTCATGGGATAAGATACAACATCAATATGTACAATATCATGAAACTTTTATAGATACATCACCATAATTTACCTTGAGGTAAACATTTATGCTGATAAATATACCTTTCATACACAGTCATATCCTTTTGCATAGAGGTGTTGACAGCTAACCACAGTAAGCATAACATAGACCATGTTTTAATGAAGTTACCCCACCGAAATGCTCTTCATACAAGTTATGTCCAAAGAAGATTACAATCGTTGATAATTTTGCAACTTTAATTTCATTTAACTTTTTGGGGAAAATGACTAAGGAGGGTAACCAACTGTTGAGTTTGTTCTCATTTGGTCTCTTTTTTTTTATATACTCAATATATCATCGAACTTGTTGCTTGTGTTCACCATAACCCTTTGACTGGCTATCACAGGTCAAAAGTCGGTCAAAAGGGTTATGATGAACACAAACAACAAGTTTGATGGTATATTAAATACAAAAAAGGAAAGGGGACAAATGAGATCAAACGCAACAGTTAGTTACCCTCAAGAGTTATTTTCCCTATTTATATTTTACTTTTCATTTTTCTCATCAAAAATTAACTATCCTCCTACCTTTTGTTCCTACCAATCGTCATATTCATTTGAATGATGACATGTGTCATATTACTATACTAAAATATCATTAAACCCTTACCACGTAATCTTTTTATTCAATCACTTTTCAAGAAAATTATCATTTTTTACTATCTTTCCTTTTCATTTTTTAAAATAAAATTAATTAAATTTAAAATATTATAATTTAAAAAATAAGTAGAATTAATTAAAAATTGATTTATAACCACAAAATTTAAGAAAAAATATAAACACTACATTTCATAAAATAAAAAGTACAGAAATTAAAATAAAAAGTACATACAAAAAACGATCAAAATTTAATAATAATAATAATAATAATAATAATAATAATAATAATAATAATAATAATAATAAAGATTAAAAATAAAAGCATGAAATAGTCTACAAAAAATATTTTTTTCATGATCTTCTCTCAAAACTAATTCAAAGGTCTATTCTGAAAGATTTTCCATGTTTTACATCAAGAATAACATTTTGGTATTGAAATTATGGAGGGATTAAATGGAGGTGTTATGTTGGGGACGATAAACCGAGAGCAATGGATCGAAAGCGAGGATGTTTCTAGTTGCGGATGTCGAACTAGAAACATAGGTTTTTCTTTTATTGGATTTTGGGGTTGGGTTGTTGAGATTATTGAGATTCATTTTTGTTAGAAATAAAGAGAAATGATAAAAAAATATGTGATTTTGAAGGTGAAGTAAATGGGGTATTTATAAGATTATAAAATGGTAAAACATAAATATCAAATTAATTTTTTTGACCATTAGAGTTAAAATAAAAAATAGATTTTTTAACCGTTGGAAAGGGAGGGGCCATTCATATATATGAAGAATGATTAAGGAGGAGGAGAGAGGTTGAAATTTTTGGTTAGGTCTTCCAAAGAACAAGTGGCTGAAAATTTTAGGGTTTAGGTTGTTTATATTGTGCAGTCAGGAAACCCTAGATAAACTCTAATCCAAGATAATCTTAAACCGGGGAATTATTTGCTTTCCTGATTATCTACTAATAACTATTCTAGTAACCCTAAGACACAAGAAAACTGTCCACGACCTATGGAGGGATCTAGATTGCCTTTTTCTCAACTATTGAATAATTACAGCTTAGTTCCTGCACTTTTAATTAATTCTTTTACTTCCAAAATTAATTCCAATTAATTTATGTTTAAATACTAATTAAATATTACTATTTCTAATTAATGTTTTATCTTCATAATATATTAACAAATCATTCATTTCTATTTATTAATCAAATAATAAATCAACCTCCTTCTACAAAATCACACTGTCTAGTTCATAGTCTTGAGGGCAACCCAAAAAGACTGGGCTACTATCAATTCAAGTATACACCAATTATAGTTATGTGCTTAGACACCTAATCCAACAGTCTCCCACTTGGATAAGTCTAACAACTATAGTTGCCAGTATATTCTTCTAACCTAATTAGCAAATTGTAGATCTCAAAGTTGTTGTCAAACTCTGACTTAGTCAGAAACGTATCCTAAGATAAGTGATCATATAATCCTCCGTTCTGCAAGATAGCATGCCGATATTGCACATGGAACATAAGCAATCTCATTGTCTAAAACTTTTTTTCCTGATTTCCGATTTGTAATGATAAAGAACTACTAATCGAACATATCAATTTAGTCATGGCCAGGCCTGACACTATAAGTCAACACCAAATCATATAGGGGCCCAAATATATCGCTTTTTCCTCCTAAAGGAAAAAAGGAACATATAAACTTTAACTTATATGCTGATGCTATTTACTCACCAAATCAAGCACACCAAATATGTTTTATAACATCAAGTTACTGATGCATTTACATATTATCAATTCATAATTGATTTGTGAAACACAACTCATATATCTCTGTTTAAATATTATAAGATATTATCATCTCAAAGTTTCTCATGATAAATTCCATAGAGTAATTCTTTGAGCGTAGGTTAATCCAATACTCAAATTCACCATTTCAAAGTACTCATGAATAGTGTAGCAATACACTTGGTATGTCTAAAACTCTTTAGACAATCTTGAATCCAATTCATGACAATCTTGATTCATTACGTACTTCCAAAAGTAAGATCGACTATGGATGTTTGAATAATCTAATTATTCGGGAAGTAAAACATGCAAAATGAAACACAATAATAAACAATTGGCAAAAGATAGTAAACAATACTCATAAATAATTCTCTATTACTTAATCATCACTAGTCAGTTACATTTATTTTGTTACATTTTTCTAAACAACTATCTAACTACTATAACTAGTATTATCTTTCAGATCAATGCCCCTGGCATGCTGAATGTGCTTAATCTTACTCAGACCCTTTGTGAGGGGATCTATAGGATTCTCTTATGATGATACACTCTTCACGAAGAGGTATCCTTCTTCTACTTTGTATCTAATAAAATTGTATTTTTTTTGTTGATATGTCTTGATCTGCCATAATCTCTTGGATCCTTTGTTAAGGTAATCGATCCTTCACTATTACGGAAAATCTCCATTGGCTCCTTGATCGCTGGAAAAACTCCAAGGTCTCCAATGAAGTTATTCAACCATATAGCCTCTTTCAATGCTTCTCTTGTTGCTATTTACTTTGATTCATAGGTAGAATCAGCCACCGTTTCCTATTTGGAACTTTTCCAGGTTACTGCTCCTCCATTAAGGGTAAACACCCAGCCAGATTGAGAACAAAAGTTGTGTCTGTTTTCTTGAAAGCTGGTGTCGCTATACCCAGTTACTCTTAAGTTATCACTGCTACTAAGCACAAGGACCCAATCCTTAGTTCTTCGTATATAATTAAGAATATTTTTAGCTGCTATCCAGTGAGATTTACCTGTATTCCCAATAACGACTAACCATGCTCAAAGCGAAAGTCAAATTAGGGGGAGTACATGTCATAACATACATGATAGATCCAACGGCGGAAGCATATGGAACTCTACTCATTTCTACTGTCTCTATATTGGTACTCAAACTCTGAGTCTTACGTAATTTGGTATTACTTTGTATATGTAGTTCTCCCTTCTTGGAATTTTCCATACTAAAACGTTTTAGTACCTTATCCAAATATGTACTTTGACTATGTCCAATTAGCCATTTTCCCCTGTCTCTCAAAATCTTTATTCCCAGAATATAAGCAGCCTCTGCCAGATCCTTCATAGAGAAACACTTTCCAAGCCAAGACTTAACCTCTTGCGAAGTTGAAATGTCATCTCTTATAGAAAGTATTTCATGAACATATAAAACCAGGAAGGTTACTATACTCCCACTAGCTTTGACATATACACAAGATTCATCTTCACTTCTAGAGAAACCAAACTCTTTGATTTTCTCATCAAATCAAAGATTTCATTTACGAGAAGCTTGTTTCAACCCATAGATTCATTTTTCAAGCTTACACACTCTATTTGGATACTTTGCATCTACAAAAACCTCTGGCTGAATCATGTAAACATCCTTAGCCAACTTCCCATTAAGGATAGCAGTTTTGACATCCATCTGCCAAATTTCATAATCATGAAATGCAGCTATGGCTAGCATTACACTAATAGATTTTATCTTGGCCATTGGTGAGAAATTCTCGTCATAGTCAACCGAGTAAAGCCTTTTGTAACTAGTCGTGCCTTGAAAGTGTGTGCCTT
This sequence comes from Lactuca saligna, assembly GCF_052625555.1. Classification (NCBI taxonomy): domain Eukaryota; kingdom Viridiplantae; phylum Streptophyta; class Magnoliopsida; order Asterales; family Asteraceae; genus Lactuca; species Lactuca saligna. The sequence goes on along the minus strand of NC_136425.1, from coordinate 8,089,959 downwards.
TCCATCCATGTTGGTATTCTTCTTAAAGATCCATTTGCACTGAACTGTCTTATGATATAGTGCATTATCAACCAAATTCTAAACTTGACTGTCGTACATGGGCTTGATCTCCCTGTCCATTGCCTCTTTCCACTTGGCTGACTCAGGGCCTGCCATGGCTTCCTTGTAGTTAGATGGTTCATCCAAATTTACTAGTGTACTATCACTGATAAATGTATCCAAGACTACAATGCCACAAGCATGCTTTGTCTATACTATTAGATGAATCAATAAGAAAACACTATTTCCTAAATTGTATGCAATCATAGTAGTTTCATACACACCATCACAAGGTAAAGCTTCAAAATAAAACACACCATTTTTATAAGCAGAAGTGGAACCATTATTGTCATCAAAAGAATATCTAAAAGAAATGATTTTTCGTGTCATCTTTGAAGAGTAGCAACAATTCAATAAATCTAACCCTAACCTACTATTAAGCATTAAGCTATAAACTCGAATCTTGGTAACAGGTGAAGACCGCCTATTCCCCATGATCAAGTTCATCCTTCCATGATCTACATCCTCACTTCTTCTTATCCCCCGACAAATCAAAACAATTATGAAATCCACATCTTGCATCAAGGACCCATGAATGAGGTTATGTTGAGTTATTAGATAAAATAGTGTAAATACCTGCCGAGGTTGGCTTCACCTTACCATCCTTGATATCCTACAAGTATTTCGGATAGCTTCATTTCCAATGCCCCTTGTCATTGTAGTAAAAGCAAGTAGCCTCCTTTGAGTTAGAAACATGGGGAGAATCAGAACTATAAGTTCCTTTTGGTCCACTACTAGATGACCCATCTTGTGACTTTCCCTTCTAGTTCATCTTGGGAGGACCTTTCCTCTTTTCCCTTTCCCTTGACCAATGGTTAGAATAGGAGCAGCAATAGGAGTGGAGGCAACACCTTTTTCCTTCATTCTTGCTTCAGCTGTTCGCAGGAGGTTATGCAATTGTGATAAAGTAGTTTCATTCTTATTCAAATGATAGGTCAATATGAACTGATCATAACAACTTTCCAAAGAGTTCAACGGTATGTTGATTGCCAACTCTTCATCAAAATTCACATTCAACTTGATGAGCCTATCTATATATCGTTGCATTCTCGAAAAATAGTTGCTTACAGACTCAACATCCTTTATCTTGCGTGCAATGAGGGCTTTACCACCCAGTACTTCTCTTGATAAGCTCGCTTATGGTACTTTTCCATAAGGTACCTGTTCATCTCGTACGACCAGTAATCCATATAGTGTCTCTGTAATTCTGGAGTCATCGTGGCTACCATGATGCAAGCAACTTTTGTTGCCACCTTGTAGTGTTTCTCATAGATAGCTATTTATTTAGGAATTGCCTCCGTTTCTTCGATCTAATCAAGTGGTCTCTTGAGGACATACTCCTTATCCTCAAAATGAAGTGTCATTTTGATGTTTCGCATCCAATCTTTGTAGTTGGTGCCATCTAATTGCACCTTTATGCGTATGTTCAATAGAGAGAAGTTGTTGTTGTTATTGTTGTTAGAACAACCAGAGGCATCAGTAGGAGTAGACATCTGAAAGAGTACAAAGGAAAGTTTTAGTTAGATAAGAACAATCCTTAATATAACACCCAAATGAAATATCAAGGCTATGATCCAACTAAATAATTTATAACGTAGAAAAGGGATTCTATAATCTAACTGAAAATTAGATAATGGTAGGTAAATGACTATTTACCAATTTCACCATCAAAAAAAAAAATTAATGCATTTAGTTTTAAAATAAAATTCCTAGATCTTTTGAGAATCATTGAAATTTTCAATGACATGTTTAATCTAAATTATGATCTTCCATTTGTGATTGGGATACCGAGGATCACAAAAAATATGTGAATAACCATGCGAATTAACATGGTACTCTCGATTTCATTTATCATCTCATTTTAATGTGTCGGTTAACCACACGCGCTCCATTAATCAATGATAATTTACGATACACCCATTGCCACTCTTTACTCGTCCCTATTAGTGTGCTGGTTAACCATACACACTCCACTAACGACTTATAAAGTGCAATGTGTAATTTCATGTGTTAGCATACAGGTTCACATTTTTCCTAAAGTAACTAAGATTGAGAATTTTCTATAAAACATGTGTTTAGTTACTTTAGAGATCATTATACTTATTAATGAGGATTAAGTTGTCCTATCAAACCTGTTCGGATAAAGACCCTACACAAATCCAGGAAGCGGTGGGTGAGAGTGGACACCCATTAAATCGCCATTTTATAGGCAAATACTTTATACCCCCTTATAGATCAACTTCATGAATGAGACATACTAACGGTTTGACTGATTTGTCTTATATATATTAATATTAGACTTTTAATATTACATATAATATAAGGGTGTATTTTTAAAACTTTTTCAAAAATACTAGGTTTTATTTTAAAATTTTTGAAATTAATATTCAATTAATTAAATTGGTAGAATAAAACTAATTATAAACTCTAGATGAGGATATCAAATTACATGTTAAAATATTAAATTTTATACAATTAAAAAGTATTATTAAAGGTAATTATCCAAATCAATTCATAATATATCTTAAAATCGAAATTTGTGAATCTGACAGCTCAACACGTCGTGGTAACCAATTACCACGTCGTGGTAAAGCAAAATCGTAAGTCACCACGTCGTGGTGAAAGTCACCACGTCGTGGTAAACCTCTGCACTGATACGACTGATGGGTATTATGCATAACATAATATCCTATGTGTGCATGCAACCCTATATTTCGATCTACGTTTTCTCTAATTGAACATACAATATGAACAACAATGTAGAAACCCTAGAACACTAGTATATAATAAAAAAAATACACAATTAGGTCTATTGAAACATACCTTGATTGTAATATAGCAATAATAATACAAATCCCTAGTATTGTAGAAGCTTTGAAAGCAAGCGTCACAATTGTCATGCCTCTAATGGCTTACACCCAATACTTGGAATGAAGAATGATTAAGGAGGAGGAGAGTGGTTGAAAATTTCAGCTAGTTCTTTCAAAGAACAAGTGACCAGAAATTGTAGGGTTTAGGTTGTGTATATAATGTAGTCAGCAAACCCTAGATAAAACCTAACCGAAAATAATCTTAAACCGGGTAATTATCCACTTTCTTGTTTATCTACTAAAGACTATTCTAGAAACCCTAAGACACAAGAAAATCTTCCATGGCCTATGGAATGTTCTAGATTGCCTCTTGCTCAACTATTGAACAATTACAATTCAGTCACTGTACAATAAATTAGTTTTTTTAATCCCAAAATTAATTCCAATTAATTTCTAATTAAATACTAATTAAATATTACTATTTCTAATGAATATATTATCTTCATAAAATATTAATAAATCATTTATTTCAATTTATTAATCAAAAAATAAATGAACCTCATTCTGTAAAATCATCATGTCTAATTGCTAGTCTTGAAAGCAACCAAAAAAGACTGTGCTACTATCAATTCAAGTATATACCAATTATAATATTAGGCTTAGACACTTAACCCAACGTTAACTTCATTGCATCTTTTGAAAGTCTTATTTCTTTTCCAGAAATGCCACAATTCTATTTAAATTCTGGTTCACCCATATATGATTCCATATGCCTTATTAACAATACACCACAATTGTTTCTTCAATTTTGTATCTGAAATTTAAGTTTCATGACACATGCTTCCATTGTAGATAAATCTTTCTCTTTTGGATGTTGAATTTTTCTCTAAACATAGAATAATCGGTGATGTTTATTAATAAAAAAAATATAATTGGTTGATAATAATATCAATATATGAATATATTTATGTAATTACTAGTATACCATAATTCGTGGAATATTTCTATATGTTGCTTCAAGTGAATTTGTATTCAATATGTGACCTATGATTAACCATGCAAGCTTTCTAAGATCAAAATGTATTAAATAATATCTATCACAATATACAACCGAAAAGAAAACATGTATATCAAAAAATAAAATATACCATAAAAATATAATAAAATGAATAAAAAGTATAATATATACAAAAATTAAATAGAACTATACCAAATCAATCTCTTTGATTTTGTGTTTCTAATTAAATTTGTTGAAATGCTAGCTCTACTAACATTTCAAAAACCTTAAATTTTCCTGAATCTACTTTCCTTTCATCGGCAATTGCATTTGTCTATTGACAAGGTAAACAATAATTATATTTAAATATATAACTTCAACAAAATTACAATGATCAACATCTATCTCTTAAAATCATTCCTAAAAGGAAGAATAATGTGGTATTAGCTACTTCAGACTTGAAATGTTCCATTTTATTTGGGAATGCTGCCCAACAACCAATCAGAATACTATCAATTTTTTTTCCTTCAAAAAACAGTATGCAACTTGTTGAATCATTATATCTCCATCATTTGTTTTCCAGATTACATCCCCGTTAATAATTAGAAATTTGTGTAAATACTGAGAATTATATAGATATTTATTTAAAAATTAAATAATATGTGGAAACTTACTGTTGATCTCTCTTTGATGCTAGAATATAATTAGATACCGGGACTACACGTTTTGATGTTTTATCTTTAAGTGACTCTATTCTCTTCAAATATGGAGAACATGAAATCTAAGTTGCTCTACAATCCCTTTTCTTCTTTCCATATGTTACATTTATCTAATCATTATCCAATGTATATAAACTGCTATCAACGTCATCAGCTTCATCTTTTCTTTGATCACAGACAATGTTATTGTCACTACAACAAACTTTATAATATATTACATATTCAAATCATCTTTAACAGAATAGTAAAATCTGTATACATTCAAATTTGTAATTAAGTTGTAAAGGTGTGGCATAATCTCTTATATGTTCTGCTAGTATAACATCTAACTCAATATATGCAACAATTTAGTTTCACTTTCAATCATTTATAGGTTATATGTTCTCATAATTATGTACATCAAATTAATTTTCTTTTTTTCAGTTTATGGTAACAATATTAACTTTATAAAAAAAATTATTATCTAATTGATAAATACTACACATTGAAATATAAATTTATATTTAGTAACATCATATAAGTTCAGTACCTTCTTCAGTAATATATTTCTGATCATCAAATACTCCTTCATAATTATTTTCATCATTCAATACTGAAATTTTTTCTTCACTTGATCTTTGAAAACGTAAAATTCCTGATACATTAGGCCACAAACAATGTTCCAATTCCCATTTACATCTTATTTCATTCTCACTTTTAGAAGAAGTAAATGAAATCACTATCCACTTATTCTGATTCAATGAAGATATCATTATGTCTGCCATAATAAATTATAAGAAATTGATTAACTCCCATTTATTACAAAGGAAACCATATATTATATCCAAATTGATAAAATTACTTGATGGATATTTACTATTATCTTCATCCATTCGAATCAAACTTATATCTAAGACGATAACATCAGACATCAAGCCCTTTTTCTTCAATCGATCGCTTAAACGGCGTCCTTGACTGATATCTAACTCGATTACATCAGAAATCAAACCCTTTTTCTTCAATCGATCGCTTGAACGACGTCCTTGACTGTGACATCCCTATTTTTACGGCCAAAAAAGACCGATTTGTTTATGCTTTGTTTTATAAAATCAGAGTAATCTTTTAAAGAAAACAATTGCGGAATTTGTTCCCGAAACAAGATATGATAATAACTTATCAAAACATTTCTCAAAGAGAATGTATTTTCATTTAATAATAAAACCTCGGGATGTCATGTTCGGATACAGACATATAAGCATAAACAAAATTTACATTTAATTACACTAATGATTTATATCTCCTTTAAATCTTTCTGTGAAATATTTCTTCATATCGACACCCGTGATACAAAGAAAACTGAGTGGGTCAGGCTTGGGAGCCTGGTGATATGGGCATATTTAGTTATAAACTTCATGCATTATCTTAATACTTTATGTTGATTTTATCTCATTTAATGAACAAAAGGGGCTTAATTAGTTTAGAATCTCATTTTTCAGCAATAATGACATGCTCGAAAGGAAAAGGAAGCGGAACTAGCGATTGGAGGCTCGGATCTTGGATTTTGAAGAAAGAAGGATGTTGCTGGACAGCTTGACCCCTTGTCAGTGTTTTGGCCATATCTCATGAACCGTAACTCCGATTGACGAGATTCAAAATGTTTAGAAAACTAGACACAATTTCGGACGACTTTCATGTTTTGAGAAAATGTTGATTCCAAGTGGACTCGGCGAGTAGGCCATTAACTCGGCGAGTTGGTCAGAAGTTTCGCGATTCTTGACTTTGCCTTGCCGTACACGGGATTTTAAGTGATGAACTCGCCGAGTAGGTCACTGTACTCGCCGAGTATCCCCTGTTTTCATAAAATATATATAGAAACGCTTCTCATTCGAACCCTAACGAATGGGGAAAGTTTAGGATGATTTTTGGAGGCCAGAAGGGTTCTTAGAAGCTGTGGTTTTCAAGATTTCAACTTAGATATCAATTTGTAAGAAGATCAAAGGCAATAACACACTACTTTTATCTTAATCTTTTGCATAAACTGTGTTTCAATCATTGGATTATGTTTTTAGTTTGTTATTTGTTGTAGATATGAGCTAAAAACTCATAACTTCTGTTTAGGATAGATGATTGTGTGATTATGGTTTGATTTTATGGTAGGATTAATTTAATATTGGTGATTTTGTTGATTCTAGCTTGTTAAATAACCTTATATATGATTGAAAACTATTTTTCTGTTATTATGAAGTTAATTAAGCTGTATGAACATCTCTTAATTGCTACCTCATATAATTTATGTGACCACTTTGTTATATGACTAGGATTAACGATTGTAAAACTAGAATTAATAGGAAAATAGGTAAAATCATGTGTGAGCTTGTGTGATGACCATCAACAAGAGGTTAACTAAAGGACTAAATTAGTTAACCATTACAAGTCTAAATTAACCCGAATAAATAACCTAGTGAATTGAATTAAATTAGACAACTGGCCAGTGTTTGAGTTAGTTTGTTCTCTAAGGATTAGTGCAGCGAACGTGAATCTAATCACTTGAATCGATAGCTAAGAGAAGAATTAATCCATTGCACTATTACCATAATATCAACCATAGGATCAATTGAGTTGAACTAAATAGAAGTTCCCTTCGTTACTGAATTTAGTTGGATCTTTGCTTATCTAGTTTTTAGTTAAGTAGTCTAAGTATTAGTTGTTTAAGTTTCTAGTCTTGCAAAACTAGAGAAACCCCTTTCTATTACTTGTTCTATTTAGATAATATTAGCATTTATTTTAATTGTTTACTGTTCCTTGTGTTCGATACCCTACTTACCTGAACTAAACTGCTAATCGATAGGTACACTGCCTTTCGTGTGTTTGTCTTTGTGTTTAAGTTAGTAGGATTAAAACTAGTTGGTTTCACACACATCAAGTTTTTGGCGCCGTTGCCTGGGAACGGTTCAAATAGTTAATTTTAATTGTTAATTGTTATCATTTTTATTTTATTGTTTTTTTTTATATAGTTTAATTTTTATTTTTATTTTTTTATTTTATGATGTATTTTCCAAATCTCGATGCTTTTGATGCTTTTCTTGAGGATGTAGTACAGGAAATTGAGCAAGAAGATGAGGACTATGACTCAGATGAAGATTTGAAGAAATTTGGAAGATGGTTAGATAACATCTTGCCCAACACAGAAGGGACATCTGAGTTACAAGATGAAGAATTTAATCCAGAAAGAGACTTGGAGGAGCTGGAAAGGTTGCTAGCAGAGAGGTCAGACGAAGAACAAGAACAAACTGAATTGCAGGAACCAAGTTGTGGTTTGACCATTACCACGACATGGTCCCCTATTCTTCCGGTTTGTGTTTCGAAGCATGGGGTGACGATTCCAACTTTGGAAAAAGTTCTAAATCATGATCCATTTATGATTAGTATCCAACCGGTTCCAACCCTTGTCAAGATTGTTGGGTTTCATGAATTTTAGCTCGTTTGGCCAATTTTAGATGAAAAGAGTCGAATTTTACAAATTGGTCCAAATAAAATATTTAATGCAATGGATAGATGGACATCGAATTTAATAGATGTTTATTAAGTTGGGAGTCCAGCTAAAGAGTCACATAAAAAGAAGTGCTTGCGGGAGGCAACCCGTCATTAGAGTTTGATTTTCTTTTTCTTTTAAACTTCTAGTATTTAAGGATAATTTAGGATTTTTTTTTTTTTAATTTTGATGTTTGTTTTCGTTTTTCTATTACTTGTGTGTTGTTTTGATCTTTTCAGCTTGAAGCTTAGGATTGCATGTGAGGGTCTAGAGTCAAGGCTGATGAAGCGAGAAATCGGTTCTAGGCGAGAGAGGAAACAAAGTTTTGAGTCAAGCTATGAGTCCAATTGATAGAAGGGTTATAGAGTGTTTATTACCTAAAGAAAAATGAGGGAAATTATTAGTTTATATAACCCCCATATATTAGAAACGGACTTGGGCAGAGTAATTTTTTTTTCACACAACGGTCTACTCGCCGAGTGCATCTTATGGACTCACCGAGTCCATGTGAAAATTCACGATTCTTTTGCCATTTACATTTCAACTCAGCGAGTCTACATACTTACTCGACGAGTCGCTCATTCTTCTTACTTTTGAGCTGAAGATTTGATTACATTTGATATGGGTATTGGTTCTATTCTTTGAAGATCATTTTCCAAGCATTTCCAAGAGTGTTTCCCTTATATTTGGAGATTTTATAAAGACTGTACCACACGAGATGCATGACACCCAAGGCATGGATGAGCTATTCGCATGTCTAAAGTCAGCTGAAGATGGAGCTTTAAATGAAAAAGTTCAACCTTGCAACTACTATCCCAGGGGAGTTTGTTCCAAATCCCTCTTTATTTTATTGTTCTTTATCATGCATAATATGCAATGGGGACATTGCATAAATTAAGTGTGGGGTAGGGGTTGGTTAAATTAGTTAAAATTTTAGTTAAATTTCGAAAATCTTGAAATTTTAGTTAATTTTGAAATTTTTGCACTAAAATTGCTAGGGCTAATTTAGAAAATTTTGGTAAAGCAATTAGGGATCATGCTAGTATTATATTTGATGATTGCATGAAAACCCAAATGTTTAGTTGAGCCTATATACATTCTAGTGCATTTGTGGCTTCTCTTTACTTAGTGAAATCATGGGACAAAAACACGACCTCACTTAGTTTGAAGGATGTAATATGTTTAGCATTGTGTACCAGAAATGTATCTAGGAAAATTATTATCGTTAACCAATAAATGTTGAAGTTGAGCGCCCCTGCTTAAGCATGTAGGGTTTTGAGTGGAAAAAAAATGAGTTACATGTTAAAAAAGAGAGAGAGAGAGAGAGAGAGAGAGAGAGAGAGAAAGATAGAGAGAGAGAGAGAGAGAAAGAAAGAGAGAGAGAGAGAGAGAGAGAGAGAGAGAGAGAGAGAGAACTACAAGAAAAGTTTGAAGAATTTTTGGAGCATCAAAGTTAAGTATTAAATTAGAAGATCGAAAATTCCGAAGAAATTCAAAAAGTTAAAGATACCAAAAATCAAACAACAAGGTGGTGAATTCAAAAAAATTAAAGATCAAATGTCAAAGAAGTGAAGAATTCCAAAGAGCTCCAATGTGGTATCATAAATTGTAATTGTCTAGATTATGTATGCTTGGGTTGCTCAACCAAAAATACCTTGAGGTTAAGAGGTTTTCTGAGGATGGATTCGGAGGGATGCATAAAATGAGCATTGTTCGAAAAAAATGGGCAAATGTTTATGAGGATTGTGAGTATTTAGAGTATGGGGGTTCCTCAGGAAAATTTTAGACACAAATACATGCGTTGCGGTCTTCGCATAATGGTTGTGTTCGATTGGAGTTATCTTATATGGTTCTAATGTGTTAAAATTCAGTTTTGCTTGGGGGCAAGCAAAAGTCAAGTGTGGGGTATTTTGATATGTGCATATTTAGTTATAAAATTCATGCATTATCTTAATACTTTATGTTGATTTTATCTCATTTAATGAACAAAAGGTGCTTAATTAGTTTAGAATCTCATTTTCAGCAATAATGACATGCTCGGAAGGAAAAGGAAGCGGAACCAGCGATTGGAGGCTTGGATCTTGGATTTTGAAGAAAGAAGGATGTTGCTGGACAGCTTGACCCCTTGTTAGTGTTTTGGCCATATCTCATAAACCATAACTCCGATTGATGAGATTCAAAATGTTCTGAAAACTAGACACAATTTCGGACGACTTTTATGTTTTGAGAAAATGTTGATTCCAAATGGACTCGGCGAGTAGGCCATCAACTCGGCGAGTTGGTCAGAAGTTTCGCGATTCTTGACTTTGCCTTGCCGTACACGGGATTTTAAGTGATGGACTTGCCGAGTAGGTCACTGTACTCGCCGAGTATCCCCTGTTTTCATAAAATATATATAGAAACGCTTCTCATTCGAACCCTAACGAATGGGGGAAGTTTAGGATGATTTTTGGAGGCCAGAAGGGTTCTTAGAAGCTGTGGTTTTCAAGATTTCAACTTAGATATCAATTTGTAAGAACATCAAAGGCAATAACACACTACTTTTATCTTAATCTTTTGCATAAACTATGTTTCAATCATTAGATTATGTTTTTAGTTTGTTATTTGTTGTAGATATGAGCTAAAAACTCATAACTTCTGTTTAGGATAGATGATTTTGTGACTATGGTTTGATTTTATGGTAGGATTAATTTAATATTGGTGATTTTGTTGATTCTAGCTTGTTAAATAACCTTATATGTGATTGAAAACTATTTTTCTGTTATTCGGAAGTTAATTAAGTTGTATGAACATCTCTTAATTGCAACTTCATATAATTTATGTGACCACTTTGTTATATGACTAGGATTAACGACTGTGAAACTAGAATTAATAGAAAAATAGGTAAAATCATGTGTGAGCTTGTGTGATGACCATCAACAAGAGGTTAACTAAAGGACCAAAATAGTTAACTATTACAAGTCTAAATTAACCTGAATAAATAACCTAGTGAATTGAATTAAATTAGACAACTGACCACTGTTTGAGTTAGTTTGTTCTCTAAGGATTAGTGCAGCGAACGTGAATCTAATCACTTGAATCGGTAGCCAATAGAAGAATTAATCCATTGCACTATTACCATAATATCAACCATAGGATCAATTGAGTTGAACTAAATAGAAGTTCCCTTCGTTATTGAATTTAGTTGGATCTTTGCTTATCTAGTTTTTAGTTAAGTAGTCTAAGTATTAGTTGTTTAAGTTTCTAGTCTTGCAAAACTAGAGAAACCCCTTTCTATTACTTGTTTTATTTAGATAATATTAGCATTTATTTTAATTGTTTACCGTTCCTTGTGTTAGATACCCTACTTACCTGAACTAAACTGCTAATCGATAGGTACACCGCCTTTCGTGTGTTTGTCTTTGTGTTTAAGTTAGTAGGATTAAAACTAGTTGGTTTCACACACATCACCTGGTGAGTATATAGGGTTTTCACCCCACAATGTTATATCATATATTAATAAAAATAGAACATTCAAACTTGTACAATTTCACCATATAAAGGCAACTCTTATCCCACCCCATTGATCCTCACAACGACACGATCTAAACTCTCGTATCTAAAATTTTCCTATTTACCTAATCCCTACTCACGGATCTAAAACTATCCTCTTCACCGATCTGTACTCATGGATCTAAAACTAACCTTTTTCACCTGATCCATACTCACGGATCTAAAACTAACCTCCTGATTTAATCCATACTCCCGGATCAATAATTGTACCCAATCCATACTCCCAGAATAAGGACAATTAACTATACCCTAATCCTGATCTGATCCATACTCCGGGACAATTAACTTAGTCTTAATCCATACTCCCGGACTAATAACAAGTTTTATCTCTTTACCTGATCCATAATCCCGGATCTAAAACTAATCTCTTGGTCTAATCCATACTCTGCTGAATAACTAGATCAACAACAACAACATCGGGGCCTCTCATCTGTTTATCACACATCAACTATCTACCCATGTTCTACCCAACATATTAGTAGATAAAAATATATATTTTTATACATAGTTTAAAACCTGTATAACATTCTCATTCAATACCTATTCCACATAACATATGAGACACGCCCACATAACACGTATTTCATAGAGAATAAAACAGATCTATGAGATAGAAGAAAGTGAATATACATTCACACACATAACAACAAAGTTATACACATAACACGTATTTCGTATAAAATACTTCATAATTATGCGTTAGAAGATAGTAACCACACACTCACTTGATTAGAAGATGATCGGACAGCACTAAGACTTGTAGAAGTAGTATTCTTCGGTAGATCTGGAAGATCTTCACAAAAACCGGGCTCCTCGCGGGCAGAGCTTCGGCTCGGGAATCGCACTTCTCGGAATCTTTGGGGTTTCGGGAATGATACCGGGACTTCGGGGCATTAAAATAGGGCTTAGAGAGGGTATCGGGAGTGGGAGAGTAAGAGAATAGCAACCAAAATCGGCTGCCCTTCGATTTCTATTTATAGGGCTGAAATACTGAATTCACGTCGTGAAATCTCAAAATTCACGTCGTGAGTTCAGTTAGGCAGTCATCATTGCATTCATCATCAGTCCACTTTCTCTGGAAGGCTTCAGAAGGCGTCAGTACTGAGTTCACGTCGTGAACACTGTTTTCACGTCGTGAACTTTGACACATTGTTGGGGTTCGCGCCCCGAACTTCAGAAATTCATAACTTTTGCATACGAACTCCGTTTTTGACGTTCTTTATATGCATGCTTAGCTAAAAACATGATATACAACTTTCTTTTAGACTCCATCGGCTAATTTTGAATTTATTTTTATTATATTATTTTTATATTATTTTTAGTAGGTCGGGACAGGAAAACTCCGTTAGAAAATCATAACTCCTTCTTCTGATGTCCGCTATCACCTGTCTTTCCGTCGTTGCACTAATATTGATGAGATATTCAATTCTCATTTAGAAATTTTTGGCTAAATATCGCTTGATCTCATATTCGAACTTCGGGTTGTCTATTGCTAAGCCAAAACTTCGAAAAATCATAACTTCCTCATACAAAGTTAGATTTGGGCATTCTTTTTATGTACGCTCTCAGTTTAACGTATTCTACGATTTTCATTTAGATTACTAAGGCTAGATATCGCTCTATCTTAAATTTGTATTTTACGTCATTCAGTGTCGTGTCGGTTCTGTCGCGAAACTTCGACAGGTCATAACTTCTTCGTTATAACTCGGATTTCGGCGTTCTTTATATGCATGGAAACCTTGTAACATATACTATAACTTAGTTAAGATTATTCATTCTAAATAATATTTCATCAAAAATTCATTTTTGATGCCTATCGTCTCTAAATTGACTAGCCCGGATCTACGGGCGTTACATTGACTGATATCTAACTCGATTATATCAGACATCAAACATTTTTCTTCAATCGATCGCTTGAATGAAGATATTCTACTATTGGACTGATATCTACGTTGATTATATCGGACATCATACCCTTTTTCTTCAACCGTTATCCCCTCGCGGATTGATGACCTCTTTGATTAGTTGTAGGGTGCATCTTGGTTCTCCAAGATTGATTTGAGGTTACGGTATCATCATATGAGGGTTAGAGAGGAGGATGTAGAGAATACCGCGTTTCAAACTTGTTATGGTCTTTACGAGTTCGTAGTGATGCAATTTGGGCTCACCAATGCGCCTACGAAATTGATGGATTTGATGAATCGGGGGTGCATGCCGATGCTCGATCGGTCAGTTGTTGTTTTCATTGATGATATATTGGTGTATGCCAACTTCTCAAAGTGTAAGTTTTCGTTACGAGAGGTCTAATTCATGGGGCACCTCATTCATCAGGATGTGAGTTTGGTCAATCCGACCAAGATCGAGGCGGTTATGTAGTGAGAGTTCTCGTAGTGTCCTTTTGATATTAGGTTTTTCTTTGTATTAGCTGGGTATTATCGGAGATTTATTCAGGATTTCTCCAAGAGTGTAGTACCCCTTATTCTTCTGATGAGGAAGGGTGTGGATTTCCGTTCGGGACCTGAGCAGCAGGTTGCATTTGCAACATTGAGATAGAAGTTGCGTGAGGCACCCATTTTGACCCTCCATCAAGGTGTTGAGGACTTTGTAGTATTTTGTGATGCATCCTTCACCGGTCTGGGAGCAGTACTTATGCAGTGCCGGAGGGTTATTGCTTATGCTTCTCGGCAACTAAAGCTGCATGAGGTTCGTTATCTAACTCATGATTTAGTGTTGGGAGCAGTGGTATTTGCTCTCAAGATTTGGTGGCATTATTTTTATGGGTTTCGGTGTACTATTTAGACAGATGACAATAGTTTGAGATATCTTATGGATGAGCTAAATCTGAATATGAGATAGTGTAGGTGGCTTGACATAGTCAAGGATTCTGACTGCGAGATTCTGTTTCATCTTGGGAAATCGAATGTGGTCGTTGTCACTTTGAGATGTAAGATGCCTAGTTCTTCTATTGAGAATCTGTGTATGAGAATATTAATTGATTCTCCGCTTCTTGATCTGATTGGGGAGTCTCAGTCCAAGGGAGTCAAGAAGGAGAATTGGAAGCAAGAGAGACTCATGGGTGAGTTTGGCAGGTTCACCACTGAAAATCATGGATTATTGCTCGATATGGATGGGTTTGGGTGCCATATTTTGGTAGGGTTAGGGAGACTGTGCTGGAGGAGGTGCACAAATCCAGGTTTTCAATACACCCCGGGGTCACCAAGATTTATCCAGATTTGACGCATAGTTATTGGTGGCCATGCATGAAGAGAGAAAGAGAGAGAGAGAGAGAGAGAGAGAGAGAGAGAGAGATAGTCTGGTATGTTGAGAGGTGCTTGACCTGTCGAATGGTCAAGGCCGAGCACCAGAGATTGCATTGCAATCTGCAACCATTGGAGGTTCCCATTTAGAAATGGTAACATATCCTTATGGATTTCATCACCAAGCTACCATAGACCGATAAGAGATTAGATGCAATATGGGTTATTGTGGACCGTATGACCAAGAGCGCTCACTTTCTAGCCACCTGAGAGAGTTCTTCGGCCGAAAACTTGGCCGATATGTATGTGTGCGAGATTGTTGCTCGACACGGTATTCCATTATCCATTGTATCTAATCGAGATGTTCGGTTTACACCTTGTTTTTGCCAGAAGTTCCACGAAGAACTGGGTATGAGGTTGCATCTTAACATTGCATATCATCCACAAACTAGCGGTCAGAGTGAGCAGACCATTCAGACACATGAGGACATGTTGAGGGCCTTTTTCATAGATTTTTGTGGGAGCTAGGTGTGACATCCCCAAATTCAGAGTATCCTTTATAAAGAACAATGTTGCTGAATATTGTTCCCAAAAAACATGATAAAGGATTTATCAAAGCATTTCCGAAGAAATGTATTTGTTTATATTAAAACATTGGGATATCATCGTCAATACAGAAACATAAGCATAAACAGGCCTTACCTTCATTTACACTAATGATTTACATCTCCATTAATCTCCTAGTGTAATGTAGCTTCGTATCGACACATGTGATACAAGCAAACTGAGCGGGTCATGTTGAGAATCATGGTTAGTACATAGGATTTTCAACCTAAAATAACAAAGTTATTATGTTTAATCATCAAACAATAAACCCAATTACCCATCCTCATTATCTTTTTTATTCTTAAGTATCTTCCCTAAGAATCATCTATTCCTCATTACTTATTCCTAAGGATTGTCCTAAGGAATAGGCACCAAGTCCATCGTTGTCAGGGCTTATATAACAGGCACTAAGTCCATAGTTTCTAGGGTTCATCTATAGACGCTAAGTCCATAGCTGCCAAGGTTTATCTCATTTATTGACAATATTATTTTAGGGAGTCCACCTGCAATACAGGTCAATGGGTTTTTAGAGTACACCTGGTGAACACATCGTTCACAACACCTACAGGTTGCAAGCCAGCTAGTGTTCTACTGGACTGTCTAGAATAGTTTGTGGTTGTTATCTATACTCTATTAGATGACGGGGCCATCGCTTGGGTCATTGCTTGGTTCATCGCTTGGATCATCGCTTCTCACTATCTTTTACCACTCATAAATCACCGCTCATCATTCATCTTATTTTTCATCGCCCATCATTCATCTTATCTTTAATCTACCATTTTTTACCCATCATAATTATAGGTATAAAATACATATACAGTTTAAAAAAACTAAAACATGTATATTTTTGTTCATCCAACATAAATATTAAGTACACAGATAATATGAACACATAGCACGTAATTTCTATTAAATACTTCATATCTATGTATAAGATGAAAGTAACTATGCACTCACTTGTTAAAGTGATGACTCCAAACTCGGACAGCGCTCCGCTTGTTAACAATAAAAATTCCTTCGACGAAACCTACTATTATTATCACTAAATTTTAGTCTAATATTTATTGCGACTAATTACGAGCGTTATTATTTTATTAGTGCTAAACAATACTTTTCAACCACAACGTATAAACAAGGCCAGACAAAAACACCGGAGGGTAGGACCGTTTTGACGTATAGCACTTCTGAAATCCAACAACCGTATGCAGCTCTTTAAATCAGATTCTCCGTACCGCGAGTAGTTAAAAAAATATTATAACAACACTATATATATATATATATATATATATATATATATATATATATATATATATAAGTTCATAATAACGATAATAAATTTAAACATAAGCTTTACTTAAAGTAGGTTAAGCATAACTTACTTACAAGAGGGTTTTAGCTAGGAGTCGGGCTCTGCAGGGGCATAATTTCGTCGCTAAATCTTTCTAAGAAAGATTTTTGCAGTGCTTCAGCGCTCACCTTACTATACTAAAATTACAGAAAGAGAAGTTGAATCACGAGGTACCGAAATGCTCAGGGGATAAGAAGATAAAGACTTATGAATCAAGAGATTGATGGAAGAAATATAAGAGCCTAGAGGCTCTTAATTATGGTAATTGAATTTTCAAGAATTACCTTCTATAGTTACGTAATGACATTATAGTTACATAAACGACTAAAACCCATTTTTTTTAAATAGATTTAACGATATTTGTACTAAACTAATGTCGAAAGTACGCGACACTAGTCTTACAACGACCGCATCGTCGATACCTTTCTAATGATATATACATATTTAAATATATGTATACATATATATATATATATATATATATATATATATATATATATATATATATATATATATATATATGATTTATACTTTATTTTAATATGTAAATATGCTATTATAATTTATAACTCATTCATACGAACTCCGTTTTTGACGTTTATTTATATCTACAAGTAGCTACTGACAAGATCTACAACTTTCTTTTAGAATCCCTCGGCTATAAAATTAAATGATTTTGCTAAAATCATAATTCTCTCATACGGACCCGTCTTTTCGCATTCTTTTACTCAAAATTCCTATTTTAAGGAGTACTACGATTCTTGATTTGGTGGCATTAGCTAAAAGTCAATCATTCTCTTTGTAGCTTTTTACGTCACACATTTATTGTATGTGGCTAACTTTTATATCTTATAAAAATTATATGTAATTCATACGGATTCGGATTTCGACGAAATTTATATTTTCAGGACTGGGAAGAAATGTACTTTCTATATATATATATATATATATATATATATATATATATATATATATATATATATATATATATATATATATATATGTTTTGGCGAACTTATTTTTACAATTTACGGACGATTCAACTGATTTTTCCTATTTTATTATATTATAATAATCATGAAATATATAATATTCAAATAATTCTTCTTTATTACATTAAATAGGTTACGATTGTTGATCTTAACTATTACTTTGGTGAAGATTATTTATCCTAGATAATCTTCTATAAAAAATCATTTTAACGCTTATTATATCTTAGTTGACTAGCCCGAATTTGCACGTGTTACACTAGGAATCCTACCTTCCTTTAGCTGATTTTTCTTACAACAACTATCACTCCAATATCAGTGCATCGCCTTTTGAGCTTCTTTATGGAAGGAAGTGTCGTATCCTAGTCTATTGGGTTGAGATTGGTCATAGGGTATTGGGAAGGACTAAGGTAGTCCTTCAGACATCAGAGCTCAATTAAAAGATTTGATAGAGGTTGCAGACAGGTCAGAGTCGGCGGAAGAGTTATACCGACAAGCGTCAATCTGAGTTGGAGTTTCAGGTTATTGACATGGTTTTGTTGAAGGTATCACCTTGTAAGGGTGTAATACCCTTCAAGAAGATGGGTAAATTGGGTCCCTGGTATATAATGCCATTTTAGGTGACTGGCCGGGTTGGCAAGGTAGCTTATATGTTAGATTTGCCTTAGGATCTCACTCAAATTCATAGCACCTTTCATGTTTCGCAGCTACAGAAGTGTGTGGTTGATGATCCATCGGTTATTCCTTTGGATGATGTTTAGGTTCATGATCTCTTGAATTACATTGAGAGACCAGTGGCAATTTTAGATCGTAGACGAAGGCCTTACGCAACAAGGTGGTATCTTCAGTCAAGGTTCAATGGCAGCATCAGAAGGATTCTAAATAGACATGGGAACTCGAGAAAAAGGTGTGGGAGCACTATCCGGAGTTGTTCACAGCAACAGACATCGAGGATGAAGTTATTTTCAAGGTGGTGAGAATTGTAACATCCCGATGATGAGGTATTTCCAAATTTAACCCTTAAGTATAAAGACTTATAGTATTTACCCCTTATGTATGAGAAAGTTTGTAAAATGGACCATAGTGGTATTTTTGTTATTTCAGGCTGAGGTTTAGTACATTAGGCATCATACGTGGGTCTAGTATGTTGAGCGTACACCAAGTATGCAGGGCATACATGTGAGATCCTCAAAACCTAATTTTTAGGGTTTGCACCCTATTTAACCATCTTTATGGCCTCCAACCTCATCTCTTATTAGCCTCCATCACCTCCAATAGATTTTAGCAAACCCTAACCACTTGTTTGAGCATTCTTGACATTTATGTGTTTTTTTATGTGATCTTGAAGGATAAAGAAGGAAGTAGAACCACCTTGGAAGCATGAAGGAGCCTTGGATCTGGGTTCTTCACTTCTCTAGCAACTTCCAAGTGGTACGAAGTTTCAAACTTGGCTTGTATTTCATTAGATCTTGCTAAATCCTTTGATTCATGAGCATTTTGTCCCAAGTCTTGACATTTTTGGAGTATAGAATGCTCTAGTCCATTCTGGCTGTACTTTCAGATGTTTGAGGGGTTTAGAAGCATTAAATAGGATCTTGGATCTTAATCCTTTCCACGCATGTGTTTGATTGTCTTAATGGTTTAAGAGGATTTAGTTTTTAATATTTAGCACTTATTGGCCATGCAAGACCATAAAGGTGGAAACTTTATGGTCAAGGGTGATATTTCAGACTTGGATCTTCAATTTGGTTGTAATAGCTTACGTATTAAGCTCTTAAATCGTTAAAAAGAAGTCTGGTTGCGTATGCTAGGCATACCATTTGGTAGTTGTGCGTATACAATTCAAGCCCCAACTCCTCGGACAGTGAGTACGCCCCACATACATCCGAAGTACGCCCCGCGTACGAGGACTGAGTTGACTTGGCTGATTTTGTTGATTTTGACCATTTTTTTTGACCAATGGTATTTTGGGAAATTGATATTAATTTAGATTGGGAAATGTTTTGAATATTAAGAGTCGGGTAGAGTCGGTTATTGGATCAAAGGTTCATTCAGACTATATTTGGATTGAGAGGTGATTTTTCCTCACTATACTTATAGGTCTAAAGCACCAAGGTCGGCCCGTTGGATTAGATATCCTGTTTTGTTGTGTGTTGTTATGCTGAGATATGTGTTTACTAGTTATGTAATTAGACTGGTAGATCTGTAGGACTAGCTGTGTGCTGAATGGTGTGATAATGTTTATATCAATATGTTATGATTATGGTTTACTAAGTTGAGGTGGGCCAACTGATATTGAAGGCCAAGACATGCATGGTGGTCCGGATAGACTAAAGGCCTGTGAGGTGATCCAGTCAGACTGAAGGCCCAGAGAGCGGTCCATATAGGTTGAAGGCCCGTTAAGGCGGTCTAGTCATGTTGAAGGCTCTGTATGCATGATGTTGTTTGTTATGTTATGTGGTGGTACTTTGGGAGAACTCACTAAGCATTGGCTTACAGTTTTAGTTTTTATTTAGGTACTTCTGAGGACCGTGGCAAGACGAAGGCGTGACCGTACACATCCTTGCTTTTATGTTGTTGGATCTTAGGAAACTTTGATTTAAAATAATTGTTTTTTTGGGAACAATGGTTATGTAAACACTTTTTAAGTAAATGGGTTGTTTTTGAAAAGTTTAAATTTGTTGTGATTTTTGAACGTTAATATCCCTCTTTTCTCTCTATCTCTCTCTCTCTCTCTCTCTCTCTGTCTGTCTATCTATCTCTCTCCCCTTCTCTCTCTTTCTCTCTCTTTATCTCTTTCTTTCTCTCTCTCTCTCTCTCTCTCTCTCTCTCTCTCTCTCTCTCTCCATCGCTCCCTATCTATCTATCTATCTATCTATCTATCTATCTATCTATCTATCTATCTATCTATCTATCCATGTCTCTTTAAGCACACACTTTCAATCTCTTTTACTTACTCTCACTCCATCTCTATACTCTCTATACTCTATAGTTAAACTTTCTCTTTATATTGTAAATCTCTTTACTCTCATACTATTTCTATTTCTTTAATTCTTAATTATACTAACTCATTATTTCATATAAAAATATTATACTATATTTCTTATAAATATCTACTCCTTAACTCCTGTAGTATATACAAATATATATATATATATATATATATATATATATATATATATATATATATATATATATATATATCAACCATAGTCATACATTAATGCATCTTTTAATATTCTATTTTATATTTCGGTTGAAATCACTCAAATATTTTACTTCACTATGTAAGTCAATTATACTCGTCTGTTTACTCAAATAGTAATACAATACTATCATTTCCAATTATTATATTTTATGACACATACAGCATTAGACATCTATCACTCTCAATTATCATAAATACTAAACTTATACAATATTAATAATTAACAATTTAGATATTATAGTCCTACCTGTTCACAATAATTATCACATATCTAGATAATAATTATCTACAGAAATATAAGGTTACTCAATTTTTTAGTTAGGGAACACTAACTATTATTATGGTCTCTATATATGTGTTGCTTTCGAATTTATCATGTGTCTAACCCTATGTGGACAATATATCGGTTTCATTGGAACTTGTCTAATCTCATCACTATATCAGCTATAGTGATCCATTATCTGACCACTAACAATATTCAGTAACCATTTGTCAACAACTAGTCATGTTTTCAAATATAGTCACCTAACGAATTAACCTTACAATATGTTAACAAAAGCGACAAATCTTGGTGAATACAGTATTTAACCTATAATAACAGGATTAACAGTTAACAACTGATGAAGTTCGTAATAACACCATATCAGAGAAATCCCATAACACATACTCTAGTCTAACAACCCTCAGCGAAATATCATATAAACGTAATTATGTAATAACGTGATAAAAAGATACATCAACTAATCTTGCAACTCAACCCTCGTACCCCCATACACCAATATAACTCTTTGGTTATAAACCATTGGAAATACCACTCGAACCGCTCCACTGACCATGTGTGCGAAAAGTCTCATAACATAACAATTGAGAACTATTTTTACTAATTGCCCACCGCACCGCGACAAGCATAAGGTCACATTACAGTTATATGCTGTTCCTGGTTTCCACCAAGTATTTCACTTTTATGGCAAATGTCCTTCATGAGTCGACACATGTTTCATGACTCCGCTCAATTTCACGCAGTGTAAGTTAACCTTCACGCTGCGTTTACCCAAGAGTTGACTGTATGACTTTTGACCTTCGTTGAATTTCTAGAAATAGCAATGTACTTTCGTCTCAACTTTGAACGAACATAAATTTCTCATACGAACTCTTTTTTTTATTTTACAAAATTTATATTTATGGAATCATATTAGAGTGAAATATCACTTTCTTCAACTAATTCTATTATTATTATTATTATTATTATTATTATTATTATTATTATTATTATTATTATTATTATTATTATTATTATCAAGGTTCTAAAAAGTTTGTCATGACTCCAAGACTTGTACATGTCGCTACGCTTTACCAAAACGTCGCCTTAATTCATATATATGTATAAAAATGAATAAAATTGAAAATACATCTAAAATATTAATTATATAAAAAAATTTCATCTTATGTCATGCCTTATAAACGACGTGGCTCGCCAAGACTCAGAAAAACGTAAGGGTTGACATTACTACTAAACCACACCGTACGTTATTTGAAAACTTTATTATATATATATATATATATATATATATATATATATATATATATATATATATATATATATATATATATATATATATATATATATATATATATATATATATAGGGAAAAGATCAAATGAGAACACTAAAAAGGTTGAGAACGCGAGAACAATTTTATACCAATCATTTTATAAGAGTAAACTAGTAATTTTATATTTAAATTAAACTGTAACATATTCAAATTTAAATGAAAAATCCCTAAAATCTAGCCATAATGAAGGGTTACCTAAAATAAGGAACTTATTTTTTTATTTCTTAAATTAATGTAAAAATCTTTTTTATCAGTTTTCTCGTATTATTAAAAAAAAAACCAACTTTTTTTTTCTATTTTATCTTTTGTCGGAATATTTGTAATCATATATAGTTGCAACATAATTTTAATCATAAATGAATATTGTTTTTAATCATATAAGAATATAAGAATGCAACGTACTTTAATCATATATAAATCAAATATATATTCAATAATACAATTATAGACATAAAATAGTAAAATAAATTACATAAATAACTAATTATACATTTATTCATAAATGAAGAAAACAACAAATAAACGAATTTGCTGTATCATAATTAAGTATTTTTTTAAAAAATCATAAATAGATACAACAAAAAAATTTTACTACAATTATTCTATAATCACAAATAAATATCTCATGATCTTCATGAATTTTCGTTGCATATTATCGCTTCAATACTCCATTTCCGAAGGACCTTGAAATCTTTATTTATTTTTCTGTACATTAAAACAAAATAAATATCAATAATATTAATTAAAATTTTGAAAAAACTAGGTGACATGATCCGGAACTATTCATATAATCATCAGTGAATAAAATACCATAAACAAGCTATATTACATAGTCATTAATGAATATCATACAAAATTGTATATCCAAAAAAAATGTAAGAAGGCTAGCTCTATTACATTTCATCAAATGAATAGCATAAAAAATATCTAAAGTCCAGTCCATTGTAATCACAAACTATCAAAACTATATGAGATTTGATTTTGTTTCGAACTCTCCAAATTTAATCAACAAAAATAAACTACAAAAACTAATTTAAGATGGCTAGCAATCAATCATGGTTAACTTTTTTTTTTTATCAAATCTTTAATATTTTGGAAATTACGCACACCATTAATAATGAGTTTAGCATTATCATTCATTCTTTGATTTTTAGCAAAACTTAAATGTGAAAATGGATTTTAAATAAAGAAAAGTTCATAAACATAAAAATCAAAATTCAGTATGCATAAAAATAAAGGAATCAAGACGTGAATTCTAGTGCTATGGATATTGACGTTAAGGCCAAAACGAGAAGAAAAACAAAGAAATCTTACGTGCATCAACAATGGAAATTAGACAAATAAGATGTTGTAGGTTATCTTCACCATCGCCCAATAACAAATAAAATACAATAGCAACTCACCGGCAATAGCTCTGTCGCAACACTTCAGTCAATAGTAATGAGCGGAAAAGGGTTGATGGCTCGAAGGGTTGATAAGAAACCCTAATTGAATTAGATATTCAAAGAAAGAAGTATTCCATATTTAAAAGGCTGATTTTATGTATCCTAAAAGAATGAAATTCCTATACTAATCTTACGTTCATTTAAAAGTTACAAATTGGCTCCATTAGCTTTAAATTTTGACATAAATGGCACACTTGATCTAAACCGTAGATCTTATAGTTTATATGATTTCAGATTTGTTCTCACGTTCTCAACCTTTTTAATGTTCTTATTTGATCTTACTCCTATATATATATATATATATATATATATATATATATATATATATATATATATATATATTAACGTTATGAAGGAAAGTAACACTAAAATTTCCAACTTCTGACTTATATATATATATATATATATATATATATATATTATATATATATATATATATATATATATATATTAAAGTTATGAAGGAAAGTAACACTAAAGTTTCCAACTTCTGATTTTTTCCACTAATGTTTAAACTACTAGATTCTTAATGTGGCATTTTTTGTCAATACCCACATTTTGTGTCCCCGTTTATGTATTTCATATTTATTTTCCAGATCCTTATCCTTTGTCGGGTTACGTTTCCCGATGCTTCCATCCCTCTCTTCGTCCTGGATATTCTCGATTTTGTTTTCTTTGTCTCAAACGAGAACGTCTCCTTCCTCCTTCCACAGAGCTCCGAACCCATTTTGTCCGCATCCCACCACCTCTCCGGCTGCAGACTCAAGCAAAGTTTCCGATATTTCCGGTGACGCAAGTTCCGAGGCGTCGAGCATCCTCTCCGGTGGCCGGAACGCCTTGGTCGGCATCGCCGGGAGAAGAAGGCGGACTAACGTTGTCTTCATGTATACGCTTTCACCTCCACCACGAACGACTCATCTTAACGTCCGCCCCCTATTTGCTTCGATTTTTCGTTTGGTGTTGAGGGTTACCCATTTGCCGGCGACCACTTCACCATCAACCTCTCTCACATCCAGCTTCGCCTACCTCCGGTGGGTTGAGCCGATTTCCGCTTCCATCTGTTGCCACCGGTTCGCCATAAATCTGGTTATCAGTTGAATATGGTTGTTTTTTTTTATTTTTTATTTTTTATTTGACGTTTTTGCTACCTCTCTCGTTGGACAAGGATTCAAGTGATTACCTTCATCCTCAATTCGAAACTCAAGATTAGGGTTTTTTTCTTTTGCTAGAGTATAGTTCAAAATTCATACATAACGAAATATGTCTGAATTTTGTTCTAAAGTTGCTGTAATGATGGAAAAATTGTCATAATTGCAAGTGTTAGTGACGATTACTTAAGGTATATAACTAAATTCCATAGTTAAATCATTAATCATGTACTTTGTTCATTAATCATGTATTTGGTTATATAAATCGCCAAATATGGTTTCTTTAAGTCATTTTTGGTGACTTCCTGAAAATCTTTATGATTATTGAACCAAATTCCTTTTAAAGGATGCCCTACTATGTTTCAAACCATATGCAACTTACCACCTAGTTACCATCAGGTTAGTTCTTCATAATCATAGTTTACCTCATCTTGCAGTATAAATTCATTCTTGATGGTGAATGGAGGCATGATGAGCACCAACCTTTTGTAACTGGTAATTATGGTGTTGTGAATACCATACTCTTAGCTAGGGAGCCAGTCTTCACACCTTTAGTCTTGACCCCACATACCACTTCTGCTTCAACCATGGATGTGGACAATGAGGTCTATTAACTATAAAATCTTTCATCACATAATTATTTCCACTTATTTTCTATATGAGTCTAGGGTAACATTAACTAATGATTTGTTATCCTAAAACAGGGAAATATGGAGCAGGATGTAACCCCAGATAAGAACTCACAGCAGGGCTGTGGTGGAAGACAGTCGGATCAAGTAGAAAAAGCCTAACAATCAACTGACGGTTGATGCTAAGGTCTGTATTCTTCAGATAATGCAAATTTTAACTTGGAAAAAATAACTTTTTTGATTAAAGAAGCCAACTATTGCCATTCATTCAACAATTTGACTGAGTAAGCAGAAAAAAGGTAATTAAATTTATTATGTAAACGAAGAAAGCATTTATTTATTTATTTATTCGTGACTGTTTGGGTCAGTTATATACCAAAGACATTACCCCTGATGATAAACAAGAACTTGATGAATCTTTACGTATAGAAGTAAGTATCACTTATCCAAATCCAAATCCAACATCTTGATTATCTTTATAAGATCTTTATGATGATTAATTGGTGTTTTACTGTTATGTGATTGGCAGATTGAAGCTACTTTTCGTACGGATGAAATTAGAAGGACTCCACCAACTCGACAAGATGAA
The DNA here is from genome assembly GCF_052625555.1 of Lactuca saligna. Lineage (NCBI taxonomy): Eukaryota > Viridiplantae > Streptophyta > Magnoliopsida > Asterales > Asteraceae > Lactuca > Lactuca saligna. The sequence goes on along the minus strand of NC_136425.1, from coordinate 8,063,440 downwards.
ATGAGAGCTGGAATGTGTTACTTCCACTTGATGTTGATATGCATATTGCTTTTGTTTGCCCTTTATCTGCATCATCTACAGGTATTCAGGTTCAAAATAGGGTCAACAGTTTGTTGGTGAAGCAACAACTTATGAAGAATTCTGCTATAGATGCTGCAAAAATAGTTGTTGACCTCAAAATTAATATATATATATATATATATATATATATATATATATATATATATATATATAATCTTATGGTTCTAAATTGAGCCCATATGTTTATATTTCCCCTTTTTTTTATTTATTTGTTGATCATTTTGAGGTAGAACTTCTGTCATGGATCATAGTATTAGATGTCTGTAAAGATGGTGGCATTCTTAAGAGAGTAGTGAATAATGGAGAACACACAGGACAACCTGGCTATATGGATGAGGTTAAAGGTAGTCTTTTGCACTTCTTCTTTTCAATTTTATATTAAGAAGAATTTGTTAACTAACAAGTGATGTGGAAATACATCTAATCAGTCACTGATGTTGGTTAATGCAGTGAAGTATGTAGTGAAGCTGACAGATCGTGTTATAATTTCTGAATCACCAAAAGAGCGTGTTGAGTTTTACTTGAAAGATGGTAAATAAATAATTATGTAATTGGGTTATTTTCATCTAACCAAATTTCTTTAAAATAACATTAAACTGTCTTACTAGTTCATTTATGTTCGACACTACCAAAAGCAATTAACGCCATGACAAGAGAAGAGAAAGTTGATTTGACTGTTCAACCACAGTGTAAGGTTCTATAAATATATATAATTTTAAATAAATTGATAAATAATGTGTCTTTTTATGACCCACAGATGCATTTGGTGAAGATGGGGTTATAGTTACATCAATACCCAATGGTTTCTCTCAAATTCCACCAAATTATATGCTTCATGTTGCATTAGAATTGGTATCTTTCAAATCTGTAGTTGATTCTAACATTTTTGGACCAAACTACCCTTGCATCTATAGTTAAAAAAATTTATTTTAAGATTTTTGGATGAAACTGCCCCTGCATATTGATTTTAAACTTAAAAAAAATGTTTTTAACACTTTTAGACCAAACTGCCCTGCATACTAATTTTATTGTTATTTTTTTATTTTAACACTTATGGACGAAAATACCCTTGCATAATGTTTTTATACTTCAAAAAATATGAATTTAACAATTTCGGATGACACAACTCTTGCATATCGTTTTCATAGTTAATCTTTTTTTGATTTCAACGGTTTTTCAACTCAGATTGATGTTGAATATATTTAAGTAGTAAATTGAGTAAATAGCGATATACTTTGCATTTTGTTTTTATTACTTTACCAGAAAATAAAGTACATAGTCATTTTTTGTTTTTCCATCTTTAGGTGATAGACGCAATAAATAGCAACGAGTTTGAATTTACACATTCTTTTCGAGGTTTTTTTTTCCTTTTTTGGTAATTTCTTTTATTTTTTTTTTCAAAAACCAAACTACATTGCTATTAGGTGCATTTTCCATTTTTATGAGTAAAATGACCCAAATGGCAACATACTTTTAATTTATATGTATTTTTTTTCCATGACACATTTTCTAACTACCCTACATGTTTCTGGCTTCAGATTGTCTTCTTTAGGTGACAACTCAACAAGACAAACAACTTTTGCAATCACATCACCTTAAAGAGACATTATAGATTCTTCCAAAGTGAGTTCACTCCTGTTAATGTAAATCTTTGTCTTTCATCTCAAATCTTTTTTTTCCAGGTTATTCCCTATTTAACCCTGTAGTATTACATTACAGTATTCATGAGATTATGCAGTCGAACAAAAAGAAAATATTGTAAAAGTGGCTGACATCTTCATACATGAAATAAATCAACTTAAGGTAGAACATGAACAACAGGTGACAAGAATTAGAGAAGTTAGTTTTGCCTTTTCACTTGCCCATACCTCTAATCTTTTGTATTAACATGTTTGCTCTTCTTTTACAAAAGTGTTCTGCTTAAGTACAACAAATATATAGACATCAGTTAAAAACTGGAAATGAATTCATTTAAGAGTAAATTACATGTCCCTGAGTACAGGTCATTTTTTCAATTATAGTCCCATAATGTTTTCTTTTCAAATTTTGGTCACTTATTTGGGGTTATATAAGAAAATTCACTATTTTTTGCGGCAAAAAATAGTCATCTAACTTGGAAAATGAACCGAAAATGATATAAAAACTTCAACTAAGGACGAATATTGCAAAACATATTACTTGATGACCAAAATCGTTTACTCTGTTAACAGCTATAGAACAAATTCACAAAAAATGCTTGCGGGTGAGGAAAGTTGTTTGCCTTTCTGAGAAGCCATCCTAAAGTAAGTTCATGCTTTTGATTTTTTTTTTCTAGTCATGTGTTATTATTATATTGAGGTGAGGGAGGGTGTAGGTAAGGGGTTGTTCCTTGATTTAATTTTTCTTGGGATGTATCAGAAAATGACAAACACACAACGCTTCTTTCATGTTCGAGGTTTGTATCCTTCCTATTGCCCCTTTTATCTACCACCTCCCAACTTAACCAGTTAGTTGCAAAGTTAGTTGCATTCGATTTGTTGCCAATAGTTTGAACTAACATATATTTATTCTAAAATATATTCTTCTTCATGAATGTTGTGGGTTTATACCCACATGATTTATATTAAATCCGAATTTTTTCAATTTTTTTATCTTATATTAGCATGGATGGGAGTTGTATAAATTTTTGAGTGAAGTTTACTATTTTAACCTTTTGTGAAGCAATATCAATTTATATGGTTTTGTGATGTTGTAGGTCCCAACAACGGAAGAAACCGTTTCTAACTTCAGTTTCTTCACTCCTTTAAGATTCTTTCTCTATATAAACGTTCATTTACAATTGACATACTCTATATAAACGTTGTATATATTTTCATACAATTTCTTTTATAGTTCTTTTACATTTTTTTAGTCTTTGGTACTTCATGATTATTATAAAAAAGTAGGGAATGTTTGAATGTTGATAATATAAAACCGAGAAATGCACAAAATGTTAACCACAATGACAATGTTACGTCTGATTGATGGCTAATTAAACATAATGGCAACATAATTTGCTGACAGTTTACATTGTCAGGGTCAGATTTTGACAGATTTCGACTAAATGGGTAGAGACGTGTCGTTTAGTAGATACGAAATATCTTGAACAAAGGTTACAACCGATATCATAGGAACACATTTGCTCCGACTGTCCCCCGCGAAGCGGAGGTTACCAATCTAGTTATTATTATTATTATTGATTAATACCTGTTATGAAAAACATGTGTCACACTTATCCAATGCACGGGCTGCAAATTTGGGTTTTCCCAAGAACTCTCTCACACGATTTCCTTAACATTATGAAATAACACATTTGAAAAAAATGGATAACGATTTAGTGGAAATTTTTTTGTACCTCCAAATTACTAGTGTACCTCTCTCATCTTATGTTTTTTTTTCGGTGTTTTTTTTGCTAGTTATTTCTTTTTGCTATCTTTATTAAATACGTATCATTATCATAGTTATTATTACTAACATCAATATCTTCATTATTATTATTATTATTATTATTATTATTATTATTATTATTATTAATAGCATTAGTAATATATTTTAGAGTAAATTATTGAAATTGTGTTTCATTCCTATATTTTTTTTTTCAAAGTTGATTTTAGTACTTTTTATGAATGGAAAAAAAAAGAATATTAATGTTGTCTATTTTTTTCTATTTTTTGTTAATTTTTCAGAAGAATTTATATTATTTTCTTAAATTGTTTAATTAATCGGATCACACGTCAACCTCATTGTAGCCTCACCTCATCTTCACCATAAAGACATTCCGAGTGAAACAAAAAAAATGAGAACATTAATAAGTCGTAGTGGAATATACACATTCAATCGAGAACAAAATTATTAAGACTGTGGATTTTTTTTGGAACGACAGAATATTATTAAAACTAGCAAAAAGCTATAAAAGAAATTAAATACGTGAACATTAATAGCTTTTAGACTTAAAAAAAGACATTACACAAACATAATCGTTCATACAAAATCTTATTGCGAAATACATATGATATAATCTTTCATAAAAATAAACATACAAATGTAAAAAAAAAAAACAAATATTATCTAAAACACAAAATAATTTAAAAATAATAAGACAAATTTAATTAAAACTATGATGGTGATGATGATGATGATGATAATAATAATAATAATAATAATAATAATAATAATAATAATAATAATAATAAAACAAAAACAAAATAAATTAAAACGAATTTAGTAGTATCAATTCAAAAAATAACAAGATTATGTTATATAACAATAACAAGATTCATATATACACACAAGTATATGTTATATTATTGTTTAAATATATAAGGATAATCACAAAGAATAAAACACTACCACCATATAATGATCTCTTTTGGACACCAAACTTTCTAACAATCATTGTGACTTCTTCCTTGTTATAGGAAATACATATTGGAAATTGATTGATAATATTCTTTAACCAATGAAAGATTGACATGTTACCCAATTAAGACGACATGGTGAGCCACATCAAATCACACATTTCGTCATACATTATTGGAAGAAGGGTGTGCATCTTCTTGATTAATTCAATAATATTCTAAATTTAACTGTCCATTAAAACTGCATTAATTATTTAAAGACAAAATTATACAAATAGTCGATTTTGTTAATGGGTAATCTTAATAAGATCATTAAAATTTTGATGACAACATATAAGTGATTTATCAAAAGGTGCACTTTGTACTATTCATATTAATTATTCGTATTATGGATGGTTCTTTTCTTTATTATTATAAGAATTATTGTAGATATGATAACTTATAAGTTGGATACACTAATAATAGAGACATAAGCCTATTGGATTACCCTTAAAGTCTAATTTAAAAGATAAAAGTATAAAACAATAAGGGATTACTATGTTATTCATCAATGGTTTGATGGTTTCATTAGATTTTTTTTTAACCGACAAATATTATTATAATAAAATTGAAAAAACAAAAGCCATCTAGAAAGATACTAGGCAGAACAGGAAGAGAAAATATGAGAAGGATTACAATACATTGTTTATACTTTTACAGACATTGTTAGTGGACATATAGTCCATTCTACCCACTTATAATGACATTTATTTCTCCTATGTATCAACCACGAGTATACTGAGGTCTTCACCTTGTCCACTACCAACATAGGATTGGAGTGGATGTTTTTGAACACCCGATCACATCGTGATTTCCATAACATTCACATTGTGCCATAGCAAACACTGATGAGGTTGTTTCTCCTTTTAAGGCATCATCCCCAGTTCTTTGCAAAGCTGATAAGGCTGCCAATGTTGTTAAACTGTGGTTAGGAATATCGCACCACTTAAAGATCAAATCCCACACTGTCATCGCCAAGCGGCATCGAATCATAAGATGTCTAATATCTTCATCCTGTTGTAGGCAGTGGGCATAATACATTTGGAATTTGAACTCACCTTCTCCTCAGTGCAACATTGGTCGGAATACACCCTAAATTTGCTCTCTAAATATAAGTTATGACCTTAATTGGTACATCATGTATCCATGGTATGATTACTTCAGAAATCGTCAGTTCTAGCTGGTTAATTTTTGCTCTTAGGGTGTTCACATGGTAAACACTATCACTAGATAAGTTTCACTTCCATTTATCTCCTTCCTCGGTTGGTTGAAACCCACTAACTGTAGAGAGTAACATTTGGAGGCTGTGCATCTGATCAGCCGATATAGGAGGAGTTCTCCAATCCCATGTTTGGCTTCCCAATTGTATTCTCTCATTAACTTTACAAGATTTATGTTGCTCCAACTAGTAGAGATCTGGAAATTCATTTTTAAAGGGCTCACTACCACACCATGTATCCATCCAAAACAGAGTATCATCTCCCTTGTTCACCTGAAGATATCCTGGAAGCTTACTCCAAACTTTTGTAGTTCATTCTTTGCTCCAACCACACTGTTCCACACTCCAGGGGTCGATTTCTTAGATAATCGATATTCAGTCTTGTTTTTAAGTTTGTGGATGCCCATAATAACTTGTCCTTATAGTGCCAATTTATCTGTTTTTATTCCCCACCACCATTTAACTATCATTGATATGTTAAAGGCTCGAAGTGAGCCCAAACCCAAACAACCCTTATCCTTTGGTGCCACGATTTTCTCCAAAGCAACCCAACTAATTTTATGCTTATTATCACTACCACCCCAGAGAAATTGTCTTCTAATTTTTTCCAAGACTTCAATGACTCCAGATGGTGCAACAAATAACGAAAATAAATAAGATGGTAAATTTCCAAGTACCACCTTAGCGAGGGTTAGTCTACCGCCAAAAGAGAGGGTCTTTGCTTTCCATGTAGAGAGTTTCACATAGAATCACTCTATTATTGGCTTCCAGTGTCTCTTTAATTTCATGTTTTCTCCCACCGGGACTCCTAGATATGTGAATGGCAATGAGGGTTAGTCTCACCAAGTCTGTTTATGTATATATTTGTTGAATGACTTGTAATGTTATCGTTTATGCTTTATGATCTGTATCGGAACATGACATCCCGAGTTTTGATTATATAATGAAAATGCATCTCCTGATGAAATGCTTTGATAGATATTATTTTATCAGATTTTGGTTTTAGGAACAAATTCCGCAACTCTTTTAAATCAAAAGGATTTACTCTGAAATTATTTTAATAATAAATGAAATCGGTCTTTTCTGGCCGAGATTTTGGGGATGTCAGAGTTGGTATCAGAGCATTAGTTTAAGCGAACTAGGAATTTGTAGGATTTCTAGACTTAAACTTAGAATGCTAAGTGGAGATTGTGAGGTGTGTGTCTGTTATATTATAGACACGAGCACAAGCTTCGTGCTTATAGTTTTCAGTTTTGTTTTCAGGTACTTATGGTAGCAAGGGGAAGGGCTCGGGATTACTGCAGTGCACACACCATTGTTTAGCCTGGGATGTTTTTACTCTGATATGATATGTTTTGACAGATGTTTATGATATTTTGAGATACATGACATATGATTTTCACGTGAGGAATTGTTACCTATGGTTTTATTAATGTTTAAAATGAAAATTTTGGACCGTATTTTTGGGATGTTTCAAGTTGGTATCAGAGCCTTGGTTTAAGTAATTCGGGCACACTCTCGGGTGTGTCTGAACTCAAACTGAGGACATGGTATGAAAATTTTCAAAAGAAAATCATTTTTATAATAAGAATTTTGAAAACTAAATAGAATTTTGGAAAAGAGAAAAGTGTGTGGTGCATGCAATAATCCGAGCTCAAGTAAGTTCTCCCAAATTACCTATACACGTCTATGTTATGATTATGTGATTCACATGCTAGAATAGAGATATGGATCTAAGAGAGATGCCTTTCTATGTTTATATGAGCTTGTAGATTTGCATGCTAGAATTGATCAGCCAGTGGTACGATAGTCTATTTAGGTTACATTTGATTGTATGAGCCTTTGAATTTCATGCTAGTACAGATTCCATATTAGAGGACATAATGGTTTGATTGGATTCTGTTGGTTAGATTTTCCGTTATCTAACAGATGCTTCCTTAGAGCTTCGTGGGACTCCTGGCGATGTGAGCTAGCTACTAAGTGAATATGATAAGTCACATGGGATACAAGGCGGATAATCTCAGAGTGATGGACTTGAACCTATTGCACTGCTCTCGTCTGAGTCCAACCGTTCTAGGTATAAGTCTTTTACTTGAAGGATTATGTGATCTTTGTTGCATGTGGATATATTCATGAGGTAGCTAGTTGACATTAATAGGAAATCCTTCAGTAACTGAGGACTGGTGTGTGTGTGTGTGTGTGGGGGGGGGGGGAGATTACCCTAGGGCAAGCATAGGATGAGATTAGTGCTAGGAGCAGTAGTAGTGAAAGGGACTTGGTGGAGCCAAGGCAATTCTTGAGGGAAGTACAGATAGATGTGGAAGGTAGTATAGGCCCGTACTACTGAAAGCAGAGGATTCGTACTCGAGTCAAGGAGGGCTGGGATAAAACCAGGAAACTTGTAGTGTCATCCCTCAATAGTGATGAGTATTCTTATGGTTGTTAGGATATGTTGTAGCGTGGTGACGCTACGCACTAGACCACTTGGTAGTTCTGGCACAAGCGAGGGATCAGGTTCGGGCTCTGGAGCCAGGTAGCTCGATGAGCAGATGAGAGAGTTTATTTCAGTTAAGGTTACACTAAGGGATTATGGACCAGACTCTTGTGATCTTTGGTACGGTCAAGGAGGGTATCTTGGAGATTCTTGATGAGAGGTTGGGAGCTTTCCGCACTAAGATGGCAGCCATGATGGGGGCATGTGTGTTGACATTCTAGGAGTTCAGAGCTTGTGGGGCTCCATAATATAATGGGACTATGGACCCCATTGCTAGCAGCCGATGGTTGGCAGATGTCGTCAACACATTTTGTATTAGCCGGTGCCCCAGGGGGACAAGTTCTAACTCACCTCCTGTCTTCTGAAGGACAAAGCACGTGACTGGTGGGAGGAGGTTGGACATGCTATTGGAGATGATGCCACTATTGATGCAATGAAATGGAGTGACTTTTCAGCTAGGTTCAGGTGCAAGTTTGCACCAGTGATTGAGGTGTAACAGTTAGCATGGGAGTTACAGTTGACTACAAAGGAGACACGAGTAGTCAGCTACCACAACCCAGTAATCAGACTTGATCTTTTTTCATTGTAGTCAGCAGGGCCACAAGAAGGCCCAATGGAAAAGTTTAGTTGTAGTAGGAAAGGTGATGACACATGCCCCTATGAGATTGAGAATCACCGACGACCATCAGGGTCGGGCAGAGGCGCCTGCGGCAAGGAGCACGACTTTCCAGTTGACTACAAAGGAGACACGAGTAGCTTCCGATGTTGCAGGTGCGTATATTTTGCATTTCTATTAGTTGTTATTTATGATTTTATTGCTATTTTCTTGCATCTATATGAGTAATTGTATCTTAGAGTTATACTTCCTTCTTATGTTCGGTTTAAATGCCATCTGCATACCATAAGTCTTAGAGTAGTAGTGTGAGGTTGTCTTCTTATATAGTGGGTTCTCAAGATGTGATAGTTGTATCAAGTGTGATTGGAGCTCGGGAGGTGTTCTGTTAGTCTCCAAGAGTCGTGTGGCTTTAGTGTTCATTAGTTTTGGGAACACTAACAGTGGTAAGTATTGGTCTCCAGCAGATTGATCATTGAATGGTAAGAAGGATTGGGAATCCATCTAGTCTGATGTTCTTTAAGATGTTATTTGAATCAAAATGGGGGGAGAATTGTTCGGGTATCCAGGAAAAAAAGTAGATGCAAAACTAGGATGAGTTCACATTTCCTGTTGGGGAGGAAGATGACCCAAGTGGCTGTTTGGGTCGAGGAGTGTGTGAGATGGGAGTTTGGAAAACTTCCCAATGTTGGGTCCATGTCTTTTTAGTGTTTGATAGGGGTGACCATGGTGCGGTTTTTGCATTCTTAAAACCGTTGGTGCGGTTTTTCAATGGTTCGGTTTTGCGGTTTTTAAATGCGGTTTCGGTGCGGTTTCAGTTTTAAACCTGTAGACCGTGACGGAGAATGGTCGCTGGGAGTGATGTTGTAACTCGCAAGACAAGACGCTCATAAACTATATTATAATTTCGTGTGTAAGAGAAGCCAAAAGGTAGGAGGGAAGTTTAAAAAAAAAAAAAAAAAAAACGGTGGGATTGGAGCTAGTCGGTAGTCGCTGGAGGTAAATTAAATTCCTTTTCAGTATGTGGATTGTGGAATACGGATAAAATTTATATCCAACGTCAATGTAAAACTCAAAGAATGAAAGTCAACATTTAGTTTATATATATATATATATATATATATATATATATATATATATATATATATATATATATATATACCTACGATGCGGTTCGGTTTTAGTGGACCGGTTTTTGGATAAAAACCACACCGCACCGTTGACCTTCGGTTTTTGCATAAATGAAATCTGCACCATTGGTTTTTGCATCGGTTTCGGTTTGTCGGTTGCGGTTTATTGCGGTTTCATCGGTTTTTTTTTAATCGGTTCGGTTTTTGCTCACCCCTAGTGTTTGATAGTTGGTGTTGGGAAATCACATTGGGAATTCACGCCAGGACATGAGTTCATTCAGGATGCTAGACCGTGTGAGTGCTCAACTTTGGACGTGTTCAGATTGGTATTCAGCGGTAAACCATGGTCAGCAGTTGAGTTAGAGTGGAAAGTGTTGTAAGACTATGGGATAGCCATAGCATTCACTAGCATCCAAATAGCACGGAAAGAATAGTTAGACCGCAGGGAAGAGGTAACATCCTTCATGCAGTCAAATAGTATGGGAAAGTGTTGTTAGACTGCGGAGCGAGCTGTAGCATTCACAGATTTATTAAGATAAGTTAGACCAGGGTGGGTCAGTTCGCAGGATCATGGAAAGACCACCACAGGATCAGAATCAGGAAACGATAGGTAGTGGGAATTTAAGGTGGAGTTGGGCCTGTGTAGCCCTAGATAGGTGGGACATGTGGGCAATGCCACTCCGTGATACGGTTTGGGTGTGACCTGTAGGCGAGGCCCATGTACTTATAGTAATGCAAGTGAGACCTGATAGTGACCGTTGGATCGAGGACTGTGTTCGGGGATCCCATGATTTATAGAGCTAAGAGTGGCAATATAGATAGGGCAGTCTCGGTAGTAGAATTTTTCTTCAGAAGTCATGGGGAGCGACTAAGAGGGTGTTCAGTGGTTCAGCAACCAGGTAGGAATCCGGTATTCTAGATAGTTGACAGTTAAGTTGGGACATGAGAGGCCTCGGTTCATTCGGAAAGTGGATAATAGGCAACACAATGCTTGAGCAGAAGTAGTGATGTGAGGATTCTCGTATGAAGAGCAGCTTGTGGATCTAAGGTATTAAGTCGCTTACAATTGCATTAAATAATCTCATTGTAATTGATTTGACCCTGTTGTGCAGCTCTTGCCTGAGTCTAACCGTTCCAGGGATGAATCTTATACTTGAATGATTATATGAGCCTAGTGTCAAGTATAAGTATTCTACATCTGATTATGGTCAGTGGATTTGTTCTTGTGGGTTGCAACAAGATATTTAGGGTTGGAAGCATTTTGTTTATTTGTTTATCCAATGAGGTTTTGACATGATAATATTTCAGTGTGGGCAGTCTCTCAGGGAGATAGACCACTATAGATTTCAAATTTTGGATAGGTAGAGGTGGTTTTGCAGGAGTTCAAGGCTTATTTTATCTAGGTCGGAATATCGGTTTAGGTTTGTTATCTCGGGAAGGTTGACTTCTGTGCAGAATCGTCGGTCGTGTTCCTCATATTGTTTGTTTGATATGGGTGAAAGTAAGGACGGATTTCGAGGACGAAATCTAATTTAAGTGAGGTAGATTTGTAATGCTCTGTTTCGAATCATTCCTATTGCAGGATCGTGAGCAAGGAGTGGGTATTAGCTGAGTTAGAAGCTTTGAAAATTTATTTTGGGATTCATTTGGAGGTGGATGATGTAGTTTGGATGATCCAATTACCCAATTTGTGTTTTTCAACCTCAGGGTATGGGTAAAGGCGTTAGTTTGGGCCTTTTATGAATATTGGATTTTATTACGGTTGAGTTACGGACTAAATAAAGTTGATATAAGTTTAGGGCTTCTCGTTACCTTTCCGTGGATATAAAGAACATCAAAATCATAGCTATAACGAAAAAGTTATGGTTATTTGATGTTAGAGGGGTTTTTGGACCAAACCGGGTACGCATGGCGAACCAAGTAGGAACGCATGGCGTTCAAAGGAAAATAGATGCGGGTGCATATGGGAACGCACTACATTCGTCTGGGCAGACTAAACCCTAATTTCCGGGTCTTGAACACTATTTAAACACCTTAACTCACCTCCAACCTTTATTCACTCAGCCTCCATTGTACCTTAAGCCGAAATCCTAACCCTAATTGTGAGTGTGTGAGCTTGGAAGACCATCTTAGAGTGTATTTTGGTGTTCTTGAAGGAGAGTGGTCTTCTTGGAGCATCATTGACCAAGGAAGAGCTTTTCGATCTAGGTTCTCCCGCTCATTTGCAAGCCTCAGAAGGTATAAAGTTTCTATCTTACTATCTTATGGATTAAGATCTATATCAGGGCTTGTATTATGCTTCTTATGGTCATATGGATACTCTTTGGGATCTTGAGCTACTCCAAGAGCCTAGGATTGAAGATCTTCATGTTTCTGAGTTGTTAGAGTCATAAAAATAGTAACTTGATGGTTAAGGACCAACCAGGCAAAAGTTTTGGGTTTTGTTTTATGGATTGGAAGCTTTAATGGATGTTTGGGGTCCTTTTTGGACCATGAAAAGTCACCAAGTCCATGATTTTATGATTCAAGAGGTCCTAGATGGCTTGGATCTATGTCTGGATAGCATGACTTTAAACATTAAGTGCTTAATAAGCCTTTTTGGAGCCAGCACACAAACACACCGTGTAGATTTGAAGAACGCCATGTGTTCCTAGTTAGGTCCGCGACTTAAGTCAGTGATGAATGCCCATCGCTCCACCAGGGAACCTCATGCATTCGGGGCATCAGTACGATTTCAGATCTTTTTCCTTGGAATGGGTTTTGTGGTTTGGGCTTTTGTGATTGGGCCATTTTATTGGACTTTACTGATATGGACCTTACTGGATCATCATTTAGGACTTAATGGACTATGTCTTATTTTTGCCTAGGGTTAGGCCCATTAGAGGGTTCGACCCAATTTAGAAAATTAGGCCATTAGTGAGCCATTAGTGGGCTTGGGAAGTATACCAAGTATTGGGCCTTTTAGGACAAGAGTATGTGAGGGGTAGAATGGTATTTTACCCCAATGAGGACTTATGGTTAAGTTATGAGAATATCGAACTTATCTAATTGGTATGATGATCAATAGCTCAGGGAGTCGATAAATCAGCAGTTCGGGGATCTGCTAGCCAGCAGCCAGAGGTTATCCGTAGGATTCTACATTCTGCTTTGCGAAGTGAGTTTTCTCTTGTAGGAATGGGTCGAAGGCACCAATGTTGGCCCGTTTATGTATGTTCATATGTTCCGTACTTTTGTCCAATGTCGAGGAAAGCTCGAGGAATGTTTGTATGCTTGATGTCTTCGTGATTTTTGCATTTTCTTGTTTTATATGTTTTTCGGCCTTCGATCCGATTCCGGGGAAACCCCGAGGAAGGTCTGTATGCTTTTTAGATTTCGGTATGATGCTGGGAGGGTCCCGAGGAATGGTTGTATGTAGGTTTCCGAACTTCGGTTTAATGTCGGGTGGTACCCTATGAACTAATGCATGTTTAGTTATACTTGTTGTCTTTGTGATACTTGTATGTTCTTGGTAGGGAGATGAGTCTGGGAGGGGTCCCGTATCTCATCACTAGCTGGAAGTGGATGGGGTTCCATATCTCATCATAGCATAGTAGGGGGCAGGGTCCATGATAGGTAAGGCCTTAGGACAAGAATATATAGTATTGTGTATGATTCTTTATGTGATAGCATGATTATAAGTTATTGTATGCATGTGTATAGCGGGCGGGTCCTAGAATTAAGCGGGGCATGGAGGAAACAGATCTATATACCGAGTCGGGCTCGATGCCAGGCGAGGCCTAATGCCAAACGTTGTCCGATGCAGGGTATGCCAAACGTTGTCCGATGCAGGGTAGGGCTCGAGGAAAAGGCGGGGGCCCAATATATGTGATTATATGTATGGTATGTGGTAGTTTGGGGAGACTCAATAAGCTTATGCTTATAGTTTTCAGTTTTGCTTTCAGGTACTTCTAGTAGCAAGTAGAACGGCTCGAGATTACTGCAGTGCACACACCATTGTTTAGCCTGATGTGTTTTTTCTGATATATTTTAACAGATGTTTATGATACTTTAAGATACATGACTTATGATTTTTATGTGATGAATTGTTAACTATGGTTTTATTAATGTTTAAAATAAAAATTTTGGACCGTATTTTTGGGAAGTTTCATTAAATTTAGTCATACCCATTAATAAAGTTTTCCTTTTTAGTTAAGTATGGGTGGTCACAATTCAGCAATGAGACTTTATTATTCTAGAAATGAGATTTTGATTTGGATTTAGTATTGTAAATAAATACTTATTGTGAATATTCATTATAACCACACTAAACGTTAATGTCGTTTGTCACACATAACGACTGTAGCTAATAGTCAGGGTGCGATATTTTTGGTCCTGTATGGATCTATGCTCAAACTTACGCTCTGGTTATAATTAGGTTCCTTAACGGGTACCATGTTTGGTACATCAACCGATTCACAATTATGTATTAATTAGTTTACATAAAGTGAAAATCCTTTTAGTAAATAACATGAAATTTTGTAAAAATATTGATAAATTATATTTGTTATAATTTATAAGTTTATTTCCATGTTTCAACCTAGACTTTGTAAAATAGTTCATATGATCCATAAATTATACCTATTATAGTTTATTTCCATGTTTTAACAAGTTTAATGTTTAAATACATATTAACTATAAGAAAACATAATAAGTAAATTATATTTTTGAACACAATTTTGTGTGTTTTACTTGTATTCGCCCCCCCCCCCCTCTCCTAAAAACATTGAAAATCTTAGAAAAATATGGGGGGTATGAACTCACCTTTTGAGTGGTAATGGTTGTGAATATGGAATAGAAACGGTGACCTTCGGGCTAGATTACAGGAAGGTTGTTGTGTTCCTAATGGTTTTGAAACACACAATGGTGTGTGAATAATATGATAACATAAATATAAGTGTTTTCATAAACACTAAATAATATATATAATACCTACTTAAACTTGTATCTGTTTGAAAGTAGAATGATCTCTAGAGCTGTTTGATCTTAAGATTCAAAGAAATAAGTTTGCTATTTGAGAGAGTTTGGATGATGTTTTCGTTACTGAATGTGTAGAATGAAAGAATTGAATTTATATGAGGCTTATAAGTAACTTAAGTGTGAAGGAATTCACACGGAGGTTGTAAGATTTATGGATCTAATCTCATTGGGATAGGCTGTAGGCCCCACGAGCGGTTGTAAGGAATTCACAACGAGCGGTTCGGATAGGTTGTAGGCCCTACGAGGGCGGACCAGACGTGCCGAGGCTCGGAGAGTGGACCAGGCCGACTGAAGGCCCGATGCGGGCGGACCATTCATACTGTAGACTCAGAGAGTGGACCAGGTGGATTGAAGGCCCGGTGCGGGCGGACCAACCACACTGCAGACTCAAGGGACATGACTATACATGGAGGGTAGACCAGGTGGACTGAAGGCCCGATACGGTGGACCAGTCACACAGTAGACCCGATATGCATGGCTGTTCTGTGATTTGTTATGATATAGCATGATATGTGTGTATGGTATATGTGGTTGGTATTTTGGGGGTATCTCACTAAGTTTTCAGGCTTACAATTGTGGTTTAATGTTTTTCAGGTTCTTTAGGAGATCGTGGCAAGGCAATGGCGTGATCGTACCGATCCTCGTGTTTATGTTTTATGTTTTGGTTCTGGGAAGACTCTGATAATAATTGTATTGAAAACCTTTTTGTAATAACATTATGAAAATGGTTTGTTTTTGAAAAGTTAAAATTTGTTGAAAATTTATGGTCGTTACACATATCGAATAGACAGATGAATGTGTGGATCTGCCCTAATCCAACAACCAAACAAGGAATAGGAAATAAGGCGAAAGTCACATATTCCACTGCCCATCAAATCTTCATTATATATATAATCCTGACGTATTCACTAAGTAATTAGATAATTAACATTAATGATTCTTAGTAAAATAGTAACCACAATAGTTCTTTCTACAACCACTTAATTCATACTAGTTATATATAAACAAATATCGAACGGACAATTGAATGTGTAAATCTTTCCTAAGCCCACAACCAAACAAGGAACAGGAAGTAAGGCGGGAGTTACACATTCCATTGCCTATCGGATATTATTTATATAGAACTCTAATGTATAAATTACATAATTATAGAATTCACCGTTTCATGTCATTTATGTTATACTAGTTTTTAAACAATTGTTGAACATTTTATAAATAGGTTTACTTGTAAAAATAGCGATGATTATCCCGGAACATCCTATATTTTCCATAAAACTGATTTGTAGTCTTAATCATTCTAAGACCGAAAAGCACAAGTATAATTACCATAGTTAGTTTAATGATTCTTAGTTTTATCTATCAGTAAAACTAGCTGAAGATGTGTTTGTACTGAAACTAGACATGAAGTAAATACCCTCTTATGATTACTTAGTACCTATGAATTATATAAAATCAAGATCGAATACACAATCGATTGGGTGAATCTGCCCTAAACCCACAACCAAACAAGGAATAGGGAATGAGGCGGAAATCACATATCCCATTGTTTACCGGACATTAATTTTATATAACCTTGATGTAAGTATTAAGTAATCATAGAGATATTTACTTTAAGATTGTGTAAAAGTTTATCTTTATGTAAATAAATACTTATTGTGAATATTCATTATAACCACACTAAATGTTAATGACGTTTGTCACCCAAAATGACTGTAAATAATATTCAGGGTGCTAGATTTTTGGTCCTGTATAGATCTATACTCAAACTCACGCTCTGGTTATAATTAGGTTCCTTAACGGGTAACATGTTTGGTACATCAAGCAGTTCAAATGTAACGCCCCGATTCCTAGGTATTTATTTCTTTTTCTATAAGATCTTTTTTTATTTCAAGGTTTACTCAAAAAGTTGGTTGCTCGACTCGTCGAGTAGTAGCGGGTTGGTCCATGTGTTTAAGTGATCTACTCGTCGAGTCCAAGGAGGGACTCGACGAGTAGGAACTGGAGGATGAAACTCTAATTTTCGGTATTTTGCACCCTATTTAAAGGATAATTGGCCTCCCCAGCCTCCCCACTATAGCCTCTTGTCATTCCAAACCCTAAATTCATGTGTTTGTGTGTGTGCTTTCTTAGTATGTTAAGCTTTGAAGAAGGATTTTGGTGAGAAACTTGGGAAAAACAAGTGCTTAGAAGCAAGGAATTTGTGGGGAAATCAGAGTTCTACTTCCTTGGGGACCCTTTTTCAAGGTATTAAGTTGTTACCTTGGCTCATCTCTTTCTAGATGTCTTTTGGATGGTTTTGAGAATGCTTTTCTTGTGTTTGAGAGAAGATCTGAAGTTGCAACTTCAAATCTGAACTCTTTTTGGTCTCTAAGTCCATAAAGTTTCCAGCTTTGGCAAGTATGAACCTTCCCTCAAGTGCAAGACTTCTTTGCAAGCTTAGTTTGCAACTTTATGTGATAAGCATGCCTTGGGAAGTTGGATCTGCAATATGGAGCCTTTTCATGGCTTAAAAAGCATCTGTATGGATGAAGGACTGAAGGGACTCAACGAGTGACATGGTCGACTCGGTGAGTCCGATGAAGATTTTTGTGAACTCGGCAAGTCGAATAAGTCACTCAGCGAGTTGGATGGGGTTTTCCGAACTTTTGGACATATATGAACTTGGCGAGTTGCAATGGAAACTCGACGAGTCTGCCAAGGAGTTTATGGCCGCAAACCTTAGGAACTCGATGAGTCACTCTAGTGACTCGGCGAGTTGGTGAGTTATGCATGAAACTCAGCGAGTAGCTCAGGGTACTCGACGAGTTAAGGTCAACATGGACTGTTGACCTTGACAGCTGACTTTTCCTTTAACAAAGGGTTGACCAGTGGTCACCTGGGGGAGTTTAGGAGGTTGGAAATTTAAAAGTATGGTTTACAATCAATATACGTGGTGGAATTTGTGGCAGTGATCCGAGAGTTTGAGCTTATCTTACGAGTCGATAGTTGCGAGGTGAGTTATCCTCACTATATCAATAGGGTCTAAGGCACCAAGGCTGACCCTTTATGATTTTATCCAAATTATGGCATGATATGTTATTGGTTTACATACTAGTAGTTAGGATGATAATATGCTTATGTTAGTGACTTGCTTAGGTCAGTGTCGAGATTATAGAATGAGGTTATGTTAGTGACTGGTTAGGTCTGTATCCCAGTCTTTGGGATGTTGCTATGATTAGTGATCTGTTAGATCAGTTTGACTGTTATATGATATGAGCTAGCATATGATATGTGTGTGCATATTTTTGTTTGATTGGAGGTTGGGTTGAGGCGGTCCTGCTTTGTGTTGTAGGCCAAGATACCTTGTGAGCGGTCCGGGTAGGCTGTAGGCCCTGTGAGGCGGTCCAGTCATGTCGAAGGCTCGGGGGCGGTCCAGATAGGTTGTAGGCCTTGCGAGGCGGTCCAGTAAGGCTGAAGGCTCATTTTGCATGTTGTTTTGTATTTGTTATACGTTATGGTTATATTGGTATGGCGTTGGTATTTTGTGGTAGGTCACTAAGCTTTCAGGCTTACAATTTTAGTTTGTTGTTTCAAGTACTTCTGGTGATTGAGGGAAGGCAAAAGCCTGATCGTACTGCTCCTCCTGTTGCTATGTTTTATGATTGGAAACTGGGATATTCTGATGATTATCATTTTGAAAACAAATTATGTAATGATTAAATGGTTTTTAAGTGTGTTGAAAAAGTTTTAATTTGGCATGATATTATGGGTGTTACAAGTTGGTATCAGAGCCTTGTTTTGAGTGAATTGAAGGAACATTCATGTGAATCTAGTCTCAAATCGAGGAAAGATTTTCAAAATAAATTTGTTTAAAATGGTGTTCAAAATAAGTAAAGGAGGATGCAGGTTGTAGGATCAACCGGAGCCAGTAAGTAAACCCCAAAATACCATACAGTTATTTGATTATGTGATATGTTAGAACAAAATGATAGTACTAAGCTAGGGATTCTCAGGAATTGCATGATAAGAATTGCCTGATTATATGATGCCTGCTAGCCTAGTGTTTTCCTTATATGAGATTGACATCAATATAGTAGTTGCTTGTGTATGTATTACGGTTGTGCATAATTAAGATCTTGTAACCTGAGAATGTTTGATTTGGCCTTATGTTCTATTCTTATTGATTAGGGATTAGGGTAGGATCCAATATTTGAAAGTCTATAGGGTCCAGCGTTATGTATGGTTAGCATACAATAGTGTTGCGGGGGTTGGTGGAAGTCTCACGGATGAGCGAGGTCTAGCGACCACCATATGCATGTATAGTGTTAGGGTGTTGTAATGATACTTGAGACAAATATAGGTGGGTGTGGAAGGTAGTATGGGCCCGTACTAATGAAATCACAGGACCCATACGCATAGCAAGGAAGTCACAACCCCTAGGGTTTAGTTGAAAGTCGGTTCCCAATTATTTATGCGGATTGTTTTATACCTTCTTGTTATATTTTCAGTATGGTGGTTATGAGGCATTTTGTTTCTAGATCCGGATCGGGATCAGGGCAGGGCGATCAGGAGGCCCCAGTTGTGCCTGAGGTTATTGTTGGGATTTGAGCATTCTAACAGTTCCTAAGTGTACATGCAACCCTAATAACCTTGGATCTATGTTTGTCTAATTATCATGCAAAGTTGATTTCTAAGGCTATGATCCTATCTAGCATACATGGGGAACAATTCTAACTTGAATAATAGATAGAATTACATACCTTGTTGTTGAAAGTGTTCCTTGAAACCTTATGAGCCTAGCACCTCAAGTGTGATGCCTCAAATGCTTCACACAACACCAAATGCAAAGTATAAACTTGAGAGAATAATCTAACACACTCAAAATCAGCCAAGCCCTCTTGTTTCTCTTGTGTAGCACTAGTGTCACCAATTTTGGGGAGAGGCATGGTCCTTATATAGTGTGTTGCATTAGGTAAAACCCTAATGTAACATGACTCTTCATTTCTCAATCCATGGGTTAACTCCATGGAGCATCCATGGAGCACCTTATGGGTGGAACCCAACTTGATAATCCATGGAGCCTTTTAGCCCACTATATAAGATATGGAAGATTCACATAATCTACCCATATATTTAATTAGTTATTCTTTTGATCACTTAATTAATTCTAAATTAATTCTTGATCAAAACTAATTAAATAATATTATTAATATATTAGAACTTATAATATATTAATAAACCATATGTGTTATTTCTCTCATTTAGTTTATCCAATTGCATGGTGCCATGCAACCCAAATGGACCATGCCGGGTCAGGTCAAGTATTTACCAGAAATAGTTATGGACTTAGACACCTTATCCAACAGTCTCCCACTTGGATAAGTCTAATAACTATAACTGCAATACTTAGGAACCGATCGGCAATCGTAGCTCTTTTAAGGTCTCTCGGAACTGAGAAGATGTTGATACGCCATTTAAGATAAGTGATCATATAATCCTCTGTTCTAGATATCAGCAGGACAAATACATGGAATAATGTCTTACTTATTGTCCAACAATTTGTTTCCCGATTTCCGATTTGTTTGACAAAGAACTTAATTAAACACATCAACTTAGTTCTGATCGGGCCCGATACATAGGTCAAAACAAAATCATCGAGGGGCCTAGATACCAGCTTTTAATCCAAGAAGGAACAGATAAACTTCGACTCATATGTTCGTTCTATCAATCATTGAATTACACACAAAAGCACGTCTTATAACATCGAGTTACCAATGCGTTTTCGTACAATCAATGCATAACCAACTCGTAAGTAACAAATCATATCTCTAGGTTTGAAGACTTATATGATATTACCGTGTCACGATTACTCGAGATAAATTCCATGAAGTGATTCCAGTGAGCGTGGGTTGTGTCCAACGCTCAGAAATTATGAGCACTAATGATTGTTGTAGCCATGTCCAACACCTTAGACCTCTGCAACCAATCATGACAGTCTTGATTCATACCTACTTTCGACATATGACCGACTGTGGAGGTTTGAATAATATGATATACCCATCATAAATATTCTTGAAGTCAAAACATGCAAAAGAAATTATAGTAAACGATTGAGAAAAGATAGTAACACTTTACTTATAAATAAGCACACCTTTTATTCATCATCAAATGTTAATTATACTTTACAAATTTCATAATTTATCTAACTGCTAAAACTTATATCATCCTTCAGCCCTATGCTCCGAGCATGATGGATATGCTTAACCCTACTCAGTCCCTTCGTGAGGGGATCTGCTGGGTTCTCATCCGATGATACCCTCTTTGCCATGATGATTCCTTCTTCTATGCGATGTATGATAAAATGATATTTTCTGTCGATGTGTTTGGATCTCCCGTGATCCCTTGGCTCCTTGGCTAAGGCAACCGCACTTTCACTATCACAGAAAATTTCCATGGGCTCCTTTATAGCTGGTACAACTCCAAGGTCTCCAATGAAGTTCTTTAGCCATATTGCCTCCTTTACTGCCTCGCTCGCTGCTATATACTCTAATTCACAAGTGGAATCAGCCACTGTCTCCTGCTTGGAACTCTTCCAAGTGATTGCTCCTCTGTTTAAGGTAAAGACCCAGCCTGACTGAGAGCGGAAATTATCCCTATCAGTCTGGAAGCTAGTATCACTATACCCTACAACTCTCAAGTCATCACTCCCACCGAGGGTAAGGACCCAGTCCTTAGTCCTCCGTAGGTACTTGAGGATATTCTTTACCGCGGTCCAGTGCGCCTTGCCAGGATTCCCCTGATACCTGCTAACCATGCTCAAGGCAAAAGCTACATCAGGTCGAGTACACGTCATAGCATACATGATCCAGCCTACTGCTGAAGCATAAGGTACTTGACTCATTTTTGCTATCTCAGCCTCGGTACTTGGGCTTTGTGTCTTACTAATTCTGGCGTTACTTTGGATGGGTAACTCTCCTTTCTTGGAGTTCTGCATGCTGAATCTCTTCAACACCTTTTCCAAGTATGTACTTTGACTAAGTCCAATTAGTCTTTTACTCCGGTTTCTCAAAATCCTTATCCCTAGAATATAGGCAGCTTCTCCTAGGTCCTTCATAGAGAAACATTTCCCAAGCCAGGACTTAACTTCCTGCAGAGTTGGGATGTCATTTCCTATGAGTAATATGTCATCCACATAGAATACCAAAAAGCTAACTATACTCCCACTAGCCTTGACATAAACACAAGATTCATCTTCACTCCTAGAAAAGCCAAATTCCTTGACCTTTTCATCAAAGCAAAGATTCCATCTACGAGGTGCTTGCTTTAATCCAAAAATGGATTTCTCAAGCTTACACACTCTATTAGGGTACTCGTTGTTGACAAAACCTTCTGGTTGACTCATGTAAACGTCTTCAGTCAACTTTCCATTAAGGAAAGCGGTTTTAACATCCATTTGCCAAATTTCATAGTCATGAAATGCAGCTATGGCTAACATCACCCTAACAGACTTAATCTTGGCTACTGGAGAAAAGGTCTCATCATAATCCACTCCAGGAATTTGAGAGAAGCCCTTTGCAACCAGTCCAGCCTTATAAGTGTGTACATTACCATCCATGTCAGTCTTCTTCTTGAAGATCCATTTGCGCTGGAGAAAAGTTCCAAACTTGATTGTCATACATGGATTGTATCTCGCTATCCATAGCCTCTTTCCATTTCGCAGACTCGGGGCCTGCCATGGCTTCCGCGTAGCTGTTAGGTTTATCTAGACCTACTAGTGTCTCATCACTAATAAGTGTCTCACCTTCCGCAGTAATATGGAAACCATAGTAATGCTCAGGTGTATTCCTAACTCTCGTGGAACGCCTCAGAGGTACAGATTCGTCAATTGGCTCAACAGGAGTTTCCTCTTCAAGTTGAGGGCTAGGGTTTGAAGTTCCTTCACCGCTTCACTCTTGAAGTTCTTCAAGGTCAATTTGCCTCCCACTGTCTCCTTGGCTTATAAATTCTCTCTCTCGAAAGACTCCTCTTCTTGCTACAAATACCACATTATCACTAGGTCTGTAGAAGAGGTAACCAAAGGATCTTTGTGGGTAGTTGATGAAAATACACCTCTCACTTCGGGGTTCTAGCTTATCATGAGACTCGCGCCTCACAAAATCCTCGCAACCCCAAATCTTGATGTGGTCTAGTTTAGGAACTTTACCAGTCCACATCTCGTGAGGAGTTTTGGCAACTTTCTTTGTAGGGACTAGATTAAGAATATGGGCGGCAGTCTCTAAGGCATACCCCCAGAATGAGATTGGTAGCGAAGCTCGACTCATCATGGAACGAACCATATCCAACAAGGTTCGATTACGCCTCTCAGCCATACCATTCAACTGTGGTGTCCTGGGAGGTGTCAATTGTGAGACAATCCCACATTCCCTAAGATAGTCGAGGAACTCTGAACTAAGATACTCACCACCTCGATCGGATCGAAGCATCTTAATGTTTCTGCCCAATTGATTCTCGACTTCCTGTTTAAATTCCTTAAACCTTTCGAAAGTCTCTGACTTATGCTTGATTAAGTAGACATATCCATATCTACTATAATCATCAGTAAAAGTCAAATAATAATGATTAGCATCCCTTGTGGCATGTTTGAATGGTCTACACACATCCGTGTGTACAAGGTCCAACAAACCTTCACCCCTCTCATCAGAACCTGTGAAGGGTGACTTTGTCATTTTTCCAAGGAAGCATGATTCGCAACTATTATCAGACTTTAGGTCAAATGACTCCAAGACTCCATCCTTTTGGAGTTGGCCTATGCGTTTCTTGCTTATATGTCCAAGACGGCAATGCCATAGTGATTCTTTATCCAAATTATTATTATTAGGAGAATCAATACATAAAACATTATTTCCAAAGTTATCTACAACAGATACAGTTTCATACACGCCATCACAAGGTAATGCTTTAAAATAAAGACTATTATTAAAGAAAGCATTAATCGAACCAACTTCATTATCAAATGAAAAGGTGAAACCTTGTTTATACAATGCATGAAAGGAAATAATATTTCTTGCCATTTCTGGCGAATAACAACATTTATTCAAATATAAACTAAACCCACTACTTAGCGATAAAGTATAAACTCCAATCTTGGTGATAGGTGAAGCTTTCCTGTTTCCCATGATCAAGTTTATTCTTCCTTGCTCCACATTCTCACTTCTTCTTAGTCCCTGTAAATCAGAACAGATATGAATACCACCACCAGTATCAAGGACCCAAGAATTAGAATGGGGTGGGTTGTTAGATAAGATAGTGTAAATACCTGCATGGTTGGGTTTAACTTTCCCATCCTTCACATCTTGCTGGTACTTTGGGCAGTTCCGCTTCCAATGTGCCATTTCATGGCAATAGAAGCATTCAGCCTCTTTTAGGTCTGAAGAAGGAGTGATGAAACCTTCCTTGGTTCCACTTGAAGAAGAGCCATCAAGGTTCCTAAACTTGGTACCCTTCGAAGAACTCTTTCTCTTCTTCCCTCATCCTTTCCCGATTGCCAAGACAGGGGCGGAGTTGGTAGGAGTAGGAGTAGTAACAACCGTCTTACCCTTAAGACCACTTTCTGCGGTCTTTAAGAGTCCTTGAAGTTTGCTGAGAGTGACCTCTTCCTTGTTCATGTGGTATGTCATGCGGAATTGATCATAACATGAAGGTAAGGAGTGCAAAATAATGTCTATTTCTAGCTCCTCGGGGAAGTTCACATTAGGCTTCAACAAGCGGTCCACAAATCTTTGTATTTTCTGCATGTGGCCCGTGATGGGTTCTCCATCCTTCATTCGGGTTGTTATCATGGATGAGATGATTTCATACCTCTCTTGTTGTGCACTTTGATGGTATCTTTCCATCAAATCTTGGTGCATTTCAAAAGGGTAGTAGTCCTCGTAGGACTTTTGGAGATCGGCTGTCATAGTCACCATCATGATGCATGCCACCTTGGTGGCATCCCTTTCATGTGCCTGAAAGTCAGCGATCTCCTGGGGAGTTGCGGTGGTCTCATCAATTTCCTTAAGCTCCTTGTCAAGGACATATTCTTTGTCCTCGTAGCGGGTAATCATCCTGATGTTTCTAATCCACTCATTGAAGTTGGATCCATCAAAAGTGACTTTCCCACACAAGTTCATAAGGGTAAATGAGCCATTTGGATTAGAGCTAGAAGCAGCATTGTTTGAAGACATCTGAAGGAAGAGGACAAGATTAGTTTAGATATTAAGAAAGTCCTTAATAATACACCCAAATGTAATATTAAGGCTAGGATCCAATCACAATATATTATAACTTAGAAGAGGTATGCCGTAATCCAAGCTATAACATATTTGAAAGGTAGGTGAATGGTGATTCACCAATTTCCACCACGAAAACCGAAATATTACATATTAGGTTTTTGATTGGTTCTTAGAAATTCCTAGATTCTTTGAGATTCAATGAACTTTTCAAAGGCATGTTTCAATCTTGAGTGTGCCCTCCAAGTTTTGTGACTGGGATACCGAGGATCACAAAACGAGGTGTGAAGTAACCATGCAAATCACTTGGTACCCTTAAAGTTTATCACTCAATTGATGTGTCGGTAAACCACACACGCTCCACCGATACTATAATAAACCTTAAGTCACCCTTTACCTACCTTGTTAAGTCCAAGTTAGTGTGCCAGTTAACCACACATGCTCCCCCAACGACCAAAACAAAGTGTAAAGTGTAATTTCATGGATTAGCACTTTATTCACATTTTTCCTAAAGTAACTAAGATTGGGAATTTAATAAAACATTTAGTTACTTTATAATATTCAGCATACTTTTAATGAGAATTTATAAGTCCTTGTCTTACCCGTTCAGATAACGACCCTCCACCAGTCAAGCAAGCGGTGGGTGAGAGTGGACACCCATTATGTTGCCATTTTATAGGCAACAACCTTATACCCACCTTATAGACCAGCTTCGTGAATGAGGCGTACTAGCGGTAAGACGACTTTGCTCTTATACACACACACACACACACACACACACATATATATATATATATATATATAATTATTAAATCATAATACTATAAGTATAAGGGTTGAATTTTAACTTTTAAAATTCTAAGGGTTGGAACTAAAGTTGTTAATATGACTTTACTGGTTCCAAAACTTGAGGGCAAGATTTGTAGACTTTCAAAACTTTTCATTTCTTGTAACTTATGAGTTTAATAGAGTAATAAAAATGAAGACTCTTCATTTTTTCTAACTCTTGTGCTCTTTTAATGGTTTTAATTCAAGTGACTCTTGGTTTTCCATAACTTGAGGACAAGTTATGAACTCCATTAAAACACATTATGATCAAGAATTAATCTACCACATAGGTTACAAATAATTCCTATGATCATCTAAACATCATAAGATCAAGAACATGAATATGAACACTTTCATGAATCAAAATTACACTTAAAACTTTGTAATTTTGATAACTAGTTGTTGTAAATGAATTAGCAAAGACATTACTCCATCTAAAACAAGTTTTCAAGTACCAAAACAGTTTAGGGTAATGTTTCTAGTCCATTTCCAGCAACTAAAGTCGAAAATCTGCACTCTGTGGCTCCTACTCGCCGAGTGCATGAACCTACTCAGCGAGTAGGTTGAAGATTCAAGTGAACTCGGCGAGTCCCCCATGGACTCGGCGAGTTCATCGGGCAGACAGCAAGTTTTTCGACTTTTTTCAACTTTTTAGCACAAATAACAAACAAACAAGCGTAGGCTCTGATACTACTGATGGGTTTTGAGCATTCTAACACTTCCTAAGTGTACATGCTACCCTAATAACCTTGGATCTATGTTTGTCTAATTATTATGCAAAGTTGAATTCCAAGGTTATATTCCTATCTAGCATACATGGGGAACAATTCTTAACTTGAATGAAAGATAGAATAACTTACCTTGTGGTTGCGTATGTTCCTTGAAACCTTGTGAGCCTAGCACCCCAAGTGTGATGCCTTAAATGCTTCACACAACACCAAATGCTCTTGGAAAGACTTTTGAGAGAATACACACTTCTTAAAATTGGCCTAGCCCTCTTGTTTCATGTATGTAGCCAATTTTGGTGGAGAATGAGATTCTTATATAGTGTTGACACATCTAGGGTTACACCATGTAAACCCTAATGTGTCATGACTCTTCATTTCCATGACCCATGGGTTTGTAACTCCCATGGAGCATCCATGGAGTATCCTACGGGTGGAACCCAAATTGATAATCCATGGAGCCTTTTAGCCCACTATACAAGATATGGATGATTACATAATCAACCCATATATTTAATTAGTAATCTTTTGATCAGTTAATTAATTCTTGATCAAACTAATCAAATAATATTATTAATATATTAGAACTTATAATATATTAATAATCTCCAAATGTTATTTCTCTCATTTAGTCTATCCAATTGCATGGTGCCATGCAACCCAAATGGACCATGCCGGGTCGGGTCAAGTACTGACCATAAATAGTTATGGACTTAGACACCTTATCTAACATATGGGTCATGTGCTTACAGTAGTACGAGCCTATACTACCTTCCACACCTACCTATATTTGTCTCAAGTATCATCACAACATCCTAACAATATACATATGCATGGTGGTCACTCAATCCTCACTCGTAGAGGAAGGCTAACTATCTCATAACTAACCTACCGACCTCACACAACCCACCCATGAAACTTCCACCAACCCTGCAACACTTGTGTATTCCAACCATACATAACGCGAGACCCTATAGACTTTCGAATACATGATCCTACCCTAAGCCCTTCATCAAACAAGAACAGGAAATAAGGCTAAACCAAACATTCTCAGGATATAAGATCTTAAATATGTATGGTCATGATGCATACATTAAGACTATACAGTAATGATGTCAATTTCATATAAGGAAAACCTAGGCTATCAGGCAATTCTATCATGCAATTCCTGAAGATCCCTAGCCTAGTATTAGCATGTTGTTCTAACATATCACATCATCAAATAACTGCATGGTATTTTGGGGTCTACTCACTGGCTTTGGCTGATCGTACACTCTACATCTTTCTTTACTTATTTTGAAAACCATTTAAAATCATTTTGAAGATCTTTTCCTTTATTTGAGACTGGATTCACACGAGTGTTCTTCCAATTCACTCAAACCAAGTCTCTGATACCAACTTGTAACATCCAAAAAAATCGTGCCAAATTTAATCTTTTTAAACATCTCAAAACTAGTGAATATTACAAAACTTGTTTTCAAAATAGTATAATATCAGAGTATCCCAAATACAAAGTCATAAATATGAGGAGCTTTACGATCATGCCTTTGCCTTCCCACAATCTTTCGAGGTACCTGAAACAAAAACTAAAACTATAAGCCCGAAGCTTAGTGAGTTCCCCCAAAATACCCATACATACAACAATATACATATAATCACAAACATCATACTATGAGTCGAGTTAACCATCGGGTTAGAATAACCCATGCCCTCAACCATCCGGTTGGAATGCCAACACACTATGGTTCCAATCATCCTTTGGATGGAATACCCCAGGCCCACAACCAACAGGTTGGAATGCCCACATACTACGAGTCCAATCTATTGGATTAATGTCTAAGTCCATAACTATATTTGGTATGTACTTGATCCAACTCGGCATGGTCCATTTGGGTTGCACTTCACCGACACAATTTATATGGATAGTCTTTTGAGAATAGTATATTTATGATTTATATAAGTATATTATAAGTTCTAATATATTAATAAAGAATCATATTATTTAATTAGTATTGATCATGACTTAATTTAGATTAATTAAGTGATCAAAATGAACTAATTAAATATGGACTCTTATATATATGGAATGGGCCAAGTTCATTTAGGTTGGGCTAAGCTTTCATGGATAGTCCATGGAGTCTTTAACCCATGGATCATATGAAATGAAAGGTCATGGGTTTAACCCCAGTCTCCATACTATATAAAGATGTCCTTGGTTGGTGAAATTGGCACTAGTGTGGGTACACTAAGAAGGGCTAGCCGATTTCACTAAAGAGAACCAAGTATTCATATTCTCTAAAGTCTTCCAAGGTGTTTTGGTGATTTGTGATTCCACTTGAGGCTTCCACACTATTGGGGCTAAGCTCTTAAAGCTTGAAGACATCAAGCTACATCAAAAGGTATGTTATCTAACTAGTACTTTGTAGTATAAGAACTTCATAATATGCTAGTTAGGATTAAAGCCTTGGAAAGATCTTATTTGCATGTATAATAGAGAAAACATAGATCCAAGGTATTTAGGGTTGCATGTATACTAAGGAGTGTTAGAATGCTCGTAACTCAACACAATCATCCTGGGATGGAATACTCACAACCCACAACCATCGGGTTGGAATGTCCAGGTCTATTGGCTTTCGCACAAAGAAGACAAGCCTCAACCACCAATCAAACATATGCACATATAACAAATAATCACATAACAGTCTATAGACAAATAAACCGGTCTAATGGATCATCACAACATAATAACATCCTATCTACCAGGATATTGATCTAACATATCATAATAGCATATACCATCCTATCTACCAGGATACCGATCTAACAGATCATACTAGCATAACATATAAGGATAACAATCCAAAGGGTCGACCTTGGTGCCTTGGACCCTTGAGTATAGTGAGGAAAACTCACCTCGCAAATGTCAAACTGAAGTGATAAGCTCAAAATCTTGAATCACAGTCACGGACTCCATCACCTATATTTACCATAAGACCATTTCCATAAATTTCTAATTTACCAAAATACCACCAGAAGTCAAACTAGTCAACCCTTGGTCAAAGTCAAGGTCAACGGTCAAGGTCAACAGTCCATGTTGACTCAACTCGTCGAGTGCAGCTCACTGACTCGTCGAGTCCTTCCAGAACTCGAGAAGTCATGAAACCCCCCAGTTAACTCATCGAGTTTCCAAACAACTCGCCGAGCCCATGCGTGTTCACGGGTCGAGGAAATCCTAGCTGACTCGTCGAGTCGTCTTGCTAGCTCGATGAGTTCATGTAGAACCTTCAAAGGTTAATCTTCATCGGACTTGCCGAGTTGGCCATGCAGCTCGTCGAGTCGCTTCAGTCCTTTCTCCATTTAGATGACTTTAAGCCACCCCAAAGCTCCATATTTGCAGATCTAGGCTCCTTAGGCATACTTCCAATGTAAAGTTGCAAACTTTACGTACATGCAAGGTGTTAAGGGCCAAAATCAAGCTAAAGAAGAAGTTCTAGATGGGGAAAAGGCATTATCTTGCTAAAGGATGAAGCTTTATTACTATAAGAACCAAGATGAGCCTGGATATGAAGTTGCAGCTTCAGATCACGCTCAATACCCGAAATGAATCACCAATCATGCTAAAAATGGCCCTAATCTCAAGCATGAAGAGATCTAGATGGAAGCAAGTCCAAGGTAACAAATTGTTACCATCAAGTGATGCTAAAATGGAGTAGAGTTGAGATCCTCAACTGTTCCTTGCTTCAAGCTTCTTGATCTTCAAGCTCCTCTCACCAAGATCCACCTTCCAAGCTTAATAACACACAAATATGGAGAGAAAACATGATTTAGGGTTTCTAAGCTCAAAGGGAGCTGTAAGGGAGACTACGGGAGGCTAATAACCCTTTAAATAGGGTGCAAAACCATGGAAATTAGGGTTTCATCCTCCAGCTCCAACTCGTCAAGTTGTGTCCTCCAACTCGTCGAGTTGGTCACTTAAGACACGCGGCCAAATCCGTTCCTACTCGACGAGTCAGGGTATCCAACTCGTCAAGTCAACCTTTCAAAATGGAAATATAAGATTGTAAAGTTTATACATGAGAGTCGGGGTGTTACAGACGAGACCTTCATTATAATCAAATGTAACTGTTTTGAAAAGATTGCATCTAACGGTCGGATTAGACTTATTTTGTAGTAGTGATTCCCAATTATCGAATTCGTATATGCTTTTATATGCATTGTTTATAATAGAACTAACAAACATATTTTTTTGGCATATTAAAGTATATTAATACTTCTAATATTTTAAACATAGACACAATAAAAAAAAAAAACCTTACCTTTAAGGACGAAAAAAAACATCAATAGTGATTCCGATCGTCGTCGCAAATACCTTTAGCAATGACAAGTCGTCGGTAAAGGTTCGTCATTATTACCTTGTAGCTAATACTCAATTGTCGTCGCAATTATTGTCGTCTCTAAAAGGCTACATTGTCGCTATTAGTGTCACCCCTATTAATACTTAGTCTACGAATCGAAGTTTTTCCCGACAAAGCTTCCCGGAGGTAGGTGTCGTCGCAATTGGTGCATGTTGTCGTAAATGCCGTGGCCTTTAATACTTTTTTTAATACAATTTATATATGATACTAGTTTATAGATTATAAAATATAGATTTTATAAAAATACATAAATCAATACATATTACATTAAATAAAACATCAAATCACATAAAACAATACATACCACATTACATAAACTATCTAATAAATCCAAAATAAAAATCAAATATACTATCCATATACTATGTAATAAATCCAAAATAACATCATTCATAACATAAAACAAGAAATATTAGGGGTCTTCGTGTTCTCCATCGTTGTTTTTCTTGTTGTTTACTTGGTTGTTAAACGAGCGGATAATATCTCCAATTATCGTCACAAACATCGGGTTTTGAAGAAAAGCATTCGTATCCACATACTACAATTAAGTTACAAGCACATTAAGTCATTAACAAATTAACAGACTATCAAACCAATAAATGAATTAAATCGTTAACAAGTTAACAACTATTAAACCACCAAATCAATTAAGTCATTAACAATTTAACAAACTACCAAACTACCAAAAATTACTACAAATGCATTAGGTTCTTAACAATATAGAAAATGTACCAAATTCTATAAGACTTTAATAAATATCTTTGTTGGTTGCGGTGCTTGTGATTATGAATGCTCTTGAGATGAAACATTTGTGCCCGCTACAAAAAATTAATAAATACCAATACACTGAAATTAACATCTGTTTTATATATTTGATTGTCAATGATAATTCATAGCATATTAAAGTTCATTGTTACTTTTAACCCCTTTATATTATTATTTAGTTTAATTTTGAATTAAATTACTTTCATATATTTTATAAACATCACAGGAGTATTCATTGTTATCCAAAAACTCAATGTAAACATCGAAAAATATCCAAACACATCATAACTTATTGATATTTAACCACCAAAATAAAGATTCATACATAACCATGTTTCCTACAAAAGTAGAAAACCTACCATCCAATGTAAGACATCATTGATCAATGAAAATTTTTGTCTCTTACGCTCCATTAGTCATTTTGCTCACCCGCCGATAACATAAAAAATTAATGATCTTCATCAATTATCTTCTTACAATAGATATTGATATCATTTACAAACACTTTCATTAAATATTTGCATAAATCCTTATCAAATTTATTCGTTGTACAACTCACAATACCATATGTTATGTCCTTAATTGTCCATAAAGTATTCCATGGTCAACATCAACAAAATCACATTGTTATACGTGAAGGACCATTTGAATGGTGTAAGGTGGTACCATTCAAAATGCGTTGCTTCGTATGGAGAGCGAAGATCGGTAGGATCCCATCATCGGTTGAGTTAAGTCGTAGGGGGTTGCAATTACTTCGATCACTTGTGATTCATGTAATCTTGAGGAGGAGTCAAGCAATCATATTTTGCTATCATGTCCATTGGCGAAAACTGTGATATATTCGATTCTATATTGGTGTGAAATCCAATACGGAGAATTTCAATCGGTGAAAAATGTGTTACTTTTCATATCGCGATGGTCACGTTGCAAATAATAATGTTCATATCCAATAGGGGCTCATTCAAGAACATTGACCGGAGAGTTTGGAACTTAAACCATTTTCTTTGTTTGTAACTTCTGCTATTTTTCTTTTTTGTACTCTCTCCCCCGCATTGTCTCGATATGGGTTGCCTAATATATATTTGCCGTTTAAAAAAAAAAAAAAAACTTTATTATTTACTGTACACTATTTGATTTTAAACTTCACTACTTCCTTGTGTTGAACTTTCTCTTCCTTTGGGTGCCGGGTGCCCAATATTTAACATGTATGATGAAATTATTTCTTAAGTGGATATGTAGAAGTCTGTTTAATCAAATCAAATAATCATGTTCGTTGCACAATGGGAAGACAAATTGCATTGAAAATATAATATAAGATACTAAGCCAATTTAGATGTCTTTTACCTGTTAGAATCTGGAACATTTTACATATAGAATTTCCAATGTATCTTACCAACAAGAATTGGATATGGCATTGTTTATCTTTGTTTTGAAAAAAAAAATCTAACGTTTCATTCAGATTTTAATGTTAGAAACTATAAAAAAATTACTACAAACAACAAGAAGAAGAAAAACAAAAAATTATAAACCAAAACAAAAAATTGGTCCGAATGGAAAAAGTTTGTTAAATGGGAGAGGTTTTTTTGAAAAAATAACATAAAATAATTTTTTTTTTCTAAAAAATGAGAATTTTTTATAAAAGATATGTAAAACCGAAATATTATATGTAAAATGATAAAAGAGTCAATTCGTAAAAAATGGAATACTATAAGATTCTTCTGAAATAAAAACAATATAGTTTTAACCAGAAAATATTATGTTTTTTTATATGGCTAACCCCATTATCTTTGTGGCTGAATGTAGACATGATTTGTTGTTTATCGTATTGAATTCTTTTATGCATTGTGGGGCGAAATAACTAGAATTTTTTTTTCCTAATTGTATATGCTCTCTGTTCTTTTATAATTTTCCTTTTTACTGTGACTATATTAAATAGAAATGTTGTAGGTAAACAGGACCGTCAATAATCCATGGGAAATTGTCAAATATGAAGACCGTCGATAATACGTTAGGTTCAAAACTACGGATAAAAAGGTCTATTTCTGTCATTTAATTGTTTCCAACGAATTTTCACCTGGAATGACCTTTGGAATTTTGGCAGTTGTATGGAAGTTTTCCAAAAACGGAAAAAAAAAAAAAAACAAACAAACAAACAAAAATACTCATTATTTTAAACATCACAAAATAAAACTATGCGATTTATTGTTTAACATCAAGCTAGGTCGATAATAGACCTTGTCCATTGCTTCACTTCAATATTTTTCAATAATTTCTATTATATTCTATATTATATGCAAATGCATAGCTTAGTAGCTTCAATTGTCACGGGCTTACAATTCTTCCAAAGATATTTTAAAGGGTTATATTATATCACCATATAATAAACTTGCTCTTAAGGAACTTTGAAGTATAGGTGTCAACTTGCTCTTAAGGAACTTTAAAGTAGAGGTGCCAATCGATGACATTTGAAAACAAAACTAAACGAAATACATTTCGGTATGAAACTAAATTGGAACTAACTCGAAATTTGAATTCGTGTTTGTATAATGTGTAAAAAATACTAAGTCGTATTTGTGTTGAAAATTCGATACGAAATTGATACAGGTTAACATGTGTTTGTCAACAAAAAAAAAAGTTCATTAATTTATTATTATTATTATTTTTTTTTTTTGTAGTTTTGATGTAAGGTTGTCAAGATCGGAATCCTACCTAGGATCGTTTTTGGGTTTACAAGATCGGAATCGTAAGATTGGGATCGAAATCCTAAAATCCCACAAAATAGAATATAATTCTAATTTATAATATTTAATCATGAAAAATATTTCAAACATTTTAATTTTTCGTTTAAAAGTTATAAAAACTTCAAAATATTAGTCATAAGTCACAATAAAAAATGATAAATTGTAGATTGGTAAAAGGTAAAAGACATAAAGTGGTAAAAAAAATTCATAATAATAAAAATAAATCAAAGGAAGGTAGGATCGGATCGAATCTCGATCCTACCCCAAATACGGTCCTTTTACGATCCAGATCGTTTTTCTTACCTAGGATCGTACAATTGTACGATCAGGATCGCGATTTTGACAACCATGGTTTGATGTGGTTTAGACACATCATTTCGTGTACAATGGTTGTTTTTGTTTTAAAAAGTGTTGAACAAATTAGGAATTTTCAGGTTGTCGCATCTTTTTGAGTTATTAAAAGAATTTTACTCTCTCTCTCTCTCTCTCTCTCTCTCTCTCGCTCGCTCTGTGTGTGTCTATATATATATATATATATATATATATATATATATATATATATATATATATATATATATATATATATATATATATATATATATATATATATATATTACCTTATAAATCATATTTGGTCAAACGCTAAAAATTAAGTCGTACAAACCAATACCGCATTATGTACAAAGAATTTATGCACTGCCGATCTTATTTGTTCAATAAAAGTCAAAAAGTCAAACGAAAAAGGCAGATATAGATACATGTTATCTTATCTCTTGTTAGTTTCACCTGGCGATATTAATTTGACCAAGCCCCTTCCTATATCTCGGGATTTCCCCCGTAACTCGGTAATATTTGTTCATCTAAAGGTGGAATTCAAATAGAAGTTCCTCTTAGCACATTTATGGCATTTACCTCTCAAGAAACCCTAATGTGGACCTTGAGAACTAGTGATGTATCCTCTTTAAAAAACACCAACCGATGCCATCTTGATAGGTCGTCATTTGTTGCTCTGCATCAAGCACCACCCACAGATCTTCCTTTCTCCCCCTCAATGAACACCACCATCGTATCCTTACATCGTCATCGGCAATTTTCCGGTTCCTCATCTTCACCATCTCGCGATCTGATTGTTTTAAGTTGCTTTCCACTTCCCTTTTCATGTGTTCGTCATCTCACAGAAAAACTTCGACTATAGGTTTTTTATCTGTAAGAATACAATGTTTGATTTCAAGTTTTTCTGGTTTGCTTATAAGTTTTCTATCGTTTGAACTTAACTTAAAGGTTTGATTACAGCCACCACACCTGCGTTCTGATTTCTGGAAGTGCATTTGGTGTAAAGGATAATGCTTATGTTTGGTAGGCTGATCTGCAGTTAATGTTTAAACTAATGTCTTCTTTTGCAGATTGTTAGGGTTCATCAGGAATCCAAGAAGTTCAAAAATCATAAGATTATGGAGATCAGGTAGATTTATTTGAATCTGGTTCACTATTCCACGTTTCTTATAACTTTTATTGGTTTATGTAAAGCCTAAAAAATCAAGGTTTTAAGGATTTGTATTATATGTTGTTTTATAATTTTTGTATTATATGTTGGATCTCAAAGATGGCATGATCATTTCGAATGCAACTTTATAGTTTATGAAATCAATATTTCTTTCAATCTACATTACTTTTTTTTCTACAAATCATGTCACTGATGAATTTTAATGGATGTTTTTGTTGATTTCCAGGCAAGAGTTTATGAAGGAGCTCTTCATTTATATGAGATTAATATTCTACTAATTAGAAGGTATGATTACAACTTGAGATTAGTTTATTGGTCACCTCAGTAGCTTTTTCCTCTTTTTCCATAAGAGTTCCTTGTACAACATCATCAGAGGAAATGGCCAACTGTCATTCTTAATTTTTCTCATACAAAATATAATAATTTGCATAAATTTGTTATTTTCTCTGAAGGTACCTCTTAATATTTGTAAATGTGTTGGCATTGCCGACATATGTCTGGTCAAACATTTGTGTCACAAGGTTAGTGAAACATAAAAGTCTTGTACTTTATGGTTTAAGAGTCATAGCGGATTCTTGAAATGATAAAGGCTTCATTAAGAACTTTATATATTTTTTTTCAGGTAATCATTGATGGAATGTAAAAGAGTGTAAAGATGCATATAGTGACAACATGTTAGAGTATGATTATGGCCGAGAATTAGTTATACTTCGAAGTGACACCACACTCGATGATCAAAACGATTTTAGGGTCATGAATTCGTGATTGAAGAAAGAAATATGACTTGGAAAAGTCAAAGGTCAAGGAACCGGCGTTTTGGTATGGTGAAATTGAACTCTTTTATCCCATCACATTTAACAACTTCTTAGTCACATGCTATCTAATTGAGAGGTTGTTGGGTATGATCAACTTGGGTAATATATAAGTTAGTGTATGAATCTGTTATGTTTTGGAATGTGAAGCATTTTATCATAATAAATGTATGATCACATGCATTTTTTCATGGTATTTGTTTGCCTAACTTCTGGTCGAGGTTAGTGACTATAAACGAAACTAAACAATCGCAAACGCTTGATAATGGTAAGAGTTGTATGCCTCTAAATTTATTTATTTATATGACATTTTTTTTTAAAATATGAACATTTTCTTTCACAAATTATTGATTTCCAAAGTTATGCAGATAGATAAGCCACTAGAGAGGGCTACAATTAGTGGGTACCAAACTCGGGTTAGTTATTTATTTATATGTCATGTTTTTTTAAAATATGAACATTTTCTTTCACAAATTATTGATTTCCAAAGTTATGCAGATAGATAAGCCACTAGAAAGGGCTACAATTAGTGGGTACCAAACTCGGGTTAATTGTTTCATGAAACTTTTAATCTTTATGACTTACAAGTTGATGGTTTAATAGTTTGATAATTTGTTGATCAAAATGGTTTAGTGCAACAATTGTGAGGTTTATGTAATGGTTAAATCCTTGTATTGTAGTAATTTGGCATCTTAATGGTTACTTTAGCGCAACAACAAAGATAGTTCCAATCATTATGACTTTTTTTTTTGTGAATTTGGAATTCCATATACTTTCTACGTAAGACACGAATTAATGAAGTTTTATATGTTTGAAATTGAGAAACAATTTTGGAGTGACTAATAATAGCGTAGAGCATAGCCGGCTTATTTAATTTTTGTCAAGTTTACTTCTTAGTTAGCCTTTGCAATACTTGGTCACATGTAATTTATGATCATAAAGATGCATTGTTAACCAATCTTGATTTGTAAATTTGTGGTTTCCACAAAATTGTTTATTTGTTATAAAATTTACCTTTATAGATTATCTTCAGGTATATTGTTATTTTTTATTTATAAGTTAAACAACAAAAAATTTCAATATTAATATTGTTTTCAAGGTATTTACTATTTAGTAAAAGTGTAAAACTCTTTAAAAATATATGCAAGACGATGTCATTATATTCAAGAAATCATAATAACAAATATTTTAACCTTTTCGACTTATCAATAATTAAAAACTGAAAAACAAATAGAACGGATTAAAACAAAAACAAAATATAAGATAAAAATGTAGTAACTCAACCACCGTTATGGGCATGTGAAGATTCATTATAAATTGAAGGTCGGCATAGTGAAATAACTGGTTATTCATTATGGAAACGTAGAGGGAAAATTAAAATATGCATCTTCAAATAAAAAACAAAATTTATTTTCTCACAACTTATATTCTTTTT